>NC_050574.1:220213050-220893050 GCF_011100635.1 Trichosurus vulpecula
TTAGACTTGATGATAGGGAAAAAAATAATTAATGATTAGCACTATCCAAAAGTGGATTGGGTGACTTCCCTCATTGGAGGTCATTAAGTAGATCTCCTTTCCCTTGCTAAATCTATGATTTTGTAAATCGCTAAGAATACTCTTAAGTTGGCTAATCTTAACGTGCCCAGAATGGTCCAATTATTCATAATATTTAGGAAGAAAAAACAAAAAGGGCTTGTTTATTAATTGAAATATGAGGAACAGTTTTCATTACACTTATTTTATGAAGATAATAAAAATTTCTTTTGCAGTTTCAATATTTGAAATTAATCATATTTCCTTGGTTATTATTGGATTTGATTAGCTACTATAGACATTGGCTAGACTTTAGACACTTCTTTATAACATTATATTATATTCTATTATACTATATTAATTATATTATATTATGTTATGTTACATTATATTATATTATATTATGATATACATATATATCCAAACACCTTGTCTGAACCTTTATAAAATATTCACTGGGTATTATGAGAACTCAGCATTCAAAATGTAGAGTTAATAAATCAGTGAGCGTTTATTAAGTGTCTAATAGATGCAAACTACCACAAGCTAATTAGTTTGATTTACTTCAAGTTCTTGAAACTATTAAAATTACTTGTTTAGAACATCATAATCAATATGGTGTTTTCATTATTTAAGGGTTTGTTGCTTTCTCCTAATTAATCTGAATTAGTGAGGTTTAAATATTTAGAGATTCCCTCCAAGCAACATATTATTTTTTTAGTGTGGGCCCTCCCTAAGATGGAAACCCTTAACGTGAGACCTTCCCACACATATAACACATAAGATTTCTCACTTCCTTCCCCTCGTGCCATTTAAAAATGTGTATTAAGTAATATCTTAAGAGTATCCTTAGTTTACTCCAATACCTTCCAGCTCACTCTGGACACCAATATTATTTCCATGGTCTTACAATCTGGTGGCTAATGTGATGGATCTGTCTTACCAAAAAGTATCTTCCCTACTTCCTTTCTTGCTCTTCAGGAAGATAAGATTTGTTGTTGTTCAGTCATTCTAGTTATGGCCAGCTCTTCCTGACCTCACTTGGGGTTTTCTTGGCAAAGATATTAGAGTCGTTTGCCATTTCCTTCTCCACTTCATTTTACAGGTGAGGAAACAGAGGCAAACAGGGTTTAGTGACTTACCTACAGTCACACAGCTAGTTAGTGTCTGAGGCAGAATTTAAACTCAGGTCTTCCTGGCTCCAAGCCCATAGCTCTATATATTGCATATATTGCATCACCTAGCTGGCCAGAATGACTACGATTTGGTAAATTGAACCCTCAAGGAAGTCTCACAAATCTCCTTTAAATTCTTTTTTTTCCTTTCCTTCTATCTTTTCAATTACTTTCACACACACACACACACACACACACACACACACACACACACACACATTTCTCTCAACTTTAGTTGCATGATCAGTAAATTGGAAATCACAACTTACCTCCCTGAGGGCAGGAGGTTCAGATGATCTCTTGGGTTCCTTTCCAACTATAGTTGAGAGCTCTGATTCTATGATTATGCAGACATACCTATAAGCTTGCTAATGTAAACTGACAATTAACAAATCAGTAGATTATTTCTGTATTGACAATTCTATTCTCAAATTAATGATTTATTTCTTTAGCTGATAGGTTCTGTACTCATTGTTGAGTCTGTCAAAAAAAATAAACTATTCTGGCTTGGATTCTTTGGTTCCCAAGCAGTGCTAATTGTTGGTTTTATGATACCAAGAGATGTTAAGCAGAGGAGTTAAATGAATTAACTGTTAGTTTGTGAATAAAAATATAAGGAGGTAATATCTATTTACTAAAAGTAGTAGATGACTATCAGGCCAATGATGAATTTTACATATGAATGTAAAAGAATGTTTTTCAGTCATGTTGGACTGTTCCTGACCCCATTTGGCATTTTCTTGGCAAAGATACTAGAGTGGTTTGCCATTTCCTTCTCCAGTTCATTTTACAGATGAAGAAACTGAGGCAAACTGGATTAAATGACTTGCCCACAGTATCTGAGCCTGGATTTGAACTCAGGTCTTCCTAACTCTAGACCTAATACTCTATGTGCTGCACCATCTAGCTGTCCAATTCAAAAGGCTGAAATTTGTTAATATTTGAGCTTAGAATAAGGAGATTTCCATTCTTGGTTGTATTTTGCCTAGGTAAATATCGTAATTCATTGATTAAAGTTCAGTTCTGATGCTTAAACATGTTGTGGACATGTCCCAGGGTTGCCAAGGATGGTCCCAAAAGCATTTTATGTTTTCTTTCTTCAAATGTTTAGTTTAGCAGAGTTTGCAGAGGTTTATTGCCATAAGGCTTCACTAGGCAATGAGGTTTTTTGTTTTTGTTTTTGTTTTGTTTTGTGTTTTTAGCCACAGTATTTCAGAGAAAGATGTTAATATGTGTCAGTGGAGGTTGTATACATACTAATGAAATCACACATGCTTAAAATTTAAATTATATTGTATATTTACTTTCTGGGAAAGGAAACTAACACCTTTGGTTTGCCCCTGTGCTGAGTCATTAAGGCAAGGTCCCTTGGGCTTTGGATGGTGAACAAAATAGAAGTCCGGATTCAGACAATTAAAGGTTGACCAACAACCTGTAATTGGAAATAGACCAACAAAAAGGGAGAGCATATGGATTTGTGAAGGCAACAACTGAGACAGGATTTCTTTTCTGAATTACTAATACTGCTTTTCCAAAAGTGAATTGATTTGACTTGGTCTTGAATGGCTCTCCTCAATTCTCTACATATACCTTTTTTTTTTTTTGCAGATAGGGTTCCTACTTGAAAAGAACACGTTTCTACACATGGTCCACAGCACGTGGGGAATTAGCAGTTATTCTTTACCAAAAAAATGGGCTATTTCCATATCCCTTCTTCATCTTCAGCATCTCTCTCCTTGATGTTGCTGGCCCATTGCCTCAACTGAAGCACGAAGAAAGGTTAAACCTTGCATTAAGTTCCTTAAAATTCCACCACCAGGTGGCCAATGAATAGCCGGAGTAGCTTGATTCCAAATTCTTTACAAAGTGGGTGGGAAGGGAGGAAGCCAACCGTCTCTGCATGGCATCTTCATCATTCTAGATTTATGAGCAACTCCTTTTTTTTTCTGTTTGTGGATCTATTGTTTTCATCTCTGTCCTCTTCAATGTACTTCCAAAGCAATCATAACCATAAAAGGACAAATGCACCTGTTTCAAGAAATGTATCTGAGGTATTTCCTCTGCTCACACAGTTCAGTTGCCCCTAGAGAAAGACTGAGAGAAAAAGAGTTGCTTCTGAAAGACATTTCTTGGGCAGGCATGATAACTTCTCTTTGTGCCATTTAGAAAGCTGGGTTTTATTATTCAGGACTGCAGATACAAGTGAAGAGTGGTAGCGTGTGATTAGATTCTTAATCCCATTAACTCTAATTGCTTCTCTGAAAGCAGTGTACTTACAGTATGTGTCTGGTTTTAGAAATACAGGAAACACAATGAAATGCTTCCTTCCCTCTGGATAGAAGACTGGCAACAAGGCATAGCAGGAAACCTGGACATAGTCAACCAGCTCAGGGAAAGCGTGGGTAGATATGGTTTCAGAATTTATTCATTAGCATTTAATATATTGATACCATAGAACCCTTGCTCAGATACTATTTGCTTTCTTTTTGTTTGTTTGTTTCTTCTTTCTCATGGTTCCTCTCATTGGTTCTAATTTTGCTTTGCAACATGACTAATGTGAAAATATGTTTAATATAAATGTACACGTAGAGCCTATATCAGATTGCATGCCATCATGGGGAAGGGGGTGAGGAAGGAGGGGAAAAAAATTTAGAACTCAAAATCTTATGGAAGTGAATGGTGAAAACTAAAAGTAATTTTAAAAAAAAGAACTCTTGCTCAGGGCTCTGAAATTTCAGCTTTAGGTAAGCTCATTTTCTTCCCCTTAAAACCTTTCCTCCCCTGGAAGGTGTGTTTTGACACCCCCACTAGACTCTCTAGACCCTGACATACCCATTACTGCCTGGAATACAGCAGAGAGGCTAAATGTCTTCTACTTGAGAGGATGCAATCCAGGCGATTATCTTTGAGATACCAAACAAGGTCTATTAAATGCAAAGCTGACCTAGTGGAACTGATAAACAGGATCACTTAAGGAAATGGAGATAAATTGTAGCTGGGGTTTTGGAAAATGGAAGAACATAATTGAGTAAATTAAAAATAATTGTAAGCCACAGTTCTAAGTAGTGCTTCATTATCTCCCCCCACCGGCTTCCTGTTGTATGCTCTTTTGTTTGAGAATGTTTTCACAGTGGCTGTGCCCATTATTTTAAGGATTATTAACAGATGAATGTTTTAGATGCTACAGAACATCAGTTGTGAACCCATGGAGCGTCAATTGTAAAAGCACAGGGCTAGAATATGAGAGCTCTTTTAAAAGTCGTACAAACACAATCATGAGGGACATAGGGGAAGGTACTAAAATATTTTAAAGGGAATAGAAGTCGGGTGTGTCCATAAAAGTCAAATCCATCCCAGTTGGCACCATACATTGTCAGGAGGTACAATTAGGTCTTCTGAGATTATTAAGGGAGATTTAAGTCAGCATCCAACACAACATGGGTATTTCTGCGTTTGATAATTTGGAACAAGGGGGAAAGAAAAAGCCCTCTCTTACTTGGAGCATGTAAGGACAATCTGTAGAAGGAGAAAAGAAGACAGCATGGTGGGAAAATCACCAGGGTTTAAATGGATCTAAACTGTGTCTGTACCAGTTGTGTTAGACCAGCTTTATATTTACAAGTAGAATTCCCAGTTCTCAATATGAATAAGACAGGATTCTGAGATGCCCAACTTTGTGTTTCTGAGTTTTATCTAAGGCTAGGCTCATAGACAATTAGAACTAGGATGAATCTTAGAGAACACCTATCTGAATCCCTTCATTTTCCAGACGAAATGAGTTTCAGAGAGATAGTCAGCTTAGTTCAATTCAATAAGCACTTATTTTAATTTTTTTAAATTATCATGATTTTCTTTCTCTCTCCCTTCCCTTGACACTATTAAGAAAGAAATAATGAAAAACAAAATCTTTGTAACAAATATGCATAGTCAACCAAAATAGATTCCCATATTAGTCATGTCCAAAATAGATGCTTCATTCTGCATATTGAGCTCATCCCCTCTGTTAGGAGGTGAGTAGCCTTCTTCATCATTGTCAAAAATCATTTCTTACACACTGATTATGATCTGGCAATGTTATGTGTCAAATTCTGCTATGAGGTGCTGGGGTTACAAAGATCAAACTGGAATAATCTCTGGCCTCAAGGAGTTTACATTCTATTGGCAGGAAGTATTGTATACAGATAAGTAATACAACGTAATAGACAGACAGACAGACAGACAGATAGATAGATAGATAGATAGATAGATAGATAGATAGAAAATAAAGAAGTAATTTGGGGTGGGACAATATCAAATACGGTAATCATTAAATGCTTTTTGTAGGAAATGTTACTTGAGTTGAATTTGGAAGGGAGCTAGGTGTTCCAAGAGAAAAAGAAGAAGAGAAAAAGCATTCTGGCAGCCTGGGCAAAGGCTGTTGAGAGATGGAATGCTAGGTATCAGAAAGAGTAATGAGTAAGCCAATTCGTTTGGAACATAGAATACATGGTAGGGAGAGGCAAGGAGCGGGAGGCTTCATGTGTAACAAGCCTGAACAAATAAGCTGGAGCCTAAATGTGAAGAGATCTAGAAGTCAAATGGAGGACTTTGCATGTTAGCTTAATGTAATAGGGAGCCACTGGAATCTCTTGAGCAGGAGAGTAACAGAGTAAGTCTTGTGCTTTAGAAATATCACTTTGACTCTTTGTACAGGATGGATTGCAAAGGGAGTAAATATGGATAGAAACTTGATTTAGAGCAGGAAATGGTTTTTGGAGATTATCAGATAAATTTTTTTTGATTTTGATTTTGATACAACTAACGCTGAGAGCTGTGCACTGAAAGTTACATTAATAATAAGTTGCAGAACAAGGAATAAAACTAAGTCCTCATCCTCCAAACCTGGAACTCTTTCTACTGTAGCAGAGGTATCAGACATGTAGCCCACAAAACCCACTGCAGATCCAACAAGTGTTGTCCAAACCAGATTAAAATGTAATTGAGAAATGTCCAACAAAATAAATAAGAATACAACAAAACATAGATAGAGCTAATATGTCGAGGGGTTTTTAATTAATATGCAATGCAGGGATCTTTATGTATGGTTCAGTAGCCCCATTTCTATTGGAGTTTCATACCTTTGCTGCCAGAGCTAATCAGGGATAGGTAGAGCCAGCACGAGGGCAGCTAGGTGGCACAGGGGATAGAACACCGCAGCTGGAGTCAGGAAGACCTGAGGTCGAATTTGGCCTCAGACACTTACTAGCTGTGTGACTCTGGGCAAGTCACTTAACCCAGTTTGCTCATCTGTTAATTGAGCTGGAGAAGGAAATGGCAAACCACTCTAGTACCTTTGCCAAGAAAACCCCAAACGGGGTCACAAAGAGTCGGGCAAGGCTGAAACAACTGAGTAACAGCAAGAGCCAGCACTGAAACTGAGATCTAACTAACTCCAGGTCCTGTGCTCATCCCCTTGTATCATTCTGCCTCCTATCTGGGTCAGTGTGAATCTGCCAAGCCACTTCTGCTGGCTCCTACCCTGGCAGGCATGCTGACGGCTGAGCAGGACCTTTGGTGTAGAGGGCCAGAACACCTGCTTGTGAACCAAAAGCCTTAGATGAAATGACACAGCACAATTTGAAGTGGACAGTGAGGAAGAAAGAAAACAGAGCACCTCTTTTGGGTTTTAGATGTCTTTCTTGCCACCTGCAAGCCAGGGAATCAGACTCAGTATTGTGGATCTCCCAGGAAATAGAGATAAGCACAGTCAATGTTTGGAAAGTGTTTTGTCCCCAAAGTCAACCGAGAATAAGCACTTTGCTGCTAGATGATATTCTGCTTTCTTTAGAGATGCATCCTCTGAAGCACTTAGTGACATTTGGTAATGATCACAGCTACTTGCCTCATCCCAGAAAAGTAGATTAAACTCATTTGCAGGACACTGCCTTGAGCCCCCTGAGGCCCATTAACACAGTGAGGTGGCTAGGTTTAAGTGCCATCTTTGCATGGGATTGCAGCAGGCACCTCATTTACATAGTATGAATATGAAGCATCCAGCTAATGTAAAGTGTCACAGTATGGTCTTCTCTCCAGAGTTCTGGGGGGAAGAAAAACATCTCTTGCTGCTAATACTGCTGTTGGAGAAATGGACTTGAAGAGATTGGAATAGACCAGCATTCCTGGTGAGAGGAGCTGAACCATTACCAAAGATGACAGAATTATTTGGCATTGTCTTTTCCAGCCAGCATATTCTCTTGTAGACCAGAAGAAGGTAGCAAACCAGATTTGCCTCAAAAACACCACATCCGAGTCTATTCCAAGTATCAATAAACTCAGTCATAAGAATATTTCAATAACAGTTTTTGCTTCATAATTAATATGCAGTAAATTCCAGGGTCATGAAGTTGATCTGAGTTTTCCCAATTATTTGGTTTCTCCATTGGCATTCTAAAAATCCAAAAGGAAAACAACTTGAAGAAAACTAGATCGATATAGTAAAGAACAGTCATGTTGACTTAAAAAGAACCTATTTAGCCTCCTATTCAGAAAACAATAGAAAGAAATATGCTGTGTATAATGGAGGAATACAGCAATATTCATGTCCAAAATTGTTTCTTCCTCATCCACCTTTTCGGGAATAGCAAGGTGAGATATCCAGAGACAGGAGGTATTTGACTTGGATGCTATATATATCCAGGGCTGCATAGGTGAAATAGGCATATTGTGATGTTAAGGGCAACTTAAGACCCTCCAACCCAACATTATCTCTCACTGCCCCCAGCTTGCTGTATGGAGCAATCACTCATACTTGGTCTAAGAGTCCAACTATTAGTGTTGTTCTAATTAAATAAGAAAAGTTAGTGTGTTGCACATAATAAGTATTTACTAAGTATTTATTGAATTGAAATTGTTAAAACAATACTTTTTAGGTTTTAAATAGATTTTATTGTATTTAAGATTTTATTTTTAAATAGATATTTTATTTTCATTATATTTTCATGGATTTTTTTAGATCTTTTTTGAGGGGGGAAGGCAAGGCAATTGGGGTTAAGTGACTTGCCCAAGGTCACATAACTGGTAAGTGTGTCAACTGTTTGAGGTCAGATTCGATCTCAGGTGCTCCTGACTGCAGGGTTGGTGCTCTACTCACTGTGCCACCTAACTGCCCCTATTTTATTTTTTTAAATAGATATTTTAGCCAGGAGAATTGGAGGGAACATGACTGGGAAAGATACAATAAAGAGAATACTGGCTCTTGAATCAGAGGACTTGTGTTCAAATCCTTCTTCTGATGCTTATGACCTTGAACAAGTCACTTAGTCATCAAGTTTCCTCAACAGCAAAGTGGAAAGGCTGGACTAGAAGGCCTCTGAGGTCCCTTCCAGGTCTAAAGTTATGATCCCTAGCAAATATTAGTTCATCAGAATAGGTATTCTGAAAGACACAGAGCGTCTGAGAGGATAGACTACAATGAGGAAGGAGTATAGTGAAATTAACTCAGCTAACAGTGATTACCCACCTACTATGTGTCATGTACTATATTAAGTGCTTAAGATACAATGAGGAAAAAAAAATTCCTGCCCTCGATGTGCTTATTATCTTCTTGGGAAGTTTCTAGCAATATACAAACAAATAAATACAAGATGTAAGCAAAGTAATATAAAATAATTTTAAAAGATACTAATGGGGCAGGCAATGGAAGAGAGATCAAAAAAGGTCTTATGAAGGAAATGGTCCCTGATGTACTTCGTAATAAACTAAGATTCTATGAGTTGGATGTGAGAATACAATACATCCTAGACATGAAGAATTCATTGTGCAAGGCCTGAAAGTGGGAGATGGGATGTCTCATACTAGAAACATGTAGTAGGACAATTTGACTTCCAGAGAGAGTCTATGAAAGAGATCAATGTGAAATAAAACTGAAAAAGAGAAGTGGGAACTAAATCACAGAGGGCTTTAAATGCCAAGTGGGGAGTTGATATTTTATCACAGAGAAAATAAGGAACTATTGAAGATGTTTTTGAGTAATAGAATGATATTGGTATGATCTGTGTTTTAGAACTATCTGTCTGGAAGTTAAGTGGAGGATGGATTGGAAAAAGAAGGGATTGGAGGAAGAACAATTAAGCTATTGAAATAGTTCAGGAGAGAGGTGATAAAGGTCTAAGTAAGGACAAAGGCTGTGTTAATGGGAAAAAAGGCAATGGATGTGAGAGATGTTGCAGAAGCAGGCTTGTCAAGACTTGGAAACTGATTGGATATGGAGATTGATCCAGAACAGAGTCAAGAATGACTTTAAATTTGCAAAGAGAGGATGCTGAAAGTTCCATGGGGCTATTAACATAAAAGGTAAAGTTCCAACCCATTCCAACCTCATTCATCTGAACTTCTCCCTAAATTTGCACGATAGAGAATAACATAATATGGTAGATAGAAAACTGGCCTTGGAACCAGGAAAACCTGAGTGCAGGTCCTGTCTCTGATGTATCCTGGCAGTGGGACTCTGGCCAAGCACTTAATCTCTTAGTACTAGACATACCTCTCTAAGATTATTAATTGCAAAGAAGGGAACCAACCTGAATTGGTGAGGGGAGTTTGTTCCTCTGGGAGTTGCCATTACCAATGAAATCTAGATCCAATCCCTATCCTTATCTCTACAATGTTCATTAGTGGATGTCAAGAGGAACATGGTGTGATACAAACAGCTATGGTCTGGGAATAAGAAAGCTTGAAAATGTATGCCCTATGTATGTCTTTGGGTGAGTCACAAAGGCCATCTCCTTCAGGGAGCCTTTCTTGGTCCCCCACAGTTATTTCTGTCTTCCCCTCTGAACTTGCGTTCCATCTACTCTGTATTTATCTTTATAAGTATTGACTTACTTATGCTGTCTACCCCTTTAGAATACAAACTCTTCAATTACAGGGACTATTTTTTCTTTTTGTTTGTGTCCCCTGTGCTAAGAACAATGCATGGCACATAGTAAGCACTTAATAAATGCTCGATCATTGATTGAGTTCTTTAAGCCTTGATTTCTTGATCTGGCAAATGAAGGGACTGGGCTAGATCACTTTTAAGGTCCTTTCCAGCACTGACATTCTTCTAGCTGTGCCAAATGAGCTTTAATTATACACATACCTCATCCAATTGAAGCAACTGATTGGGAGTAAAGGACAAGACATTAAATTTTGGTCACTTAGTGATGTATGCAGAATATAGTTCTTAGGAGGAAAATTCTTTTTTTTTTGGCTGGTATTTCTCTTTCAAAGCTGTTTTATGATCAGTGTGATATAAATTATAATGTCAGCATTCTCTGGTACTAAATCATTCTGGTCCCATTACTTTTCCATTCCAGCATAGAGAAGTCTTGCATTTCTGGAAGTACTTTCCTTGTCAAACAGTGGAAGGGGATTTTAAGATCAATGGCAAATGAGACTCCTTGTGAATAAGGGGGTCAAGTCTTCTAAACTTCCAATTATATCTTCATTTTAAAAGTAATAGCCTTATCTTATGGTTTTGTTATAACTGTGAGTAGTTAGCACATCTCTCTGGTTAATATGAGTAGAAGGTCATGGATACTTAACAAAGAAATACTGATCAGATGCTTCAATGATAGTTAAATTCAACCTACTTGATTTTTATAGAAAAAAAAAAAAACTTAAGTTTCAACTAATCTTCAGTAAGGGATAATTTTTAAAAAATTTCATCCTCCCCAGGACAGTTGGATTTTAAAAAAGAACTATTAAAAATAAAGATAAAATCAGACAACCAATCAATCATACCTATATCCTACCTATCCTAATCCTACCTAGAGTTGACATAAGGCTTTAGTCACTAATAGACAAACATTTTTTAGCCTTTTGGAGCCAAAAGATACAGTCCTGTTCCACATACCCTGATCCACCTAATTGAACTAGTACAATGGGAATCCAGAGCTATCAGGTGCCTTCTGCTCAAAAGATCACGTCCAAAAAGCAAATGGGACAAGCTGACTCTTTCATCCCATCTGCCTCACGAGCATTTGTATACAAACAATCCTAATGACAATTTTAGAAATGAAAATAGTCACGGAAATCCAGAGTATACTTAAGCATGAGAAAGTTTGATTGGGACATTTAAATCTTTCTTACCTTTTTAGTGCTTTCCCATTGTCCTCCTGATGTCTACCTCTTTCTTTCCAAGGCTCTTCTCCAATCCCAGCATCAGGCCTCAGCACCTATCCCGTATCCTTTTCTATCGCCAACTTTTCAACAAACTCATAGAATCTTAGAATCATAGAATGTTTAATATGAAAGGAACCTTGGAAGCCAGTGGTATGGCAGAAGGTGCACTGGCTTTGGTATTAGAGGAGCTAAGGTTGAATCCCAGCTCTGCTGCTTACCAACTATATGAACTAGAATAGCTCAACATTTCCTATGAGCTCTGTTTTTCTAATATGTAAAAATCATGCTTTAGACTAGATGCTCTAAAATTTAGAATGAAAGGGATAGAATTAACGATCATTGATTTGGAGTCTAAATCAATCATTAAGTTCAGCCTCCTTACTTTATAAAGCAGGCAACTAAACTCATCCTCACTAAGAAATTAGCTGATATATATTTTTAAATAATGTCATCCATCCTGGGACATTAAAATAAAAGTCAATTAATCTGTCAAAAGTGTTTACTAAGTACCTACTATATGCCAACCATTGTAATAGGTACTGAGGATACAAGCATGTCAAGCCCTAAGATTATTATTGGTCTTAAGCACTGTTATTGGTATGAGGTGACATTTTATATTAGGGGTGACTTTTCCATAGCCCTAAAATTATACCTTGTAGCTAGCTGCCTTCTTCCAAGACAGGTTCCTACCCTGGGGAGGGGGCACAGCCTTATGTCAATATTAGCTTTGTATTCTCCATTTTCTGGTTGATATTTTTTTCCTATCACATATCAGCAGGGGGCTCTGTGACCAATTCTACTGATCAAAGTGTGATGTTTTCTGTACTCATCTGTTGTGATTATAATATATCCCTCTATCAATAATATATAGGAAGAAATCTATCAAAATCTGTGGATGGTGAAAGAAACTGTTCCCTTTCCTCTGGGTCAAGGGCAAATACACACATTTATGTATGTATGTATGTACTTATATGTACATATGTAAATATACATATATGTAAATATGTATATATGGATGGTTGTATATATACATACATATGATGTATATGCATGTATAATATATATGCCTATACATGGATACATATATATTAATACACATATATATATGAATACATATATGTGTGTATACACTCACATATATCACATACACATATGCACTCAAATGAAGGTATAATTGCTAATTGTATACCACAGATTATTTATAACTATACGGTAATAAGTTTGAACCCATAAACCAGTGATAAATGTATAGTCATATTTTAGGGGGAAGAGATGGGGTGTAAGCCTCTTATTTTATTACGGTGTTGAATTCCAAGTGAGGAAAGTCTTTACAAGTGATAGAGATGGGCAACTCACCTACAACTTGTAGTCTCAGGAGTTGGATGGGGCACTGAGAGGGTTAAATAATTCACCCATAGCCATAGTGCGTGTCAGAGGTGAGATTTGAACTCAGGTCTTGCAATCTCCAAGGCTGGCTGACTATCTATTAATATCATTATGACTCTATTTTCCTATCTGTTAATTATATTGGGTAAAATCAAGGTAAATGAGATGTGGGGGAGTTAGGGACAGGGGAAAGAATGAAGAGAGTACAAAGATTTCTAGTGCATCAGAGCAATTCTAAAGGTCATATTTCTCTGATTAGAAGCCATTCATTGTAAATGAATGTTTATGAATATTAAAGGTGAGTTTGGAGAGAACCTGTCAGAGGCTGTGTTGGTAAACAAAATAGACTCTTAGCACTCAGTTCAACCAAGTGCCCTTGAAGAGTTTGGCCTTTGTTTCCTTGATTAGATTGAGAGTCCTTGGTGACCTCCTTGCCTCAGGGGAGGGCCTAGCTTACACATGAGTTTGAGTGACATGTTTGGGACATCAGAGGATTTTAGACCACTTGGGTTTAAGTCGCCTCTTTGTGATGATTTTAGGTCACGTGGGTGAGTTGCATATGTGTCTCACTCTTGACCCTGAAAAAGATATAAAACCAGGGGTTGGCTTTCTTTTATTCGGAGCTCTTACCCATGTGCCATGGTGGCACACGTGACTCTGGGCCAGCCCTTGTTATGAGCTCCCAGGCTGAACCTAGATGTTGGTAACTATGAATTGTATTTGGTCTGTCTGTCGATGTTTGTAATTTGTTTGTATTTTCTCCAAAGTTCAGGGTGCTGGCTTTTTCCCTTGAACTAAGTGAATGGTATTTGTATGTTGAATTAAAGTAAGCTTGTCAACCCCGTAACATTGCTTTCCTTAGTCAAGCAGATCAAAAGAACCTGGGCTTTGGCAGCATTCTTGTTGTTGGGCTTGTGTTGGTCTTTCACCCCAACAACAGCTGCTAGCCGGATTGTTGAAACAGAGACAAGTACCCAGATGATAACCTGAGATATAGAAAAGCCTTAAAAATTAGGTTCCATGATAATGGAAAATCTGAGAATCCCTGATACCCCTAAGGCCAAATGATATGCTCTGTACAAAAGACCCTTGATAAGTAGTACACATTATGATAATTAAAAACATTAGAGTGATTACTCTGTCTTGTCTTCATCAAACGGTATTTTCAAAATGACCATCTACAGAACTCTGCTGGTCATACAGACAGCCTACTTTCTAGGAGCTCACAGGTACTGTCAATAAGGAAGAACAATACCTATGATGGGTTACATATTAGCAGACTCACAATGCCATGATGTGCAAAGAGCCCAGATTTGGAGTCAGAAGACTTAAGTCAAAGTTATAGCTAGGTAACCCCTCTCATCTCCTGTAAAAAAAAACCATATCTATATATCTATATCTATATCTATATATATATAATGTATATTGTGTATATAGATTATATATATTGTGTATATACATATATAAAGAGAGAAGAAGGAGAAGGAAGAAGAGGAGGAGAGAGGAGGAGGAAGAAGGGAAGGAAGAAAGGAAGGAAGAAGGAGGAGGAAAGGAAGGAAAGAAGGAAGGAAGGAAGGAGGAGGAGAAGGAGGAGGAGGAGGAGGAGAAGAAGAAGAAGAAGAAGGAGAAGAAGAAGGAGAAGAAGAAGAAGAAGAAGAAGAAGAAGAAGAAGAAGAAGAAGAAGAAGAAGAAGAAGAAGAAGAAGAAGAAGAAGAAGAAGAATTAGGAAGAGGAGGAGGAGGAGGAGGAGGAGGAGAAGAAGAAGGGGAAGAAGAAGAGGAAGAAGAAGAAGAAGAAGAAGAAGAAGAAGAAGAAGAAGAAGAAGAAGGAGAAGGAGAAGGAGAAGGAGAAGGAGAAGGAGAAGGAGAAGGAGAAGGAGAAGGAGAAGGAGAAGGAGAAGGAGAAGGAGAAGGAGAAGGAGAAGGAGAAGGAGAAGGAGAAGGAGAAGGAGAAGGAGAAGGAGAAGGAGAAGGAGGAGAAGGAGGAGAAGAATCAAAACCTTTGTAATAAATATACAAAGTCAAACAAAACACATTCCTGCATTGGCCATGTCCAAAAAAGGGTTATCTCATTCATCTCATAGTCCTTCACTTTTCTGTCAGGAGGTGGGCAATAGGTTTTATCATCAGTCCTCTGGAATTGTTGATGCTCAGTGAACTGATCTGAGTTCTTAAATCTCTCTACAATACTTTTAATGGGCACAAAGTCATTGTGTCCAATGAGTCGACATTCACAGTGACATATGTTTTCACGTAAAGTGCCAAAGGGTTTTGTCTCCCACAAAGAACTGGTCAAACTTCATTTTGAAATATTATGAAACCCTAATTATTTGTCCATTTCTTGATACTTGGTGTATGAGTGTGGGTATCAACTTGTGGTTTGCAAGCCTTGCTGTCTTGGATTTTTCAGCTATAAAATGAGGGTCAGAATTGATAGCCCTGAAATTCCCTTCAAGTCTGATTCTATTATCCTTAAGGGACTTTTAATTATTCTCGTGAAATTACCAATCACTGGCCACAGCAAGTGTGGAAGTTTGTCCCTATATCTAGCTATTTGAAGGTGATAGGATGAGCCTACCAACAGCATCCCCATATACAGTGGTACTTGACCATTCATTTGACAGTGAGCCTCTAGGAGACAATAGGCAGGTTCTACCTGTTGTTTATGATTATCCCTATACAACTGGCTACCTCAGCTTACTGATGTTTACAGTGTGATGACACTAACTCTGAACTTCATCCATATTGGGAAGAAAGTCATGCAAGATTTCAGGTGCAAAATGGCCTTTCAGCTGTGGGAGACCAATACCTCTTTCTGTCACTATGGGTTTGATGTGTTTCATTCATAATTTCAGGAAGAGGGTTGTTTGGCTTAAGTTCTCTGAACAGAATGGAATTATCATAGGCCCTGTCAAGAGTTGGTTATTTTTTGAAAGGAAGTGGGAGTTCTGTTATGTTAATGGAGCTATGGGAAGACCGATGGTCTGTGTTGAGTATTCAATCATATGCTTTTCTCCTAAGAAAGGGAAATCTGAGGCCTTTCATTGACTTGGCAAAAATTGGGAATAGAATGGTGGAACAAGCCAGGCATGGATAGCAGCATGGTTCATTGGAAAACATGTTGGACATGAAGTCAGGAAATCAGGGTTCAAATTCTGCCCTCTACATGACTATTATCAACCAGTGTTTTAGAAAGAGGACAGCTCTGGAATCAAAGATTCTGAGGTCAAAACCCATCTCCTATAATTACTATTAATATGACTTTGGACAAGTCACCTAAGTTTCCTGGGCCTCTGCTTCCTTATGTGCAAAACAAGGGGTCAAATTAAATGGCTCTGGAGGTCATATCTAGTTCTGAATCTATGATTTTAGTCTTTTAACTTTTTCAAAGTTTGATCGCACCATCTGAAAATTGAGGAAAGTGCTGCAAAACTCAATGCTATCTAAATGTGAGATATCATAGATTTTGGAGCTGGAAAAGACTTTAGAGATCATTGAATACAACCCCATCATTTTATAGGTGTGGAAACTGAGGCTCAGAGGACATAAGTGACTTGCCCAAGTTTATACAAATAGTATATAGTAGAGCTGGGATTTCAATGTAGGCCATAGTCTATTGGGCTCATAGGCTCTAGAGACAGATGGAAGGAAGCTTAGCGATCATCTGGTTTAATCCGTTCGTTTTATATACAGACAAACAAATTGAGGCCAAGAATGATAGAATGGCTTGCCCGAGGTTATGCTGCCAATTTCCGCTCCAGCTACCTGAAGGTAGGCCCACATCCTATCAGCTTCAAATAGCCAGAGCTATGGGCCTCCCAAATGCAGTATTCTTTGTGATATATGCTTAGTCCTGCCACATGCTTTATGATGTTGATCGAATATTCTGCTTATAGGTGAAGGTGTTTATATGCTATTATTAGTCCCATAAAGCATCCAAGAAATAGTATAAGACAGAGGTTAAATGTTTTTGTTTTATCCACAAAACAGATGGAAAATTAGAACTATGAATTTTTTCCTATATGAAAAATAAGGACTTGCTAATATCGAGTGTTATATTCCATTAAAATAATTCAACAATCCTGCTGGGTTCTTTAATGTCTTTCACTGTAAGTCATATTGTAATAGAACAGTCTTTTCAATTGTTTCTTTAAGGAAGGTTGGTATTTTAGGGGCTTAGGTCTGATTTTTCCCCCTTAAAATATGTTAAGGCATCCCAACTGGGAAAGTAATTTCATGCTTGCTTTTTAAAGAAACTATTCAAAGAACTCATTAAAATCATCCATTTAAATAATCTGGTATATGTTCATTAAGCTGTGTCCTTTGCAGAAAATGTATGAACTTCTGCCAGAAAGCAAATGAGGGGAACAAATGTGTAATGTAAAAGGTTAAACCTTCATTAAAATTGTTTAAATAAGCATCAACTCCCCCACTGCCCCCAAAATCCTTCTGAGAAACATTTATATTATTTTAGGAAAGGTGACTAATGAGCAGGGGTGGAAAAAAAAAAAACTCTTGGTCACTTTCAGAAACCTTTAGCATTTAGAATTATTTATGCTTTTTGAGTTTGGACTCTAGGTGAATGCAAGGTATGCGATTCCCAAACATGATGGGGAATATTCACAGACAAACTGAGAAAAGCAAATGTATAGGGCTTGAACCATGTTGGTCTTCAGGGACTTCTGGACTGTCCATCTCCAGAGTTTGACATAAAATCCATTGCCCAACATGTATATTTCAAGACTCAGTTTTTCAGCCTTAGCTTTCTGGGGAATGCTGAAAAGGTCTTGATGAGGGGAGAAATGAATAATCTAAGTGATTTGATTCATAGTTTAAGAAGCATAGCTTTTGTTAAATGTGGCATTTCTATTTCCCATGGTGGGAGTACTTCTCCACCGAGTTTGTAAATCTACCATAATTATGCCTGATTGGTAGGTATGTCTTAAATGCTTTGAATTCCTAGGGAGGCTGATCTCCTGTTGTTTTTTTTCATTTAGTTCAATTGAATGGCTTTCCCCCTCCACCTTTTCACTTTCCTTGTAGCTTCTGTGATAATTGACGCTGCAACAATTCAGCAGGTTGGACTAAATGTCTGACCCTCTGGCACTCTCTTCGAATGCATATAATTTGGGGAGCTGTTCTCATTTCTTGCCCTTTCATTTAGCTTAAAGGATGGCTCTCTGTGCACACTCTGTTTCTGTGAAACCTCTCTACACTTTTTCTCCCCCCTAACAGGGCTGCTTTGTCCTCAATTGTTAGAACTCTCCAGAAGCATGTTTCATTAGGCAGCTGGCTCAAGCCTCAGGATTTCCATGATATAATTTACATGGTTCCTTAGACCAGTGTGTTTGTATTTCATGTTATCATGTCTTGTTATGCATGGTGCTGCCTGTTGAAGCCCTATAGCAATAAATACATCTGCAGAATACAATTTCGGTGATTTCTATCGGCACTAGCATTGCTTTGACTAAGACAATTGCCTCACTGGCTCAGAAAGCTTACTCATTTTTCTAGGCCTACATTTATACTCAAATCCTCCTGTTTATTGTTTTGCTGAAACTCATTGTGGCATCTACACTTCCAGTCACCTCAAAATGTTGATGTAACAAGGCATGACTCAAACAATGGGCTTACAGCTAAAATTCTTATAGACTGAGAAATAACTTCATGTTCTTTTTTTATTATATTTTTATGAAATCTGACTGCTAGGATTCCGACTGGAGGACAGAATAATACTGGATCATACTCCTATAAACAAAATATTTCAGCAGGAATAATTGAAATTCCAATTATGCCAGGCTTATTAGACCTCCTTTCCCTCTAGCTCTTTCCGTCTACTCCCAATAATTCTCACACACTCCCCCCATAAAAGGAATCAAGTCTGTGCCTATGGATAGACATGATTCCTTCTTAAAAATCAAATCCCCAAAAGACTAAAAACCCTTAAATATCTCAATAAATGTTTATTATCCACCACATGCCCAGCATTCTGTAACTGCTGTGAGAAATAAAGGAGAAATATAAGACATACTCCTTGCCCTCAATACCCCTTACAATCTGTTTGAGAAAACATACATAAAACGACAGGGGGCATTGCAATACAGCATTACTAATGGACTTTGCGGTATAGGCAGGACTCTAAGAGCTCAAATAAAAGGAGTTCCATCAGGAATGATATAGCCAGGATAATGGGAGTTAATCTGAGCATTGAAAAAGGGATGAAACTTGCTAGGAAGAGGTCCACAGGGAGACTTCCTTTTAATTAGTTAAGGAAGGAAGTAATAAATGGATGAATGGATGGATGGATGGATGAAAAGTATTTGTCAAGCACTTACTGCATGTAAGCATTATGCTATATCCTAGAGACAACATGGATGCAGTCATGAGTAGAGAGCAGGGTATATTTGTGATGTGACAGTAAGGAAAGTAATCTTGGCTAGAACAAAGGATGTAGTTTGTAGAGTCATGAGAAATGAGACTGGATAAACACAGTAGAGCCAGATTATGTAAGGTCTTGCGAAAGTCAAGTGAGTTTGTGTGTGTGTGTGTGTGTGTGTGTGTGTGTGTGTGTGTGTGTGTGTGTGTTAGCAAAAATTGGAAGCAAAGTAGTTGCCTTTGGCTGGTGAATGGCTGAACAAATATGAAAGTAATGGAATGTTATTTTGCCATAATAAAAAAATAGTAATAGGTAGATAGCTTGATTGTTGTCTTTAGTTCTTGAAGAGGACAAAAATGACATTACTATATTATACTCAAGGTTTGCAGAGGATACATATATATGCATATATAGAGATACACACACATACATATGTATGTATATATATGTTATACACATGTGTGTGTACATATATATCATTTGAGTCTCCCAAAAATCCTGTGAAGTAGATGCTATTGCTATCGTGATTTTATAGATGGGGAAATGGAGGCTTATAGAGGCTAAGTAACTTGCCTAGTATTGCATACCAACAAATATCTGAGGGAAGATTCAAACTAAGGTTTTCCTAATATTAAATCTCAGTGCTCTATACTCCATGTCATATCTAATATGAGGAAGACAAAGAAACATGGAAAGAATTATATTAAATAATGTAGAGAGATGTAAGCAGAACAGAAATATAAATAATTACTATAGTTCTTTTATCAAAGCATACGCTAAAAGAATAAGTAAACTCTAAGTAGTTATAATAACCAATCTTGACGCAAGAAACAGATAATGAAAATAAACCCTCTTGTTTTGGTAGAAAGGAGGAAGTTTGCAGGTATGAAATGTTTATGTATATATATATATATACATATATATATACACACATATATACACATATACATATATACATATGCATGCATATGTATATGCATATATATACACACATATATACATATACGTATACATATATATGTATCTTGTTAGACTAAATCATTGTATGAGTCGATTTTTTTAAAAATCAATTTTTTCTCACCATCTATCAACATATATTCTCTCTTCCTCTCACGGAGGAAAAGAAAAAAGAAAAACTAATCCCTTATAATAAATATGCATTGTCAAGCATATAATTCCTACAATGGATATGGCCAGAAACACATGTCTTATTCTGCATATTTAATTAATCATCTTTTCTGTCACAAGGTAGGTAGCATTCTTCATCATAGGTCCTCTGAAAACATGGTTGGTCACTACACTGATCAGAATTCTTAGCTCTTTCAAAATTGTTTATTCTTACAGTATTGTTATTATGTAAATTGCATTTCTAGTTCTGATGATTGCATTCTGTATCAGTTCCTGCAAGTATTCCTAGATTTCTCTAAACTCATCCTTTTTATCATTTTTTGTGTATGGCACTACTGAATTCTATTACATTCATATACCACAATTTGTTCAGTCATTCCAATCGATGGATACCCCCTTACTTGCCAGTTCTGTGCCACTACAAAAAGGGCTACTATACCTATTTTTGTACAAATACGTCCTTTTCCTCTTTCTATGATCTTTTTCAAGTATAGGCCTAGTAGTGGTATTACTGGGTCAATGAGTAAACACAGTTTATTGACTTTTGGGGGCATAGTTTCAAATTGCTGTACAGCATATCTTGAACAATTCACAGCTCCACTAACAGTGAAATCATGTTCCTGTTTTCCTTCAATCTCTCTAACATTCACTATTTTCCTTTTTTTTGCCATCTTTGCCCCTCATGTTGTTTGTTTTTCTTAATTATTTTTTCTTTATTTAAAATGGGTGAAAGGTAGAAAGAGGAAAGAGGTAATATAGCCAGATATATATATATATATATATACATATATATATATATATATATACGTATATATATGTAACATATATATTTGATATAAAAACAAAAAGCATTTATAAAACTTTGGGGGGGGCGTTAAACAGAGGAGTTTCAGAAGTAGGACACAGCTGAAAAAGTTCTAGATTTAGGTTCTGATGACTTTGGTTCAAATCTCATCTCTGCTATATGCTGCCTGTTGTCATCTTGGGCAAACTGTTCTTTATACTCAGTTTTCTCTTCTGTAAAACGAGAGTCTAGGACTAGATGAACTCTAAGGTTCCTCCCAGATCCAAATTTATTATCTTGTGATATGTCTAGAAATAGCAACATCAAGTCACAATGATGAAAAGCAGGGGCAGAAAATACAATATAAGAAAATAAATGGTGACTATTATAGTAGTTTTTATACTTGATGATTTAATAGATTTAGTCATTGGGGCTGCATGGAGTTCTAAACCTATACAGCTGGAAGACAAAACAGAGACTGAGATTCCTTAAAAGGTGGTAGTCTCAGGCTTAACTGTGGTTCTAAAAGGGTTGGACCCTCTAGATCCAAAATTATCATTCCCAAATGCTCATGTGGACAAGAGAGGTTCAAGGGCTCTTCCTTTTGCATCCAATAAAAGGGAAGGAAAAAGTAGAAATAACCCCTGGAGGCAAAAGTTCTCATTTCCAGATGGAGGAGAGTCAGGAAGACAGAGCTAATGTTAGTGGATTATAGACTGATCATCAGATTAGCAGAATGGTTATTGATGCTTAGCCCCTGGGTATATTAGTGACGGATAAGGGAGGTCATTTAAAAAGGAAATGCTCAGCCTCATGTTGGCAACTCTTAGGGAAATGAAGCCCATAGGTTTAAAACACACACACACACACACACAGCACACAGAGGCATAGAGAATAGCCCAGGGAGAACATGCATCCTGGAGGCCACATGAGGCCTTCTAGGTCCTTGGGTGTGGCCTTTTGACTGAGTCCAAATTTTACAGAACAAATCCTTTTATTAAGGGAATTTGTTCTGGGAAGTTTGGATTTAGTCAGAGGGCCCCACTTGAGGACCTAGAGGGTCACACATGACCTTGAGGCTACAGGTTCCACACTCCTGCAGTAAACAGTTTACAGACACATTTAGCTGTTCTCAAAGAAAAAATAAATTCATGATGTGCTTGTGCATGACACTGATGAGGCAGAAGAGGAGAAAGCATTGAAGAAGGCCAGTAAGATGGCCCAGCACACTCATTCAGGAGCTCTAATTTGAGATTTTTAAAGGATAAGTATAGGGAATGGAAAGAAGACAATAAGAGACAATAAATACCAAAGAGTCATATGTCCCTTTAATAGTTTAAGGTATGCTGGGGTGTGTGGGTGTTCAGGGTGGAATAACATCTCTGGTGTGAGGGCTTGCTGAACCCTTTTTAGGGCTCATACACCTTCGGTATCCACCTGCCCCTCAACTCTCACCTGGGGCTCCAAGAAGCTGTAACCTAGATAGCAGCCAGACCCCAGTAAAAAAAAAAAGACTCAGTTGGTTGATGGTAACTGAGGCCTCAAACCCATACATGAATGAGGGGGGTGTCTACCCAAAGCACGTGAAGAATCCTCCCAGCAGAATGGACAGATGAGAACAATTTGCTCCAGGAGCCAAAGGCGGCTGAAGCAGGCGCTATTTGAGCAGTTAGAGCTTGGTCAAGATTTAAAGATGTCAAGGTCATCCAGTGTATCCCAGCTATCACCAGTCACCTTGACTTTTTTCCTGTCAATGGACTTTGATGACTTTGGAAGAGAGAATAAATGACTCTGCCTCACTTAAATCCAATTCAGGAGCAAGTCAAGACATCACTCATAACATCATTGGTCCTTTTCAAAAACAAAGGATGAATAACAACAAGGTGACAAACCCCAAATGAACTGAGACTTGGGATGGCAGCGGGGGGTGAGGGGGTGGGGGGGTAATTGCAGGGGGAGAGACAGAAAGAGACAGAGACAGAGACAGACAGACAGAGAGAGACAGAGACAGAGAAACAGAGACACAGAGACAGAGAGAGACAGACAGAGACAGAGATAGAGACAGAGACAGAGAGACAGAAACAGACAGGGAGGCAGAGACAAGGAGAGAGAGAGAGAGCTTTTAAAGCTTTATTTCCAGCAAGAAAAAGAACAAAAGCCCTTTAGTAGAGACAGGTGGTGTAATGATAATGAAAGACAGGCACAAACTAGAACTCCTCATATGCTATTTTGTTTCTGTCTTTTTTGTCAAGGAAAATAAACTTCACACTGGCAAGGGTACTATATTGGTCAGATCCCATCTGGAGTGTTGAGTTCACTTTGGCATCGTATTTTTAAGAGGTTTGTTGACAATCTGGACAATATCCAGAGACAGGTAGTAAGGATTCTGAGGAAAGGCGAAAAAAAATGTAATAGAAGCATCATGGGCTCATAGAGTGAGAGCCAGAAGGGACCTCAGAGGCCATCTAACCTTGTTTTATAAGTGAGTGGGTTAAACCCTGTGGAACTTAAGTGATATGAAAAGTCTCTTGGAAGATGGGAAAGAACATTCCACATGGAGTCAGAGTACTTTGATTTGAAGGATCAAATCAGAGGATTTAGGATTTGAATCTTGAATCCAATATTTACCAGGTGTGTAATCATGAGTCATTAATATATGCTGTCTGAATCTATTTCCTCATCTGTAAAATGGGGCTTATAGTAATAAATAGAGAATTTATTAATCTAATAAGATTAACAGCAACAACTAGGATTTATATAGCCCACCTAAGTTTGCAAAGTACTTTACAAATATCTCATTTTACCCCTACAACAACCACCCTGGGAGGCATGTGCTATTATTATCCCTACTTTATAGAGGAGAAAACTGGGGCAAAGGTTAAGAGCTTGCCTTATGCCAAGTACTGTGCTAAGTAATTGGAGAGGCAAATAAAAACAAGTAACACAAATCCTGCCCTCATGGAGTTTACACTCTAACGATGGGAGATAACATATAAAAGGGAACTGGAAAAAGGTGGAATGGAGAAGGAAGAGAGAAAGAAATCTCTTGTGGAATCTTGGAAGTGAGAGAGAGAGCAGTGTGGCTCTCTCTATTAATTAAATTATTTAAAGCAGTGTGGATGTGGGCAAAAGGTCACCAATCAGAGACCAGAAATGTAGCAGGGGCAAAATCCCAAGTTCTAATGGAGAGGACATGGAGATTACTGAGAAGTGACTTCTAGATCCTTTAGTCCTGCCTCACAGCATTATGTAGCAGTTATTAATAATGCAATGGGGACAAGAACATTTGCTATTGAAGCAGGACTGCCAACAATAGCTTTCAGCTCTCTCTCTCTCTCTAGTTTTTTCTAGTACTACTTTGTGGCTTCACTGAGCTTCAGAGTAATTTGTAGGTCTTGCTATTAGTCCTTGGGGTATAAAGGATGACAGGGATTGAAAACATAAAGGAAGAGGTAAGCTCCCAAAACAATCATTTGGAGGTGTTCTCTAGAATTTCTCTAGAGGCAGGTAGGTGGTACAGTGGATAGAATGCTGGACCTAGAATCAGGAAGACTTGAGTTCAAATACTGCCTTAGATACTTAGTAGCTCGTGACCTTGGGAAAGTCACGTAACTGCTGTTTGCCTCAGTTCCCTCAACTGCAAAATGGGGGCACCTACCTCACAAGGTTGTTGTGACGATCAAACAAAATAATATTTGTAAAATCCTTAGCACAGTGCCTGGTGCATAGTAGGCACTAAATAAATGGTACCTGTTATTGTTATTGTTATTATTATTATTATTAATTATTACCCTCCCCTGTTGGGGCCACACTGTTTAAGACCTGAGGCCTGGAAGAGATTAATAGACAAAAGTAACCTCAGCTCAGCTAGGAGTGAAAAACCAGGGTCCTGTAGTTAAGAAGGGCAGGCTAGGAAGTCACCATCTGACATCCCCAGTTCTGTGTACTAGCTGGACAAGAGTGACTAACCACAAATCAGGAAATGAGCTGACTCTCCTGGAGGCGTGGTAGCAGTAGCAATATGCCCTGGAGTTTCTATCAGCAGCCACACCAGCAGCAGTACCAATGGTAACTGCAAAGCTTCCGAGTATGAACAGCCTCAAACTCAAAGTGGCATTAATAACTTGGATCTTCTACACAGGACTCTGGGGAGGCTGTGGTTCGCTAGTTAGGCCACTCTCTAGAAACTCCAAATTCCTTTTTCACTTCAGGTGAGAAAGAGAAAGAATTGTGCCAAATATAATTCTGGAATAACTATGTTTCCATCTGAGATCATTTCCCTCTACTCTGTATATACGTTAGAAGTGCCCAGTTATTTGCATGTTGTCTCCCCCGTTGGACTGGGAGTTCCTTTTGGGTAGGAATCGTTTTGACCTTTGTATGTGTAGAGTCCAGCACATAGTAAGTATTTAATAAATTCTTGTTGACTAAATGACTCTTATACAATGAAATTGTTCTGTTTAATTTTGCTAGCTAGGCAAAGGAATGAGGGAAATGAGAGAAATTTAGATGTTCCCAGAAAGTACATTCTTCTAGTGGAGGCACAACTATACAGAGTATTAATTGTTGATAAGCCTTTTAAGTTGAACAGGAGTCCATTAATCTAAAGCTTTGGTCAATAGCCACTGATTATATTTTTATGTAAAAGGCTATCATGATAGACAACTGATAAGGTGACTCAGTGGATAGTGTTGGTCCTTGAATCAAGAAAACTTGAGTTCAAATCCAACCTTAGATACATTAACTGTGTGACTCTGAGCAAGGCGCTTAACCTCTGCCTACCTCAGTTTCCTCATCTGAAAAATGGAGATAATAGCACTTAACTCCCAGAGTTGTCATGAAGATAAAATGAGGTAATGTTTGTCAAGTACTTTACAAATCTTAAAGTGCTATATGAATTCCAGTTGTTGTTATATGTTCTTCCAGAGGGCAGAAATATTATAAACAATGGATGGAGCAAGAAAAGCAATTTGGCTCAATGTGAGGAAAAACTTGCTTACAAGAATTGAATGAAATTGTAGAATTATATGAAAAATGGATTGGGTGGCTTCGTGGAGTAATGGGTTTCTTGTCTTTGGATATATTCAAGATGACTTTTTTTTTTTTTGCAGGGGGGAACGTAGGGCAATTGGGGTTAAGTGAGTTGCCCAAGGTCGCACAGCTAAGAGTGTGTCAAGTGTCTGAGACTGGATTTGAACTCAGGTCCTTCTGATTCCAGGGCTAGTGAGCTACTCACTGCGCCACCTAGCTGCCCCAAAGAAAAGTCTCGATGATCACTTTGCAAGGAAGTTGAAGAGGCATTGATGCATCAGAAATGAGGTTACATTCGATGACCTATAAGAATCTCTGATTCTGCTAGAACACATCCAACGATATGGAACCCATTACCTCATGAATCAGCCAGACCCATTCTTGAATGTTCTAGTTGTGAGGAAGTTACAAAGGGAACCACTGAAAGTGTTTAAATAGCATAATTATCAAGCAGAAACATTTTGGAAAGGCAATAATAATAGCTAGCATTCATGCAGCACTTTGAAGGTTTCAGTAGCGCTGTCTCATAAGGCAGCCATGTGCAGGATACTTTACACTAGGGAAATGCTCTGGTAATAGAGGCTGGCTAACAACAGAATTCAAGAAATGAGGTTACTAGGGCTTTTACTTATAGGGTAACAGTCCTGAGAGCTTTTGTTATTGTCGTTCAGTCATTTTTCAGTCACATCCAACTCTTTGTGATTCTATTTGGGGTTTTCTTGGCAACGATACTGGAATGGTTTGCCATTTCCTTCTCTGGCTCATTTTACAGATGAGGAAACTGAGGCAAACAGGGTTAAGTTACTTGTCCAGGGTCACACAGCTAGTAAGTGTCTGAGGTTAAATTTGAAATCAGGAAGATGAGCCTTCCTATTTCCAGGCCCAGTGCTTTATCCACTGTAACACCTCACTGCCCCATCCTGGGAGTTAGAAGTACATTAGCCTTCTAAAGGGAGTACAGCCTAGTGGAAAAACAGCTATTTCCAAAGTCTGAGGCCCCGGGTTCAAATCTTGCCTCTGATGTTCCATTGCACATTGCATATTTTTCTAATAAATAAAATGGGTTTATCAGTGAATGTCTTTCTCCTGTCCCTGTAATTCCATCCATCAATTATTCTTTGTTAACCATCCTGCACTGGAAACATCAATTTCTTCCCCTGGATAATATGGAGTTTGGATTAGATAGACTTCTGAGGTCCCTTCCAACTGTAGATCGATGCTAATTTAATCTGGCCCTCTCATTTTGCAGCTAAGGAGACCATAGCCCAAAGAAGGGAAATGACTGGCCCAAAGTTACAGATATAATAAAACAAGGATTTGAAACCTGATTTTTTTTTTTGCCTCCCAAATTCAATGTTCTTTCAGCTATGCCATTCTGAGAGTAGAACATTACAAAAGAAGAATTCGCAGGCTTCAGAAACAGATTTTGAGTGAGTATAAGGAATGAAATATGAGTCATAGCATCATAGGATCGTAAGTTTCTAGTTAGAAGGGACTTTAGAAGCCAACCAGTCCTACCTCCTTATTTTGAGGATGAGGCGACTAAAACCCAGAATGGTTAAGCAAGTTGTCTAAAGTGATACAGGTAAGAAATGACAACCTGGATTTAATCTCCAGTCCTCTGATTCCAAATCCAGAGCTCCTTCAACTGTAACATGCTAAAATTTCCAAAGTTTCATTAGTGTTGAATGAATAATTTGCTCATTTTTGCTAATATTTATCTTGTTTAATTCCTTGGGACTGTTGAATAATGTTGGACCATTTTAAAAGATAACCAGATACTTGCCTGGTGTTGTGTCATCTAACCTGAACTTGTCCTCCCACCCTCCCTGCCATGGAAACTAAAGGGCTGCAGAAATCGGTTACCAGTAGCATCCCTGCAGAGTGACCTAAAATTATGAGAATTTATTTGTCCTGTTTTAGAAAAGTAACCCAATCTCTCTGGCAGACAACTCTACCAAGACTTGTCTGATGGCCAATAACGAGTTCATGGGATACGCAAAATAGTAAACAGAGCACAACAGAAGAATGTTTAAGCACGAAACATTACTATAGGTTGGATACTATATGGAAGGGTTTGAGTCAGATTTTGAAGATGAAGGAATGGATTGTCATGGAAAAGAAGGGGGGATCCTTGGGGATCAGCATGCACAAAGCTCCAAGGACAAGCAACAACAAGTTGGATGTTTGAGGGTAGACAATTATATAACAATTTTGAGCAGCTTTCACCTGGTATTACATAAATCATTCATTCAACAAATATTTCTTAAACACCTGCCATTTACAAAGCAATAAAGGAATTCAAAGATCAACTAATCCAAGTTTTTATTTGACTCAGTCCTTATTGGACTGACAAATGACCATCTGGCTTTTGCTTGAATACTTCCAGTGTTGAAAATCTCACTACTACAAGGTCGGAGTGAGGAAGAAGGGGAAGAGAATAAGCATTTATATAGTGCCTACCATGTGTCAGACAATGCTAAGCACTTTTTATAAATATTATCTCATTTGATCCTCACAACAATGCTGGGAAGTAAGTGCTCTTATTATCTCCAAATTACAGTTGAAGAAACTGAGGCAGGCAGAGGTTAAGAGACTTAGCGAAGGTCACATAGCTATTAAGTGTCTGAGGCAGGATTTGAATTCAGGTCTTCTTGACTTTTGTCCCAGCATTCTGCCCACTGTACCATCAGCTGTCTCAAGCAAAGAATTTTCATTTCTGGATATCTCTAATACAGCAACAACAAGAAAAAAAAGACTTTGATATTTTCCTAGTGTAGTTCTATATTTTTCTGCTGTTTTTCTTAATGGAGGAGCCTACTGAGCCCTTTCCCCTTCTTTCATCTCCTGTACAATGTAGGACAAGGTATGAATCTTTCTTGCCCTGGGGCCTCATTGCCACATTTACCTGGCCTTTATTTAAGAAGCAGCCTTGAGACTCATCAAGTTAACATCTCATTGATATGGGCATTCATAACACTAAAACTGGCCCTTGGCCATGACCTTCCAGGAGACAGACCCAAAAGAAGATTGAGATTGAGATCAGAGAAGACAGATATCCTCCCACTGAGGGAAAGTACTGAGAGGTAAAAGACAGACATAGATAAACAGAGATGCTGAACTGCAAGTGGACCTGGAAAAAAGCTTACACATCTATGCAGTTTCTTCAGGGAATCACTCATATTCAGGGATTTGTGCCAGATGGAGACTGAGAAGAATGGGGATATGGAGCCTCAACAAAATAAAGAAAAAAAAAAGATTCAGTGTCTTGAAATCAAGACAACTCCATAGTCCATGTCATCTCCGTGGCCCTAGATAGGGGAAAGGGTCAGTGAATCAAGGAATCATATGCATGGAGAAGCAACACAGACCTATCCCTTCAATTATACTGTGCATCATATATACTGTATAATAAGAGGGAAGGTGGCACCCATCAAAGGAGAGGAATACTTGAATCCCTCTAGAGGGGAGAGAAGAGTTTTCTAAGCAGTCAAAAAGCTCAGGAGGAACCAGCTCTGCAGTTTTATCAGGCCAAATAAAACCTGTCCTATATCCAATGTCTTGTTATCCTGAATGCTTGCAGGCAATCGAGGGGCCCTTAGGGAAACATAAGCCAAATTCAGATGTTCCCAGGGGAAATCCTGAGGTGGGGCACAAACCATAGAGATTATTTATTGACAGGAGGCCCTAAGGTAAACCCACTCTGTCACATCTGCTACCAGGGACCAACTAACAACTATGTTAAATTTAACATAATTGTAAGTTTTCTTACAGAAAAGAAGTTATTGCTTTTGTCTTCCTGTTCCTCAATTTAATAGTGAATTTTCAGCTGAGTCACCAGTATCTTCTCTATTATTCCTTTAGTACTTTCCATCATATTTTTTATTTTCTTGTTACTATGCTCTCCCATACTCATCTTCTGCTGTTGCCAATATCAGATCTCCCTATTGCTCCCAAAGTATCACCACCCTATCTAAACTTGTCATGACAGCATCATAGCTATATCATACTGCATCGCTGAACCTACTCCCCAATACTGTCATCCAAGAAGGGATTGTAGTACCCTGCCTATGGCATTGTCTCTACTTGCACAAACTAGAGTCAATTTTTACTCCAAGATGAATTTTCATATTAACATCTGTTTTATGACCCATCAGTAAGGTATTCAAATCTGAATTCAAATCTCACCCACCACACTTACTAGTTGTAAAAGAGCATAGCAAAAGTTGCTTAGCTTATTGGAAACTAGCTTTCCTCATCTAAAAATGAAGATGATAATACTCGTTGTACCTGTCTAAGAGATCCTTGTGAGGATCAAATGAGGTGTTTCTTGAAAGAAAATAACAAATTAGCATAAAGCATTTTGCAAGCTTTAAAATACCATATAAATGCCAGCTACTGTTATTATGTTTATTTTTATGTGGAAATGTGCATACAATGTATTGAGAAAGTGAAAAATGTAATCCTTGTGAGAGGAACTATATAAAACTAAAAAATGTTTAAATGTCAAGATTTTAATAAAGGACAGTTAGAAGAATAAAAATGGAAAGAGGTCAAATCAATATTTTAGGAACTTATGGGCTCTTATTACTTGAAGTCATTTGAATATTTTAACTCAAATTGTATGGCTCATTAGAAAATGAGGATTAATTGCTTCTGATGTTTTGACTCCCCACCCCCACATAAGCCTGTAATTTCTCAGCTACTGAACTGAAACTTTTGGCTGGGTGGGCACAATAGATTCTTTTTAGGAAGAAATTCATTTTTAACATGCTATTGAACATTGTAACTTGCTTTGGAGATCATCATGTATCAGTACATTTCTTTTTCATTCAGCAAAAATACAGAATGACCTATTGACATGAACATAACAAATGATTGGCGATTCTCATTCAATGCTTTTTTCATGGATTTTTTAGGTGACCTTGAGAAAACTATTCTAGACATCAAAGATTAGAGGAAACAATTTACAAAAAAATAAAATTAGATCCTACCATACAAGCACTAGAAAGCATTCTGAAGACGGATGTATGAGTATACAAAGCAGCGCGTCCATTAATTGCCTAAATGCTATTTTCCTTCTCTACGATAAAAGTCAAACCCCCACCCAAGCCATGAAAATTCTGCTAACACAAAGTTACAGAGAGGCAGTATGGTATAACTGATGGCTGCCTTTGGCTTTAGAAAGTCCTGGGTTAAAGTTCTTCTGGCTCTAATTAGCTGTGTGACAATGGATAAACTGATTAACTTCTCAGTGCACCAGACACCTCTCTAAGACTATAGATTAAAGAAAAGTTACAAATTTTCACGTGGAAGGAGTTTTCATAGCTCACGTTCTCTATGCTAGTGAAACCATAGGTCCAAACCCTTCTCAACTACCAGGAGGAAAAAAGTCACAGTAAAAATATTATGTTAAATTTTCAACTAAACAATGGGCCAGTTCTCTGTCTGTGGCTTACCATTCAATGACTAATATTGGTTAATTTTTTATAGTGAGAATTAAGAGAGAAAAACATTGAATTCCTAGGAAGGAAGGAAGGGAGGAAGAGAGGAAAAAGAAGTAAGTATTTATAAAGCACCTATTGTGTGCCAGGCATTGTGCTAACAAGCATGTTATAAATATTACCTTATCCTAGCAACAATCTTGTGAGGTAGGTGCTGTGTTATCCCTATTTTACATTTGAAGAAATTGTGATAAACATGTTGAGTGATTTGTCCAGGGTCACGTGAAGTCAGATTTAAATCTGTCTTCCTGTCTCTAGGCATATTGCTCTTTCCACTGCACAACCCATCTGCATAGTGCATAGAACGTTTACCTTGGACTCAGAAAGCCTTGTGTTCAAATCCCATTTCCAACGCATACTAGATGTGTGACCAGAAACAATTTACTTAAACAACGCCCCCCCTCTTACCCCCCCCCCCACCGCCCAGCTTCAGTTTCCTCATATGCAAAGTAGCGATGATGCTAATGGCCCTTCTTAGGACTTTTGTGTTGATCAGATGAAATAATCTATCTTAAGCACTTTGCAAACCTTAAATTGTGATAGTAGTTATCATCCTCCTCCTCATCATCATCCTCACCACCACCTATCATCACCATTGATCTTGTTCTTCTCAGCTAATATTATATGGAGTTCACACAGAGGTAGTTATTGAACATGTTTCTATCCATTATTCTCTTATATTTAAGGTGCAACCAACTATTGTACAGGTAAATGTTTCCTTTTTATAATTGAGTAGAAGCACTGATGTATAAACCCATATTCTGTAGTTTTGCTGAAAGAATCTTTGGGACAATTCTAATAACAGACAATGTGATAGGGATTATTTGTGCCTCATCTTGTGATTTCCTTTGCTAGGTCTCTATATGTTGAGAGCCTTTCATTACACATAGTTTAGGGTTTATGTGTATTCAGTATGATGATATCTATTAAAAAACATTCTTGAATTTTTATGATTCTGTGTTATGTCTAGGAGATTGTGGGCAACAGTTTCATCCAAGTTTCAGTACAGTTTAATTGTTGAATTTTCAAAGATATTATGGGTTTGTATTTACAATATAAAAATTTGTCACCTATTAGTTCATGAAATTTACAGACTTCTGATGTATAATTCTGGCCACTTGATCATGTCTTTCTGGATATTTGGGAGGAGCTAAATTTGTTCTATCTGCAGTGATAAGTTGCATGGTTTTTTACCAATTTCTCATAAATTCAAGCTCCTGAAGGATGAGTTTTCTGTAATTTATGATTTACCTGGTCATGTCTCACTTTCATAAACCCTAATGTTTCTGTAAACAAATCCCCATGACCCAGTCATTTATTCAATAGTTCTTAGTCAGCATATTGTTGATTGAGTTCAGGTGGATGTCACTCATAGGGGTCTTTTTGGTTTCACTATTAAATCTTAGTTGCTTCATAGATTCTGTCCAGAAATAAATTAGTGCATCTATTTATAGTCTTTATTATTGCTTTTTGGAGTGGTGTCCATTTTATAGAAATATTTCTGGTAGGTTTTAAGTTACTTATCATGTGTTAGAGAACATCTATCATTTTTCTTCCTCCTTTTTGCCACAAAAGTACTAATCTTTTCTATAGATGTCTTGGAGTGATGGGCTCTATGTTTTATTAAATATTGTCTGTATGAGGTTTTTTTTTTATTGCAATCGAACAAAATCCATTGCTGTCCGTTTTGCTAAAACAAAATTTTATATTTAAGAGAGATACCATGAAAGTTTTAGTCATTCTAAACATATGTGTTTTTATTGTTATTCATCTTAATCATCTCATCTTTCTTCAGGGGAATTCAGATAGAAATGGTACTGGAAAAGTCATTATCCTGCTCTTTTTTTGATATTTAACATTCTGAAGATTATTGCAAAGGTGGATGCCAGTAAATTTCTTAACACATTCAATTGTAAACATATTTGCCCAGATGATACCAAGATATTTTTAGGTATCACCTTCATCTATTAGTTCAATGTGACCTCTAGATTCTTTTTTTTTAATTTTATTTTATTTTAGACTCAAGGGCCAGAACACAAATACAGAATAGAGAAAAGGAACAAAACATATCATAAACTTAAATATTGAAACAAATACAAAGTATGAAAGGAAAAAAAAAGAATGTGTATATAGCAGAATGTAAGAGAGGATTCAAAATATATACCAATGATTTTCATTTCAAGAAAGCTTATATGATAAATAATACATGTTGTGTTGAGAGTTGTCTATCTTTGCTTCCTTGTGAGTTTTCTTTTGCTCTCTGCTGTGTACTTTTTTACTTTGTCCTTTTTTTTCCTTCCCTCCCCCACCCCCGAAGGCTACAATCAAGTTTAGGTATGTTTCTCTATTTATAGATATATATATATATACACATATACATATATACATACATATATAGACATATACTTTCCCAAACATGCTCTACTACTGATCTTTGTTTTTATATTTGTGCATATCTCTTGTTTCCTATCCCTTCTGATTCCTTTACTTTACTTCTACCAACTACCTTGCCCTCCTGTTATTTGCCTACCCCTTCCAAGCATCCTTCTCCTATCCTCCCATTCCCATAAATCTAAACACCCTTCTATACCCCCCTTTTACCTATTCCCTCATTCTCCCCTCTAAAAATCCCTCTTTTATTGTCTCCCTCCTCCCTATACCTCTGCTATTTTATATCTTCTAAATTTAGAAGACTTTTATACTCTTCTAAATATATATGTATTGTTCCCTCTTACACCCATTCCTGATGAAAGTAGGTTACCAGAACTACCAACCCTCCTCCCCCATCTAATTCCTCTGTATCCTTTCTTCCTCTTGCACCTCATTTGTATAAAATAGTTACACTTTTTAGCTATTTGTAAATGGTTTTACTTTTTAAATTCATGTCAGTCAGGTTTACATCCCTCTTTCTTATGGGCTTGCCAATTATTAATAAGAATCTTAGACATACATTTTACATTATATAAAAGGTAAACTGTCCTTATGAATCCCTTATAGTCAGTCTTTGGTATGTACCTTATGTTTTTCTTTGTTCTTGTATGTCGAATCTTCTATTAAGTTCAGGATTTTTTTAAAACAAAGTCTTGAAAGTCTGAGAGTTTATCAAATGTTCTTTTTTTTTCATTCAAGACAATACTTAAATTTTCAAGGTATGATATTTTTGGCTGGAGCCCCCGGTCTTTTTCTCCTCAATATATTGTGTTCCAAGACCTGCATTCCTTTAATGTCTCTGCTGCTAGGTCTTGTGTAATTCTAATTGTGGCACCATCATATTTAAATGCTTTTAATCTTGATGTTTTTGATATTTTGTCCTTAAGCTGGGGATTTTGAAAGTTGGCTATGATATTCTTATGAGTTTTTCTCATAGGATTTCTTTTAAGTGGTGTTCAATGGATTTTTTTCTATTTCTACTGCCCTGCCTTGTTCTAATGCTTCAGGACAGTTTAATTATTTCTTGTATTATTGTATCAAGATTCTTTTTTTATCATCACTTTCAGTTTGTCCAATTATTTTTATATTTTTTCTTCTTGATTTATTCTCCAAATCTGTTGTTTTTCTTATAAGATGTTTCACTTTCTCTTCTATTTTTTCATTATTCATGTTTTGTTTAATTATTTGTAGATCCCTTATAATTTCACGGGCTTCACCTTGCCCAATTCTAATTTTCAAGGTGTTGTTTTCCTCCTTAAGATTCCAGATCTCCATTTCTAATTGGTTGACTTTTCTTTCATAACCTTATTGTTTTTCTTGGATTATTTTTAGTTTTTTATTTTTCCCCCCATCCCTGTCATTTGATTTTTAAAGTCTTTTTTAAGATCTTCTATAAATTCTTTTTGGGCAGGTGACCATTTGATGGTACTCTTTGAGGTTTTTTTACTGCAACATTCTCCTCTGAAGATGAACCGCAATCATCTCTATTCCCATAATAGGTTTCTATGGTTGGATTCTTTCTCCTTTGCCTGTGGATTTTTTTATGGTAATAACTTGATTTTTGTAATCACCTCTAGCCCTGGGGTATGGGCTCATGCCCCAGATCTTCAGTTCTCCCCTCTAGCCTGGAACCAAAGCCAAACCTCCAACCTCCTCTAAGTGCCCACAGCCAGGGGCTTTCTGCCCCACTGCCTCTTCACTCACCGGGGTGTGTACTGGTTCCTTCCTCTCCTCCCCCACCCTGCTTTTTGCAGCACAGCTGGGTCTGGCGTTCCTCATCAGCAGAGGCTCCCTTAATCTTCCTGGGCTCAAACTCCTGACTCCCTCACTAGCCCAGAGTGAAAGGTTCCTGTGCCTGGGGCCCAGGCAGCCTCCCAAACCAACTAACCCCAGGGTTTCCCACTAAGTTGTTTAAGGGGCTTGCTGCTGGTTGTTAAAACCGGAAACTAGCCTGGAGGTGTTTACTCCTTTCAGGGACCAAACTGGAATTTTTTTTGGATATTCTCAAATTGTCCTAGGAAGATCCCAGTTGTGCCCCTATTCTTCTTTGTCTCACCCACACTTTGTCCACCCTAAGGTGCTATCTTACCTCTTTTTGGGGGAAAGTCTTGAGAGCTTGGAATTTTCTGACCTATTCCACCATCTTCCCAGAATCCTCTGTCTGACCCCTGGATTATAACCAAGAGCATTCAATTTCTATCATTCTTTGCTGTATGTTAAACTGTTGACACTTCTCAAATCCAAATGACCTTTTGATATCTTTGGAGAAAGATTCTACTAGCTAAAGAAGTTGTTTCACCTGTTTTTTTAGTGGGACCATGGACCTTGGTGACATTCATGTAAATCAAATAATTAATAAGATATTTTGACTGGGTTCCTTTAGTTTGGAAGTGATATTTAGTTCTCTTAAGGACAGATGTTAATGGATTTAGAACCGTAATGGGATTGTGAAAATGCTATTTTTACATCAATTTATCTTGACATTATTATGTTGACAACGTTTTCAATAGAAAAAAAATTCCAAGTAAACATTAAATACATTAAAGTCCTCACCATCCTTAGCTCTATTTTATGTACTTATAGTGTGTGAATAATCCATAACTATAGAACTACATCAAAGGTTTCATGATAATTGACAAAGTCAGTGTATATTGTATTGTCTTTTTGGTCACTTCCAATAATTATCAATAAGTAATTATACCACTGGTATTTTTTCCATACCCTTTATACTTCTTAACCAGTATGTTGCTTCTTGGTCTCTATTTGGAGGAGTTGTTAGTTTTCTCATCTTTAGGTAATACATAAGTGATACTTCCTATTAAAAAAAAAGGTGGCAGCAGGCTCATGACAGAGAAGATGTCAGTAAAGTGCTTCGTCAATCACATGCTACTCTGAGGGGCTTGAATTGATAATATCGTATCTTGTATGGCCCAACAACATTCCTGTTTTACAGAGAAGCTAGTTTTCATCACTTTCCTTAATTGAAATATTCTTTTGTTCATTGTATCAGCCATTTGTAAGCTTCTATTTTTTCTCATTTGATCCAACTCAACCATGTAGAAAACCAGAATTTTTTCACATCTTCCCTTTTTGGGTATTCTCTCTCACCTCTGATTTGTTTTACTTCTCGAGACTCTGCCATAAAGTTTTTGATTTTTCATTGTTAATTTTCTTTTTTGCACTGCTCTGATTTCCTGGACTGCCTTTACCTTTTGACTGTTGCTTTTGATTCATGACTAAGGAAATTTTGAATTTCTGATATATTTCTGTTTTCTAGATTCCCTTTCTCATCTATCTTTGTTATTGTTGTTGCATTTAATTAGGCAATATCATGTTCAAGCACTCCATTACATGCTGTTATTAAGTTTTTTTTTTAGTCACGTCTGACATTCTGTGACCCCATTTGGGGTTTTCTTGGCAGAGATACTAGAGAGGACTAGAATCCTTCTGCAGTTCATTTTACAAATGATGAACTGAGGTAAACAGAGTTAAGTGACTTGCCTAGGGTCACATAGCTAGTAAAGATCTGAGGCCGTATTTTAACTTAGGAAGATGAGTCTTCCTGACTCCACATTCTGCACTCTATCTGCCGTGCCACCTAACTGCCCCAAACTATTACATGTACCAGTAAGATATTAATGGAATCTTCCTATGCCTTTCCTTAGTTGTTTAATAGCTTTCCCAAGATACTTCTGTCATGGCGGTCTTTGATGCCAGTCCTTAGGGACACTACTTTTCCTCCTATAGTTCTTATAGTACATACTGCTATGTGCAGGTCCTCAAATATGTTTGTATTTTCTTTCAAATACTGTGCAAGATTGCTTCCCTTCATGATAGTTATAGTAGATACCAACTTTTGCAAGTGATTCTATTTTGGCATAACTGGTCTGTTTGTTGTACTGATGTTGTAAAACTCCAAAAGAACATTTTGGAATTTGACACTAAACTTGCCCGATTCCTTTTCAAAATCATTTGAAACTTTAGTGCTACTTTTTTGACATATTTTTATCATTATTATATATAATATCTGGAGTATGCATCATATTGATTTTGAATTATCTCAGGGTCTGTAACATTTTACCAGGAAACCAGGCTAGTAGAAGCAGCAAAATACCCTGAGGGAGAGATGAAGAAGTGGCATGTGCCAAATAAGTCAAACCACCATCACCTTCTCAACTACCACTTCCCCACAGACTACTATGGAAGACCCTGAACTTGGGCTCCTTGGGAGAAGCAATGCTCTCCAGAATACCGGTCTTACTTCTTTCTATCCCAGGCCTGGCAGCTATCACTGAGGGGAAATATCACTGTGGAGAAGGGGCTTACCTTCCTTGCCATCACCAACACCAACTGCTGTCCAACTGCCAACAATGGACAGGTATGCCCAAGATGCCTGAAGTGTCAGCACCTCTCCAGACCTGCAATACTCGCAACAAAACTCCTTTACATTTGATCATTATGAAGTCAAAAGTCCTTGTCAAATGGGTTCAACGTCAAAAATTACCATGATTTTATTAGTGGAAATGCTATTAAAGATGATGCATTACCTTCTGTTTCGCCATTGTACAGTAAGAACTGTGAGGTTTTTCTACAGGACTTTCAGCAGAAATCTAGATGTGTTCTGTCCCCACTTAGAAAGTGAGCCCCTTAGGGGCAGCTAGGTGGCACAGTGAGTAGAGCAACGGCCCTGGAGTCAGGAGGACCTGAGTTCAAATCTGGCCTCAGACACTTGACACGTACTAGCTGTGTGACCTTGGGCAAGTCACTTAACCCCAATTGCCCTGCCCCCCCCCAAAAAAAGTGAGCTTCTGGAAAGCAGGGACTGTCTTGCTGTTCTCTATGTATCCCCAGCACTTCACACTGTACTTTGTAGATAACAAGTGCTTAATAATGCTTTCTCATTCATTCATTAATATCTCTTATTTGATCTAATCTTGGTTTGGATTGTTGTTTAAAAATTTCCTATGCCGGTCAGTTCTACACAGTATTGAATAAAGCTCAGGGTACCCTTAAGAAAAAGATTTGTTTTCATTTGAGGTATAAAATAGTATTGTTCCGTAATGTAAGTAAATCATGTCTTCAGTCCATTTCATGTGTACTCATGATTTACACACTTTAGTGTTCAGTATCATCTGTGATGAAACATTTCCAGCTGGCACTGTTATTTCTGATTTGTTCCAGTGTATCTCTTTCTTGGGATACCAGAATATGAAGGAATGACACTCGGGCCACTGCTTTCCATGCCAAGCTGATCATTGTGACAGTTTCAGATGGGGCCCTATGCTTCCCCATCTGTTTTTCAGATCCACAGGAGCAATTCATCCCACCGGCTGGGGTGTTAATGCAATCAGAGGCATTGGGAGAAGCTAGGTGTTTAGCATTTCGGGGTATAGGCAGCTTAGAGCACACTCACTTGGCTATTGCCTCCCACCAGCCCCCACAACATGAACTCATTGAGTTGTGTTGTTGTTATGAGAAGCTGCTTAAAAGGGTAGTTTTCCACAAAGGCTATCCTACATCTTTTGTGATCCAAAATAGCTAGTTTATTCCTCTGGACATCCCTTCTTATTCCTGAGGTGTAAATCGCAATTAGCTGGAAGTCTTAACTTACTAGGCTAAAAGAGCTATTGCCTAAGGAAAATGTGTTAACCGATTCTCATGTTCAGAAGTAATCAAGCAAACATTTCTTTTTCCTCATTCGAAATATCTGAATATTGCTTCACATGTTTTATCACTCCTCTGACAGGAGCTGAATTGTGGTAGCACATTCCTTTACTGCAAAGCTTTTACAATTTTTTTTCTTCTAAACTGCCTCTACCTTTCAAACTCTTCAAAGGGTTTAGTGGACCTGACTTGAATTATTGTTTGATCTCACACCACTCAGATTTCATTTACTATTCCTCCTGCTCACTATAGCTTAACCAACACACACACATAAACACACATATAAAATAAAACAAAGTAAAAAATATCTCTGAAATAAAAGGTCAGATGATCATCAAGGTGGAAGGGAATATTCTGCCTCAAGGAAAAAAACTATACATTAAAAGGAAAAGGAACTATTTGCATCTATTCTTGCTAGTTTTGTGAAAGCGAGATATTTTAAAAGCTGTATTGAAATACCCTTCTAGTTTAATGTATTTTTCATCAATTAGGAGACATATCAAGGGTTTTGCATTCAACATTGTTCTATACTGCATATGCTAATATTTTAGTTCTAGTTCTCTAGCTTATTCTAACAAAGGAAAGCACAGATAATGCAAAGACCACAGATAATTTACCTGTATGGAGTAGCTTCTCAGCTCTGCCATTTGCAATTCTTGTTTGGATAGCTTTCTAATGCCAGGAATGCCTAACCTATGGACAGATCAGAGAATCTTCTAGCATTAAGCCTGAAAGGGACCTTAGAGACCACTGAGTCCAATTTCCCCATTATACAAATGAGGAAACCTGGGCCTAGAGTAGGGGTGGAGAACCTGCAGCCTAGAGGCCCCATGTGGCCTTCTAAGTCCTCAAGTGCAGCCCTCTGTGAAGTTTGGATTCAGTCAAAGGGCTACACTTGAGCACCTAGAGGGCCACATGTTGCCTTGAGGTTTCAGGTTCTCCACCCCTGGCCTAGAGTCAAATGACCTAACCAAGGTCTCATGGTTTAGAAGTGGTAAAGCCAGAATTAGAACCTAGACCTATTTAATCCTTGTCTAGTGTTTAAAGTTTAAAGTGTTTTTTTTTTAAATTTGGGAAATACATATTTCTAATATTGTTAATGTTATTCTATATTATTCTGTTCCATAATATTTTTAACATGCTCTTAATATATTTATAAATAATATAAGCAGCTGGTGGCACAATGTATAAAGTCAGGAAGATGCAGTTAGGAAGAGCTGAGTTCAAATCTGGCCTCAGATCCTTATTAGCTGTGTGGTCCTAGGCAAGTCACTTAAACCCTTATTTGCCTAAGTTTCCTTAACCCTATAATGGCCATAATAATGTCATCTACTTTGCAGGGCTGTTGTGAGGATCAAATGAAATAATAGTTGTACAATGTTTAGCACAGTGCCTGGCACATAGCAGGTACTTTATAAATGCTTATTCCCCTCCCTAAATATAAAATCGTATATACCAATATAATGTCTTCAGTTTTTAGTATATGTAATGTGGTTGATCGGGTTTCCGCAGTTAGCTTTTATTTAGCGCTTCAAGGGTTGCAAATCAATCTACTCATTATCTCATATGATCTTCACCACAGACCTCTGAGGTAGGCTGTCTCATTGTCCTCATTTTACAGATAGGGAAACTGAGGCTGAGAAGAGTTAAATGACTTGTCCAGGGTCACACTGTTAACATCTGAGGCAATATTTGAACTCAAGTCTTCCTGACTCCAAATCTTTGACTCTCTCTGCTATGCCATCTACCTAATTAAGAATGAAATTAGACATATAAAACTCAGAAACTGAATTTCTAAACTATCTGCCCTTATCTATGTACATCATTTCTTGGTTCTACAAGTAAATTTGTGTATATAAAGTAGATAATTCTATGTCTCCATAGAATCAAAGCCCTAGAAGAGACTTCAGTAGGTCACATGGTTGAACTCACTGCCACCCAGTGGACACATTTTTAAACTATTCAATATAAAATTATTGGGTCGTTTATCTTCTTATTTTCATTGTTTGAGATACACACACGCACATACATACGTGCACACTCGTAGTGGCCGGGGCAATTTGAACTAAAATAGCCATCAATCCATCTACTAGATGGATTTTGCTCTCTCCTCCACGTAGTTGTCCTAGATCTTAATCTTCCCTTTTAGTAATGACATTTCTTCCTTTCTTCCTCCTTCCCTCCTCAGACTCTTCCTCCTATCCACTTCTCAAGCATTTACCAGGTTGTTTTGTTTGTTTGTTTTGTCTTGCATAATAGAATTAATTGCCCAGTCTTGGTGTATTGGTTAAAGGTCAGAACCTAGAGTCAGGAAGGACAAATAGCTAAACTTCTCAGTGCCTCAGGCAATTCTCTAAAAGTAGATTATGAGAATCCATTAGACTGTGAGCTCCTTGAGGTCAGAGATTGTCTTTTGCCTCTTTTTGTATCCCCTGTGCTTAGCACAGTGCCTGGAGCGCAGTAGGTGTGCCATTAAATTAATTAATAAACATTAATAAATGTTTTTGACTGACTCACTGACTAAATCTAGACAATAGCCATTAGGAGCTTCCATGTGGGAGTTTTCTATATAGAGCAAGTACAAGTCTAAATCTTCTGCCCTCCAACTAATTACAAAAAAAAAAAGTCAATGAAGTTCTATGAGAGCAGGGACTGCATCTTCTGTAAACATTGTATCTTTAGCAGTTAAACCTATTCAAAAGAAACCGAATACATACTGTTATCGAATTGAACTGAGTTGAATTGAGTTAGCACAGCTCAGGTGGAGGGCACCATTAGGCAGAAACCCACAGGTGTTGCAATGTCATGGGGAGGACCTATGCTGATTGATTGGACTAAATTTAAAGTCAGAATTCAATTCAATTCAAGCATTTATTGAATACCAGCTGTATGCAAGAAGCAGAAGATTCATGTGTCCAGGCAAACACCTTTCTTTGGTGAGTTTTTTCCCAATGACTCAAGCCCCTAGCAGGGTGTGGCTTAATGTTTTGCTGAATTCTTTCATCACAGTTTAAGTAATTACTCTTGTTTTTCCCCTGTGAAGAAAAAGGAGTCAACATTCACCTTTTAATTACCCTTCCTATTAATTTTTAATTTTTTTTTTAAGTCTAGCAACCCTAGTTCCCTTAACCTTTCCTCAGAGGACCTGTTTTCTATCTCCCTCTAATCAAGTTTGTTGCTTTGGAAACAATAATCTTATAACGACAAAACCATCACTGAGCATAATGGAAGGATTATTCCCGGCCTCTTTTTTTTGTCTAAGTAATCTTTCTATTATCCTGGCTCCTTAATGACATTATCAGGATTTGCTTACCAGAGGCTGTTGCTGCTGGGCTCCCAATCTCAGCCATGTGCTTCCATTTGCATGATCTTGTCACAGTGCCAGGACCAACTAAACTTGGACTACTTCCTACCACACAGGAACAATATTAAAGTTAAGGTGCTACAATCTGGGACTATAGGACTATAAAACTGTGCATACCCTTTATTCCAGCAATACCACTGCTGGGTCTGTATCCCAAAGAGATCATAAAAATGGGAGAAGGACCTACATGTGCAAAAATATTTATAGCAGCTCTTTTCGTAGGCACAAAGAATTAGAAATTGAGGGGATGACCATCAATTGGGGAATGGCTGAACAGGTTGTAGTATATGAATGTAATGGAATACTATTGTGCTATAAGAAATGATGAAAAACCTGGAAAGACTTTTATGAACTGATGCTGAATAAAATGAGCAGAACCAGGAAAACATTGTAAACAGTAACAGCAAAATCATGTGATGACCAACTCTGATAGACTTAGCTCCTCTCAGGCATGCAATGATCTAAGACAATTCCAAAAGATTCAAGATGGAATATGCTATCCACTTCTAGAGAAAGAACCATGGAGTCTGAATGCAGATTGAAACATACTATTTTCTCTCTTTTTTTCTTTCTTGTGGTTTTTCTCTTTTGTTCTCATTTTTCTTTTACAACACGACTAATATGGAAATATGTTTAATATGATTGTACATGTATGTATAGTTTATATCAGATTTCATGCCATCTTGGGGAAGGGGTAAGAGAAGGAGGGAGGAAAAAATACATAACTCAAAATCTGATAAAAGTGACTGTTGAAAACTAAAAAAAAAAACTAAAAAACTAAAATTAAAAAAAATAAAGTTAAAGTGCTCCAATAGCAAGCTATCCCTAGGATTTAAATCTCCTTGTTACTATGTCTAGCACTTACAAAGATAAGATTATAAAGGATATTAATAGACCACAAGGATAAGAACTAGAAATAAAGGGATTTTTTTTGAGCCTAGGATTCTATTTCTATCTCATTAATGTAGATCAGCAATGTAGATCTGTAAGTTATAGTCTTAGAGAGTTGCCCTTAGAGAGGTTAAATAATTTGCCCTTGTGTGACTGAAATAATTTATGTCAGAGAAGGGATTCTGCCCAGGTCCTCTTGACACTAAGGCAGGTGGGCTGACTGTCCATTAAGCTACCATGTAGTAATTGCTACAAAAAGCTGGAATTTATAAGGCACTGTAACAATACTTTTAAGGCACTTTAAAGTTTTCAAATCACTTTGCCTACCTAATCTGATTATCAAATTTCCAACAATCTTATGAGTTAGGAACTATTATTATCCTCATTTCATAGATGAGAAAACTGAGTCTGGAAGAGTTTCAATGACTTGGCCAAGTTCACTTAGCTCATGAGTTATCTGAGGTGGAATCTGAGCCCAGGTCTTCCTGTTCAGTGCTCTTTCCAATTTAGGATAATAGAAGCAGAGATTCAGAACTGGAAGAGCCCTTAGAGATCATGTAATCCAACTCTTTCATTTAATAGGAAACTGAAACAGGCTAAGTGACATGCCCAAAGTCACATAGGTAGTTAGGTCACAAAGCTGGATTTTGGCTCCAAGTCTTCTGGCTCCAAAGCTAGCACTCTTTCCACTGAACCGTGACATCTGGAAGACATATATCCCATTCCGTTGTATCTCCTTTGTGACTTACGGGCTTTCACAAAAGAGGTAAATGATCCAGTAACATTTTAAAAAGGAGGCCTTTATTACTCACAAAAGGTTTTAAATCTTCAGAGAAAAAAATGATGATGAAATGGTAGGATAGGAGATAGAATAAGGGTCCAAATGAGACATTTTGAGGATCAGCAGGGGTTATCAAGCCCTCTGGGCTTAACATATTAAGGTTATGCTAAGATTTCTTAATTTATAATAACTACTGTTTATATAGTTTTTACTATGTTCCTGGCCCTGTGCTAAGTGCTTTACAAATATTATCTAATTTGATTCTCACATCTGTGGGAGGTAAATGCTATTATCATCATCCTGTTTTATAGTTGAGGAAAATGAAGCAAAAAAACTGAGGTTAAGTGACTTGCCCAAGATCAGACAGCTATGAAGTTCCCATGGCAGGATTTGAACTCAGGTCTTCAGGACTCCAGGCCCAAAACTCTATACTGACACCTATCTCCTAATTCAGTGCGTGGGGCACCTGTATCTTTTTTGTACTTTTTTTAAGACTAAAATGATTTGGTTCTTGTTAAATAATGGTGATCCAAAGTGAGATGGTTGTTGAATGTTAACATTGTTTAAGGTTTGTGAGACTAAAATAGTCTTTTTCCACATTGATTTAATAAAGGTTTAGAGCAGCAGTTCTCACAATGCAGTCTATCAGTACCTGGGGGTCTCTGGGACTCTGTGAGTTCAAAACTATTTTTGTCATAATACTAAGTAAGACATTTTAATTGAAAATATGGTAAATATTTATAGATATAACTAAGACTATGCTAGTAAATGTTTAACAACTGGCTCTCTGGGAGGAAAGATTTGTGTACTACACACTTTTAAGTTTAATCTTCATTATTAACATTTTCTTCCTCACTAGCTTAAAGATAGACAATCAATCAAACAAGCCCTGATTTGTGGTATTTGCAGATTTCCAAGGTGTAAATCAATGTTCACACTCTTGCATGACAGTACAAGCCAATTCCAAAATATCCCTGCATATTACCCACATAAACAAAAGCTCTTTGGTGTCATGATCCTTGATAATGTTTAAGAGTATAAAGAAATCCTGGGACCAAAAAGTTAGAGAATTTAAAGAGATCTCAGAAGATGTATAGGTAACACTTTCCATGTATTGAAGATTTTCTCCCTACTGTCCCTGAGAAGCAATCATGAAGCTTCTGATTAAAACACTTTAATTATATGAACTTACAACCACATAAAATAATCCATTATATTTTTGAGTTGAAGCTTGCCATAACAGTAGCTAGCATATAGGAACTGGGGTCAGGAAAACCTGAATTCAAATCTGACATATACTTCCTAATCATGCTACTGAGCGAGTTACTTAACCACTCAGCCTCAGTTTCTTCATCTCTAAAATGGAGATGATGATAACTTACAGTGTTGTTGTAAAGATTAAATATGATATACGTTAAAAAAAACCCACAAAACTTTGCCAATCTTAAAATGCTACATAAATATTAGCTTTACTTTTTTTTAAAGTTGTCATTGTTAGGAATTCTTCCTTGTATGTACTCAAAATGTTCCTCCGTGTTATTTCCACCTGATCCTGCCCTTCATGTGACGAATCTTTAAATATTTGAAGATAAGCGTTATGTTCCCTTTCTGTCTTCTCTTCTTCAGACTAAACGTCCCCAGTTATTTCCTTTGATCCTCATAGAACACGGCTTCAAGGTCACTTACAGTACTTATTGCCCTCCACTGTCCACGTTCCTACTTATCACTGTCTCTCCTGCAATGTGGCCTCCAGGTCTGACTGCCATGTTCCAAATGGGATGTGACCAGGAATACAGCAGTGCTATAGAAGAGAAATGGAAGTGGTAGAGAAATGGGGGCTGTCACCAATTATATTTTTGCAGGTACTGGCAGAACATAGACCAAAACCCAAGTCTCCCAGATAATCATCTTTCCACTCAACCACACTTTGCTATGTACCCCTACATAAGTCCCTCCCATCCCAGGATCCATAGAGCTGCCCTTGATCACCTCACTTTGGATTACCATTATTTAAATCTTCTCTTGGTCTTGGGTCCTTAGGGATATGATTAATATGGGGGAGGGAAGAAATAGGGAATGATTCTTAGAATCCAGAGGGATTCAAATAAATCTTTGTGCCGTCTCTGGAAGGAAGGAAACAAATGAGCATATGTTAAGCACCTACTATGTACCAGACACTGTCTTAAGCATTTCACAAATATTATCCCCTTTGAGTCTAATAATAACCCTCAGGAAGTAGGTTCCCATTTTATAGTTAAAGCAACAGAAGCAGAGGGCAGTTAAGTGACTTGCCCAGAATCACACAGTTAATAAGTATCTAAGGTCAAATTTGAACTCAGGTCTTCCTGACTCTAGGTCTAATGCTCTATCCAATGTACCACCTATTTGCCTGTGTTAGTTTCTTGAAATAGTTCTCCTAGGAATGGGAGGGTAGAGAGGTGACCACAACTGGTGCCCAAGATCCCTAGCTTCTTTAGCTTAGGAATAAGATCCATAATGTTTCGCATGTCTAGACTAGAGGTCCTCTAAGTCACTATTCAGTTTGGAGATTGACAATCCAGTAAAACATCCCTATTTCCCTAGTGAGGAGCCCTATTTCAACATCTCAGGCTGGTAAAGTGACTTACCCTAGACTTAATAGATTTTTTTATTTGTTTGTTTTAGACTAGTTTCATGAGTTCATTAATTTAGGGAACCTCCAGTGAGGAAAATTTCTTCTATCAATGCAGATTTGGTACTTGCTCTACATTGTCTAGTCTTAGTCAGTTCCCTAGGATATTAAGAGGGTAAATGACTTTCATAGGGTTAATCACATAGCGAGTATGAATTAGCAGCAGCCCTTAAACTCAGGGCATCCTGACACTGAGGCCAGCTCTTGGTCCACTATGTCTCTCTAGATTGTTTTAAATCTAGTTTATCTCTTCTCAAATCCATCTTTTTTAGGCACCTACCAAAATAATCCTTCTAAGACCATATTGCTCTCCTACCCAGAAGGCTTTGGTGGTTCCTCATTGCCTATAGTATAAAATGCCTACTCCTTAGGCTCACATTTAAGGTCCTTGTTAGTCAGGAGAACAAACCTCAAAATCTGAAATAACTTTGAAATGAAATTTATTTGGTAAAGGAGAAAGCTGGAAGGTATGGCTCCCAGTCAAAGTCTGTGAGATTTACATTATAAAGAGTTTAGACCCAGACATCTGTCTGATTGGCCTCAGGTAAGCAATAGTCTCCAGAGAAGATATATATTAGCAGATTATTCAATCTAATTTGAAAAACTCAAAATACAAGCTTTGGGTGGACTCAAAACAAGTACTAGATGGGATTTAAGAATTCCTTACAACTATCCTGCTTTTCTGGGACTCTCTGCCACAGTCTGACCTCTATAGTAAACTTTTGGGTCAGATAATTTTCTAGCCACATAAAGCTAGGTTCAAACAATAATAAAAAATGGTACATAATAAAGTATTTTTTCTACACTCTGTATAATCTGGCATTCATCTGCCTTTCTAGCCCAATTTTCAGTGTCCTTTAATTCAGACAGTAGGATATTAACATAAAAACTGTATTTATCCAGAATTTTGTTGTTTCTCCATGTTGACATTTTCCACGTTGTTCTCATCATTGTATGTGTTACTATTTTGGATGTCCTTTCTTCACCCTAGTTTACCTCATACAAATCTTATATTTTTTTTTCTAAATTTCTCATATTCAACATTGTTTAGTGCACGGTAATATCCCCTTACACTTATGTACATGATTTGCTCAGTCATTCACCAGTCATTAGTTGAGCATTTATTTTGTTTCCAGCTTTTTAATCACAAAATACTACTACAAATATCTTTGTACAAATGACTTGGACTATAATTTGAGTACTAGAATCTCTTTCTCATGTAGTATAAACAATTTAATAATTTTTAAAAATAATTCTAAATTGTTTTGCAGAATTGTTAAGCCAATTCACAGCACTACCGGTAGTCAATTAATATTAGGCCAATATCTTTTGTGTAACCTTAGATCTCAGTGGGGAGGGCCTATAGTGTACTAATGCTCATGCAATCAGCACAATGTCATAGGCAAAAAGAAATTTAGAGAACTTCATCACATAGAGAAAAGCCTTTTCTATTTGTAATTTTCTCCTGACACTTTGGCAGGCACATTTTTGTTGTGTTTTATTTGACAGTGATACTGAGGATCTTGAACAAATTTATCAGTGTTGTTTTATATAGTACTCACATCATTTTTACATATTAATTGGTGATAACTTTTGTGTCATTTGAATAATCAACAAACAATTAGCATAATAGCATTTTGCATTCTCTAAAACTATGAGCAAATTTTTAAACTTTGAAAATGTAACTTGTTATAGAAAATGACTGGTGAAAATTGCCTGTTCCCTTTTTAAATTTTGATCACATACCTTTATTGCATTCAGACACAATTCTCATAAAGATTTTATAGAGAGGAAAAAGCAGGGATATGGATAGGAAGTTGTTGGTATTTTGCTATTCACGTTTATGGAGAGAACAAGGTACTAATATATTTCATGATGTTTTCTATTCTTTGGAAATCTTTATTCTTTTTTAAATAATTTGAACATTGATATGAGTTATTGATACTAAAAACATATAGTCATTCTGTATGTATTTGTCCAGGTCCAACCATTCTTCTCAATTTATCTTCATTAAGTGTCATTTCCACTTATTGACATAGCACATTAAATACTGAGATGCTGGTATCCAGTTTTGGCAGTTCCACCGACATCGATGATGAAAATAAATTACTATATAAATGCTGGCAGATCTCTTCCATTTCACATCTAACTGTTGTCCTCCTTTCAGTTTCATATATAAATTATTTCAGGATGATCTGGTTTACCTCATTCTCATAAATACCAAACTTTCTGCAGGCTGATTTTCAAAGATTTTCAGTCATCCTGCTTCATAATGGGTTGCAAAAGAACTTATTATGCTTTTAGCTGGTTAATCTGTCTTCAAGAGGAAATCAAGTGTTTGGGAGGGAGAACACTAGCAGATTGGTGGATCAAAAAGGGTTTTATGGAAAAGGTAATACTTAATCTGGTCTGGAAGGAAAAGAGGAACTATATGAGGCAAAAGTGAGGAAGAAGTGTATTCCAGGCATGTGGGATTGCTAGTACAAAGACAGAGAGATAGGAGATGGAGCCCCTGTGTGAGAACAGAGAGAAAGCCAGGTTAGCTGGATTAGAGTGAGAGCTATGGAATCCTGTCCAATCAGACTGTAAAATTAAGCTGGGGATAGGTTATATAGTTAAGAAGTTAACAAATAGTTATTATGGAAAATTAAAGCATGGAAACAATAGATTATTTGTCAGATATGGAAATGGCAGATTTTCTCACTGGATTCTTGAATAATAAGCTTATGGGTCATGGCAAGATCTAGTGTATGACCATTCCTACGTGTGACAGAGGGGGAGTGAAGGAGTAGATACAAAATTTAAGGAATCTGAGGAATGGGAAGGTTAAGAAGTTGAGAGGCATTCATGTGAATATTGAAATCCCCTAGTATAAGGGCAAAAGTTGGACAGTAGAGGGAGATGTTGAACTAGATACTAAATGCCTTGAGAAAGGAGAAAGAATGACCTGGGGGCTGCTATACAACAGTCATGGTTTGTACTGGGTGGAAAACTTTGAGTGGACTTCAAAGGAAAAAAGATTGCTGAGCAATGGTGTTAAAGAGACACTATGGCACTTACAATGGGAAGCAAGAATAAGTATATGAGGTGGGAGAGGGAAGACAGAAAGGAAATGGAAGGGGGATGACTTGGGATTCAGTGTCTTCAGGTGAAAGCCACATCTCAGTTAAGGGTAAAAACTAGGATGGAGCATGAGGCAAAGAGTTCCAGAATTAAGGGAGTTTGTTCACTGTGGAGCAGCAATTCAAAGAGCTTAGCCAAGCGATGAGCTCCTTCTGGAAGGTCAGACATATATGAGGCAAGATGAGAAGTGGACCCTTAAAGTTTAATGTTCTGTAATAAAGCAAATGGATCGCCATAGCCAAAGAATTTATTGCTTTTTCTGTATGATTGGACTACTTGGAGGTGAGACTCTCAGCATTTAGTGAGGCTGGTTCTCAAACATAGGCTGTTACCTGGACTATATTCAGTCTTTACAGTGCAGTAGCAGAGGTAGGCTTTGCTCTCTTAGCTTATTATTCAAGTATCCAAGGACAGCTGCATGCCAAGATGAGACATTTGGGTAGTACTGAAGAAGCACCATGAATGAAAGAGAGTGCAAAGCTTTAGCAACAAAGAGCTGGTTTCTAAACTTGCCTCTGACTAGGGGTTAGCTGACTTTGGCAAGTCTTTGTTTAACTTCCCTATACCCTAGACAACTCCCTTATCTAAGAAGTTAGAGGATTTTGATGGAGGGAATTTCCACATAGGTCCTAGTTTTCTGATGACTTTAAAAGGATTGAGACATAGATTTTCAGTTTGCTAGAAGAGATTTTGCAACTAGGAAAACCCAATAAAAAAATAACTGTGGATTATCTGCTCTTCATCCCAAAGAAAACGCAAATCAATTTCTGTGAGAAACTGGTTGATGGAATGTACTTAACAAACATTGCTACTATTTTTCCTCCTCTTCTTTTCAGAGTTAAATCAATTAGAACAGTAATTAGAGCAATTAAGAGAACAGCTAAGTAGGAACAGATAACAGACCGGTCAGACAGAGATAATAAAGAAAGAATGATCTATATAGTTACAAAATGGGGGGTGGGGGTGGTGCGAGGACAATGTGTGCTGTAATGCATCTGCTACAGTATTTTTTAAGGAGCTGTTTTTACCCAATAGATCCCTTGCTGACTGGTTAAAATATATCTATGTTGTTGATGCTATTTTGATGGAAGGAAGGAAGGAAGGAAGGAAGGAAGGAAGGAAGGCAGGAAGAAAGGAAGGAAGGAAGGAAGGCAGGAAGGCAAGAACAAGCCCTTATTACATTTGTCTGCAAGGCACTCTGTGAAGCACTTTACAAATATCTCATTTGATTTGATGCTTAAAACAACCGTAGGAGGTAGGTGCTATTATTATCCTCATTTTATAATTGAAGTCATTGAGACAAACAGAAATGGAGTGACTTGTCCAGGGTCACACAGCTAGTGATTGTCTGAGACTGGATTAGAACTGAAATCTTCCTAACTCCCCACCCAGCACCATACACTACTTTTTTTTTCTTAATGTGGCATTTGGCCAAAAGCATATTGGTAAGCAGAATAATTAAGTAATAGATGTAGTTTCTATCGTTCTAGCCATGTGAGTCATATCTAGGAAACCTAAGTGACAATGATCATCAGTATTCACTTTAATATTCTTTTACTTGATAAAGGAGCTACTGTTTCTTAGTTTATGCTTTTCTTGGTTTATTCATAGAATTGTTTTATTCATTTGGGAGTCAAGGATTGGTATCGGTCAGACGCCCCACCATACCTAGAAAAGAACTTTCTTCTCATCTTCATTTCTCAGAATTCTACTATACGTCTAAGGTTAACTCAGATGTTCTATCCCTCATGAAGACTTCCTTGAGTTCCCATTTGTATGTGAGTCTGAAATTACCTTTGACTATGGAAGTGGCAAAATATGCATTATTCTAAAATTTGACTTTCGGACCTAAGCTTGCAAAATATGATTGCTTGGAAAAGAATCTGATGATACAATTGAATCCAAACGTCCTTCCTATTCATTGTGTCGGCAAGAGAGAAGAAAATAAGAATGAAGTTGGAAACAGAGAATACTTTGGTAGGAGTAGTTGTTCTGGTTTTCTTCTGCAAAGTTATCTATATTATGGTAAATTTCTGCAGGCAGAATACCTCCATTCACTCCTAGCAATGAAGTTCCTCAGTGTCACTACTGATGCAGAAGTCCATGTAGAGTATAACAAGTATAGCTGCACATGGATCAGAAGCAGAATCTGAATGCAAGACATGTTGACCCCAAAATCAGGTCTCTATCTAATGTACTATATTACCTCTGGGCATGTCACTTAACTTCACCATAATGTAAACTATTCTCTAACTCTCTAGGAGTATATGTATATTTGTGTGTATATGTGTGTATGCGTATATATGTTCAAAGTCCCAACAAAAAGTAAAACAAACTACATCCCTCCATATACATATATATTATTGTCTTTGAGTCATTTCAATCATGTCTGATTCTTTGTGACCCCATTTGGGATTTTCTTGGCAAAGATACTACAGCAATTGTTCATTTCCTTCTTCAGCTAATTTTACAGAAGAGGATACTGGGGCAAATATGGTTAAGTGACTTGCCTAGAATCACAGAGCTAATAAATATCTGAGGCCAGAACTCAGAAAAAACAAGTGTTCCTGACTCTAGAACTGGAACTCTGTCTACTGTGCCACCTAGCTGTCCTCCACATATATATGAATAAATCAATATCTATGTTTGAGAGAGGTGGTATGGGGTAGTGGATAGAAAGCCATGGACAGCATGTATTGGAAGCCCCCATGAAATTGATGGGCAACTAATATTGGTCTGAAGTTTAGAAAATCAGTTAATTGGTTTGTGTTAATAAACTGGTAATACAAGTATGTCCCAAATTCAACACTTGGATTTTTCTACTTCGCTTATTTAATTCTTGATAATTAATGCATATAATTTATTATAGGAAAGGCAGTCCAGCCTAGGAAAGAGATGTAGCATTTTGTCAAAAGCACATTAATTTGACAAGCAGAATAATTAAGTACCAGGTATAGTTTCTATCATTCTAGCCATGTAGGTCATTTCTAGGAAACCTAAGTGACAATGATCATCAATATTCACTTTTATATTCTCTTACATGATAGAGGGGCTATTATTTCCAGAAAAGACAGTTGGCCTCAAGCTCAAGAATTTCTAGATTCAAATCTAACCTCCTACAGATAGGGGCTATGTGACCTTGGCAAGCCATTGAATCTCAGTGTTCCAAGTAGCTCTCTCAGATTATAAATCACAGAGCAGGTGGAGGTTTGAATTGGTTTAAGAAATTTCTTCAAAATGTTTTTCTTATACCAGTGAAATCACAGGTCTGGTCTGAAAAAAAACAACAAGCATAGATGTTATCTTTTCTTTCTGGTATGGACTTAAAGGCAGTCAGTTACTTCATGCCTTCATATTCCTGATAGGGTACCTCAAGAGGGAGTAGGAGAAGAAATTTAGAAGATAAGAATTGTTAAAGAGTCCTTTTTTTTCTTTTTAACAAATATTAATTTCTTAGGCTTCTGAGTGGGGAATTGATCGTTTGGTACAAAACATGTTAGAATGAGACCATGGGAAAACTGCACCTCCCTGGTTTTCTTAAGTAGACAGGAGACAAAAGAGATGATAAATTTGGTTCTTGACAGAGCCATTCAGTCTCTGGAAACAACATCAAGTCATTATTTTTACAACGGTCAATGAGATATTTCTTTTGAATTCTCCCTCCATTCTACAATCCAATCAACTAATACTAGTATTAGTATTAGTACTAGTATAGTACTAGTATTAGTACTAGTACTAGTATAAGGTGTGAATGATAACTGCTTCATGAATTAACCTTCCTATGGTTTACTTGCATATTCAGAGATTTGTTATCTTAGTTGTTGGTGCTCTTCCTACATCCCCCTCCCCCAAAATTGCTTCATATTTACTTGGTACACATTTAGCATTCACATATGAGTATTTGTTGTTCCCTGCCTCACCTCCCTCTTCCTAGACTGTAAGCTCCTTGAAAGCAAGGACAGTTTTTATTTTCATACTTGTATTTCTAATGCCAAACATAGTGCCTCGCACATAATATACATCTAATAAATGCTTTTGTAAATGAATTGGATTGCATTGAATTGAACTATAAAATTACAGGAAGCACTAGGAAGAATGTCTCATGAAATGGGCATTCCCAACATCATTCTAGTCGCTTAATGTGAAGAAGAAAAGACATAATCATTCCCTTCAAATATTGATGAGCTGTCAAGTAAAAGAGGGATTGATAGATGTGAGACTTTGAGCAAGGCTCCTCAATCCTCTAGGCCTCAGTTTTCTCATTTGTAAAATGGAGGTTTAAAAAAATGCCTCTGGTACCTCTTTTATAAGGACCAAATGAAATCTTCTTACCATAAAGTGCTAAATAAAAGTTTTAAGGCCCAGATGAAATCTTGATACCATAAAGTGCTAAATGAACGGAAGATATGATTATGGACTACATCAATCAATATATTAACCTGTCTTATTGTAGCCTAAAGAAGATTCCAAATACCAAACTCAGGGAATAGGTCAGACAATGGTAGAGTCTGGCCCTTTACTCATTCATACAGTGAATTTTACTTATTCCCTTTAATTTGGTCTCCAGTTGTTTCCTCCATAAAAATGTACATTCATCAGAAAATGACAAGTGCAGGTGACTTGTTTCAGTGACTAGAACATTTCAGCACATTCTATATACTCTGATTTAAACCAGTGTGACAATTTAAGTGACTGATGACTGTGGATAAACTTTGTGGTTAAAGTCTTGATTTCTGTAGGTCCTATATATGGCAGTTATAGCCCAAGAAGAGTGACTTTTCAAAAATTGTATGGTTAATCATAGAACGAACAAATGCTTCTATCACCTTGCAATCATTCCTCCAAAGCACATATTCCAGTTCCATAGATCTAATGTCTGCTATGTAAATGTGACATCTGAGTATATTTAAAAGGGAAATGAAGTTTAGAAAACTTTCTGTCTTGAGGAAAGTATTAACAACAAGCATAGGATGAAAGAGTTCTTCTGGGGATATGCAATGCACTAGAGAAAATGAGCAGGGTGATAGCAATGAGTCCCGGTATGGAGGAACTCAGCTGAAGCTGTTACATTGGAAATGAGCCCTCAATTAATTCAATTCAAACTGACAAGCATTTATTAAATATCTACCATGTTCCCAACACTGTGTTAGGCACTGGACATACAAAGGCAAGAGTGAGAGTCACCTCAAGGAGCCTGTATTTTCCTGTACACAGAGAGGTAAATTGAATAAAATGTGTATAAAATACACACAATGCGATTTAGTGGCACAGGGGAACACTTACAATTGAAGGAAGTATGAAAGACTTCTTACAGGAGCTCACATTTGAGCTGATCCTTGGAACTAGAGGTTCCAAGAAGAGGAGGGGAGGGAAGGCATGCCTGGCAGGCAGGACAACTTGTGTGAAGGAACATCACAGGAGGTGAAACTCAAGGAAGCCAACTTTTCTGGAATACAGTGTGTATGAATTGGGACAATGTATAATCAGGTTAGAAAGGGGCTTCAGATACCAAACAGAGGAGTTACCATCAAGGACTCCACCCAGATCCTATAAGTGTTTAAGCCAGCTGCTATATAATTTTTATTACTGGTGTTCCTTGGTGAGGTCAGCCCAAACCCTGAGAGAGTGAGGAAAGGAACAGCAAATGAGCTTCCCAGGAGCAGTGTGGTCTGCTTTTCCCCACCTGTATAGTCATGTGTGTCTCTGGATATGTGCCTCTGTGCACATCTATGGGAAAAGGTAGTCAGTTTATATGACATTTGTCTTTTCCTGTGTCTTATGTGATTGAAGATCCATACCTGTGTCCTCTACCATTTGGTAGCACAAGGTGGAGAATGCAGCAAAGAAAAAATAATTAAAGATATGTCCAGTAAGTTCAGCCTCAGAGCTATTACCTAACCCCTTTATAACTAAGCTTAATTTCCCATCACTGGGGAAGGCATCACAGAGGCAAAACGTTTTCAAAATAGACTAAAACAGAAAGAAGACTCCAAGGCCCCTCAGGACTTTTTAATTTATAACTTGAAATCCTAATTGTCTTTGAACTTGTTAATGCAAATATGGAATTTGAAGTATGGAAGTTATAAGCATTGAATTTGAAATGGACACATGAAGCACACAGTAATTAGCTAATATAAAAATACAAATAAATTGTACATGTTGTAGACACCCTAATATTGCAAACTTAACCATTGAACCCAAGCAATATTTTATTAAAGAATGCGATTGACATTTTTATAATAAGCTACCCTAATGTATTTAAGGTGAACTCATCATTACAGATGTCAGCTGCTGTATTAGTCTACAGTGACAGAATTGGAAGGAATTAAGCCCCACTAATACTTTATTTCAAGCTTTAAAGAACCAGTTTTAAGAAGGGTTGGTTATCAAATGGTGAACACATTGTGGGACACGCATGTAATGGAATATTACTGCAATAGAGGGAACAATGAAGATGAAACTGTGAAGTTTGGGGAGATTTATATGAACTAATGCAAAGTCACATAAGTGGAACGTGAAATACAACATACACTATGACTACCACAATGTAAATGGAAAGAACTATAATAAAACAAGCAAAACTAAAAACTGTGAGCATTCAGTGACCAAGCTTGGCCTCAAAGAAGAATTATGAGAATAGACTTCATTTCCTTCTTTATTAGAGAGGTAATAGGGCTCTCCTTGCAGAGCTCTGAGTATAATGTCTAATTTTGTTAATGTTTTAGTTAGCTTTGCTGGACTTCTTTCATTCTTCCTTTCTTTCTTCCTTCCTTCCTTTCTTTCTTTTTATTACTTGACTCTTTGGAAGTAGTAGGAGGAAGAGATACTATAAGAAATCAGGCTATGTGAAAACAAATGATATCAACAAAAATAAAAGAAACAAAAATAATGAATGGATAGATAACATTGCCTACATATTGAGATTTTATGACTATAGGATTCATTCTCTCATCTGATCTTTGCAACAGCTCGATGGAATAGTGACTACAAATATTATTATTTTCCTTGAGGACAAAATAGAGTTCCAGAGAAGTTCAGTGTCATGCCCAAGGTTAAACAACTAGAAAATGGCAGAGGCAAGACTCAAGAGACCAGTACAGGAAAGAAGGAAAAGGAAATAAGCATCTATACAACTCCTACAGGCATTGTGCCAAGTGCTTTAAAAATATCATCTCATTTAATCTTCACAAAAACCCTGGCAAGTAGATGCTGTTATTTTCCTTATAGTTTGGGAAACTGAGGCACGAAGAGGATAAGAGACTTGGCCAGTGTCATGCACTAGTGTGTAAGGTTGGATATGAACTCAGGTCTTCCTGACTTCCAGGACCAACAAATCCGCTATCCTTGCACCACTGAGCTGCCTGTAGTATTCTTTCCTGTAGTATTTCTTGCACTATTTCACTTTTTACAAGTAACTGTTAATCAATCAACAAGTATTAATTGTGTCTCCCATGTATCAGGCACTGTGCAAGGCACTGAGGATTCAAGTACAAAAAATGAAACATTCACTGTTCTTAAGTAGTTTATGTTTTAAATGGGAAGAAAGCAAATGCATATAACTATATACACATATATGTATGCAATATAAATTGAATAAATACAAATACATACAAGATAGAAAAATATAAGGAGCCAGAAGTAGGGGACTAGCGGGGGCATGGGGGTAGAGGCAGTCAGGAAAGGTTTGACTATGCCTTTAAATCCAAATCACTCTGCCTCTCACTGATTGGCCAATAATAGGTCCCAGCCCAAGTATCATTTACTCAATGTTTGGGTTTTGATGGCTCAGAGTGAGTGCAAACAGCAATTGTTTCAGTTCTGGGCAGAAACTCTAAGGGTCTTCCCCTTCTTGACTGATTTTTTTTTTTTTTTTTTGTGCATGTGTGTGAGGGCAAAGTAGGCAACATTTCACATCAATTCTTGCCTGGCCTTCAACTACTGAATGTATGTTACCTCAGACAAACTAAGACCAGGGAAAGACCTTAGCTTCAAAAGACCGAGATCTCCCACTACATCTGCACAATCACCAATTGTCCTGACTTATGTCTTGCCACTGGATTCCAATGACTCTGGAGGAGAGACTGAGGCTGACAACTTTGCACAGCCCTGCCTCACTTAAATCCAATTCACTTGCAAGTTAAGACATCACCCTCCTGATGTCATTGGTCTTCTCCAAGAAAGACGAACAACTAGATAGATAAATAGATAGAGATAGAGAGATATACATATCTTTGTATATATATACATGTGTGTGTATGCCTGTGTACACACACACACACACACACACACACACACACACACACACGGAATTATCCCTTCCACTTCACAACTTTCCCCACCATGGTTTCGATATATTGCAGGTTAGCATAGAAATTAAATGGGAATTTTGGGGGAGTTTTGTGGAAGCTGCAGAGGACTTGTGAAGGCCAGTAGACAACAGAAAAAGTTTAGAAACTTTGAAATGCATAAAATATATGTATAGCATTGCATAATATCAACATATTTCAGCTTTTAATACCATAATAATTCAGTCTTCTTCTCTGGTACAAAGGGAGGGTCAAAACAATTTTAGGGAGATTTTCCAGATTGTGGGAGTACTGTCTCCCTAACCTCCATAATGTGGAAGGAATAACTGCATATAGATATTTGGATAATAAAGTTTTAAAGTTTAATAGGCATTGTTAACATTTCTCCATCATAGTCTTAAGTCTGTATAATCAACAGAACAACAATTCAAGCCCTAATTTGTAGCATTTACTTATGTAAGTGTTCACATTGAAAATTTTACAGTCAGTCCTTAAGAGCCAGTTCAAGCTGGTCATGATACAATACTGAATAGAATTCTGAGGGGATACATGTATTATCTTCTTATATTAAAATATAAACAGATTTTATTTTGTTTTTGTTTCTGTTTAGTCCCTTATGATGCTTGTGATTGCCTACTTGTGTTTAATTTTCTTGCTTCTCTTGACTCCTGGGCTTTGTAACAACAATGCTACTTGCCGCTACCGTGGCTGTGTAAGACCAACAACACCAGCATGCAGGAGGGCTGCTAGCACAGATTCTTTGATCTGTTTTTTTTTTAAGGAAAGCAACTTTAAGGGGCTTAAAATCTCACTTTAATTAAACATACATATATCATTCATTTAGTTCAGGAGGGAAAGCCAGCCCCTTGAACTTCAGAGAGAATACAAACAGAAATTACATGTAGAAATTATATAAACAGAGCAGATAAATAAAAATCAACAAACAGGCTTCTATCTGTCTGACCAAGATATTACATACATAGTTACCAGAGAGAGAAGCACCAACATCTGGGTTTTCAAAGCTGGGGGGCACTCCTTAATGGCTACCCAGAGTCTCCACATGACACTCCTACAGTGAGTGAGTTCCAAGCAAAATGCTAACCTCAGAGTATATATACATTTCTTCAGGGTCAGAGAGTATCACAACATGCAACTCAAACCCATGTGACCTAAGCCTTCCCATGACTTAAGCAGGTCATCAAAGACTCCTGATTCAATCAAAGACTCTTGATTGAAACAAAGGCAAGACTCAGTCACTTGTTCGCCTTAGTGCTGAAAAGCACTCCAAAACAAAAGATAACAAAAATGTCCCACTTTGCTTGCAATTACAGGCTTATATATAAAAACTTCTAGTTAGAGCTCTTTTGCCTTTTTTTTTCTCATCAAAAAAGTTTTTAAATGTTCCCTTTGAAGTCTGTTTTTTCCCCTGTGGGTTTATATTCAGTTTTGTGGGAGCAAATTATTCTTATTATAAGCCTATATCTTTTGCTTTCTGGAATATCATATTCCAAGTGGTGACTATTAAATCATCTGTGACCTTGACTGTAGCTCCTAGGAACTTGAATTCTTTCTTTCTAGTTGTTTATAGAATTTTTTCTTTGACTTGGAAGCTCTGGATTTTAGCTGATGTTCCTAGGAGTTTTTATTTTGAAATTTCTTTCAGAAATTTGGTGGATTGTTCCTATTTCCACTTTACTTTCTGGTTCTAAGAATTCAGGGCAGTTTTCTTTTATCATTTCCTGAAATATCATGTCTAGATTCTTATTTAGATGATAGCATTCAGGTAGTCCAATGATTCTCGATTTTTTTTTTTCTCCTCAATCTGTTTTCTAAGTCTGTTGTTTTTGCTATGAGCAATCTTAAATCTTCTTCTTTTTCATGTCTTAGACTTTAATGTTTCTTGTCTTATGGACTGTTTGACCCTATTATGATTTGTTGCAAAGCTTGTTGTTTGAGCAGGGCTTTGTACCTCTTCTACCAACCATTAATTTCCTTTTCAATTCTTTCTTTTCCATATCTCTCATTTCTTTTCAAGTTTTTCCTCTAATGCTCATTTCATTAAAAAAAAGTTTAATTCTTTAAAAAATATTTTTGCTGCATCTCTTCAAGAACTTTTAGTTAAATTTGTGTCCAAGCTATGTTTTTTTTGTAAAGGCCTTGCTTGTAGATATTTTGGAGTCATCTGGGTTTATGTTTTGGGCATCCCTGTTACCTTGGTAATTTTTTATTGTAGGATTCACTTTTTGTTTGCTCATTCTTCCATCCTACTTCTTGATTTTAGGTTTGATGTTACAGTTGGGCTCTGCGCACTTCTGCAAGGAAGGTATATGCTGACATTGTTGATGCTTTCTTCTGATATTGAGTGTTATGTTATACCAGGCTCTCAGGGACAGCTCAGACTGGGGACATATAAACTCTCAGGGCTCCTAAAGTGTTCATATTGAGAGCAAAGTCTGAGTTCTGCAAGTTCTTGATCTGGGTTTGGGTCTGAACAAGAGTAAACTGCTGCTAGTCACAGGCATGATCAACCAGATGGGAAATTCTGCTAGTTCAGAGTGACAGAACTTCCAGCATACCTTCTTTGATTTGGAATTCCTCCCCTGGTTATTCCTCTATGTGTTTTAGGCTAAAAGCTGAAACCAAGACTCTGCTCTGCTCCTGTAGTCTGAGCCATGTTGTTACTTGCTTCTGAACTTGTTCCTCTCTCTAAGTATGTTGCCCAGGGCCTATATCTATTCCTTACCCTAGGATGAAATGGAATGCCACCCTCAGGCACAGGTACCCTTTTCAGTCTGCCCTGTGCTATGACTATGAACTAGATACTGGGCTTCAAAGCTGCCAGTTCAGATGTGTTCCTGTCATGGAACATGCCCTAGTGTTGAACAGGGATCTCCTCTTGCCTTGATGCATAGCCTCTCTGCCTTGTACATTAATGCACTAGGCTGTAGGCTCTGGTCAGGTCCTATCCAGTCTCTCCACAAACTTCTCTCTCTGTTTCTCTATGTTGACTTATGTTAGAAATAGCTCATTGATAATTTTTCTTGGATATTCCCATCAGAATTTGTTCTGGTGTATTTCCTGGATCTATTTATAGGAATTTTTGGTGGAGGGGAGAGCTCACTGTACTACTTCGGCTACTCTGTCATCTTGGTTCAGCCTCCAGAATCATTAACTTCTAGTTGATCCATTCTAATTTTCAAGAAGTCTATTTCTTATGTAAGGTTTGTTTTTAAACTTCTTGTGCCAAGATATTATTTCTCTTTCCAATTTTTTCTTCCGCTCTCATTTTCAAACTCAATTATTTCCTCCAATGTTTTTCACTTGTAAAACAATTTTACATCTATTTTTTTAAATCTTGCTTCAGGAATTCTCATTTAAGAATTTTACTTGAACTTATGTCTATGCTGTATTTTTCTTCAAAGTTTTGCCTTTAGATATTTTAGAGTCATTGTCTTCTGGGTTTGTGTCTTGGGTGTCTCCAGTGCAATAATACCTCTTGATGGTGAGATTTTTTCCTTCTTTGCTCATTCTTCCAGTCTTACTTCTTGACTTCAAACTTTGGATTAAGGTGAGGCTCTTCACCCTTCTGGAGGGAATGCCTAGACTATGTTTTGTCTTATTTTGTGTATTCTTGGCTCCTATTCCTACTTTCCTAGGGTATTAAGTATTGTGCTATTCCAGGATGTCAGGAACTGTTCAATTTAGAGATCTGTTAGCTTTTAATGTAACTCAAAGTGTTCTGATACAGGATGAAGTTTGAAAATTGCTCCCTGGGGGGCGGAGCCAAGATGGCAGCGGGTAAGCAGGGACAAGAATGAGCTCCGTACCGAGTCCCTCCAAAAACCTATAAAAAATGGCTCTGAACCAACTCTAGAATGGCAGAACCCACAGAACAACAGAGGGAAGCAGGGCTCCAGCCCAGGACAGCCTGGATGGTCTCTGGGTGAGATCTATTCCACACAGAGCTGGGAGCTGGGAGCTGGGAATGGAGTGGAGCAGAGCCCAGCCTTAGCGGCGTGGAACAACCAAACTTGGAGTCAGGCGGATGGGGCCCCTAGCGCCCTGAATATGTGAGCTGTGGCAGTTACCAGACCCCTCGACCCACAAACACCAAAGACTGCGGAGAAGGTTAGTGGGAAAAGCTGTGGGAGTGGAAGGAGTTCGCGGTTCGGCTTCCAGCCCTGGGGGCAGCGGAGGTGGGGCAGCTACCAGCTCCAGGCCCACCTGGTGGGAGGAATTAAGTGGCGGATCAGAGCAGGAGTGCACAGCCTGCCGAAGATCTAAGCCCAGTCCAGGTTGGGGGTTGGGGAAGGAGCAGTGCTGGTGTGGCAGAGCTGGCACTTCCCCCCCAAACGTGGAACATAGAACTCGTTAGTCTACAAGCAGTCATACCCCACTGAAAAACTCAAGGGTCAAGTTAGTTGGTTGGGAATATGGCCAGGCAGTGAAAGCACACCCAGATTCAGTCTCAGACTTTGGATTCTTTCTTTGGTGACAAAGAAGACCAAAACATACAGCCTAAAGAAGACAACAAAGTCATAGAGCCTACAACAAAAGCCTCCAAGAAAAACATGAACTGGCCCCAGGCCATAGAAGAACTCAAAAAAGAGTTGGTAAAGCAAGTTAGAGAAGTAGAGGAAAAATTGGGAAGAGAAATGAGAAGGATGCGAGTAAACCATGAAAAACAAGTCAATGACTTGCAAAAGGAGACCCAAAAAAATACTGAAAAACATGCTGAAGAAAACAACACCTTAAAAAACAGACTAACTCAAATGGCAAAAGAGCTCCAAAAAGCCAATGAGGAGAAGAATGCCTTGAAAGGCAAAATTAGCCAAATGGAAAAGGAGGTCCAAAAGACCACTGAAGAAAATACTACTTTAAAAATTAGATTGGATCAAGTGGAAGCTAGTTACTTTATGAGAAATCAGGATATCATAAAACAGAACCAAAGGAATGAAAAAATGGAAGACAATGTGAAATATCTCATTGGAAAAACCACTGACCTGGAAAATAGATGCAGGAGAGATAATTTAAAAATTATTGGACTACCTGAAAGCTATGATCAAAAAAAGAGCCTAGATACCATCTTTCAAGAAATTATCAAGGAGAATTGCCCTGATATTCTAGAGCCACAGGGCAAAATAAAAAATTGAAAGAATCCATCGATTGCCTCCTCAAATAGATCCCAAGCTGGAAAGCTGTAGAACTTGTGAGTGGCAGAATTCTATGCCTTCCCTTTTGGTCTGGGCTTCTTATTCTGTTTATTCCTCTCCAGACTTCAGACTGTGCTGGAGGCTGGATCTGAGACACCATTTTGTTCCAGGCATCAGAGCTCTACCTCTGCTGCTTGTTTCTGCATCTATCCCTTACACAATGCACAGACTTATACCCAGCAGTAGGTAGTGAGTGACAGAGTTGCTTCTTGAACAAGGTCAGGCCTCTTTGTTTAGGTCTGGGGCCTCTACTTGCCCTGATACAAAGCCTTGGGCAAGCCCTAGGTCAGTTCCTGGTTAGAGACTGTCTCTAGTGTTTTCATAGTTCTTAGTCTATCTCACTATGCCTATCTAAACTAGAAAAATGACTCATGATTTTTATTTGGGTGTTCTGATTAGGATTTGGTCTACAATGTTTTATAAATCTTGATGAGGTGATTATGGGAGAGCACTAAGTTGTATCTCTTCCTGCAAAACTAATATTTTATCTGGTTTATGTTGAGTTGACTAGATGCATTAAAGAGATTTTCAGCAACAATCTTAAATTTCTTAAGATACTGAACCATCTTTTTTAAGACTAGTGATGCTGTGAAGAAGTGGTGTCAGACTGAAACATGAAGGAATCTTTGCTACATATTGACTCAGAAAATCACAAATTAACGTTATCTGTATCATGTTGCATTTTTATTTATTTTGTAAAACGTTTCCCAATTATGTTTTAGTTTAGCAGGGCACACTCAGGAGTTTTACTGTTATGAGTCTGACATCTCTGCTAAAGCTTTCCTTTGTGGAACAGAACACTCTCTTAAAGAAACAAAATTATAGGCTACCCAAAGATTGATAGTGGGCATAATAAACTACAACATATTCTGAGTGATGACACATCGAGAGTAAATAGTATAATAGTATAAGTGATATCATTAACGAAATACATGATCAGAAAAGGGAGTGAATCAGTCGAGGAGCAAGAGAAATTGAAAATTTATGGGAAGTCCGAGGTCTACACTGTTTTGTTGTTTAGACAATTAGTTGTGTCTGACACTTCGTGATCCCATTTGGGGTTTTCTTGGAGTGATTTGCCATTTCATTCTCCAGCTTATTTTACAGATGAGGAAAGTGAGGCAAATAGAGTTAAGTGACTTTACCAGGGTCATACTGCTAGTAAAAGTGTCTGAAGCCAGATTTGAACTCAGGAATATGAGTTTTCCTGAGTTCCAGGCCCAGCACTGTATGGTCTGTACCACCTAGCATTTAAAAACCTAGAGTACGATTTCCAGCCTGTGGACTAGTTCCTCTGTGAAGGATTTATGAGAGGATATGGACAATATTCACACAGGAAAATAAGGTATGGATGAGTTTCAATGTGAAAATAATGAAATGATGAGATGTCTGAAAAGCAGTTGGAGGTTCAAGATCCTAGGTCAACAGAGAGATTGGGGCAGGAAAGGTAGATTTGAGAATCATCAGCGTAGAGGTGGCCATTAAATCCATGAGAGCTGATGAGATCATCTAGTGGAGTAGTATAGAGGGAGAAGACAAGAGTGCTTGAGGGCAAAGACTAGTTTTCTGAGGGACACTTGTGGTTATGGGTGTGATCTGGGTGAGGATCAAGCAAAGGAGATTAAGAAGGAGTGGTCAGATAGGTAGGAGGAGAACCAGGAAAGAATGGTTTCCATTCCACTCTGCACCCAGGGGAGGGAGTATCCATTATGGTGAGATCATAGTTCAGTGGAAATGGTATGCTGGAAAAGTTGTTACATTTGAAGTCAGGGGACCTGAATTTGAGTCTCAGCTTTGTGTAATCTTGGACAAAGTCCTTGGCCTCTGTGGACCTCAGTTTCCTAATCTATAATGTGGGGACAGGACTACATAATTTCTAGAGTCTCATTTCTAAATCTATATGATAAGCATTTGTTGAAGAAAAACCTACATAAACTATTGTTTTTTTTTTTTTTGTAAGGATTGAATTTTTGAAGTCAAAACTGATTTCTTGCTTTAGGCCAAATTCTCCTACTTGCCAATTTTGCTTAGAGCTGCTCCTATTTCTAGGGAATAGAGAGTGAATGTGTAATTTTATTGGCATAGGGAACTCTCAAATGAGGTACCTCCTTCTAGCAATGGAGGTCTACACCTTATCTGCTACTTAAAAGTTGCCTAGAGCACAGTGTGACTAACTTACTTGATCAGGGTCAAAAATCTTGTTGGCATCAGAAGTGAGAGGCAAACTCAAGTCTTCCTGGCTCCAAGGACAGTTATCTATTACTATGAAATGACCTGTTCTCAGTCCTCATTCTCCTTGACCTCTGTGCAGCCTTTGATACTGTTAATCATCATCTCTTCCTTGATACTCTCTTCTCTCTAGGTTGTCAGGACACCAATCCAATCTAAAAAATACTTATTAAAAGTACATGTGGGGCACTCTGCTACACATTGGGAATATAAATAATAAAAAGAAAAACAGTCTCTGCCCTCAAGGGAATTATAATCTAAGGCGGGGTGGTGGTGGTGGCAGGAGGCCAGGGGATACCAGTCATGGAAGAATCTTTTTCTGTGGAACTGAAACCACGCAGAGCAGCAGATGCAGAATAGAGTGGAGACCATTTTTTCCTGGGTCTCCTCCTACCTATTTGACCACTCCTTCTCAGCCTCCTTTGCTGGATCCTCATCTAAATCACACCCATAACCATAGGTGTCCCACAGTGTTCTGTCCTGAACACTCATGTCTTCTCCCTCTATACCACTTCACTAGATGGTCTCATCAGCTCCCATGCATTTAACGGCCATCTCTTTGCTGATGATTTGCAAATCTACCTTTTGTGCCCCAATCTCTCTGCTGACCTACAATCTTGAACCTCCAACCATTTTTCAGACATTTCAAACTGGAAGGCCGGTAGAAAGCTTAAATACAACATGTCCAAAACAGAACTCATCATCTTTCCCCCTAAACTCTCCTCCACTCCTAACTTCTCCATTACTATAGAGGACAACCCAATCTTCTCAATCCTTCAGTTTCTCAACCTAAGATTCACCCTCACTCTTGACTCTCTTTCACCTGCCCCCATATTCAATCTGTTGCCACATCTTTTCAATTCACCCTGGCAAATCATCTCTCCAATAAGCCCCCTTCTGTCTTCTGACGCTCCAGTGCAGGCCCTCATCACCTCTTCTGTAGACTATTGCAATAACTTGTTGTTGGGTCTGCCTGCCTCAAGTCTCCTCCCACTTCAATCCATCTTTCATTTCAACCACTAAAGTGATTTTTCTAAAATGTACATCTGACCATGTCACCCACTATTCAAAATATTCCAATGGCTCCCCATCACCTCCAGGAACAAATGCAAAATCCTCTGGCATTCAAAACCCTTTATAACCTAGATTCCTCTTACTTTTCCAGTCTTCTTATCTCTTACTCCCTACCGTATTGTCCTCAATCCAGTGATACTGACCTCCTGGCTGTTCCACAAATAAGAAACTCCATCTCTTAGCTTCAAGCATTTTTCTCTGATATACTTTATGCTTGGTAAACTCTTCCTCCTCATCTCTGCCTACCAGCTTCCCTGCCCTTCTTTAAGTCTCAGCTAAAGTCTCGCGTTCTACAGCAAGCCTTTCCCAATAGCTCTTCATTCTAGTGCCTTCCCTGCATTCATTAGTTCCTATTTAAAATGTATACATCTTATTTCTATATATTTGTTTGTTTGCTGTCTCTCCCATTAGATTGTGATCTCCATGAGGGCAGGGAGTATCTTTTGCCTCTTTTTGTTTCCCCAGAACTTAGTACAGTGCCTGGCACATAGTAAGTGCTTAATAAATGTTTATTGATTAATTGATTATACCAAGCTACTTTTTACTTCTTTTATCTAATTTAAATGTTCATGAGTCACTATTCTAGTTTTGTTCTTCATTTAAAATATTGAATTTAATCTTTTATACAATGTTAGCAAAACATACAACCTTTGAAAAGTCTTCATTATATTGGAATGAGTCAACATCATTCATTCCTACCAAGGCCTATTACCTATACTCTAGGAAGATTAGGAATCATCTTAGCCTTGTGCTCTTCTATAGCAAAGATGGTACATTTTCTTTGAAATTCAGTTCCACTTCTTAGGTTGGTATGCTCTCCCTGAAAGAGTTAAAGTAAATATGTTAAAAGAAATATATTTATTTTTTGCAAAGCACTGGTAAAGACAGAAATGACTTTACATTAAGTTTGACCTTGAAATAGAATCTTTAAAATTAAGGGAGGGAATGTTTTTTGATGCTTCATGCTCATGTGAAATTTATGATTGGGGAAAAACAACCTAATATTAGTGCAAAACTTAAATCACCCACTGGCTTCCCCATCTTAAGTCTTTCAATGTATCAGAAGTTGAAAGGCAGAAAGAATATTCACAGAGGGATAAATCCTTACACTAGAGGGAAGTAACTGATGAAGAAGCAAGGATTCCATTTCTGATCATGATGATTTATACTGAATCCCTTTCAGAAAGGGGAGAAACCAATTTATATATGACTCAGACTGAGGTTACTTCATTAAAGAAGTCCATGTTAGGACATCTGTGACTCTCCCAACCTCCTCAGCAGTGCAGAGAAAAGGACATTCATTATAGTGTCAGCTCCTAAATTAGTACAGTATTTTGGGCAGGATGAAGCTGTCTTGCTCACTAACTAATACCATATAACTTATCTGATATTAAAAAGAATGGCAAAGGATACATTAGAAGCCTTCTTAAGCCCCAGAGGTAGAAAAGTCTATGCATCCTTCCTTCATCTTGAGTTCAACACTTGGAGGCTTTTAAAATTCAATATTAATGTCTCTGATTCCTTGTCATTCAGAAGCAATGACACACACATACAGTCAAGCTTTGGTTCCTGAGGATGATTGAAGGCTTTTTCTCTGCCTAATTAGATTCTTCAATTGTTACTACTTTGGGAAACCAAAAGGAAAACAAGGACTATAGAATACTAGTCATTTAAATTCCCTTTGCAGTGCCTGAATCCTCTGCTTCTTCCTCATTTGAACTGACTGGTTTAATAATTTACCCAACTTGGAAAAGAAAAACTATAGTGAAAGCATTGGACTTGGGTTTTCTAGCCTGACTTAAAAATATTATATGGTTGGTAGCTGCTGAATGTTTTGATTTTTTGGTGGCGGTGGTAGCAAGGAGGGTGACTGCTATGTTTACTTTGGGGTACATCAGATGAAATAAGGATGAGGTACATTTTAATGTCTAGGTACTGTGGCTTTGAATTAGGAGGTAGCCTAATGATGATGAAACGAAAAATCTAAGTCCAGTATTTCCATTATAGTTTTTCTTTCCCATGTTTGGAGAGTACCTGCTTGAAGCTGTCTCTTCTTTCAGCTGACACAGTATTCTTCCCTCTTGCTGTCATGAGACAAGGACCCAGGGATTATTCTGAATTTGACACCTCATACCAAAACACCATGACCTTCTTGGTTGGAAGGAGCCAGGAAGCTCATCATCTCCATAATTAAAAGCTGAGTCATCATATCCCTGGGAGTTTCAAGAGAGTGACAGACAAATTTTCCCTGGGTTGGCCCCTATGGTGGGAGACCTATTCAACCTCTCCACTAGAGACCTGTGTAAAGGGTATTAACCTTTTATGAGTCATGGATTCTTTAGGCAGTATAATGAAGCCTATGGACCCCCCATTAGCAGAATGATGTGTTTAAATACACAAAGTGCAATTACAAAGGAAACCAAATATATTAAAACAGTTTTAAGTATATGTATATCTATACATATGCATATTTATATATATATGTGTGTATGTTTTATATACATATATTATATATTATATACACATATATAGATGTATGTGTGTGTGTATTTTTTTTTTCACAAATCCCAGGCTAAGACCCCCCACCCTGCATATGTTGCCTCAACCAACTAACCAACCAATCAATCAATCATTCAACATTTATTAAGCATTTATTGTGTGCCAAGCACCATGATAAATTCTTAAAATGAAAATAAATGCAAAAAAGAGGCATAGCCTCAAGGTTTCTACTTTCTAATGGGAGAGACAAGTCAATAAATATGAGATACAATTCAGAGCAGAAGGAGGATATCCTTAGAGATGGAAGGCTCAAGTGGCTAGATTTTTAAGTTCCTTGGGTAAAGGACCCATTTTATTGTTACCTTTGTATCTCCATATAATAGTATGTAGTACCTGACACATAATAAGCACACGATGTTATTAATTGATTAACTGGAGAACAATATAGAATAAAGCCAACATAAAGATGTGAACTCTGACTATAAAAACCCAGATGTCTAGAGTTTCAGAAAACTATTTGCATATTGAATTCTTCTTCACTGTATATGTGATTAATGTCTTTCCCTAAATCTCCCCAATTCCCAGAATGTAACTGTACAAAATAAAATGATAAATGAGAGGATTGGGGAGAATATGTTCATTTTTTTATGTGTTACCCAAATGGTATTCATTATTTTATTTGATATTGTTACTATCTTCTCATTATTTTTTATGTCAGTCTACCATGGTAAAAATAGTTTACTTCTTATCAATTTATGTAATATAAACACACTAAATACTTCTCTGCATATAGAATAAGTCATGGTGATTCTCCCTGCCATTTCTTCCCTCCATGAAATACATGAAATGTTCATTGTTTTGAACTTAACAATATGCAAAATAGACAACAATAAAAATAAAGTTTTATTAATATATAGCTGTTTTCCCAAAGAATTTTACTCTTATTTTTTAAAAACATTTTTTCAGTTCTAGATTCTTTTTTCCTCTCCTTCACCACGCATTGAAAAGGCAAGAAATGAAATAGTCATTGCAAAATGAAATCATGCAAAAAAAGAAAGAAAGAGAGAGAGAGAGAGAGAGAGAGAGAGAGAGAGAGGGAGGGAGGGAAGGAAGGAAGATTAACATTCTGGCTTCTTCCAATTTCAATCTGTATTCTGAGCCTATCAGTTCTCTATCTGAAGTTCGATAGCATTTTTCATCCTAAGGCCTTTGGAATCATCATGGATCACTGAAGATTTTCACAGTTGATTATCTTTACAATATTGCTGCTACTATATTATACTGGTTCTATTAATTTCTTTTTTTAACTTTTTTATATATTTTATTAATTTATTAATTTTTAGTTTTCAGCATTCATTTTCATAAGATTTTGCATTCCAAATTTTCTCCCCTTCATTCTCCTCCTCCCTCTCCAAGATAGCTTGCAATCTGATATAGGCTCTACTAATACATTCATATTAAACATTTTCACATTAGACATGTAAAGAAGAATTAGTGGTTCTATTCATTTCACTCCACATCAGTTCATATAAGTTCTGTTTTTTTGCTAAAAAAAATCCCCTTCATCATTTCTTATAGCACAATAGTATTCCATCACATCTATATACTGTAACTTGTTCAGCCATTCCCCACTTGTTGGACATCCCCTCAATTTCCAATTCTTTGGAATTACCAAAAAAAAAAATCTGCTATAAATATTTTGGTAAATATAGGTCCTTTTCCTTTACATGATATCTTTGGGAGTATAGACCTAGTAGCAGCATTTCTGGGTCAAGGGGTATTCACAGTTTTATCTCTGTTTTATAATCCTTTGGCCATTATTCCAAATTGTTCTCCAAAATGGTTGGACTAGTTCAGAAACCTACCAACACTGCATTAGTGTACCTGTTTTTCCACATCCCCTCCAAAATGTGTCATTTTCTTTTTCTGTCATCTTTAGCTAATTGGATGGGTGTGAGGCGGTACCTCAGAGTTGTTTTAATTTGCTTTTCTCTAATTAATATTGATTTAGATTTTTTTTCATGTGATTGTGGATAATTTTGATTTCTTTATCTGAAAACTGCCTATTCCCTTGACCATTCATCAATTGGGAAATGGCTTTTATTCTTATAAATTTGTCTCAGTTCCTTTTATATTGGAGCAATGATACCTTTAGCAGAGAAACTTGTTGCAAAGATTGTTTTCCCCAGTTTCCTGCTTTTATTTTTCTAATTTTAGCTACATTGGTTTTGTTTGTGCAAATGTTTTTTTAATTTTATCTGTATCTCTCATTTAGTTATGAACTCTTTCCTCATGCATAGATCTAATAAGTAATTTCATCCAAGAACCACTAATTTGCTTATGATATCTCACTTTATGTTTAAATCAAGTACCCATTTTGACTGTAGTCTATACCTCTGCCTACATACTTTCCCCTTTTCCTAGTATTTTGTTTTTCAAAAAATGTATTCTTGCCTGCAAAACCTAGCTCTCTGGATTCATCAACTACTACATTGCTATGATCTTTTACCTCTATTTTGTGCATTTAATCTATCCTATTGATTCGCCTCCTCTATTTCTTATCTAGTACCAGAATTTTTTTTAATGATTACTACTTTATACTATAGTTTAAAATATGTTACTACTAGTCTGACTTCCTGATCTTTTGTTCCTCCAGATGAATTACTTTTGAAGTAATTCTTTGGTAGTTTGATTGGTATGGCATTGCATAAGAAAATTAATTTAAATGGTATTGCCATTTTTATTATATTGGTTTAACATGCTCATGAACAATGAACATTTCTCCAATTATTTAAAGTTGTCTTTATTTGTGTAGAGAATATTTTGTAATTGTGTTCATATAGTTTCTGGGTGTGTCTTGGCAGGTAGACTCCCAGGTATCTCCTACTACCTGCAGTTATTATAATGGAATTTCTTTTGATGTTTCTTCCTACTGAGTTTTGTTGGTGATATAAAGAAATTTTGATTTATAAATATATAAAGAAATGATGATTTGGATGTGTTTATTTTGCATTCTGGACTTTGCTTAAGTTGTTAATAGTTTCAGCTAGTTTTTAGTTGATTCTTTAAGGTTCTCCAAGTAAGCCATCATGTCATCTGCAGAAAAATGATAATTTTGCTTCTTCATTACCTATACTTATGCCTTCAATTTCTTTTTCTTGTCTTACTGCTATAGCTAGCACCTCTAGTACAATAATGAATAATAATGATGATAATGGACATCCTAGTTTCACCCTGATCTTTTCAGAAAGGCTTCTAGTTTATCCCCATTACATATAATGCTTTCCCTTCATTTTTCATATATATATATATATATATATATATATATATATATATATATATATATATTACTTATCATTTTGAAAAGCTCTATTTATTCCTATGCTTTGAAGTTTTTTAATAGAAATGGAAGTTTTATTTTATCAAGATTTTTGAATGCATCTATTGAAATAGCAAATTTTTTAATTGTAGGTTAGGTCCATTATACTTAGTTTTCCTTATATGGAACCAATCCTGTATTCCCATTATAAATAGAGCATGACCATAGAATATAATCTTTGTCAAATATTGTAATCTCCTTGCAAGTATTTTATTTTAAATTTTTGTATTAATATTCATGTGGGAAATTGGACTATATTGTTTTTCTGTTTTTGCTCTCCCTAGTTGATGTATAAAATCATATTTGTTCATAGAAGGAATTTGGCAGGACTCCTATTTTACCTCCTGCTTCAAACAGTTTATGTATTATTGGAATTAATTGTTCTTTAAATGTTTTGTCTATCTGGTCATAGGTGTTTTTTTTTCTTATGGAATTCATTTATTGTCTGCTCAATTTATTTTTCTAAGATAGGGTTGTGTTCTGTTTTCTCTTCTGTTAATTTGGGCAATTTATATTTTTGTAGATATTCTTCCATTTCACTAAGATGTCAGTTTTATTGTCATATAGTTGGCTAAAATAGCACCTATTAATCACTTTAACTTCTGTTTCATTGGATGGGCAATCATTTTCATTTTTGATACTGGTAATTTGCTTTTCTTTCTTTTTTAAAAGAAATCAAATTAGCCAATGGTTTTTCTATTTTATTTTCAAATTTTCATAAAACCAGCTCCTAGTTTTATTTATTACTTAAATGTTTTTTTTTTCTTTCAAATTTATTTATCCCTCCTTTGATTTTCAGGATTTCAATTTTGGGGTTTAATTGTGGGTTTATAATTTATTCTTTTCTAGGGTTTTTTTTTTAGTAACATACTCAATTTTTGATCTGCTTTCTGCTCTCTCCCTCTCTCTCTCCGTCTCTCACTCTCTCTGTCTCTGTCTTTCTCTTTCTCTGATATTTACAAAGCTCAGTTTCTGCTAAGTACTGCTTTGGCTACATCACACAATTTTTGATGTTATCTCATTGTTGTCATTATCATTATTGATATTATTGATTGCTTCTATGATTTGTTCTTTGAACCACTTATTCTTTATGGTTAAGTTATTTAGTTTCCAATTAATTTTTAATTTAAGCTTATCCTTTAGTTAGTGTAATTTTTATTGTATTATGATCAAAACAAGGATCATTTAGTATTTCTGCTTTTTCCTGAATTTGTTTGTGAGGGTTTTATGCTATAATTCATGGTTGATACTTGTGAAGGTGCGATGCACAATTGAAAAATAGGTATATTCTTTTCTATTCTCATTCAATTTTCTACAGACGTCTGTTGTATTTAACTTTTCTGAAATTCAATACATTTCCTAAATTCTTTCTTGCTTATTTTGTGGTTAAGTTTATCTTGGTCTGAAAAGGGTAGATCGAGGTCCCTTAATAGTATGATAGTATAGTTTTACTATCTGTATCCTTCTGTAACTCAATTAACTTTTGATTCAAGAATATGGATGCTATGTCATTTAGTGTATATATCTTCAGTATAGATATCAATTTGCTGTCTATTGCACCTTTTAGGACAGTGCAATTTCCCTGCTTTGCTATTTTATTAGGTCTATTTTGATTTTGGCTTTGGCTGAGATCATGAAGTCTATCCTTGCCTTTTTTTTTAACCTCTTCTAAAGCCTGATAGTCCCTTATTTAACTCTGTGTGTATCTTTCTGTTTCAGTTGTCTCTTGTAAACAGCATGTTGTTGGAGTCTGCTTTCTAATTCATTATGCTATTCTCTTCTATTATATAAGTGGGATCATCCCATTCCTATTCATAGTTATGAATGCTAATTGCGTTTTTCCCTCCAACCTATTTGCTTGTATTTATCCTTCTCTCTCTCTCTCTCTCTCTCTCTCTCCCTCTCTCTCTCTCTCTCTCTCTCTCTCTCTCTCTCTCACTCTCTCTCTCTCTCACCATATCCACTCAAGCGTTTGTTTTGCTTCTTTGCTTCTGACTACTGCTTCCTTTAATCTACCTGCCCTCTTATCCTCCCCACCTCCCTTTTTCATATCCCATTTCTCCCCTACTTCTCTGTTGGGTAAGATGAATTTCTATACTCAACTATGTGTGTGTGGATATAGTTTCCTTCTTAAACTAATTTAGATGAAAGTCAAATTAAAATAGAGCCTGATTCTCTCCCTTCTCCCCACCACTATATAAACTCTTCCTTATATCCCTCATTTATTGTGATATAATTTTTCCCATTCTTCCTCTCAATTCCACCTTCTCCCAGTGCATCCCTCTTTTTCACTCTTCCATTCTTCTTTTGAGATCATCTCAACATAACAGACTCATACTCATGTCCCTTACGTAGATTTCCTCTAACTGTTTTGGTGATGATCAGCTTCTTAGAGGAATTTAAATAGCTTAACCTTTTTTAGTCTCTTACAATATATCATTCATATTTTTCTTTCTATGCCTCTCTAAAGTCTTACGTCTGAATGCCAAATTTTCTATTTACCTCTGGTCTTTTCATCAGGAAGTTTTCTTTTGTAATTTCTTGAAATACGATGTCTAAGCTAAATTTTTGCCAATATATTTTAGTCAGTCCAATAATTTTTAAAATTTCCTCTCTGTCTCTTTTCTTTTTTTTAAAACCAACAATAATTTATTAAGAAACATTATATATAATCTTACAAAGAGAAAATGAGTTTTTCATAAAATAGAAGACTATCGGGCATTTTTTATTACAGAAATCACAGGAACATAAAATTTGAGAGTTAGAAAAGACCTTGATGGCCATCTAGTCCAATCCATACACAAAGGGGGAAACCTACCATAACATACCTGACAAGAGAATGTCCAGTCTTTGCCTGAAGTCCTCCAAAGGAGAACCCATCACTTCTTGAGCCAAAGCATTCCATCTTTGGACAGCTCTAATTGTTAGGAAGCTTGTTCTAACTTATCCTTGTTTTTTGCAACTTACAACCATTAAAAACTTAAATTGGCCCCGTTTTAGCTACCACCCCATTGCTCCTGGGGTCTACCCTCATAAAGATCTTCTCAGTTTTCTTTGTATCTGTCCATTTCATCATTTCTTATAGCACAGTATATCAACCGGATGGAACAAACCTCTAACCTGTGGGTGGCCAGAGCTGAACAGAGCAGGCTAGAAACAGGAGAGTCAGGAATCAAATAGAAGTTTAATTTCAAAATAAGGGAAACAGATTTCAAGCCATGACACATGTGCCATAGCCCCGGCTCCAGTGGGGGGACCCAAGGGAGTGTGAGGAGATCTCAATACTTATTCCAATGGCTATGCAGTGACAATTAAGGGTAACAGCAATAATGAGACAAGTCTCACCTGACTCATAGCAGGGATTTATGACCAGAACTTGTCCTGGTGCTGGTCAAAGCAATACAATAATTATGTGACTTTGCCAGAGAGTAAGATCATCCAAAGGGTGAGCACAAAGGATTGTTGTTATGCCAAGCTCATGGAACAGCTTCCTTGTTGGGCCTTAGCTCTGGAAAATAAGGTATCTCCTAATATCTTGACAAATAATATCCCATTGCATGTGCAACACAATGGATTTTGCAAAGGAATTTTTTCCTTCTAAAGGCATAATCAGAAATATATGCACATTCCCCAATTGATAAATGGTCAAAGGATATGAACAGGCAGTTTTCACATGAAGAAATCAAAACTATCTATAGGCATATGAAGAAGTGCTCTAAATCACCTTTGATTAGAGAAATACAAATTAAAACAACTCTGAAATACTACCTCACATCTATCAGGTTGACCAGTATGACAAACAAGGAAAATGATAAATGTTGGAAAGGACGTGGGAAAATTGGACCACTGATGCACTGTTGGTGGAGTTGTGAACTGATCCAACCATTCTCAAGTGTTATTTGGAACTATGTCCAAAGCAACCAAACTGTGCATGCCCTTTGATCCAGCAATACCACTAATAGGTCTATATCCCAAAGAGATCATAGAAAAGGGGAAAGGATCTACATGTGCAAAAATATTTATAGCATGGTGGCAAAATATTGGAAATTAATGGGATGCCCATCAGTTGGGGAATGGCTCAACAAGCTGTGGTATATAAATGTTTTTTTTTTTTTTTATCTTCCTCCCTCTTCTTTCCTGTGGGGTAAGATACCCAACTGAGTATGTATGGTATTCCCCCTCAGGCCAAATCTGATGAGAGCAAGGTTCACTCATTTCCCCCTCACCTGCCCTCTCCCCTCCTCCCACAGAACTGCTTCCTCTTGCCACCTTTATGCGAGATAATCCACCCCATTGTATCTCTCCCTATCTCCCTCTCTCAGTATGTTGCTCTCTCATCCCTTAATTTCATTTTATTTCTTTTAGATATCTTCCCTTCATCTTCAACTCACCCTGTGTCTGCTCTCTCTCTTTTACATATATATATATACATATACATATATATATATATAAAAACACACACACACACATATATATATAAAAACACACATATATATACACATACATACATATACACATAGATATATACATACATACACATTTACTTATATTTACTTATATATACATAAACATATATATATATATATATATATATATATATATATATATATATATATATGCATATTCCCTTCAACTACCCTAATACTGAGGTCTCATGAATCATACACATCATCTTTCCATGTAGGAATGTAAACAAAACAGTTCACCTTTAGTAAGTCCCTTGCAATTTCCGTTTCTTGATTACCTTTTCATGCTTCTCTTGATTCTTGTGTTTGAAAGTCAAATTTTCTATTCAGTTCTGGTCTTTTCACTGAGAAAGCTCGAAAGTCCTCTATTTTATTGAAAATCCATATTTTGCCTTGGAACATGATACTCAGTTTTGCTGGGTAGGTGATTCTAGGTTTTAATCCTAGCTCCACTGACCTCCGGAATATCGCATTCCAAGCCCTTCGATCTCTTAATGTAGAAGCTGCCAGACCTTGGGTTATTCTGATTGGGTTTCTGCAATACTCAAATTGTTTCTTTCTGGCAGCTTGCAGTATTTTCTCCTTGATCTGGGAGCTCTGGAATTTGGTGACAATATTCCTAGGAGATTTCTTTTTGGGATCTATTTGAGGAGGAGATTGATGGATTCTTTCAATTTCTATTTTGTCCTGTGGCTCTAGAATATCAGGGCAGTTCTCCTTGATAATTTCTTGAAAGATGGTATCTAGGCTCTTTTTTTGATCATGGCTTTCAGGTAGTCCAATAATTTTTAAATTATCTCTCCTGGATCTATTTTCCAGGTCTGTGGTTTTTCCAATGAGATTTTTCACATCGTCTTCCATTTTTTCATTCCTTTGGTTCTGTTTTATAATATCCTGATTTCTCATCAAGTCACTAGCTTCCACTTGCTCCAATCTAATTTTTAAAGTAGTATTTTCTTCAGTGGTCTTTTGGACCTCCTTTTCCATTTGGCTAATTCTGCCTTTCAGGGCATTCTTCTCCTCATTGGCTTTTTGGAGCTCTTTTGCCATTTGAGTTAGTCTGTTTTTTAAGGTGTTGTTTTCTTCAGCATGTTTTTCAGTATTTTTTTGGGTCTCCTTTAGCAAGTCATTGACTTGCTTTTCATGTTTTTCTCACATCCTTCTCATTTCTCTTCCCAATTTTTCCTCTACTTCTCTAACTCACTTTTCCAAATCCTTTTTGAGTTCTTCTATGGCCTGGGGCCAGTTCATGTTTTTCTTGGAGGCTTTTGTTGTAGGCTCTATGACTTCGTTGTCTTCTTTAGGCTGTATGTTTTGGTCTTCTTTGTCACCAAAGAAAGAATCCAAAGTCTGAGACTGAATCTGGGTGTGTTTTCGCTGCCTGGCCATATTCCCAACCAACTAACTTGACCCTTGAGTTTTTCAGTGGGGTATGACTGTTTGTAGACTAACGAGTTCTATGTTCCACGTTTGGGGGGGAGGTGCCAGCTCTGTCAGACCCGCACTCCTCCTTCCCCAAGAACCAGTCCAGACTGGGCTTAGATCTTCAGCAGGCTGTTGCACTCCTGCTCTGATCCGCCACTTAATTCCTCCCACCAGGTGGGCCTGGAGCCGGAAGTAACAACAGCTGTAGCTGCCCCAGCTCCGCTGCCCCCGGGGCTGGAAGCCGAACCGCGAACTCCTTCCACTCCCACAGCTTTTCCCACTAACCTTCTCCTCAGTCTTTGGTGTTTGTTGGTCGAGGAGTCTGGTAACTGCCGCAGCTCACATATTAAGGGCGCTACTGCCCCCTCCACCCGGCTTCTGGTCTGGATGGTGCACGCCGCTCAGGCTGGGCTCTGCTCCACTCCGTTCCCAGCTCCCAGCTCCGTGTGGAATAGACCTCACCCAGAGACCATCCAGGCTGTCCTGGGCTGGAGCCCTGCTTCCCTCTACTGTTCCGTGGGTTCTGCCATTCTAGAATTGGTTCAGAGCCATTTTTTATAGGTTTTTTGAGGGACTCGGGTATGGAGCTCACTCTAGTCCCTGCTCACCAGCCGCCATCTTGGCTCCGCCCCCTCTCTGTCTCTTTTCAAGGTCAATTATTTTCCTACAAGGAATTTCACATTTTGTTGTGTTTTTCTGCCTTTTGATTTAGTTTCATTGTTTTTTCAAGTCTCATAGAGTCATTAGCTTCCACTTGGCCAATTCTAATTTTTAAGAAGTTTTTTTCTAAATATTTTTATACCTCTTTTACCATTTGGCCAATTCTGTTCATTAAGGAATTATTTTCTTCAATATATTTTGTGCTTCTTTTCCCAAGCTGCTAATTCTCTCTTCATAATTTTTTTGCAAAGCTTTCATTTCTTTTTAATTTATTTCTCTACCAATCACATTTGATGTTTTTAAATTTTATTTTTGCTCTTTTTAAAATCTTTCTTTAGATCTTTGAGGAACTCTTGTTGGGCTTGTGTCCAACCTGCTTTTTTAAAAGGTTTTCTTGCAGAAGTTTTCAAGTCATCTGACTCTTGAACTTCCTTGTCTTTATGGTAGTTTTTTATCATTAGGTTTTTTTTTTTTTATGTTGTTGACTCATTTTTCTAAACTACTTCATAACTTTGGATTTTATGTTAGAGTTGGGTTCTTTTCTCCTGTAATGGGGAGAGGAAAGATGGGATGACTGGCCTGAACTTCTGTTTTTTATTATCTTTCTGCTGCTTTCACAACTGAGTCTCAGGGCCTGTACGTTTTTGGTGCCTCCAACGTGGTATGATCTAGGGAGAGATCTATTCATCACTTTCCTGGTCTGTACTTTTCTCTTTACACAGATAGAGCCCCTACTATCTCATGACTACAACCATTCCTTTCTGTCTTGGAATTGTGGCCTGAAATTGGGTAATGGACTACAGAGCTATTAGATGACAACTTGCTCCTGATCCCAGTCCTAGTACAAGGGTCCCCTGGGATCTCTTTCTACCCAGGTGTTCAGTACCTTGGTGTCTCTGGGCACTGGTCTGCTCCCCATGGGCTACTTCTGTTGCCACAACCCGGTAATGCTGCCCCATGCCAGTTCTTTCACTGCTTCTGCTGTTCTGCACTCTTGGCCAACCCCCAACCCATTGTCTGCAGATATCTCTTTTTCCTAAGCTGTCTTGGACTGGCAAAATAACTCACTTTTTCTTGGTTTTCCTGATCAGATTCAGTTTGGTGCATTTTTTTAGGTTGTTATGGAAGTGGTTTGCGGAGAGCTACAGTTCACCATTTAGAGTATGAGAATTCAGTGTGGGAAACCTCCAACCACCAGCACCACATCATATACAATTCAATGACTCTTAGTTGTCTTGGTACTATGAAACACTCCAAGGCAAAAGATCCCACTTTACCTGCCCCTTTCAAACAAAGGCCAGAATCATTAAAGGCATTTAAGAAGAACAGCAAAAAACCCCACCCTGATTACCACTACATATTGTCAGGCTATAGCTAGTCATAATCTTACTTTTATTGATTTCTTTCATAAGTTTTAAAAACTTATTCTATACAATGATTTATGAAAATCTAATTTTAGTGAACAATAATAGCTTTCATTTATGTAATATTTTCTATGTGCCAGGCATTTGCTAAGTGCTTTACAATTATTATCTCATTTGATCTTCACAACAACTCTGAGGAAATTAATGGAAGTAGAAGTTAATTGACTTGCCCAGGGTCACCCAGCTTGTAAGTGTCTGAGGTCACATCTGAACCCAGGTCTTCCTGACTCTAGGCTCAGTGCACTATCCATTGAGTCAGTGAACTGTATCACTTTAGTTGACTACACTCTGTACTCCAAGAATAGATAAATATAAATGGTGAAAAGTAAATGCTTGAAACCCTTTTCCATTTTTAACAGGATTGCTATAAAAAGTCATCACAGATTTCATTCTTATCAGGTAAGTATCCTTTAAAGTATCCAGATAAGGCAAATGTGATGTTTATGCATTCCATGAAATCTAGTGTATTCCATTTGATGCTTGGCTTGTCAAAAACTCGTGGTTTATTAACCCTGTAGTTTGTAGAGTTGGTAATAAATAAATAAAAAAACAAATGATGATACTTTTCACAGATCTCATTTGCATATTTCAGCAATACAATTCCTCTTCTTTATTTTTTTTCTCACTGTATAATACATTTCCATAAATAGTCAGTATTTTAGTAGGAGTATTTGTACAAGTGGAAAGAGGAAAGGACATAGACATAATTGAAGGAAGGAAATACTCAAATGAATCCGAATCTGCTCAATCAAATTGATCTCATTAATCCATCACAATGCAATCAATCAACGAGCATTTATTAAGCCCTTCTTATATGTCAGGCACTGTTTAAGTACTAGAGAGACAAAGAAAAAGCAAAAACAGATACTAGATAGAGAAAATATAAGCCTTACAGAAGAAGGCACTAGAACTTGCAGAAACAGGGAAAGGCTTATTCCAGAAAGTGATACTTTTTTTTTAAGAGACAGAAGTGATAAAAGAGTATTTCAGTGATGGTGAACAGACAGTTCATTCCATGCACAATACATAGAAATGGATGCTTCCTATGCAAGGAAAAGCAAGCTGACCAGTATGGCTGGACCATAGAGTATGTAGAAGGGACTAAGGCATACGGAAACCAGAAAGACAGGAAGTGGGAAGGTTGTGAGGTCCTTTAAATACCAAACAGAAGAGTTTATATTTGTTTCTAGAAGTAATAGGGAGACTGAAGCTCTTCACTTTCTATTCTTTAGAATCTGCAATGTTTCATGAATAGTCACCCTGCAACAATGGGAATATTGGCATTTAAAATATGTCTTAGTTTCAACGAGAAACTTGGTATGTGGTTAAAAGAATTTTGCAGTTTTCCAAAGACAACCCAACCTTCTCATTGGCTATTCAATTTTGGACCAAAATCATTTTCCATTTGCTGGATTTATCACAAATACATTCATACTCCCAGATGGAGAAGCTCAACCATTTACCTACATATCAAAGTTGGGATGGCAGGAATCCCTCATCCACTTTTTTTTTTTCCTGTGAGTTGAGTTGTCAAAGTCTTTTGAGAGATTATGTATCTTATCCAGGATACTGTACAATGTCTGGAGGCTTGATGCAACAGCACTTTGTCATCTGCTAACAGGAGTATCTGAGTGACTTACTATCTACAGGGGTCTTTTTTTCATCCTGGATTCTATGTTAGATCTTCTCTGTGGCAGCAGCAAACATGGAATGAGCTTTTGTTGACCCCTTTTAATGCCATGCCTAATATTGATCATCAGAGGGTCATCAATCAAAATTATCTGCATTTTTATAGCTTTCCAGACATCCTGTATAATTTTGACAGGCATAGGAGATATCTTTTTAGAGGATAACCTTTAGAATGGAATTTTGCTTTCATGAATCAACTATTTTTTACAGTCAACAAACAATGCATATAGGAGGATTCTCTATCTTCCAGTGGTATGATGGCTGCAGAGTATCAGTTGTGAAAGCCTGATTATTCTATTCTAATTCCTTTATTAAAAGATATCTTTGATGCATCTATAGATAATTATCATTAAAAACATACATAGATGGGAAAGTAGACATATGGGTCAGAAATTAATATCCTCCCAATTGCCTTTCTTTCCAGAATAATAGTATGAAAAATTTTTTTCCCTATATCTTTGGAGTCTTCCTCTCCAGATACTTCAAGAATTAATCCCTCAATGCCCTAAAAATTGTAATATCCAGCTGTGTTTCCATCTTTTTTTAAACTACAATTCTACTTTTGCCTCCTTTAGAAGTCCATTTGGGACTGTGATTTGGGGTCCAAATGTTATAGTTCCTCTTCACATAATGGAGAAAATATTTGGTTATGAAAATCCATTCAAATTTTTTCTATCTTTTGCTTCCATGTTTTCCTCCTTCTAATTTCTTTCTGCTGCTTTCATCTCTGTCTTTGGACTGAACTTATTTGGTTGGGTCTTTTGTCAAGATTTCTTTAAACATTTTTCCACTGGCCTAATTCATTCTATTTTATGAGACAATACTATTTGTAATCTTCTGCTGTCATATTTTTGAAGAAGCACCAATGCAATATTCACAGTGCCTATGGCGGCTATGAATATGCCGGCATAATTCTGAATTGCAAAATATAACAGACTCTCCACATGGAAGATAGAGCCAAAATATTTATTCAAACACCAGAAAGTTGAATCCCAACACCAGCAAGCCAAATCCATCATAGCAACACATTAGCAAGGCAGGGGGCACTGCTATCTTCAAGCATTCCCCCATTAGGGCCTTCCCATAAATGAACACCCTCAAGCAAAATGTTCCTCTTTAACTCACAGCCAGCAGCCTGGGCCTGTTTCCTCTCTCTTTCAGCTCTAATAGCTCCGACCAACTTCCTCTCAGCTCTGCTCCACCCTTCTTGCTCAACCCCTTCCTGTTCTACTCATTCAGCAAGCTCCTCCCACCATAGGCTTCATGTGACTCAAACTCATGTGACTCACGCTTCCATGTGACTTAAGAAGGTCACATCGACCTATTAATGGATCTTCTCATTTACATTACCATTACAAAGATGTAAGACAGAGTTGATATTCTAAACTGGTGTTGTCATTAGTTGCCATGCCTTTTTACTTGTAGAGTAAATCAAGTGTTTCTACCATGATATTTAAACTCTTTTGGTCTTCTATTTTAGTAATTGATATATATTAGTTAAATTTTATGTACAAGATTATTAGTTAACACCAGTGCCCTTTCCTCCCTCTATTTTCCGTTCCAAGCATCAATGGCTTGTTTGAATAGAGTAGATTGGGATTCTTTTAGTTGTATACTGTATCTTTTTCTCATTTTTTTGTTGTCTCTCCTAGCTTTTTATAGATTTTGATCTTTGTCCCAAAGATGCCATGATCCAGCTGTACACAGATAGTTGATTCCAGAATGAATGACATCAATATCAATAAAAAGTTTTTGAATGGCCATTAAAATCAATTTTATGTTATTCAACAATCACTAACCAATTCTTTTCTTGAAGAAAGTATTCATAATGAATAAGCAGGAGGATGCTATAAATCCAAGTCTTTGTTCTCTCATTCTTTACACTGATCCATACTTTCTGATTTTCTCCATCTTTCCCTATTCCAACCTTTGCATAAAAGGCACCAAAATATTAAAATAGATGTTGATTTAACCCATAGGGTATTATCAAGTTCTTCATATTAATTTTTCTTCCTCCTCATCCTCTGTAACCAATGATGGCATATTAGCTATAATTTATTTTCTGAAAAATTATTTTTGCAAATATTTAACCAGTTTTAGCCTCAGTTTTCTCATTTGCAAAGTGAGGAACTTTGACTAAATGGCCTCTAAGGTCCCTCTCAGTTCTTAATCCTATGATATTATGACTCCTAGATCTATATCTATCTATCCGTCTCTCTCTCTCTCTCTCTCTCTCTCTCTCTCTCTCTTTCTCTTTCTGTCTCTCATCTATCTATGCCTCTATCTACCTATCTGTCTATCTATCTGTATCAATCTATCTGTATCTACATCTATATCTATATCTATCTATCTCTATCTCTGTCTCTCTCTCTGTATATTTATGTTCAATCCTTATCTCTCCCCTGCTGTAGTCTCACATCACCAACTGCTTACTGCCATTTCTAGCTCAATGCCTGCTACACTTCTCATACTCAACATTTCTAAAATGGAATTCAGTATGCTCTCCAAATAGACACTTCATCAAACTTCCCAGTTTCTCTTGGGAGTACCATAATTGATGACATTTTTGGTTCTCTTTGAGTACAAAAGAAAACAACCAACCAGCCACCATTGTACCACATCATCATAGTTTTAGACTCTCCTTTAACTCTAAATGACTCATCTAGGCCAGCACCTTTATTTTATAGATAAGTAAAATGAAGCCCAGAGAGGGTAAATAGTTTCCCTGAGGCCACATAGATAGTAAGTAGCAGGGCCAGGAATTGAACACACGTCAGTTGGCTCCAGAGCTAATATTATTTCTAATACACCTCTATGTTTATAGTCACTCAAGGTTTGTAACTTTAGAGTCATTCTTATCTCTTTACTCTCCCTCAAATCCCATGTCAAATCAGATTCTAAACTTAGCTCCTTCTAGCCTCATAATATGTCTCGCATTAATTCTCTCCTGCTATTCTCATGACCACCTCTGTAGCTCAAGGCCCTCATTACCTGACCTATTACTGCAATCTCATCCTAATTGGAGTACCTGCTTTCAGTTTCTCCCCACTCCAATCCATTCTCCTCCCATTGCCAAACTGTCTTCCAAAAGTAGAACTCTCTCTATGGCACTGCCTTGTTTGGGAATTGTTAGTAGCCCCTTATTGGCAAACTATTCAGCTTGGCATTTAAAATGACAAATAGCCTGGTTCTGACCTTCATTTCCAGAGCTATTACATAATACTTATCTTTATGTACTCTCTTTTCCCTCAAAACTCTGCTCTTTTTTGTTCCCTGAACTGGTATTATATCTCCCATTTCTATACCTTTGCAAAAGCTATCCCCACCCCACCCCACCCCCATACCTGAAATTCACTCTTTCCCCTCCCTCTTAGAATCCTTAATTCAAAGATCAAGTCAGGTGCCACCTAGAGGGGGAATATTTCCTGATTCCCTCTACAATTTGTGCTCCCTGCCTCCTCAGATCATATTGCATTTTAAATTTAAATTTATTTATTCACAAAGATTTATTGAGCTCCTCTTATGTGCTAGGTTATATTCTAGGTGTTGGAGATATCAAAACCAAACCAAAAAAAAAGTTCCTCACTTCAAGGGGCTTAGCTTTTACTAGAGAAGAAGCTACATGAACACAAATAAATAAATACGAAAAAGGAATCAGCACCAGCAATGGGGGAATCAGGACAGGCCTTGGCTAGGAGGTAGCCCTGGAGTGGAGCTTTCAGGGAAATTAAAAGATTTGAGAGACAGAGGAGGAAGTGTATTCTGGGCATGGCAGACTGCCTATGCAGAGGCAGAGATGGGAGATAGAACATCAAACATAGGGAATTGCAAATAGGTTGGCTTGGCTAGAATGGAAAGATTATGAAGGAAAATAATAGTAAACTTAGGAAGGTATTCTGGAACCTTTCATTATCAAAGAGGGGAATTGGTATTTTATCTCATAAACAAGTGAGAGCTACTAGAACTTCTTGAGAAGGAAAATTATATAGTCTGGCTTCTGGTCAAAAAAGGCTATATAGGCATCTATGTGAAGGACATGTTAGAAAGGGGAGAAGCGAAATGAGGCAGGAGGCTATTGTTATAGTCAGTGGTGGAATTCAAATAAGTTAACAACCGGTTCTCCATGGAACCGAGCCAAGGCACCACTGCCTCTGACATGGCTGGCACAGGCCCTACCCCTGCTAACAAACAGTTCTCTGAACTCAACCTAAAATTAGGTATGGGTTCTACCAAACTGGTGCAAACTGGCTGAAGCCCACCCCTGGTTATAGTTCAAGCAACAGTTGGTAAGGGCTCAAATGAAGGCCATGGTGTTTTCTGAAGGGGATAGAGGCAGAAATGTTACAAAGTAAAATGCCTCAATAAAATGTGAAACCTTTGAGGGTAAAGGCTGTATTTTTCTTTTACATTTGTTTCCCTAGAATTTGGCACAATGTCTTACATGCAGTAGGTGGTCAATGAATGCTTGTTGAATGGGCGCATGACTGAATGATGTCATTGGTTTTGAGGTGTTTCTAATTTTTAGGAATGAGTTAGATGAAGCCATAAATGACATGATAGTCAACTTTACAGATGACACAAAGCTGGGAATACAGTTCACATCCTGGATGATAGAATAAGGTCTAAATTGGTACAGTCACTTTGGTGTCATCTAGTAGTTATGACACGAAACTTCCAGTCATCATGACTATTTATGTTGAAATGTTCCTCTCTGGGGCTTAGGATAGGGGTAGGGAAAAAGCTAACCAGCCTGCACCAAAGGGAATGGCAGAAAATTTATAGTATTTTAAAGGTGACAAAATGATCTGCCACCTCATATGTCTGTTTTAGCCTCTATGTAAAATTTTTATGAGAATTGCATATGTGTAACATAAAAGTGTCCTTGATGAGTATATGAGAGGGGAATAGAAAGACTTTCACAAATAACTATCTACAGCAGACAATATCTTTATAATTACACATTTTACTAAGATAATACAAAATACTGTTTCTATATGTTGATTTTTTTAAAGCATTTGACTTAGAGTAAAAGGCAGCCTCAGAGTCTCCTCTCAAACAACATGTCTCCTATTTGTGTCACAAGATCAGAAAGAAATCTATGACTGTATTATTTCTATTTCTGGCATCACTCAGTGCTCCATATGTATAACCTTGGAATACATGGCTCCTCCATTTTCCACATCTAATGTTCATGGCCTGTCAGTTCCATCTCCACTTCTTTCTATTCTATCACTCTCCAAATTCAGACGCTTATCATAACCACATACCTAGAATGCCCAATCTTTTGCAATGAATATCTTATAGGTTTTCCTACATGTTATCTTTCTCTTCTTAAACCCATACTTAATATCACTATCAGGGAAAAATATTTATAGATCTGGTCATTAGACTCCTTTGTTCAAAAATCTTCATTGGGAGTTAAGAGATTGGTAACATTCTTAAGAGTGTAGGATAGGATAGTATGCCAAGTTTCTTCTTTCTGCTTTTTTTTATGTTTATACCTAAATAGAAATGAATTTTCAGGTTCAGGTTTTTTGGACAGAAGAAAATTTTTTTCTCTATTTCTTTTTCTTTATAAGGGTTGCATGATTTGAAATTTTAGGGGGGGAAAATAGGATTTTTTACAAAACAATTCATGTGGGGGAGGTAAAAATTTAGTACAGATGCAACTTCTGAAAAGTAGGGCATGATTATGAAGAAAACTATTTTGTTCTATGAAGACACAATTAAAAGTAAAAGAAAGGAAATAGGAGAAAATAAATTATTGAGCACCTACTGTGTCCAAGTCAAGGTGCTAATGGGAAAGAAAAAGTGTTTGGATGCTGGTATAAAGGATCTGTGAAGTGGACACTTTGCAAGCTAGATAGGAATATTTTATATTAAGTTGACATGTTTTAGAAGCATGAGAGTAACATAGAATATGAAAATCAGAGAATTTAGAGCTGAGGAAAGCTTACACATAATCTAGTCCAACATTTCTTGTTTTATATATTTATTAAATTAACATGTGTCAGGTAACTACTCCACATAATGGGTCCCTTTTGTTTATTTCCCTTTCAAATCAAAGGTGCCTTCTAGTTCTTCCCTAAGATGATTTTCTGTAATCTCCTACCTCCATAACTTTGCACAAATATAATGTCTATCTTTGTACTTCCCACTCGTAAGTCTTTCATGTACAATTCAGTTGTTACCTCCTGAGCAAGATGGCTCCTTAGGAGTTATTATTATTATTATTAACAATAGGTTATTAACACTCCTTCTGTCTTGAAATTGCTTTTTGTTACTTTATACTTACTTACTTGCAGAGGGGTTATACTCCCCGTGCATAATATAAACTCCTTAAGGGTGGGGAGCTGTTCTATTTCTATCTTTGTATTCTGATAACTTGGCACAATTCCTAGAACATTTTGGCCTTTACCTGTGATTTTGTTTGATGTTACAGAGGTTTCTGCATGAACTACAATCCAGTTGTATCTTCACATTTTAGAGAGTGATTGAAATCATTCGGAAATAACATTGAAAATATTTTTATAACTTTAAAATGATAAAAAAGGGGGATAAGTTTAAAAAAAATTAATTACCCAGAGTAGAGGAGACAGAATGATAATCTCATATTGAAATTGTATTTATACTGTAGATAGCATAAAATACTTGGGAATCTACCTGCCAAAACACACCCAGTAAATTATGAACACAATTAGAAAAAAATTTTTTTCACACAAATAAAGACAGATCTAAACAACTAGAGACATATTAATTGCTCTTGGGTAGGCTGAGGCCAATATAATAGAAATAACAATTCTACCCAAATCACATTACTTATTCAGTACCATATCAATCAAACTGCCAAAGAATTATGATTTTTTTGGGGGGGAAGGCAGGGCAATTGGGGTTAAGGGACTTGTCCAAGGTCAAACAGCTAGTAAGAATGTCAGGTGTCTGAAGCCAGATTTGAACTCAGGTCCTCCTGTCTCCAGGGCCAGTGCTCTACTTACTGTGCCACCTAGCTGCCCCAGAATTGTATTAGAGAAAAATAATAACACGATTTATCTGGAAGAACAAAATCTTAAGAATATCAAGGGAATCAATGAAAAAAAATTGAAGAAAGGCAGCCTGGCAGTGACAGATTTCAAACTATATTGTAAAGCAGTAATCATTAAATAAGCAAACACATCTGGGTCTGGCTGAGAAATAGAGTGGTGGATCAGTGGAATAGTTTAGGTACAAAATTTACAGAGGAAAATGACTATAGAAATTTGGAATTTGGTAAACTTTTAGAGCAAGAACTCACTGTTTGACAAAGACTGTTTGGAAAACTAGGAAGTAGCTTGGCAGAAACTAGGCATGGACCAATATCTCACACCAAATAACAAGCTCAAAATGGGTATATAATTTAGGTATAAAGGGTGATATCACAAGGAAATTAGAAGAACATGGAAAAAATTACCTGTCAGATGAATGGCTAAGGGAAGAATTGATGACCAAATAAGAAATGGAGAGGATCATGGGAAGCAAAAAGGATACTTTTGATTACATGAAATAAAAAACTTTTAGTACCAACAAAACTAATGCACCCAAAATTTGAAGAAAAATAGAAAACTGGGAAAGATTTACAGAAAATTTCTCTGATAAAGGCCTTATTTCTCAAATATATAGGAAACTAAGTTAATTGTATAAAAAAAACCATTCCCCAATTGATAAATGGTCAAAGGATATGAACAGACAGTTTTCAGAAGACGAAATTGAGGCTGTTAATAGTTATATATAAAATGCTTTAGATCACTAATAATTAGAGAGATACAAATTAAAACAACTCTGAGGTCTCACCTTATACCTATCAGATTGGCTAACATGACAGAAAAGGAAAATGAGAAATGTTGAAAGAGATGTGGGAAAATAAGTAAGCTAATGCATTATTGGTAGAGCTATGAACTGGTCCAACCATTCTGGAGAATAGTTAGGAACTCTGCCCAAAGGCCTATAAAATTGTGCATACACTTTGACCCAACAATACCACTACTTGATCTGTATCCCAAAGACATAAAAGAAAAAGTGAAAGGACCTATATGTACAAAGGTGTTTATAGCACCTCTTTTTGTGGTGGCAAAAAAAATTGAAAACTGAGAGGATGTCAATCAGTTGGGGAATGGCTGAACAAGTTGTGCTATGTGATTGTGATGGAATACTATTGTGTTATAAGACATGATGAGGGTGATAGGTTCAGAAAAACCTGGAAAGATTAATATGAACTGATGCAAAGTGAAGCAAGCAGACCCAGGAGAACATTACACAAATAGCAGCAATATGGTAACAATGATTAACTATTAAGGACTTAGCTACTCTAGTCAATATAGCGATCCATGACAATTCCAAAGGCTTCATGAAAAAAAAAATGCTATGGGCCTCCACAATGAGAACTAATAAACTCTGAGTGCAAATTGAAGCATATTTTTTTCCACTCTTTCTTTTTCTTCTCTCTCTCTCTCTTTTTCTCTCTCTCTCTCTCTTTCTCTCTCTCTGTCTTCCTTTTTTTTTTGCAACATGGCTAATATGGAAATATGTTTTGCATGACTTCATGTATATAATGGGTATCATAAAGCTTGCTTTCTCAGTGGATGAGAGAAGGCTAGAGAGATGGAGAGATTTGAAACTCAAAATTTTTAAAAATAAATGTTAAAAAATAAATTGTATTTATATACATTTTATTTTTTGGAGAAAGTTAATCAGTAGGGGCCAAAATATGACTGATGAACTTAAGGTTTTTTTTTTTTAATGCGTGGTCAGCATGAGACAGAGAATCCTTGTGAAATAATTCTTATTCAATTCGTTTGCAGATTCTCTTGCTTGAATTGAATGGACAAATAGTTGTTAGGGGAGTCAAGGGTGAAGCTAGTTGAAAACTTCTTGAGAAATCCTTTGAGCTCTGGAAAAATGGGTACACGAGTGATTGAATGTGACACTTGCCAAACCTTTTTTCAGTTGATTTAAATGGTGGCATGGATATTAATTTCAATAATTTCTACTCAGCTGTATCAGAGCCATCAGCATGAAGAGGGGAAATGGGATATTTACAAAGATAATTAAAGAAAATAAGAACTATAAAAGAGGAAGAGCTGAGTGTAATGACCCCAGGTATGAAAGTTTTGATGGAGGAAATGACTATAGTTTTAAAGATTTCTGGAAAAGCTTCTGGAGTCATAATAGAATGCATAGGCAAGAGAGGAAGCCCAATTTCCCCACAGTTGATGTAAAATAGAAGAGGATCCATGGAAAGAAGATTTTTTACAATGGCATAAATAGGGAGATGTTGCTTGGGGAAAATGAGAACACTTTAAAAAATCTAAGAAACAATATCAACATTAGCTTTATGACAGAGAGACAGAGTCAGAGACAGAGAGGGAAACAGAGACAGAGAGACAAACAGAGACAGACAGACAGAGACAGAAACAGAGACAGACAGAGACAGAAACAGAGAGACAGAGACAGACAGAGACAGAAAAAGCGAGGCAGATGCAGACACATAGACACACAGACACACACACACCCCTTCATCACCAGGCTAATGATGAGGAACAAAGGTCCATGAAAACAGGATGTCTTAATACAACTGCATCCACACTGTGCTGTACTTCATCAGCATGGTAGTGCTTCAATGACTTGTAGGAAAGACAGTCCTGTCTGAACAGGGAAATTGTATTGTATGATTCATAGCCAATGTGGAATATGTAAAGTCCTTTGGGTCTAGAGGAGAACAGGCTTCACAGCAAAATACTCACTACTTTCCTGTCAGAAGCTGAATAAAAGATCCTTTGGGTGAACTGAAGAGGCAGTTAAAATTCCAGCATACTGGCCTTTTTCTCTGCCTTGAAAAAGACAATTTCTTCTCCTTTGAATCAACCTGGGCTTACACTTAGTGATTTAAGCCCCACGTGCCAGGTTGCCCAATGTCCCACTCTTTTGGTGTTTCTTGTCTTCTCTGCTGCCTCTTCAGGGTGTTGGCTTTTTTATTACTTTGCCTTAAATATTTAAATTTCAGTAGAGTAAGTCAGGAAAATAACAGGAAAACAAATAGGAATTGTAAAGAGAACTTTATGTAAATAATAAAGCTAAAACAATAAGTTCTTGTTATTTAAGTGGGGGAAACCACCTCAAACTGACATTATTTGTATTCAATCACAACAATAAATCTTGGCCAGCTTCCAGTTTTTGGATTGTAGACCATGTATGAATCTCTCTTTCCTCTCTCCTCTCTCCTCTCCTCTCCTCTCCTTTCCTCTTCTCTTTCTCTCTCTCTCTCTCTCTCTCTCTTTCTCTCTCTCTCTCTCTCTCTCTCTCCCTCTCTCCCCCTCCCTCTCTCTCTCTCATTTCATCAATAGAGAATTCCTGAAGGTAGAAACCCCTATCACCAATTATTCTGGAATTTATAGTCTTAGATAGTTGCCTGCAAATCTAAGCACCTTGCCCAGGGTCATGCATGTGTCAGAGACAGGAGTAAGTCTTCTGGTCTCCAGACTAACTCTTTGTCCCCTAAATTAGATTGCCTTTCTGTGGAGTCTCATGATAAATTAATTCTACATTTAAGATAATTCTAAGTAAGGATTCTTTGCTTTTCACTGCAGTACGAGAATTAGAATTAGAATTTAGAATTTAGATTGTGACTTTCCCAGTCACTCAAATAATATCTCAAACCTTGGTTTCTACTGACCTCTGAGCAGAAGCAAGGTGTGATGGAGTTGGAATAGAAAGAACAGGGTTCAAATCCAGTTTCAGACTTCCAATTTTGTGACCCTGGGAAAGGCACTTACCTACTTAGTGCCTCAGTGTCCTCATCTGTAAAAATAACAGACTCCATTGCCTATAAAGTATGTTTCAGCTCTAAATCCTAAAAATCTTTTGGGGGATAATTTGTATGATCTGCATGACTGAAAAAAATGATAGGGAAACTTAAGTTCAGGCCGTGTGTGTGTGTGTGCGCGCGCGCGCGCGCACGCGTGTGTGTGTGTGTATGTGTACACAGATAAGTGGTACAGTGGATATAGTGCTGAGCCTAGAGTCATGAAGACTCGTGAGTTAAAATCTGGTCTCAGACACTTACCAGCTGTGTGACTCTGGGCAAGTCACTTAACCCTGTTTGCCTCAGTTTCCTCATCTATAAAATGAGCTGGAGAAGGAAATGGCAAGCCATTTTAGTATTTTTGCCAAGAAAGCTTTAAATGGGGTCACAAAGAGCCAGAAACTAGTGAAAAATGACTGAACAACAACATATATGTGTATATGTGTTTGTATGTATGTGAGTGTGTACGTGTGTGTATAGTATTTGTACATAATTGTTTGCATGTTGTTTTCCCCCATTTGACTATGAGATCCTTGAAAGCCAGAGATGTCTTCTGCCTTTCTTTGTTTCCCAAGAGCTTAGCACAGGGCCTGGCATATAGTAAGCACTTAATAAATGTGTGCTGATTGACTGAACAACATTCTTAACTAATTCTAAAGACAACTCAAGGAAAGGAAACCTGCAACCATCTGAGATAGCCCATTAAACTTTTGAATAGCTTTGTCAGGATGTCTTTCCTTACAACAAGCCTAAATTTCAACCTGTAACTTATATCCATTACTTCTAAGTTTATTCTCTGGGGTAAATATAAACAAATCTAATCCCTCTTCCACAACACAACTTTTCTTATACTTTTTGTTGTCCTCTATTCCCCCTTCTCCCTCAAGTCTTCTTTTAACCAAAATAAACACACTTTGTACCTTCAGCCTATGTTGATTTATATTGATCTTGAAATCCATGAAAAAAAAAACCAGATCCTTTTATATGAACTTCTGTTTACCCTTGCCTCTCCCATTTTATACTTGTAAAACTGTTTTTTTAAACCTACATATATTTTTTATCTCTGTTAAATTTGTTATTAGATTAATTGCAACATTCTAGCCTATCACAGTCTTTATGGATCTTAATTCTGTGATCCAGCATTATTAGCTGTACCTCTAAGCTTTGTGTCACATGCAATGTCTATTAGTATATTATCTGTACTCTTAACCAAAGTATCGCTAACAATTCAATCAACATAGAGTTAAGCATAGGTCTCTGAGCCATTATGCTAGAAACTTCTTTCCAAGTTGACATCAAACCATTGGATCTAGTTATTCAAATCTCTCTAACTATGCTATCATTGATCTAAAATCTTTCCATTTTCCCATGAGGAATTTTGCCAAAAGCTTGGCTAAAATTTAAGTGTTATCTGCACCATGTCTCTGATCTATCAGTCTAGTATTCTTGTCAGGAAAAAAAATAGGTTAGTCTGGAACACTGTTCTTCATGAAACCATTACTAAGAATGGTCATTTTCTTTTCTAGATATTCAGTAGTGCTCCCTTTAATAGGATATCATAGAATTTTGCTAGGAATTGGGTTAATTGATTACTCTATGGTTGTAGGTTCTATTGTCTTCTTTCTTTTTTTTTTTAATCAAAACATTTCCTTTTGTGCTTTCCTATGGTACAATGGGAAATTTCACATTTCCCAGGATCCTTCAAAGATTAATGAGTTTACCTCAGTAACCACAATGGCCAATCCAGTTTGACCAAGCCTAGTGACTCAAACCAATCAAGAGCGGCTAGATGTTCTCTTATTATCTCTTGCTATGTCTTGGGTATCAACTGCCTCTTAGCCATTGCTTGGTTCTGCATTTCTAGGCCAAAGTGCATGCTTCTTGCTGAGAAGCAAAACAGCAATTAGGCAGCAATGCCTTCTAATCATCATTTGTCATCACTGTATCTTATACCCAGGGCAATAGCCCAATCCATTCTCTGCTCCTCCTCTTTTCTCCCATATTGCTTAAAAAACCACTTTCCTGCCCTATTTTTTCCTTGTTCATTTCAACTCATTCCTAATTTTAATACTTTTGACACTATTCTTTTTTTTAATTTTTTTTGTTTGTTTTTTTTGAGGGGGGGAGGCAAGGCAATTGGAGTTAAGTGACTTGCCCAAGGTCACACAGCTAGTACATGTGTCAGGTGTCTGAGGCCGCATTTGAAGTCAGGTCCTCCTGACTCCAGGACCGGTGCTCTACTCACTGTGCCACCTAGCTGCCCCCTCTTGACACTATTCTAACAAAACTATGCCATGCTACTCTATTCATTGTGTCCTACTTGGCCTTACTGACATCTTCTAAGTTGGTTGATGAGTTCTCTGGGCATCCATATTAACTTCTTGAAACAATGCCTTCTTTCCAGCATCATTGAAAATATTTTGCCTTGCATCATCAGAATTTCATTCTTAAGAGCTTTCTATTGATCCAGGGCTGACTTGCCCATAAAAATTTTGGCCATAGGACCTCACCTATGATCCCTTTGAACTCTTTAAAATACATTCTACTAAAATCTAGGAGTTAGGTCATAATGTCTCAGGCTTTCTGTCTATTTTGCAATCTCTAAGATGGAATGGTTGCTCCCCCCAAAGCTTTTCATCATTTCCACCCCAACAGCTTCTTGCTAAGAACCATATCTGAAATAAAACTTCCCTTCATTAATTCAGATTTTGAGTGATAAAATTTTCTTTAAGGAAAATCGGGAAATATTAGGTGCTTGATTTGGGGGCTGTCATTTTGAGCCATTGTCCAGAAATCCAAATACTATTTTCAGATGCCAATTTTGGCTATTCACTGCTTAAATCTTTCTTTTTCTTCTGAAGTTCTTGCCTTTTATTGAAAGGTCCTTCCTGTTGTTCAGTTTTTTGCCTAGGATATAATAATCTTTAGCAACATAGGTAACTGTTTAGTGACAGTTGTTCCAACTTTTGATTACACTTATCTTTGTGTGTGTAGCATGCCCCTACCAAGTATAATGCAAGTTCCTTATGTTGAAACAATCTGGCTAGCTGCTGCTGTATGGGTGTAAGACCTGCCAACAATCAGCACACAGAAAGCTGCCAACACAGGTTCTTTTGATCTGCTTTACTAAGGAGAGCAGTTAAGGGGTTAACAATCTTACTTTAATCCAGAATACAAATATCATTGACTTAGTTCAGGGGAAAGAGCCAACACCCTGAACTTCTGAACAAACACAAACAAATTACAAACATGCATTTATAAACAGCCCAAATACAATTCATAGTTACCAAGAAACCATCAACATCTGACTTCAGCCAGGAGGCTCTGAAAGTGGCTGCCCAGAGTCCTGCACCTCCAGGAGTGAAAGTCTTAAGCAAATAGCTCTGTTCTCTCTTTATACACTCTTTAGCTGTCATCAAACATCATGTGAGCAACCAAAACTCAGGCTCCTACTACTGGCTCTGGTCTTAGCAATCCGCCTTAGGACCCTGAGGGCTTCACGCCCACATAGGCTTAGCATCTAGTAGATAGGGCCGTTTAGGCCTGGGGTTTAGCACCTAGCAATACTCAATCAAAATCACTCAACTTAATTGATATTACACCTTATCAAATTGGCATTATAGTTTACCATTGTATACCCAGTGCTCAGTAAAGGTCTTTGCACATGGTAGGAATATAATAAATGTTTGTCGAAAGAACAAGCTTCCAATTAGAACTCTGAAAATGGGATGAGTATCTGGGAAGATACTATGTTTCCTCTGAGTTGTGTACAAACAGATGGCCATCTATTAGAGATCTTCTAAGGAGGAGTCATTCTTTGGGCAATGACCGTAGCTTCACAGCCTTACAAGGGTTGTCAGAAGCCACCTTGTACAACATCCTAATTTTACAGATGAAGAAACTGATACTGAAAGAGGTTATTCCTTGCTCATGGTTACACAACTAGTATGTGTCAGAAGCGAGACTAGAATCCATGCTTTCCAGAGCCCTGATCCACAGTCTATCCACTATGGCTTCCTGCCTTTTATCACAGTGCCTTTTATACTGTATATAGTACCTAAGAAGTGTTGTGATTTCTCTTTCTGTGGCAGGATTAATGCAAATCTCTGTAATACCACTTTGAATTCAAGACAATAAACTAAATTATTCCTCAAAGTTCTTTTCAATATTCCATTCTATTGGATATTATGATTCTTGAATCTTGACCTATTAAAAACATCCATCCTTTAGGATACTACCAAAATATGTAATCCAATTACAAGGAAACACTAACCTCAGTAATTATACCACAAATAAGAAAGGTTAACAGATACTAGTGGGTACAACACAGAGAATGAGGAATGGGGAATCTGATTAAAAGAGTAAGTATTTTAGGTGAATTACAAATACAGTTGCACTTGACTTCTTTGCTAAAGTATTCTCTGGTGTTGTGTGGTTATCCTGGATTCCTGTCTTCATTAGAATAAAAAAATCAGAATTTATAGAAGATGGAAGGAAAGTAAATTACAATATATCCAATTAACTGGCTAGGGCTAAGACCTTCAGTCTTAGATGTGTACTCAGTTGGCAATATTTGCATTCTTTTAAAAAAGAATTATTTTGCTGAGAAGTGACAAAGCAGGGAGATGATTTTTCACTGATTAAGGTAGGGTTAATCTTTGTAAAGCTTTGTATAGCTTTGGTATTTATTAATGAGGCACTGGACAAAAATATCAGGAAATGAGTTATATACTTCATGGGTTGTGAATTCCTAAAGTATATTTCACTTTCTCCATCTGGGGAGAATATCTCATTTTATTAATGCATTAAAAACTTAGATACATTTTATAGCAGTAATTTGTACAGCAAGTCTAAGTGCCTCTATTTGTAGCAAGATGATAATAAAAGAAAAGCTTGTAATTTTCTAGATAGCAATAAAAGAATAGCATAGCACACAAACGCATGGCTATTTTGTTATTTGTTTATAATACCTTCCAGTCTCACATCCACAATGAAAGAACGAAAGAAAGATTTGCAGATCAACACCTGTCTATTTATGTTATACTTCTCAAACCTTATATTCTCAAGGTAGATGCATACGGCCAAAGTTGAAGTTGGGAGATTAATAAAAATCTTGAAAGCGTAGGTACCTATATGGATAATTCAGTCTGAAAACTCCAATATTGTCTTAGCAAACTAGGTAATTCAAACAAAATCTGATTATTGTGTTTTCTCATTTAGGCTATTCTCTGATTTTTTACGTTGCATATATAGCTGCTATAAAACTTTTGAACAGTTAAAAAAACAACAAAATTTGTTTTTATCACTTTTAGGATATTTCCCAGAATTAAATTATTGGGTCAAAAGGACATTTGAGGGGCAATTTTTACCGCATACCAGCTGATTTTTCTTCATAAAGATCCTATAAATTTTTGATTTTGCTAGCAATGAATAACTCAGTTGTGGCTTTTCTTTCTGAATATGTAGATAATTGTAGCATCAGAAAGTCTAGTTAGACACATTTGTCTCCTAAAAATGAAACATATATATCCCCATCTATTATTTGTATTACTTTTTTAAAAGCAGATCTCTTTCATACTCTGTGGTCTTTAGCCATCCCCAAGTTCAAGGTGAGGTGTTTTAGGTCAGAGGTGTCAAACACTCAGGCCAGCTTTAACACTCCAGAGTGTGGTCTGAACCAGATTAAAATAAAATTGGGAAATGTTTAACAAAGTATATTTTAAAAATAAAATTTGACATAGAGAGTGTTAATATATAGTTTTCTAAGTCACTATGTAGCTAGCCTTGATCTTTATGTGTGATTTAGTATGAGTTTGATGCCACTGTTTTGAATAATCAGTTATGCAAATAACACCTTGAGTCCACATCTTGTGGATTCTCTCTTAAAGACCAGGGAACAATAAAAAAAATCACATAGTAAATTGTTTAATTAAGACAGAATAACAAAGTAATATGGTTAAATAACAAGCAGCAAAATCATTCTTAGTCCCCTTAAGCAAAATGTGTGCAACTTCTTATAAGAAAAAATAGACATAGAGCCACTCCTGTTGAAACTCATGGTCTCCATGGCCACAAAGACTATTCTTGCCATCCTGTGTCTTCATTCTTCAAACCAGCTATTCCTACTAGTGCAATTTTTGCATACAATCACAAATATTCTCAGATTCTGATGTCTTAGGGCTTCCCTCAATGAATACTTGCTTCTTAAACTCTGTTTTGTAATTCCTATTAGACTTTAGAATTCATGAAGTTGGGAATCTCATTTGCACCATCATTCAACTCTGTAACCCAAAACCATAGATGAGACTATGTAGTTTAAGTAGCTGATTCAGTTGTTTCTTTATACTTTGTTTAATGCATTTTCATATTAACCAAAGGATGGAGATTGTGTTACTTTATCTTTTAAAAGAGGTTAATGTTGGTTGCTCAAGATGACATTTTACATATTTTCTTTCATTTCATTATGTTGCACTTAACATCTTATTGTGCTCTATTAAATAACTCTTCTGTGTTTGAATTCAGGGATTCAACATAGAGTGCTCCAGCTTAGGCATTAAATACAGCTTGTTTTTGATAAAGCCATATGGATTCGTAGTGATCACCATTTCCCTGTCTGGATATTCACAAACCATCCTTCTAGTTCCACAGTATAGAATAGCCAGAAGCATATACCACGTCTGAATACCAACACTGTCATCAAAGTTCCATATTATATTAACCTTCAATTTTGTATGATTACAAAACATTTTTTAAAAATTTATAATATGGTCTCTGCATTCCCTTCTTGAAAATCACAAACAAATATCTGCTTTTAAAAATAATAGCTAGCATTGATATGTGCCAGGCACTGTACTAGGCACTTTACAGATACTATCTCATTTGAGCGTCACAACAACTCTGGGAGGTAGATACTATTATTATCGCCACTTTACTGTTAAGGAAACTGAGGCAAACAGAGGTTAAATGACTTGCCTAGGATCACATAGTAAGTGTCTGAGACTAGATTTGAACTCAGGGCCTCCTGACTCTAGGCCCGGTGCTCTATTCGCTGTGCCACTCAGCTGCCATAAATCTTCAAAGATTTATGGTCCAATTCTAATGTATTAATTGGGAGGATAGAAATTCTCTTGGGCACTATTACTTGGGACTATGATTATGACTATGACTATGAATATGACTATTAGGAATTGTAATGATTTAATCTGTATTGATAACACTAAAACAGCTAGTCAAAAATAGACATAATCATACATAATATTTGGCACTGTTGGCTTTAGGTTTAGAGGTGAAAGGTACTTTAGCAGATAGCTAGTACAACTTTCCTGTTTTACTGGTAAAGCCTAGATACCAACACTCTGCTCTCAAAGCTCCATAATATATTAACCTTCTATTCATTAAAATTATAAAACTTTTTTTTTAATTTAGCCCAATGACGATAAGACCTTGCCCAAGGTCACAGTAATATATTTTTTTAAATTTTATTTTCCATATAACAAATTTTTAACCAATGCAGACAAATCTATCCTGTGTCAAAAGAGTACTGGATTTGGATTTGGAGGATCTATGTTCAAATTCTGACCTCTACTTATTACCTGTATGACCTTGGGCAAGTCATTTAACCACTTGGGCCCAAGTTTTCTCATCCATAAAACAAAGGAGTTAGACTGAATGGTCTCCAAAGTCCAGTCCAGCTCTAAATCTCTCTGGTCCTGTGACTTCTTCCCTTCTTTAAAAGAATACTGACAGTATGATTTACCAATTCACTGTGTTATTATAAATTCTTCCTCCTGGAATGTGTCTACTTTTTGCAACTTAATCCTCTTATTTCTTAACTATAGTATCCTTTTCTCTGTATTTCTCTTAGTTATTAAAGGCTATAAGGAATCTTCTTTTTAAACCACTTGTGAATTTAGTAAATTCTTCTTACTTTCTGAGACTTCTTCGTTGTTGCTGTTCAGTGATTCAGTCACATGTAACTCTTCATGACCCTGTGGACCATTCCATCCTTGGGGTTTTCTTAGCAAAGACACTGGAGTGGTTTCCCCTTTTCTTTTCCAACAGGGGTTAAGTGACTTGCCCAGGATCACGTAGCTAGCATCTGAGACCATATTTGAACTCACATCTTCCTGACTCCAGGCCCAGTGCTCTATCCACTGAGCCACTTTCTCATGACTTCTGAGTCATCAGCAATGATCAAACAGGATAGTAAATATCTACAGAGCACGTTTTGTTTAACTTTATGGAAGGAATTGGATTTGTAATTTATTAGTATGCAGAGGTCCATCAATATCCATAAGCAGCTTGTATTTTTCTGACCATAATGTGATCTGAAAGTGGTGTGTGATCAGTAATTTTCAAAACAAATACTTCACTAGGTTACTTCTTTGTTGGATCCTTTTATCTTCATTAAATCTCCATTAAAACGAGAGAATTATAGATGCAGAAATGCTCCTCCATATTAACACTGAGCTGTTTACCAGAAATGCAAAACAGGGAAAATGTAGCTTCCAGGGTTCAACATTTTGTTTTCATCAAGGAACCAGAATTTCTAGTTAAGAGATGGAGGGATTGGTTCAGGTGAGGTAGAGATTGAGGGAAGCAGGCACTTCTCTTCCCTTTTTGCTTCCGTTGTCCTGGTGATAGAATATAGAACTATGACAATATGTCAATTTTTTTTCAATTTTGAAAAATGCCCCCATTTCAATACCTTCTGTTTTAATCACTTATGGGCTAGAATTTAATCACATTTTTTTTAGCATTAAAGCAATAGTATTTTGATTTGCTAAATGTATTTGAGATTTCTCATGAAAGGCCAAGTATTTAGAGATCACTTGAGAAATGGCAATCATCTCATTTTTCTTTTCAAATATCATATTTGGGTTTGATTTAAAATCTGCTTCATGATCTGCACATAGGTAATGATTCTCTCTTCACCAGACTTTAGGAAACACTCAGTTTTCAACTTATACTTGAGCTTCAACTTGGAGAATATTTATTTGTACCTGTTACATTCCATTACTAGATTATAGGCAAAATGAGAGCAGGACCCTGTTTTATTTATTTATCTGCTCTAGGGCCAAACAGAGCAGTTTTATGCAAACGATAGGTTCTTAATCAACATTTGCAGAAGTTGAGATGAGATAATATTTGTAAAGCACTTAGCATAGTGCTTGGCACATAGTAGGCCCTATATAATTCTTATTTTTCCCCCTAGAAATTTCAATAGATTTCAATAATTTCAATAGATTTTGATCAATTCTCTCCAAACATATCCTGCCCAATTTCACCTCTTGTCTAAATTGTTCTTGCACTAATGCTCATGTAGTTCCCAAGCTAGCTGAAATGCAGTAAGATTTAGGAGGGCTGCAATGCCACTGGCATGGTCCTTCATCAGCATTAAGTATCTTTGCACAAGTTTTGGTAATCGCCAGCATACAAATTAGTGGTTGATAACTTGTATTTTACCTTTTAAAGTGCTTTCACATCCATTATGGCAAATGATCCTGACAATAGCCCAGTGGAGTAGAAAGAGCAAAGATGATTTAAATTTTTTTTTTATTCTATAGAAGAGTAAACCAGGGCTCACACGAGTTAAGCAAGCTGCCTATAATTTCATACAACATCTTCACCTGGAAAATGAGGACACTGGATTCATTGGCCCCCTAAGTTCCCTTTTAGCTCAAAATCTGGGATCCTAGAATCCTTTTATCCTGTAAATTGTGGAATAGGGACCATGGCCTATTCCCTTTCTTCAAGAAAATTACAGACTAACTTACAGGACAAGAAAATTTTCACACAAGAAAGTATTATTATTGTTGTTCAGTTGTGTTTTTCAGTTATGTCCAACTGACTCTTCATGACCCCATTTGGAGTTCTCTTGGCAACAGTACTGGAGTGATTTGCCCTTTCCTTCTCTGGCTCATTTTATAGATGAGGAAACTGAGGCAAACAGGGTTAAGTGAGTTGCCCAGCATTACCCAGCCAAAAACTGTCTTTTAACTCAAGCAGATGATTCTTCCTGACTCCAGGCCAGGTGCTTCATCTAATAGCACCTAGCTGCCTAAGAAAATAGACACAAGAAAGTTTAAGTACCTGGGGAGGATGTTTGCTTCTTTATATTTGCTAGGTAGCATACATACACTTCAGATAGACAAAAACAACTGGTACTGTAAAAGTATTTTTCTATACAGGCAAGGATGATTTTTTATCAGGATCAGCAGGTCAGGGATATGTAAGGAACGAAATAAGAAGTCATTACTTAACCTGATTGCCTTTTAAAAAATTTTTATTTATTTTATTCTGAACTTAAGAAATAAAAGCAACATTTCCACAACGTACAAGAGTGGGGGGAAAAAGATGATTGCATATGAAACCGCAAATCTATTATATACAACTTGCTATTCTCAATTCCTTTTAAATCTATAATAATGTTATCATATAACTTCCTTTTCCCCCCTTTTCCTCCCCCCAGTCCTAGAGATGGTTACTGTTGTACACAAATATTATATCTATCTATCTATCTATCTATCTATCTCTCTATCATCTGTCTATCTGTAAAATCATTCTATACATACTTCTATTTATCAGTTCTTTCTCTTTTGGAGAACAATCTGGAATTATGCCCAGTTATTAAACTGATTGCCTTAAAATATTTTTTTTAAAATTAACAAGCACTTTTTCTCTCCTTCCCGCCTCCCTAATTTCTATCCCTCACACTGTCCAAAAAAATTTTTTAAAAAGAAAAAAATACATAACAAATATTCGTAGTCACACAAAACAAATTCTCACACTAGCAGTGTCCAAAAATGTGTGTCTCGTGTCCTGCATTTTGAATCCTATTCGTCAGTGTTAGGAAGTGAGTAGCATTCTTCCCCTTTGGTCATTTCTTAATTAGAATTCTTAAATCTTTCAAAGTCATTTATTTTACCGTGTTATTGTTATTGTACATACTACTGTTCTGGTTCTGTTCATAGCATTCTGCAGCAATTCATACAAATCTTTCTTGGTTTCTCTAAAACTGTCCCCTTCATACAAAGGTATTGTACTAGTTGTGACTTGGGAAGTAATAAGAGAGATCCAAGCAAAGCCTAGACTTTATTGTTGTCAATCAGTCATTTTCAAATCTTCGTGACCCCATTTGGGGTTTTCTTGGCAAAGGTACTGGAGTGGTTTGCCATTTCCTTTTCCAACACATTTTATAGATGAGGAAATTGAGGCAAACAGAGTTAAGTGACTTGCCCAGGCTAACATAGCTAGTAATATCTGAGGCCAGATTTGAACCCATGAAGATGAGTCTTTCTGACTCTGGGTCCAGAGCTCTATTTGTTGAGGTTTAGGGGTGATAGGACCCCAAGACAGTGACACAGATAGTGACACAGGTCCTGCCCTAATGAATTACACCCAAGCCTTCTTTCAGCCAGACAAGATTTATTAGAATAAAGGTCAGGGTGGGTATGATTCTAAAAATCCACCATATTGGCTAGACTCTTAAGAAATCTGATCACCTTAATGGAGGCAAAGTGGGTCCTATATACAGAAACACTTGTGGGAAGAATCTAGGAGTGGTCAAGTAGTCTGGGGTAACTGGGAGGTAACAGAGAAGGACTGGAAAGGGCCAGGTGTCCCAGGTGAACACCAGGGACCTGGGCCATATGGAAGGGGTCAAGAAGTAATTAAGGAGTTGAGGTGTAGGGTGGAGCTAGGTGAAGACAATGAAAGGGCAGTTAATTAACTGGGAAGGGCTGATTGCTTCAGGCAAACTCCAGGGACCTGGGCCACTTGGGAAAGTCCAGGGCTTTTCCTGTTTTGGAGTCCAGATCCCAAAGACATAGTCTTTTCCTTTTAGGGGTCCAGATCCCATCCCCATCATATCCACTGTGCCACCTAGTTGCGCAAATCTAGACTAAGAATCCCATTAAAATTTTCCCTGGAGTTGTGCTTTAGAGTTTTTAAAACTGTAAGACTTAAACATCACCTGATCCAACTCCCTCATTTTACTTCTGAGAAAACCCAGATTGAGGGCTCTTTTGTTAATTAATTTATTTTTATTTTACAACACTTAGTTCCACAAGCTTTTGAGTTACAAATTTTCTCCCCCTCCTTCTCTTCTGTCCTCCCCAAGATGGCATGCAATCTGATATAGGCTCTACATATACATTCACATAAAATGTATTTTCACATTAGTCATGTTGCAAAGAAGAATTATAATCAATGGAATTAACCACGAGAAAGAAGAAACAAAACAAAACAAAAAAGAGAGAGAGCAAATAGTATGCTTCCATCTACATTCAGACTCCACAATTCTTTTCCTGGATGTGGATAGTAATTTCCATCATGAGCCTTTTGGAGTTGTCTTAGAGCTTTGCATTGTTGAGAAGAGCCAAGTCTATCAAAATTAGTCACTGCACAATGTGGCTGTAACTGTGTACAATGTTCTCCTAGTTCTGCTCCCCTCACTCAGCATCAGTTCATATAAGTCTTTCCAGGTTTTTCTGAGGTGTGCCTGCTCATCATTTCTTATAGCACAATAGTATTGCATTACATTCATATACCACAACTTGTTCAGCCATTCCCCAATTGATGGGCATCCCCTCAATTTCCAGTTTTTTGCCACCACAAAAGAGCTGCTGTAAATATTTTTTGTACATGTGGGTTCTTTTCCCATTTGTATGATCTCTTTGGGATACAGCCCTAGAAGTGGTATTGCTGGATCAAATGGTATGCATATTTTTATAGCCCTTTAGGCATGGTTCCAAATTGCTCTCCAAAATAGTTGGATCAGTTCACAACTCTACCATCAATGCATTAGTTTTCCAATTTTCCCACATCTTTCCAGCATTTATAGTATTCCTGTTTCATCATGTTAACCAGTCTAACAGGACAGATGTAGTACCTAAGAGTTGTTTTGATTTGCATTTGTCTAATCAATAGTGATTTAGAGCATTTTTCATAAGACTATAGATATCTTTAATTTCTTCCTCTGAAAACTGCCTGTTCATATCCTTTGACCATTTGTCAATTGGAGATTGACTTGTATTCTGATAAATTTGACTCAGTTAGCTATATATTTTAGAAATGAGTCCTTTCTCAGAGACATGCATTGTAAAAATTCTTTCCCAGTTTTCTGCTTCCCTCCTAATGTTGGTTTCATTGGCTTTGTTTGTATAAAAACATTTCAATTCAATGTAATCAAAATTATCCATTTTGCATTTCATAATGTTCTCTATCTCTTGTTTGGTCATAAATTCTTCCATTCTACATTTATCTGACAGGTAAACTATTCCTTGCTCTTCCAGTTTGCTTATAGTATCAGATTTTATATCTAAATTGTGTACTTATTTGGACTTTATTTTGGTATATGGTGTAAGATATTGGTCTATGCCCAGTTTCTGCTATACTATTTTCCAGTTTTCCCAGCAATTTTTGTCGAGTAATGAGTTCTTATCCCAGAATCTGGAGTCTTTGGGTTTATCAAAGAGTAGATTACTATAGTCATTAACTACAGGGTCTTATATACCTAACCAATTCCACTGATCTACCACTCTATTTCTTAGCCATTACCAAGTAGTTCTGACGATTGCTGTTCTATAATACAATTTAAGATCTGGTATGACAAGGCCACCTTCCCTAGCATTTCCTTTCATTAATTTCCTTGATATTCTGGACTTTTTTGTTTTTCCAAATGAATTTTGTTATTTTTTCTAGCTCTATAAAATATTTTTTTGGCAGTTTGATTGGATTGGCACTGAATAAGTATATTAATTTAGGTAGAATTGTCACTTTTATTATATTAGCTCAGCCTACCCATTAGCAACTGATTATTTCCAACTATTTAGATCTGACTTTATTTGTATGAAAGGTATCTTGTAATTGTGTTCATATAGTTCCTGTGTTTCTTTTGGCAGGGAGACTGCCAGATATTTTACAATGTCTACAGTAACTTTAAACAGAATTTCTCTTTCTATCTCTTGCTTTTGGGCTTTGTTAGTAACATATATACAAAAATTTTGAGGATTTATGTTTATTTTATATCCTGCAACTTTGTTGAAGTTATTTATTATTTCAAGTAGTTTTTTCACTAGATTCTCTAGGATTCTCTAAGCATATCATCATATCATCTGCAAAGAGTGATAGCTTTGTTTTTTTTTTTTTTGCCTATTCTAATTTCTTTGATTTCTTTTTCTTCTCTTATTGCTAAAGCTAACGTTTCTAATACCATGTTGAATAACAGTGGTGATAATGGACATCCTTGTTTCACCAACCTCCCCACCACCATCTTATTGGAAATGCTTCTAGCTTATCCCCATTATATATAGTGCTTGATGATGGTTTTTGGTAGATGCTACTTATCATTTTAAGGAAGATTCCATTTATTTCTATGCTCTCTTGTGTTTTAATAGGAATGGGTTTTGTATTTTGTCAAAAGCTTTTTCTGCATCTATTGAGATTATCATATGGTTTCTGTTAGTTTTGTTGATTGTTATGCTGATAGTTTTGATTAGTTATGATAGATTATTATGATAGATTAGTTATGCTGATATATATATATATATTTAATATTGAACCAGCCTTGCATTCCTGGAATAAATCTCACCTGGTCATAATGTATTAATTAATTTATTAGAAATTAATAATTTCTTGTCATAAGCTACTGTAAGCTTTTTGCTAATATTTTATTTAAAATTTTTGCATCTATATTCATTAGAGAAATTGGTCTATAATTTTCTTTCTGTGCTTCCCGGTTTGGGTATAAGTACCATATTTGTATCATAAAAAGAATTTGGTAGGACTCCTCCTTCACCTATTTTCCCAAATAGTCTATATAGAATTGGAATTAATTGTTCCTTTCTGTCCAGTATGTCCAGATGCTGTCCAGGCTCTTTTTTTTCATCATGGATCTCAGGTAGACCAATAATTCACAAATTACCTCTCCTGGATTTATTTTACATGCCACTTGTTTTTCCAAGGAGATATTTTATGCTTTCTTCTATTTTTTCATTCTTTCAATTTTGTTTAGCTGATTCTTGATGTCTTATAGAGTCATTAGCTTCCTCTTGTCCAATTCTAATTTTTAACAAATTGTTTTCTTCAGTTAGCTTTTGTACTTCCTTTTCCATTTGGCCTATTCTACTTTTTTTAAGGAGTTATTTTCTTCAGTGTACTTTTTTTTCCCATTTTGTTAATTGTATTTTAAAATTTTTCTTCTACCTCTTTTATTTTAAAATACTTCTCGAGCTCTTCCAAGAAGGCTTTTTGTACTTGAAACCAGTTCATATTCTTTGAGGTTTCAGATGTGGGCATATTGACCATGTTGTCCTCTTCTGAATTTCTGTTTTGATCTTCCCTGTCATCATGATATTTCTCTATGATTATTGATTTGTTTTTATTCTTCTTGCTCATGTTGTTTGCCTTTTTCTCTGGCTTTTAAATTTGATCTCTGCTTCTGGGACCCAAGGTCACCGTCCCAGACTTCTTGTCCTGGGGGCTAGGGGCCTGGTTACTGGTTTTCAGTGTTGGCAGCTGGATGTTGTAGTGGTCTGGTAATTTACCTGTTGCTGAGTTGGAGCTGGTGACTGGTTTGTGCCTGGTGTTGGTGCCTGCCTGCTCCTCTACCCTGAGGCTCATGATCTCCCACTGGTCCACTGAGGTTGGGCTTGCTGCTGGCTTGCTGGGACACCTCCCATCCTATACTGGTCCCCTTCAGCCACAGCAAGAGGGACCTTTCCCATTAATTCCCCTAGCCTCCTGAGCTAAAAGACTGCTGTACCCCATCTTTCTGCTGGTTCCATTATTCCAGGATTTTTCCTGGGGTCATATTCTCTGGGTTTTTCAAGGTCAACAAGGGTGAGTGAGAGTAATTTACTGCTTATTCCACAATCTTGGCTCCCAGATGTTTAAATAGATGATTTTCAAACATTCAGTCTGCAGGCTAAAAGTGTCAGGAATAGCTACTGCCACTGCCACAGGACCTACATAGGACTGTGCTTCTGTCTCTCACAGTTCTGACAGACCCCCATGGAATTGCTACTGCTGCCAGTGATTCAGTCTTCTGGGTTTGCTCTGGCTTTGCTATGGTCAAGTCTGCCCTGGCACTAGGCTGCTGTCCTCTTCCAGCCCAGTGTAACAGATCCTTCTTGTCAACCTTCCAGGTTGTCTTGGGCTGAAAACCTCATATACTCTGTCTCTTTGTGGATTCTGCCACTCTAGAATTTGTTCAGATTCACTTTTTAGAGGTATTTGAAGAAGTTTGTGGGACAGCTCAGATGAGTCCCTGCTTTCACTCCACCATCTTGGCTCCGGGCCTCCCCCCCCCCCCCAACATGTTGAGTTTTTAAAAGAAGGGACTTACCCAAGGTCACACAGTCACTGTTAGTGTCCTGACTGAAACCCAGATATCTTGCATTCCAGTCCACTATTTTTTTCTACTATGCCAGACTATGTCATGAAAATAAAAGACAGATTATCTCTATATTCAGGCATACATTATGGTAGGAACACAGGTTTGGGATTAGAAGAGAACTTAGAGGTCATCTAGTCCAAAACCTCTTGTGACTGATAGGAAAACTGAGGCCTAGAAATGTTAAATGACCTGCCAAAGGTTTCATAGATATTAAGTATTTTATTTATTAAATAAATCAGTTCAAATAAATGAATGCATTGAATAAGTAAATAAAAAGATCTAGGATTTGAACTTAGGTACCCTGCTTTCCATTTCAATGCTCTTTACCCTATATTCCATACAGTCATCTCATTCAGTTTTCTATCATTTTTTTTGGTAATATTGAGTGATTTGTAGAAACCACCAGTATGTTTGGTTTCCACATTATTTTTTTTAACCACAGACCTTATTGGTCCTGGATAGAATGGGTTAATAGGCCTGAATGGGCCTGTAAGTTGTAGAAATGATCCTCTTACATCTGTAGTGATGAAAATGTGGAGTATTGTCATTCAATTTTGCCTATTTGATATCATTTTGTGGCCAGAAGAATTATTGGATGGACTAAAAGCCCTTCTGAATAAGGAAATCATTTTAAATGGAAAGAGAACAGGACAAAAAGAAGAAACCAACAGAAGATCTCTAAAATAAAGTAAAAGACAGAATAGAAACTAATAGGGAAGAAAATTGCCTGCTGGGAGTCTCTGATGAACATAGTGGTCCTGCCTTGCTTCAGCCACAACCACTGTTTATAAGATGAAGGATATGAAATTTCACATTGCCTCAGGCTTTGATTTCAGAGAATCTCTGCAATGAGTTTGGAATGCTGGCTGAGTTGCCACACATTATGGCATTATAGAACCATTCTCCTTCATCTACACTTAAAATTTGAACAGCAGCTGGCTTATCTGAGGCAAGCAGGGCACTCTATATTTGGAGAGCAAGGTGCCAATTCATTTGTGATTTTTTTTCATTCCCCTTCTCCACCTCCCCATTCAGATAGTTTCCAATGTGACTGGTGATGGAGTAGCTGTCACAGACCTGGTCTGCTCATTTTGAACTGGAAGCTACCTTTCACTTGTTACATATGGTGTGGCATAATCCATCGATTTCTTGGGGGTTTTAGTATTGATTCAGTCTGAATTCTATTTATGTCTCCAAACCGCTTAGCTTCTAACTGGTTTCAATTACAGACATTTAAAACTGGGGAGCACAAAGACTCAAAGTGTTATAAATTTGAGGAATTTAAGGGTTTGAGTTCAATCTACTCTGCCCCTGCAATTGTCTGTGTATATGTATGTAAAAATGTGTGTGTATTTCTGTGTGTGTATACATATATGCATATCTGATGCAGATATATTATATATATATATATAATGCACATATTATATACACGTGTGTAATACATTTTAGTAAAACATTTAATTTGGAATAAGTGAGAATAGTACAGATGAGTATATCTCAGGATTCCATTTTTTCCCTTCTAGTTAGTTAGTTCCATTGCTACTATATCTTTTAGAAATGGTATATGAAAAGAGAAAGGGAAATATTCAGTTCAGTTCTGTAAACATTAAGCACCAAATGTTTATAAAGCCTTCTATAAGTGAAGTAGGATATATGAAGTTTAAATGAAGTGGTTCATACACTTATACTCTTATAATCTGATAGTGCTATGTATTACCAGCTACTTTTATATTTTCAATCTACTGTACTTTAGAAAAGGAGCTACAAGTTGAAACTATATAAATACAATTACAGTTTTACCCAAGAGAATACTTTAAATATGGGGTGAATATGTTCCTGAAAAGAACTTTATAGACTTTTTTTTTAAAAAATGCAAAAAGTATCATATTTGATCACTAATTAACTAATAATAATGTTCCTATATACGTTTAAACATAAAGTTATCTATAACATTCATAAAATAAATAAATAGGGTAAAGTAACAACCAGTCATTCTGAATTGTATTTAATAGATTTTCACAGACTACTATGTAAAGTTATTATCACAGTCCTTCATAATCCCTGTTTCAATTTTACTGTAATAAATCAGAAGGTAAAGGAACACGTGCTACTTTGGGAGGCTGGAATTCCCCAGAGCTTCTTTAGGAAGATTGTGAATACATCACTGAGGAGACTTTTGGGGAAATAAACTATTTGATGACTTTCTGGATAAATGAGTGCACAAATGTTACTCTTAAAGTATCAGCTTTAAAGTTTGATTTCTTGTATTTTCTTCTGTACTCAAGGTAGGGATCAATTTTTTCAAAAAATTATTACTACAACCTCAAGTTGTTGGAAGGCCTTCCTCTTACAGCTGGTTGTCATGGTACCCAGATCAGGAATCTCTTTAATTTAAACTTTCTTTTCTGCCTTTCTTTACTCCCATGGTCATAAATTTAGAGCCAGAAGGGATGATGGAGATCATCCACCGTTTTCTCAACATTTATAGTAAGGGAAACTGAGGTATGGAGGTGAACATATTTACCTAAGAGCACACAAGTTGTAAGTGATAGAGCCAGAATTTAAACCCATGTCTTCAAACTCTAAATACAGCACTCTTTTCATTATATCATGAGTTCTTTATTGGTAGGTCTCTAGGGATGACTCATTTCTTCATTGATTAGAAGAGTGTTGGGGATCGAAAAACAATTTCAGTGTTACAGTCTACATTGGTAAGGTGTCTGCTGGTTTTTTTTCCCTTCTTTTTCCTTTTAAGATTAAATTTCTGTGTTTTTCAATTAATAAGCACTTATTTTCTTTCTCCCATACCTCTCTCTTCCCTAAGGGAGCAAGGGGAGGAAAAAATAAAACCCTTATAAAGTATATATATATATATATATATATATATATATATATATATATATACACACACACATACATATATATATATACACATACACACACACACATATATATATAACAAATGTGTATGTATATATGTTATACATATATACACATATATAAGCAAAATAAATAAATGCCTATTTTGGACATATCCAAAAGTATCTCATTCTGCATCAACTCTGGTGTTGGTAGAATGCTTTATCATCAGTCCTCTGCAATCTTATTGGCTATTGCCCTGCTCAGTGTTATCAGTCACTTAATCTAATTTTTAAGGACTAGATAGAAGACATTCTGCCTCTCTAAATTTCCTTCTTCCTTCCCTTATTCAGTTCTTTCAATCTCAGCTGCCCTCAGCTGTGCTATTTCCTCTATGGAAGTGCTACAGTCCTTGACATTTCACCTAGGCTACCTGCATTTGGAGGATACCTAGGAGAATGGTGTGTACACCAGACTGAGACTGGAAGACAGGGAGATGGACTTTTTATGCAGGAGCATTTCAAGAAGCAAACTTTCTGTGAACTATCTGCTAAGAGAGTCAAGTAATAATGTCATTGAATATTGTTGGAGCATCACAAAAGTGAATCGCTGAATTTAGGACCAACTGTACCTATTCAATATTTTCTTTTATTTCCTCAGTCCAGAATAGGATTTCATTGATGTGTGGAGGTCTCATTATGGGAACTCCCTCCACTGATGCAGAATTATAACACCTTTGTGACTTACAGTCTTAGAAAATTATCTAGGGGCACTGAGAAGCCAAGTGAACTTCATGGTCAGACAGCTAATGCTTCACAGGCAAGACTTGAACCCATCTATGTATGTATATGCATTTCTCTATACACACATATTTTTTCTTATTAAATTATGATAAAACCTTTTGTAATTCTGAAATTGATGAAGACATATAGATAAACCTTTTAGATTACACATTCACAACATGCTATTAATTCAGCATTAATATCACTTGAATTTGAATCAAACCAAGTATAACCAGTTTTAGGAGAGCTGAAATAATCCCTTATTGGTCTTTGGTTCTCATGGCTAAGTCCCTTAACAGGTGGTCTAGATACTCATAACTTATGGAATATTAATTCTTATCTTACTTAATAGTGTTTTTTGAAAATGTGCACAGAAACTAGCTTTGTCTCTTTCTCCTATTTGTTCAATCTGTATTTATTTGGTGTTTCAACTTTTTAAAAAAAACAAACATTAAACGTGTTGATAAAATTATCAGGATGTAGTACAAAGACTCACTACATTCAGGAATTCTTAACCTTGGGTCCATAAACTAGGTTTAAACAATACTTGACAGCTGCATCTCTGTATGATCAATCTCCTTTGTATTATTATACATTTTATATATTTATCTTATATATCATTATATATATAATTTTATGTTATATATTTTATTTTATATATTTAAGCATATTCTAAGAAAGCATCCATAAATCAAATGCCAAAGAGGTCCATGTCCCCCCAAAAAGTTTAAGAACCCCTAGACTACAAAAACTGTTCTTTGCAGGATTGGTTTTGAGAATTAGGTCTAAACACTGCCACTAATTAACTATGTAATCATAAACATGCCACTTTGATTCTCTGGACCTCAGTTTATTCATTTGTACAATAAGAATCTTGGACTAGGTGGTTGCAAATTTCCTTTCTAACACCAAAGCATTCCATGATGTTTCCCAGTCTATATAGTCTATCTGCTTTCAAAAATAAAATAAAATCACACTTCCGACTGTTGAGTCATATATCCCAAAAAGATAGCAATATGACTCAGCTCTTCAGTAGGGATAAAAAACATCATGGAGTCTTTTAGAGCTGGAATACCCTTTAGTAGCTAGAATTAGCAACTAGTATTTCATCTCACTTTAGGGTTTACAAAGCACTTTACAAATATTATCTTGTCTTATCCTCACAACAACCTTGGGAGGTAGGGGATATTATTAATTCCATTTAACAGATGAGGAAAATGGGGCAGACAGAGATTTAAGTGATTTACCTGAGGTCACAGGATCACACAGCTAGTGTTTGAATCTGGATTGGAACTTGGGACTTCCTGATTGGAGGTCCAGTGCTCTAGTCATTTCAGCATCCAGCTGCTGTTTTCTTAATGGAAAACGCAAGAAAATGGCAAACCAGTCCAGCATCTTTGCCAAGAAAACCCCACATAGGTCACAAAGAGTCAGACCTGACTGAAAATGACTGAATGACAACAACGTTTAGCTACACAGAATTTGATGTAGAATAAACAATCGTCTAGTCACTGTGTCATATAAAGATATCATTTTGTAAATGGTCCAAATCTGATGTTTCAAATGAGAAGATATTTGTAAAGTGCTTAGCACAGTGTCTCATATATTATAAACACTTAATAAATGCTTGTTTTTCATTTCTTCTTTCATTTCTGAGAAACATTTAGCTCTCCCTCCACCCGCCTACTCGTCTGCTCTTTCTCACTCAATTATTACCTTTACTACTCCATTATTATTTTCTCTTTCAATTTTAATTGGATCATTCTCCTCAGCTTTCTAACCAGCTTCCCTTCTCTGTTACCCATTCTTTTGATCTGATATCATTCACTCATAAACATTTATTAAGTGTCTATTATATTCTCGGTTCTGAGGTATCCAGTTCTCAAAGAGATTTCAGCCTAAGTTTTGTAGTTAAGTTGTGTCTGAAGTGTCTGACTCTTCATGACCCCAACTGGAGTTCTCTTAGCAGAAATACTAAAGTGGTTTGCCATTTCCTTTTCCAGCTCATTTTACAGATGATGAAACTGAGGCAAGCAGAGTTAAGTTACTTGCCCAGAATCACACAGCTAATAAGTGGATGGGACCAAATTTGAACTCATGAAGAGGAGTCTTATTGACTAGCACTCTATCCACTGTGTCATCTAGCTGCACCTACCTTTCTGACATGCTCCCCTAAACCAGAGACCATTTAGGTGGGGGGGAGGTATTTAACCCTTTTGGCCCAAGAATTTTACTGTCTTGCTTGGTGAGTACCTCACATTCACTTTCCATTCCATTTTCGATTTATATCCTAACTACTCTTGTGACATTTGCCCCAACTCTGGACCCTCTGAACTAAAGAGAATACTACTGGAAAGGCTTTGCCAATCTTTGTCCAGGGTCTAGACTTCCCATCCAGAGCACTCTTCCCTGGCCACCGCTCCCCCATAATCGTTGCCTTATATTAGGATGTAGTCTTCTTGAGGACAGAAGCCTTCTTTCTTTTGTATTTGTATTACTGGCACTTCATTCATTCATCCATTTCCCAAAAGTCACACAAATATTGGCAAAGCCAAATTTGAGACCAGATTCTCTGACTCCAAGGTCCTTTCCAGTTCTGGACTTAACTTGTTGCCAATCTATGCTGTGAGTCCTGTTGTATAAAAGGATCATAGGTCTGGAAGATTGGTACCTAAGGCAAATATTAAATAAGAGGCAGATATTTGATTAGTTATTCAGGAAACTACGATGCCAGGTATGATGTAGGAAGTGAGCTCTATGATGTAAGAAGAGTCTACACTTCCCAAAACCAAAAGCTAAATTCTTACCTTGCAAGCTAATAATCCCCTGGAACATGCACAGGGACAAATTTTATATCCAAATACTGCCTTTCATCACTCAGTGACACATCAAGTTCAATGATTTGTTATGTTTTACTGAAGGTGATCCTGCTTTCTAATAGGGTCGTTAGACATTTAATTTGCAACTTCCAATTACTGCCCTCTGCCACCTTGCATTTCTCTTAGTCCTCAAAATATCAATCAACGTGAGGCCATTGCTCAATAAATGTCTGTGGGGGAAAAAAGAAAGCACAATTGATGAAAGGTAGTGTGCATCAGAGCTAAGGAACATTTGAATAGGGCTAGCCTGGAGGCATTAAGGAAATGCACTGTTTCAATAGGTTTTCTTACAGGCTCAATTCTGGGACTGGGCCACTTGTTAGGAATGGAATTGCTTCTCTGTTTTGCCTGGAAATTTTCCACTGTACATTCAACAGATAATTTTCTTAGTCATCCACAGTAGAAAGTTTAGGGGATGGGGAGTAAATCTTGATGCCATCCTCAGCATTTGAGCAGATGGTCAGCATGATTTTTTTTTGCATTGCCTGCTTTTTAAATTGCATCGGAATGAGTTTTCATCTTGTTTTAAATTAACAAATGTGAAGCACTGAGTATAGGCCTTTCTATGCCTTTGTTTTCAAGAAGGCTGATATTCTAGACCAACTAGAAAGCCTGCTTTCTTTGCAGCATTAATTGACTATGGTGGGAATCCTGGTAGAGGCCTTCATTTTAATGCTGCAATAGTGTTATGTTTTATTACATATTAGTAGAGTTGATGGAACTAGCTGAAAATGTAATCATCACCATATGATCTTGTCTACATTACTTAAACTCTCTGAGCCTCAGTTTCTCTGATGTATTAAATAGGGGTGTATATTCTATTTAGCTCACTTAGCTTCAAGAGAAAAGTATCTTGTTAACATCAAAGCAATGCTGGCCTTCAAGTGGGGAATACTTGAGTTCAAGTTCAAGCACAGACTCTGAAACAGACTAGTTGTGTAACCCTGGGCAAGGCATCTTTATTCTTTGGGAAACAGTCAGTGAAGTACTGGTAAATGTTTAACAACTGACTTGGGGGGAGGGGGGTGACATGAAGGGGGCGAGGGAGGGAATATAAATAGGATAGCTTTTAAGTTAAATTTGCATTATTAACATTTCTCCATCACTTTTCTTAAGTATAGACAATCAAAAAACAAAACAATAAACCAAGTCCTGATTTGTAGCCTGAGCCAATTTCTTAGGTGTAAATGTTCACAATGAAAATTTAATAATAGGGACTCTGTAATAACAATGCTACTTGCTGCTACTGTGGCAATATAAGGCCAATAACACTAGCATATAAGAGGGCTACTAGCACAGGTTCTTTGGCTTTTTTAAGGAAAGCAACTTTAAGGGGTTTACAATCTCACTTTAATCAAACATACATATATCATTCACTTAGTTCAGGGTGAAAGGCAGCACCCGGCACTTCAGAACAAATACTAACAGAAATTACAAACAGAGAAAATATAAGCAGAGCAAATAACACAAATCAACAGACAGGCTTCTAGCTGTCTGACCAGAGCTATACATACACAGTTACCAGAGAGAGAAGCACCAACATCTGGGTTTTCAAAGCTGGAGAGATCCTTAACGGCTACCCAGAGTCTCTACACCAACACTCTTCCAATGAGTGAGCCCCCAAAGGCAAAATGTTAATCTCTGAATTTATATAAACTTCTTCAGGGTCAGAGGGTATCAGAACCATGTGACTCAAACCCACATGACCTAGGCGTTCCCTTGATGTAAGCAGGTCATTAAAGACTCCCAATTCAATAAAAGATTCCTTAGTGCTGAGAAGCACTCCAAAACAAAGACAACAAAAGTCCACTTTGCTTGCCATTACATTTGAAAAGCAAAACTCATCAAAGGTACTTGATTACCTCAGCATTCCAAGGGAGGAAACAGTAAAAAAAAAGTCCTACCCTATTTACCATAACAGTCTCTCAAGCTGGTTTGACCTTACTTTAGCCCAGTCCTGGAAATGGTATCCTGCAATGATGTCTGGGCATGACTTCATTGAAAGGACATAGTGAGAAATGTATGAATTTGAGCGTTATTACAGAGGTATAATTGACATGATTTGACATTATTTGGATAGGAGGAGAGAGAAAAAGAGAGGAATAAAGGATGATTTTGAAGTTATGAGCATGGAAAGTGTGGACTTAGTGATGACTGGGAGGATACTGCAGGGTATCTTCTTCAGGAATAAGGAATTTTAGAATAGGGGTAGGTTACAGAGAGAAAATAACCTTCATTTCAAACATGTTCAGAAAGAGAATTAGGGCTGAATGTAGATTTCAGTGTCTTTTGTGCAGAGATGCTATTTGAACATATGGAAGCTCAAGTTAAGAGTAAAGGAAAACTAGCAAAGATCCTAGGACAGAGACATGGAGGCTGGAAGTAGCTGATGATCCTGCAAAGGAAAATGATATGGAATGATTCAAAAGGTGAACCAAAAGACAAAAGTATCACACAAACCAAGGAAGTAGATCATTCTAGTAGAAAGAGGTGGTCAATGGCATCCAAAGCCAAAGAGAGTTCAAAGGATGAGGATTAAGAAAAAGTCATTGGATTTTAAACCTTTTATTGATGCTTTTCATTTTATATAATAATCAATAATCAACACCAACCCCATCCTCTCCACATACTAACTTCCCTTAAGCCCCCCCGTACCAAAAAACCACCATAATGAGATACAACAAAAACCCTTTTTACACAAAACATCTGCTTTGGTAATTGTGGTTAAACATGTAACATCCCATGCTTGTAGTTTATCATTTCTCAACTAAAAGGAAAGAAGTTTCTTTTAATATCAGTCATATGGAGCCAACATTAGTTACTATATTTAATCTGAATGTTTTATTTTTAGCATTATTGGGTTTTTTGCTCTTGTTTTGGTTTTTACATTGTTGTCTTTGTTTATATTGTTCTCCTAATTTTGCTTTCTTCATTCTGAATCAATTCAAATAAGGCCTTTCATTTATCTCTGTATTAATTCTCCATCTTCATTGTTCTTTTTGGCACAATGCTATTCCATCATATCCATATACTACAAGTTATTCAGACATTATCCAAATGGCAGGCACAGTGTTTATAGTTTTTGTTAACAATAAAATGCAACCGTATATCTGGGTACAGTACATATGATACCTTTCTTTCTGTCACTGTTCAATCAATCAATCAACCATATTTATTAGGTGCTCACTATGTGCCAAGTAATACAGTAAGCATGGAGATAAAGAGATAGAAGGGGCAAAATGGGATTTTCCTTGGGAAACTCAATGGGATCTATGCATCAATAGATTTGAATAGTTCATTCATTTTTCTTACATGATTCCAGACTAGGTTCCAGAATAATGGGGCTAATTCATAGCTGTATCAACAATATATTAAGGTAGTATCTTCCCACAATCCCTTCAATACTATTTCTATCTTTTTTTCATTCAGTGAGAACTAGTGTAATGTAGTAGATAGAATATGTCCTCATCATCTGGAAGATCTGGCTTCAAGACCTTCCTCAGATACTATGATGGTCTAATTCTGGCCAATTACATTCATTTCTCATTGCCCTAGGCAATTTTCTAAGACTTGAAAACAAAGTGACAATATACATTGGTAAAGGAAGTTTTCAAAGAGGGATTTCTCTCTACACCTTTGAAATCACAAGTGTAAATTTCATGATAATAATAACAATAATAAAAATTCTATCTCAGTTTGATGGAAATGGGGATGAAATATTAGAACTGTTTTAGTTCTTTTCTCTTATTATTAGTAATTTGAAGCAATTTTGTTTGGTTGCTACCAGCTTGTATTTCTCCTTTTGAAATTTGTTTGTTCATATCCTGTGCTTGCTTATTTATTAAGGAAAGGGCATTAGTTTTACCTGTTTTTGGTGATTCATTAAAATTTTAGTTATTTGGATGATTAAAGATGCTTGAAGCAAATGTTTTCCCCAATTTATAACTTTTCTTCTTTTTGTAATTGTGTTTATTTTTAAAATGGATTATAAATTTGTATCTAAGATTATGTATTTTCCCTTTTAAAATTTCCTCCAAGAGTTTTTTGAGTATGAATTCAATACCATCCATAGCTGTAAAAGATATATGCCCTTCAATTTATAAAGCATCACATCATCTGTGATCACTTTACTGATTTTCCTTCCTCTACTTTCTTTCTCCTGTCTTATTGCTAGAGATAGCATTTCAAAAAATATGTCAAATGAAAGTGGAAAAAGATGATATCCTGTATGCCTGAACCTACTGGGAAACCCTCCAGTGTTTCTCCATCATATAAAATGCCAAATACTACTTTTAGTTATATGCTTTGATCATAATAAATTAGTACCTTACAGGCTTATGTTTTGTATGCAATATGAATTAATATTGTCTTTTTTGAAGGCATTTCTTCATCTATTCACCTAATAAATTGGTATTTTCTATTTTGTTGTATATATATATATATATATATGGTTAAGTATCCTAATTTTTTCTTCTAATTTTGAACACTCTTGCATCCCTGTTATAAATTCAACTTGGTTAAAATGAATAATTTTGCATTAATTTTGTGTGTAGTACTATAGCATTTTAGTAATTTTTGAAAAAAAATTGAATCGATATCCAATAATAATGGTAGTCTCTTTTCCTTCTTCAATCCTTACTAGTGTGGGATACCAGGAACTTAAATAATAATTAAGGACTACTACAATAGTAATAGTAGTAGTGTAGTGGTAGTGGTGGTGGTTATGGTAGTAATCACAAGTAATCACAAGTAATCACAAGCAGGATGCTAACTCAGCCTTGGATATTCAACTCCTTCCCACATCCTTTTTTTAATCCTCTAGTTGGAGGGCTGGAGCGCCAAAGTCTTCCCGAAGCTTTCCTTTAGAGAAGGAAATATTTGGACTTTCCAGTTCACACCATTTTCCATCCTCAACAGCTCTGCTTGGTTTCAATTCCTCCTCCCTTCTCCTATGAGTGTCCCTGTGCCCTCCCACACACCTTTTCAGCTTCCTTTTGTGTATAGTCCTCCCCTACTAGATTATAAACTCTTTGAGGGCAAGGACTGTCTTTCTTATTTTTATCCTTAGTATTTAGCACCATGTCTGGCATATAATAGACACTCAATAAATGTTTGTTAAACTGAATTGAGTCTTGACTACTGTTTTAAATTTTTCAAAGTGCTTTATATACATTTTCTTATTTGAGCCTTAGAGGTTTTATGAGATAGCTGCTCGTCTCCATTTTACATATTAGAAATTGTGCTAAGGAGGTGAGGTAGCTTATGATTACTTAATAAGTGTCCAAAGGATTTGTATTTAGATCTTCAGGGCTACAAGTCCAGCATTCTATCCACTATTCAACCCTGCCTCCCAAGAGGAAAATGATAAATAGTACTGTTATTGAGAATAATATAACAAATGGATTAACTATTCTTTAAACGTTTGATAGAATTCACTTGAAAATTCACTTGGACCACAAGATTCTTTTTTTTCCTTTTGTAGTTAATTTTTTGATTGCTCAATTTACCTTTTTAACATAGATTTACCTATGAGCATTGATTTCTATTTTGTTAATTTGGATTTTTATACTGAGTTCTATATTTATCTATTTCTTTTAAATTCTCAATTTTCTGTCATGTCATTTTTCAACCTGAAATAAAGAAGATTACCAAAGTAGCAACAATTAGGATCTTTAATAGAGGCAAAAGGATTGCAAGTTAGGATCACCATACCACACCAGGGTATTTATTGGAATGCCCAAGAGTGGCAGAAGGGAAAAGGGTTAAATACATTTCAACAGGGAAGGAGTCTCATGGGAAGCACAGCCTTGAGAAGCTGTTACATAAGTTGTTTTGTATAATAATTGAAAGTCCATAGAAAAGGCCAGGGTGACTGGTGGGGGGCAGCTTCAGGTGACATCTGATCAGAACAGCAGGCTCAGGCTTGTAGCAGCAAGCACCCTGACACACCCAGGATGGCCTACTAGCATAGGTTCTTTGATCTGCTTATCTAAGAAAGACTGCTTAAAAAGGGGTTAACAACCATCTTTAATTTTATTTACTAATTCAGGGGAAAAATTAGCACCCTGAATTTCAGAGAAAATACAAGCAGAGAAATTACAAGTAGAAAGACGAACAGACAGGGCTCTAACTGCCTGATCAAAGCAATATTGCTATACATTTTACATACATCACTGGATTGAGAAAGCCTTTACATCCGAGTAGCCAGAAAGCTCTGAAAAGACAGCTACTCAGAGTCCTGACCAGGAATTCGAAAGATCATTCTCATAAGTGAACCCCCAAAGCAAAATACCAACTCAGAGTATGTATACACTTCTCAGAGACAGAAGGCATCACAACTCCCCTGACTCAGTGCCTAATCAACTTAGTACCAAAAGGTGTGAAAGCCTTTCTACAAGCAAGCTTCCCCTAAGCAAGCTTCCCTTAGTGGGCTCCATGTGAGGCCTATTAAGGGGCTGGGAAGATCTTCATATCCCATTAATATTACAAGGCTCCAGGTATAGCAACAGAGAAATTAAGCCTTTGGACCTGATCCAATTATGGAGTCAGTTGGGATCAAAGTCAGGTAGCCCCTTCTTTTATTTTTAATTTCTTTTTTCTTTAGTTTAGAATATTCAGTTCCACGAGCTTTTGAGTTCTAAATTTTTTCCCTCTCCCTCCCCTTTCCATCCCCCCTCCCCAACATGGCATGCAATCTGATATAGCCTGTACATATGCATTCATATTAAACATATGACATTAGTCATGTTGTAAAAAAGAATTATAACCAATAGAATGAATCACAAGAAGAAACAAAACACAACAAAAAAGAGAAAGAGCAAATAGTATGCTTAGATCTACATTCAGTCTCTGTAATTCTTTCTCTGGATGTGGAGAGCATTTTCCATCATGAGTCTTTTGGAGTTGTCTTTACTGAGAAGAGCTAAGTCTATCAAAGTTAGTCATCACACAATGTGGCTGTAACTGTGTACAATGTTCTCTTCTCTTCACTCAGTATCAGTTTACATAAGTCTTTCCAGGTTTTTCTGAAGTCCTCCTGCTCATCATTTCTTATAGCACAATGGTACTCCATTACATTCATACACCAAAACTTGCTCAGCCATTCCCCAATTGATGGGCATCCCTTCAATTTCCAATTCTTTGCCACCACAAAAAGAGCTGCTATAAATATTTTTGTGGGTCCAGGTCCAGGTCCAGGTCCTTATGATGTCTAAATCCAACATTCTTTTTTAAACTGGTTTCCATAGTCCTCTTTTAACTGGTTTTGATCACCCTCAGGTAATTTGTAGCTCTGTGATCAGGCAAGATCAGTTACATTCAACACATTCTGTCTAGTATTGTTTTATATAGTTATCTTAATTCATTCTTTGTTAATTATGCCTTGTTCATTTTTTAATTTTAGTAGTTTAATTTTCCTCTCCTGTTTTCTTACTCTCTTCTTCTCCCTTTTCCTGTTTCCTTCTCCCTCACCTTTTTTATCTTCACTCAAGTTGGTTAGTTTTAAGGCCTATGATTATCTTCATTCCTGTCCTTTCCCTTTGTTCTCCCACCCAAAAAAATTTTTCACTGCTCTTCCAGAACCCTCCAACATTCATATGTTTTCTCTTCCAAGTCAGTAATATGTTACTCCCCCTAGTTCTTCAGTTCCACACTTTCTTTCTACACTCTTACCCTGAAATGTTAATTCATGAATGAGACATGGTTTCAAACCCAAGAAATATTAACTTTTTTCTCATCTGATTCTTTTGATCTCTCCTTTTGAAGTCCGCTCACATGTAGTCTCTCTTTGTTCTATTAATCATCTTCAAATAAGATGAGTTATAATTTTTTTAAACCTTGAAACACTGATATTACTTTCATGCTTTCTTGCTATCAGTATTTACTTATTTCTGATGTTTCTTTTTTTAGATAAGTTTACATGACAAATACAATATAAGTCTCTGAATTTCTCCTGAAGGAACAACATTTTCCTCCCTTTTACTTCCTCCCTTTTCCATCCTTTTTCAATGATGATTAAATTCAATCCTGCAGGATAGTATTTAAGGATTCAATATTATTTCCTTTGCTTCTCAGAGTATCATATATTATTTTTTCCTATAAGTTTTCATGAATGAAAAGTACTGTTGTACAATTTGGACTGTTTTTTTTCTCGGTAATGCAAAGGGCTTCCTCTAGACTGCCTGCTATATATATATATGTGTATATATATATATATATATATATATATATGTATATATATATATATATACATTGCTTGAAATTGGAATTCTGAAGATTCATCATGCATTTCTGAGTGAGTTAAACCTGAGATTTCTCTCTGTTGGTTCCCCCTATAGATTGACATGTTGTTTCCTGCCTCCTGTAGAATATAAGCTTGTTGAGGAGAAGGACTATTTAGTTTTGCTCTTGTCCTCCCAGAGCTCAGCACAGTGTTGGCACATTGTAGGTAATTAATAAATTGTTGAATTGAATTTACAAAAACACATTTGAATACAACACTTCGGTAAGGTGTACCTATATTTGGTAAGAATACTTGCATTTGGCAAGAGAAGAATTATTTTAAATAAGCATAAATGAAAGAAATGAATGGATAATAGCAGCAGAATACTCAAGAAGAAAAAATAGTGACTCACCTTTGACTGAAATCTCATTCTCATTTTAAATATGCTTGTGGTTTTACCTTTTCTAGAATACTTTATACTCCTTTGCTTGACCTTCTATGTATGGATGTCCACCAAGTCTCTGTTCTGAGCCCTCTTCTTTCCCTTTAAACTCAGTAACTTGGTCATTTTAACAGTCCCCATGTGTTTGTTTTTCATTTCTGAACAGTTGACCCCCAAATCTATTTTTGTAGTTCTTATTTTTCTCTGAACCTCAGATCCTCATTGCTAACTTCCTGTTAGACATTTCTACTTGGGTGTCTCATATATCTCCCAAACTCTGCATATCCAAAATGGAACCCGATAAATAGAGAAGTAAATATGGGTCTCCCTTTCATTTCTTATTGTGAGATTCAAAATGCTCATAATTACAAAATCAATTCTTGGGATGAGAAAAATATAATGTGCTTATGATGTGATTTTTATTTGATTCTAAACACATTTCGGTTGATTAAATGGAGATTTTGATGGTTTTTCTCTGAATATGTTAGCTTCATCAATTGCAATTAATAGTATTAATAGCTAGCATTTAAATAGTGCTTTGAGGTTTGCAAAATGCTTTACAAATATTATCTCATTTGATTCTCACAGAATAGGCACTATTATTATCCCCTTTAAGAATGAGGAAACAGAGGTTAGGTGATTTGCCTAGGGGTCATCCAACTAGTGTCAGAGTGGGCATTTAAACACAGGTCTTCCCGATTCTAGGTCCAGAACTCCAGCCACTTCACCACCTAGCTACATCAATTGAAGAAAATGGTTAAGGTCACATAGATGATGCAAATGGATACAGTGAATAGAGTTCTGGGCCTGAAGACAGAAAGACCAAAGTTCAAATCTGACCTCATTAACTTACTGGCTATGTGACCCTGGGCAAGTCTCTTAACCCTGCCTAAAACCAGAGAAGGAAATGGCAAACAATTCTAGTATCTTTGCCAAGGAAATCCCATAGACAGTTGGTTCATGGGGTCATAAAGAGTTGTACACAACTAAACAACTGAAGAGTGTGTGTGCGCACGCGCGTGTGCAAATAAAGGTTCTTTTACTCTTCATCTCTACCTACTCAATACAAAAATTAATCAATGAATAAAAAATCAGGGATCTCCTGGTCTTTTCTTACCTTTTCTTAAGCTTTGCTATTGTGCCCTTTGGTCTGCTTTTTTTTTCTTTTTAAATATTCCTTTTGTGTGCTTCTTACATGTATTAATAGATCCTATTCCCATTCTTTACCTAGAATAGCTGAAGAGGGTAATGGATTACTGAGACAGCTTGTCCTGAGTCAGCAACAAATGGCTGGTGGTTTTTCTCATGTTGGCAGAGTATACAATTGTTTAGGATTAAAATAATGACATAGTGACACCAATACCAGTGACTGAGTAGAGATTTAACCATATGACCCAGGGTTTTTTGTTTTGTTTTGTTTTGTTTTTTTGCTTAAGGGGAAGTGGTGAGGGTAGAGGCCAAAATATGCTAGAAATAATAGGTTTCTCTCAACATTTCATTCAGTTCTTATCACTTGCAGAACTTTAACTAGAATTTTTTGTGCCTCAGGCCAATTCACTCAGGAGAGACTTGTAGTTCAGTTTCACTTGGTCAGGTGCCATCTCACCTGATAAAGTCCCAGAATGTAGGGGTGTAGTCCACAGAAATAGTGTAAGCAAGTATCAGAGCCCTTGTAATCAGGTAGACAAGAGGACCCTCCTTTACTCTTGATATTGGTATTTTTGATGAAGAGCAGCAGAACCACACAGGGAGAGTAACTAATAAAACTTTAGTAACACTCACAAAGGAAGGAGGAAAACAGGTATATTGGGAACCATCTTGGGTGTATGAACTCTGTGGCCCTAGCCCCCAGCTGATGGCAGGGTAGCTTCTGAACCATTTAAGGACTTTCACTCTGATGAAAGGCCAATAGTCCCTTAGGACTCAAATTTAACGTGGAGTTTTAGACAAAAAGCCAGTTGGTACCTAAAGTAGATAACTTTGTCATCCATATGAGAGGATAGTCAGGACCAGAGGCATGACAGTGTTTTCTAAATTTCTTAAGGAGTGTAGAACAAGAGGCAGGTATGTAGGAAACTTAGCACTAACTGTATTGATCCAATAAGGGTATGGGGGGAAGGGAATACCTAGTATGTTGGTCTATTAGCCGAGGCATACATGCCTCCTAGAGAGGATGGAGATATAGCAGTAAAATGAATTGTCACCAGTTCATGGGAATTAAGAGAACAAGAGAAAAAAGAAAAAATATGAGCATTGGAACCATGGGAATACCAATATTTAAGAATTAAGAGAAGCAATTGATAGTAAGCAACAGAGTAGAAAGGATGTGTGGTGTAGCTGCTAGAATAAGGATAAGAATGGAATGCTCAGTACTGGAAGAGACCTTAGAGATAATGTAGTCCAGTCCCTTGATGTTATAATTGTGGAAACAGAGGCCCAGAGAGCTAAACTGATTTACCCACTTAATAAGTAGCAGAACTAGAATCTGCACTCAAGTTCTCTGGTCTCAAAGGTAGGTTTCCCCCTACTCCCCAACCCATATAATTCTACCATTCACAAAGAGAGTATTAAAAACCTTTCTTTTTTCCATTCTCACTACCATCACTACCCTAGTTCATTTTAATTTAATATTTATTAAGGACCAGTTGGGACAGCTAGTTGGAGAAGCTACATGGCACAGTGGATAAAGTGACAGCCTTGTAGTCAGGAAGATCTAAGTTCAAATCTGGCCTCAGACATTCACATGCTGTATGACACCAGGAAAGTCATTTAACCATGCTTGTCTCAGTTTCCTCATCTGTAAAGTGAGCTGGAGAAGGAAATGACAAACCACTTCTGTATCTTTGCCAAGAAAACCCCAAATGGGGTCACGAAGAGTTAGGCACTACTGGAAAACTGAATGATAAGTACCTATTACATGCAAGGAACTTTTCTAAGTCTGAGGACACAGAGATGAAAACTGTCCTACCTACTGCCCTCAAGGACCTTATGATCTAATGGCTGGAAGTAGGGGAGGTAGAGATAAAAGAAGTATACATATAAGCTAGGTATTATGATGGGACAGAGGGAAGGTATGGACAAAAACTTCTGGGGAGGTAGCCCTTACAACTTCCAGCTCAGATTGATGAAGATCAAGGAAAGCCCAGGTTTCATGCTTTGGTTAGTGATTATTAATTTGTAGAGAGCTCAATTAGCATGATTTTTTTTGATGAATTTCTCTATGTCATTTGACCTCAGGTCACTGGTCTTATCCCTATTTTTCCTGTGCATAATCCTTCTTTTCTCATATTAATCTATTTCAATACTTTTCTTTCTTCCCTTGAATTTTTTGCTGTGTTAATCATGGCAACCCCTAATACTACCCTACCCAATAACCCAGGATGCAGGGGTATTTTTTCGGGATGGGGATGAAATGGGAGAGTCATGTTAGGCATCACTATGGTAAGTGCAACGTAAGCTAAAAATAGATGAGAAAAGTAATGAAATAGATGACCATGGGAAAAGAAAGATTATACACTGGAAAAACAGAAATATGACCAATGACCTGAGATCAAGTGAAGGCAAAATAGATATGACAGAGTGCGAAAAGAAGAGAAAGAAGAAATAAGAAAAAAAAGAAGTTTGCTATGGATATCACAGTACTGGTAAGATTCTTTGACAATGCCTGTATCTCTTCAGTGAAGTGAAGCTGAGGCAATTTGTCCTAAATTAGCTGGATAATTCCCTCCATTGAGCTGAATTATTGAATAGACAGGATTTTCCAGGAGATTCCAACACCCTGAAATGGACTCCATGTAGGAGGAAGGACTCTGGCCATTGCCAATCATGAAGCCAACTCAATACTGTTTTTCCTGGTTCTTTCCCATCTTACTTCCCCATGTTCCTATGTATGTTCTGGGTACTTACCTCAACACAACATCAGATCTTCTTCTTCCTAAAAGCTATGCTCTAAGTTAAGTTTTCAGAAATTGACTTTCTTTTAAGCTCAGCCATCCCCTTTGATCTATCTTTTTTTTTTAATCCAGAGGAGGTATTTTTAATATCTATCACAAAATCTCAGAGTCTGATGGGACTTTACAGGTAATCCCAAATCCAGCCTGTAGCAGAATGACAATCTCTTTTCCGTCATGCCTGTCTCACAGTCATTTGACCTTTGCTTAACCACTTCTAATGAAGGAGAATCCATTACATCCTATAGAAAGTCCTTCTACTTTTGGATAGCCCTAATTATCAGAGAGCTTTTCCTTCAAAGAACTTAAATCTCCCTTTTTGTAACTGCCACCCTGGTTCTTCCCACTGTGGCCAAAAAGAGCAAAGCTAATCTCTCTTGCTCATGTTAGCCATTCAAATGCACTAAAAAAGGAATCACGTTCCCCATAAGTTTTCTCTTCTCTAAGCTAAGCAGCTTCAGTTTAATAAGTCTTCATGTGGAATGGTTTTAAGACCCTTCACCATCTTTATTAATCTGCCTTCAATTGGATTTTTAATACAATTTAATTTATTGCATAGTATTTTAAGCCCTTGAGTTAGAAATCCAAAGATCATCTGGACCTACCCCCTACTTTCAGATGAAGAAAGAAAGGTTAAGTGACTTGTCCAAAGTCAGGGCTAGTAAATGGCCGAAGGAAACCTAGGAGTCAAGTCTCCCATTTCCCTAGTTCCTTGCTCTGTGAAAGTTAGGATAACTATGTATGAGTGAATTGTCATTTGCTAGAACAGACAAGTCAGTCTGAAAAGTCAGCAGAAAATGCCTTGATCTTCCTCTAAATACTATAAAATTGATACACTATAGGTCTTAGAAGCAAAATAGCTCCAGAAATAGTAGAAGGAGGGAAACCCTGACATAACTGCCCTTTCTTACCATAGGAGAACACTATTCAGTAAACCACAACTTACCAGATTTCAACTGTAGGTAGGTAAAAAGAGTTTGGGGCTCACTGAATCTTTATCTTGAGAAAATGTGATTTTTTTCCTGTTTGTTTTTTTAAGGACCTGAAGGGATGGGTTAAAGCATCTCTAGGTCAGGTGTAATGTGTTCCTTCTAACTAGAGCAAACTGTCAGTATTGAAAGGAGATAAGAGTCCCTTCTGTTTATAAATCAGTTGTTCGGTGCTTAGATTTTATTTTCCAGTATAAATAATATAGTTCTTGTTGGGTTCCTAGGAGAGTCCTCTAAAATTTATTTAACCCATCATGTGCCTGAAATACAGTATTACATTCATATGGTTTACAATTTACAAAGTTTTCACATGTAAATAATTCCATTTTAAAATCCTGATAGCCCCATGTTAGGCAGGGCAGAAGAAATAGATGTTTGCCCCACCCAACACCCCTCCCCCCTACACAAGACACACACACACACAAAACACATACACAGAGCCAGCTCTTAGAATTACTGGTTTCTTTCAAAATATAGTTCAGCTGCCACCTCTTACATGAATCCTTTCACCAGATACTAGTGACTCACCTGCTGAAATTATCTTTTCTTTGTTCTTGTACATGTCTGAATTTATTTTGTACATGCTTATATGTGTACAGTTTTCCTCTCCTTATGAAATGCAGGCTTTTTGAAGGCAGAGACTTTCATTTTTTGTCTTTGCATCCCAAGTACTTATCACAATACCTGTACATAGTATGCACTTAATGAATGCTTATTGATGGAATGATTGTCCCTTCTTATTCCATATCTATGATCCTAGGCCCCAGAGGGATTTCTTTTTTTTGGGGGGGGGGTGAAGGAAAGAGAGAAGAAAGAATCCAGACCTGTGATGCCATCAGTTTGCAGAATGCCCAAGTGTAGACATTCCTACCATTTGTTCAGAGAGATAACTTGTATATTACTTATAATCTTAGAGGATATCTTGGGGCACTGAGAGTGACTTGCCTATAGCCACACAGTCTATGTGCATGTCAGAGTCAAAGTCTGAACCCAAACTTTGACTCCAAATCCTAACTCCAAAGCTAATTCTCTAATGCATAGTTATCAAAGGTAGCAGGCTAACTGACTAGAAAACTTATTTTAAGTTTATTGCTTACCTATAAAGGATTATATAGGCAGACATATACAAGGTCTCCGAAGTATGTACCCAGTCTTAATTCATCTATGTCTAAGGATAATTAATATGAGATTAAATATTTATAAATTAGGAATTGGGGTTTATAGTACTTAGTCTGTTGATTCCTGCTTTGCCCTTTGTTCTCCTCTCTCCCTGGCCTACTAATCAGTAAAAATTCACTAGGCGTGAAGTTCTTTAGTAGATAGGTTTTCCTGTAGTGAAAGCCTTAAATGTTGAGCTTCCTGACCTTTAGGTTGGCAGCACAAGAACCAGATAAACAGAAAATCCACTATCTAAATGAAGTTTCTGCACTGAACAGGCTACTGAAATTGGAATCTTTATCTTTGACATATTCTGAATTTAATGACTACATATAAGTTGGAATTTGGCATTCAGATACTTTGTTCTTTAAAATGTCCATGGGACACCAGATGGCAATTTCTTATCAGATAATAAAAATAGTTTTTCTTATCACTATATTTCATCTGTCCTCTTCTTTTATGAGTTTAGATTACAGAGGCAGGCAACAAGTCCACAAGCAGAGATTTTGTCATTAAGAATTTTTAAGGATTTGGCCTTGAACAAATTAAGCTTCAGGAGATGAAGGCATTTTATCCAAAATATAGTTTAAGCAATTTTGGCTGAGATATCAGCTCTTACTGGAACTCTCTTGATATCTGGTGCCTCTTCTCTTCTCTCTCTATACTTCTTTGGTGATTGCATCAATTTCAATTATCATCTCCATAATGGTGACTCCCACATCTATATATCCAGCCCTCAACTATTTCCTGAACTCCCAAATTTCCAACTGCCTACTGGAAGGCTCCAGCTGGATATTCTCTAGATATTCCCCCCAATCTCATCACTCTTCCAAACTACACCATTCTGTTGATAGCACCATCATGCTTAGAATTAAGCTTGAAATCAACTAAATTAAATTAAATCAACTTCAAAACCTCAGGATCCTCCTTGATACTTTCCTCTGTCTCTCAACCCTTATTTTCAATCAGCTTCCTTATCTCACTATATTGTTCATCCTTTCTTCATAATCTCTCTCACTTCTGTCTCCTTTTCTTTGCTTATATGTCTTCTACTGTAGTTCAGGCCCTTATCATAATAGCCTTCTAATTAGTCTCCCTGACTACAATCTCTCTGCTCTCTAATATCGCTTCTACCCAGCTTCTAAATTTATATTTCTAAAACAGCTGTCACCCTGCTCAGACATCTTCAGTGGTTCCCTATTTCCTTGGCTAAATTGCAAGCTCTTTTTTGGGGGGAGGGAGAGGGGAAGGGAGGAAAAGGATGGCATTTAAATGACTCATAATCTGACTCCCATCTAGATTTTCAATCTCATGTGATATTATTCTCTATATGCTTTCTGTTCTAGTCAAACTGATCTGATTCCTGTTCTTCTTCTGATTCATGCCTTTCCATAAATGATATCCCATGTCTGGAATGAACTACATCCTCACTTCTGTCTCTTGGAATACTTAGTTTCCTTCAAAGCAAATTTCAGGTGCTACCTGCTACAAGAGATCTTTCCTTTCTCTATACTCTTAGTTTTTAGCATTCTCTCCTTGAAATTATTTTTGAATTACCTTGTATAAGCTTTTACATTTACTTTCTTGTGTACATGTTATATCTTATATTAGACTATGAACTCCCCGAAGACAAGGACTGTGTGATTTTTGATAGTATATTCCCAATGTCTTGCATATGATAATATGCAATATTATATAATATTGGAATAATATCATAAATGTTGTTTTTAATTGAATTGCAATTTGTTAGGTCCAAAAGGCTAAGTAGCTTAAATAAATTACTGTTATAATTCAGACCATACCCACACCCCCATCAAAGCATAGTTAGTCTCCAGTGAAATTCACTAGGGACCAACTGAGATATTCAGTTTTTTGAATGCTTAATATACTAGGGTTCATAAAAAACCGATATTCAATATAGGATGTATGAGCACTAATATCCAACTTAAATAAAAGTATGGTATGTCTTTAAAAGCAATTCCCTCTAGAAATAATGTCCACCTACGCAAAAAGACAAATATGTTACAGTTCCATGTACGTAAACTGGCTTTTTACCTGCTTAGAAACGGGCCATTTTCCAAATATAGATTACGTGTATCCTGTTTCACATGGTTACTCTTACTTTTTCTTCTGTAAACAAACACAAGGTTAACTGCTTTCCCCTACTGTATGGTCAATAAAAATGCTCTTCCTCCTAAGGAAATTTTTTGTTTCCCGCTCTCCAGTAGACTCAGGTACAGATAATGCAGGTATATCCATCTCTCTTCTGCCCTGCTATTATCATATAGCAATTAAGTGGTGCAGCGGATAAAGTGTTAGGCCTGGAATCAGGAAGACCTGAAGTCAATCTGGCCTGAGACACTTGCTAGCTGTGCGAGTTGGGTAAGCCACTTTACCTCTGCCTCTGTTTCTTCAAATGTAAAATGGAGGTAATAATAACACCCATTTAATAATAGCACCCACTTAACCAGGGTTGTTGTGAGGATCAATTGATATAACAGTCCTGAAGTGCTTAGCATAGTGCCTGGAGCCTAATTAACACTTAATAAATGCTTGCTTCCTTTCTTTTTATTTGTTTGTTTGTTCTCTAGAAATAGACTTCACTCTTATGTTTCTAGGATGCCTCTAACACCAAGTCTATGGCAGAACTAAAATGGCTGACAGGACATCCTGAAGCTCTCCTACTTTTCCATCAAATATCTACCCTCAGATGGCCCTCACTTCAGACAGAGACTTTAGAATCCTGGTTCAAAGTGGAGGGAAAAAAATTCTTACTCTCACCATAACAAATCATCCCTCATGTACCCAATAAGATTAGTAATTAACATTTATCTAACATGGAACTTGATTATTTTGTTTGACAACCCCGGGAAGTAAGTAGTATGGGTATTTCTATTCCCATTTTATAGATGAGGAAACTGAGGTTGTAGTTAAGTGAATTGTTCAGGGTCTCCTAGTCAGTAAGTGTCTGAAGTGGATTCAAACTCAAGTTTCTTTTGCCTAGGAGACTAGCATTCTTCCTACAATGTCACATTGCCTTTCAACTCATGTACAAAAGGAAAGGGTCATTGGCATCTATAGAATTAATGTGATCAAAGATCTTCCCCACCTATTCAGTAGGCCTCAGGTGGGGCTAGGTGGGAAAGCTTGATTATATCTTTGTTTGTAAGTAGGCCTAAAGCCTCTACTTACCAGGTACTAAGCTGATTTGGGTGTCAAGCCCTCAGGACCCTAAGGGAAGCTGCTAAGACCAGAGCCAGTGGTATGTGCTCTGAGTTCTAGTCAATCATGAATTCAGCCAATCAGACACTAGCTAGGACTGTATATAAGGAGAGGCCAGAGTGTGAGAAAACCAGAATTGAAGAGGGACAGAACTGAGAGCAATAGAACTGAGAAGAAGACATTGAAGCAGCAGACATCAAGGGGGCATGGAAGGGCAGACATTGAAAGAGCCAGCTTCGACAGAGCTACAGAAGAGGGTGCTAAGTGGAGAGTTAGGATTCATGAGTGATTGTTTACAGGAAGGCCCCAGCAGGGGGGAAGGTTACAGGATGACTTGGCTCCTTGCTATAATACTGCATTATAATTTCCTTGTTGCTACATTGAGGTGGGCTTACTGGTTTTGGAATATAATTACAGCTATATAAAATTGGGGTTATTGGTCTTGGGATTTTATCATCTGGAGTCTAAATAAATGTTATATTTCTTCTGCCTTCTACCTAGAGAGTTTTTCATACTTTGCAAAACCATTCAGGCATGTTCATGGTCATCCTTGAGGTCGTGAATCTTGCCTTACTGATACAGCATCACATTCACCTGAGGAGTATTTTTATGTAGAATTATCTTGAGACTAAAAATGTATAGTAACTGTAGCTGATCTACCACAAGACTATGAGAGCTTAAGGAATTGAAAATAATAATAGTTGGCATTCAATTGTCATTTGAAGATTTGCAATTCAATGCACGTCATCTCAATTGAATATCACAATAGTCCAGGAAGGACTGAAATAGTCTTGGAAGTTTCAAACTAGATAATATTTGTAAAGCACTTAGCACAGTGCCTGGCAAGTAGTAACTGGTGCTTAATAAATGTTTATTCCATTCCATCCCCTCATTTTCTGGAAAGTAGATCCTAATATATACCCTACTATGGGTGAAGGATGAACTTTAGAAAAGTTAAATGACTTGCCCATGAACACAAAGACAAATGTTCCAGAGGCAGGGTATTCACTAAGATGATTTGGTAAAAAGAATAGTAAATTTGGAGTTGGCTGCAGTCCGTATCCCGATTCTGCTACTTATTATATATGTGACCTTCAGCAAGTCACTCAATCTCTCTAGGCCTCAGTTTCCCCATCTTTAGAATGAAGGGGTTGAAGTAGATGACCTCTATGGTCCATTCCAGTTCAAAATCTCTCATCATTTAAATACATGATCTACTAATATCACATGCAACCAGAATACTGTATCATACTTCCTCTCATGTTGAATATACAGTTTGTACATTATCACTGTCCTACCCTCCAATCCCAGGGAAACTTGTGAATTTAGGGAAAGTCTGGCTCAGACGTTTTCTCCTGCTTTCAGCAGTATCTGATGTAGTATAGTGGAAAGAATATTGGATCTGGAGTCAGAGAACTCCAGAGTGGGGTCAAATATGGACTCTGCCACTTACTGCCTTTGTGTCCTCAACCAAATCACTTAGCATCTCTGGGTTTCCTTGCCTATAAAATGAGGATGTTGGTCTCTAGATGACGACTGAGTTCCCTTCTGGATCTAAATCTATGATCCAATTAGCCATTTATAGCTTTGTATGAAATGGAAACTTCCTCTCCCACAAGTTTTTGCATTTAAGTTTTGCTGAAAAAGAACATGTGGGGAGTGATATGCAGTAAGCTTGGATAATTAGACTGGAGCCACATGGTGAAGATTTTTGGTTTTGTTGGTGGTGCTGAAATCAGGCTCATGGTCTTGTTTGGGGGAGGTAAACCCTCAAAGTCTGGCCAACCACAGCAGTACCACTGCCATTTCTTTCAACCTACTTTACACAGGATCTGGCCTTCATTTTCTTTTTTTCCCCTTTATCTCCCTAGAACATTCAAGTCCTGACAGCTAGGCTTCTCAATCATTATTTCATTTTTTATTAAAATTGAAATTCTTCTTCCCTAGCCAATTTCTGCCTCTCCAGGCCTAGTGGTAAAGTTACTGCCTTTGCCCAGCATGCAACTGATAGATGGAATAAAATGAGAGCAATGTTTCCTTGGATAGAACAGCTAAAGGTTCTAGCTGTCATAAACATTGATTACTCTTGTACGTGAGTGATATAAGTAGATGGATAGGTTTTCCTTTCTATTTCTCCCTTGATTTGAGTAGGAATACATGTTTTTTACCTGAAATTCCCCCTAGAGCTTGTGTCAAATGGAATCAGACAAAACTTTAAACAGGTAAATAACAAAATCCCTAGTTTGGGAATTTCTCATGATATTGTCCAAACTAGTAAAACTTGGTTGTTTTTGCGTTTTATTTTGTTTTGTTTTAGGGGAGGGTAGGAGACTGGGATTCCCTATCTAGTCTGAGCTGGATGTATAGCTCCACTCATGGGCCTGATTGATTTCCAATGTTGATCAATAAGGAAGTTTTAATTTGCTCTGGTTTTCTGACTTGGTCTGATTTATTCCTCCTTAGGAAGTCTTGTGGCCCTATACTCCCTGGGCTCACAATATTAATGTCAGAGTTAATATAGATGTCTCATCAACTTTAGCTCCCCTGCAGCTAGAAATTCCCAAACTCAAATGATCCATCAACCTCAGTCTCTCCAAGTAGCAGCCATGTTCCACTACACCTGGCTAGTACAACTTTTTTTTTGTGCTATTTCCACTGGTTCTCTTTGGGACTTATTTTAGTAGGGTCATGATCTGTTCTTGACAGAGTCTAGACCAACAGAAAGTAAGCTCTGGTTGTAGGTCTCCTTCTAAAGTTAGCTCGACTTCACTTATGGGCCTGTGACAGACCTATATCTTGTTTGAGTTCTGTAATTACTTCATTTCGGGAGTCATCATCATATTGGCAACATAGAAGTTTTTCAGGCATAATAACTGTCTCTCTGTTTTAAATTTTTATTTATTTGTTTTCTTTTTACGTCACCTCCATTTCTGAATATATCCCCCCAAACCCACAAAAGGTATCTTTTATAACAAAGAATAAAAAAGAGGGGAAAAAGTTTGGCAAAACTAATTCATACATCAATTGAGACTGATATTCTATGGAATTTTTCTTAACCATAGTTCCCCATCTTTGCAAATAAGAAAGGGGACCTCAGAACTCTCAAATACCATCTTCTAAGTTTTAAAGGTCCACCATTTGAACTTGCAGACATCATTTTGGATTTTTATTCTGTTATCCATATTGTGAATTATTCCTATCAATTTCATGTCATCTTCAAATTTGATATACCTACTGCTGATGCTTTTATCTAAATCACTGCTAAACATGTCAAATAGCATAGGGACAAAAACAGATCACTGGCACATGCCATAAGAGATCTTTCTCCAGGTTCAGGCTATTAAACTTTTTGGGTCTAATCATTTACCCAGTTGAAAATCCACCTAACTGAAATTCTATCTAATCTGTGTCCCTACAGCCAATCTTCAAGTATGTAATGTGAGATTTTGTTAGATAAATCCAGGTATCCCTGTATCTATGGCATATTAAAAGAAGAAATGATTAGTCTGGCCTTTAGTGATCAGTGTTTCCCCCTTCTCATTTCCTCCCTTCCTCTTCTCTCTTCACATAGATGTATTCAAAAGTCCAACTCAGTTCAGTTATCCAGCAGAGGGAGCCTCTACAGTTGCCTTACACATAGGGATAAGGACAGAGATTATGGTTTCATGGGTATAGGGAATTTCCAAGTGAGGAAGCCAACTCTGCCAGTACAGGTTGGCACTTTCCCTCTAACTCATAGCCTTAGACAGTTGCCCAGGGCATTGAACAGTTAAATGATTTGCTCAGGGTTATGCAATCAGTATTTATTACAGGCCATAGTTAAACCCAGGCCTCCTACTTCTGAGGTCATATTTCTATCCACTCTTTCCTGATCCCTTTGTCTTACATAGGTATTATTTATATGCATATTAACACACATGATGTTTTTTGTGTGTGTATATATGTATGTACACATATATACACATACTCATAAACATCTATATCTACACATACATATACATCTACGCATATATGACTGGAGTCAGGAAGACTCCTCTTCCTGAGTTCAAATTTGGCTTCGGACACTTACTAGCTGTGTGACCCTGTGTACTTGCCACTGATCACTTAACCCTGTTTGCCTCAGTCTCCTCATCTGTAAAAGGAGCTGGAGAAGGAAATGGAAAACCACTCTACCATCTCTGCCAAGAAAACCCCAAATGGAGTCATGAACAGTCAGACATAACTGAAATGACTAAACAACAAATATGAACATATACATAACACACACACATGTTTATGTGTGTGTGTACACATGTGTATACACATACTCATGTGACTTTGAGCAGATGTAGCTAAAGGTACCCTCTTTTGGATAATTTCATTAAGAGTTAGACTTTTGTCCTGTCATTACAAACAAACAATTCCATTAAGATTTTTAATTATTTCTGTATAATATTTTATGAAAGATGCTCATTGGTTTCCATACCATAACCCATTGATAATGAAGTCTATTTGTTTTGGAGCCATTCAGAAGCACTGCTGTATAGTGAACCCTGGCCTAGGAAGACCTGCCTTCTAATCACAGCTATGACATTTACTAGCTGTGAGACCCTGAGAAAGTCACAACCTTCTTCAAATCTGTCTTTTTACCCAGAAAAGGAGGGAGCTGGATTTGATCTTTAAGGTCCCTTCCAACCTTATCATAGTGTACGATTCCTTCATTTCTTCTTTGTATTCAAAGTTAGCACTGTTCCCCACTGACCTAGAAATGCAACAATAAAAGACTGATGGATGCTTTCTAGTCCTTTCCTGTTGTGTTTTATCAGTATCACTACTGGTGATTTGTGGAGCATTTCTACTTTGTGGCCACACAGTCTTTTTCCTGTCCATCTTGGCTTCACAGTTTGCTTAAGTAGAATCAACTTGTCTCCGGTTATTGTGAGCCATTGTGGATTGGGTACTTTTGCAAAGGTGCTACTACACACAGTCATAAAAAAACATTTTTCTCTTCACACTTTGTTCCATAATTAAATTGTACAGCATGGGCCATTATTTTGGGGATATGGAATCATATATCTTCACATCACATTTTTGCATGTCCAAAATAGTTAATATTAATTGGCTCTTTCTTAGAGAATAGACAGTGAGTAATGCTTGCTTCGTAGGTCAAATAGAATCTTAGAAAGCACCCATCCTAATGACAGGAAAAAAATGATATTATGAGAGTTGACCACCAATTTCTGATTAATTATGTTTATTTGTAGGTAATAATTGTAGTGCTGGCTTTTTTTTTTTTTGTTTGTTTGGGTTTTTTTTTTTTTGCTTTCCATTTCACTGAAATGTAAATGAACCTAAATCAGTGGGTGTTCAGGGGATGGGTGAAAGTTAAGGTAACAATTTCAAAGAAATTTACAAGGGATTTATTTACTATCAGGGCAGTTTTTGCCCTTGCAGTCTGTTCAATCTTTTATTTTAATGTTGAAAAGCTTTTGGCTACAGCTGAAGCAAAAATCACATAATTGAGAGAGCTAAACAAATTGTTATGAAACAGAGAACAGTAATGAATTTCCCTCAAATATTGTCCATTATGCAAAGGAAAAAAACACACTGAGGAAACGAAAGCCAAAATTACAAGATGAATCAAGAAATGAAAGACAGAACTCAGGTATTTAGGGTAGTAAATGGGAAGCACTGGAGAGAGAAGAGATTTATTATAGAAGACAAACAAAGGCAAATCGTTCTTGCTTCCTTGCAGTTCAAAAGATTTAAGCACATTATTTTGGTGCATGGCCAACCTGTTTTTGTCAGAATTTGGGGTGAATAGTTTATCTGAATTGATTGTATGTTCTTGCTGTGGAAAGACTTTTGAAATAATAGATTTGTTGTTCCAACGTGCACTGAAAAATGCACACCTTTCTTTTTTGGGGGGGAAAGAAACTTCAAGGAAATGTTTTTTCCCATTTCAAGACAACTGCTACTTTATTTTCCTAAGTTATTTCTGGGCAAAAGGGAATTTTAAAAAATGGCAACATGAAGAAAACACTTTTAGACTGCGAATGGAGCATTCAGGTACACTCTATCAAAAATCTATTTAGCCAGCTTTTATTTTTAGCTTTTTTAAAAAGGACACTGAAGTTCTCTGACATGGAGGTAGTTTTTACTCTCCACTTGTGTCCATTTTACAATTTTTGTAGGCAATGTAGCTACTTTAAGGGTAAACTACTCCACTGGGGACAATTACATATTGTAAAAGACAGTCACTGACTCTTCAACAGCTAACTAAGGAGAGGTAGTGCCATGGCATCGTGAAAAGAACAGATTGGGAGTTAGAGGACCTGTAATCTAATATTGGCTCTGCTCAATAAAAAAGGTGTGTGTGTGTGTGTGTGTGTGTGTGTGTGTGTGTGTGTGTGTGTGTGTCAGAGAGAGAGAGAGAGACAGAGAGACAGAGAGACAGAGAGAGACAGAGAGAAACAGAGAGAGATGGAGAGAAACAGAGAGAGATGGAGAGACAGAGAGAGACAGAGACAGAGAGAGACAGACAGACAGAGACATCTCAGAACAACCAACTTACCTACCCCAGTATCCATTTGGCATGGTAAATTGATGGGGTTAGAAAAGATAATCTCTTGAGTGTCATCCCACTCTAAAATTCTGTCATTCTAGGAACTTAAAAGAGAAAAAAAGTCAGTTAGAGAGTTTTTTTTAATGTCACTCATTACAAAAAGTTTTATTTATCTTAGCTTTACATCTAACTTTCTTTATAAAAAAATTAAAATTTTTATTTAAAGTTTTGAGTTCTAAATTCTATCCCTCCCACCATCCCCTCCACCCTCCCTGAGATGGTAAACAATCAGATATAGGTTATACATGTGAAATTATGTAAAACATTTCCACATTAGTGATTTTTTATAAGAAGACTTGAATAAAAGAAAAAACTGAAAGAAAGTGAAAATAGCATGCTTAAGTCTATATTCAATCAATATCAGTTCTTTCTCTGGAGATGGATGGTATGCTTCATCATTAGTCCTTTGGGCTTGTCTTAGATCGTTGTATTGCTGAGAATAGTTAAGTCAAGTCATTCACAGTTCTTCATTGAACAGTATTGGAATTACTGTGTACCACATTCTCCTGGTTGTTCACTTCAGTATGCACCAGTTCATGTAAGTCTTTCCAGGATTTTCTGAAATATCATCCTGCTTGTCATTTCTTATAGTACAATAATATTCCGTTACAATCATATATCACAGCTTGTTTAGCCATTCCCCAACTGATGGGCATCCTTTGATTTCTAGTTCTTAGCCATGATAAAAAGAGCTGCTATAAATATTTTTGTATAAGTAGGTTTTTTTCCCTTTTTTGGGGATGTCTTTGAAATAGAGATATAGCAGTGGTATTACTGGATCAAAGGGTATACACAGTTTTATTGCCCTTTGGGCATAGTTCCAAATTGTTCTCTAGAATTGTTGGATTGGTTCACAGTTCCAACAGCGTATTAGCGTCTCAGTTTTTCCACTTCCCCTCCAACATCCAACATTTTCATTTTTTGTCATATTAGTGACTCTACTAGGTGTGAGGTGGTACCTCAGAGTTGTTTTAATTTGTATTTCCTTGATCAATAGAAATTTAGAGCATTTTTTCATATCATAACAGATAGCTTTCATTTCTTTATTAGAAAACTGACTGTTCATATCCTTTGGCCATTTATCAGTTGGGCAATGACTTGTACTTTTATAAATTTGACTCAATTACCTATATATTTGAGAAATGAGGCTGTTAGCAGAGATACTTGTTGCAAAAAGTTTTTCCCAGTTTTCTGCTTTCCTTATAATTTTGGTTGTATTGGCTTTGTTTGTGCAAAAAAATTAATTTTATATGATCAAAATTATCTATTTTACATTTTATAATGTTTTCTATATCTTCTTTGGTCCTAAAGTTTTCCCTTATCCATAAATCTGACAGATAAACTATTCCATGCTCTCTTAATTTGCTTATGGTATAACTCTTCATGTGTAAATCATGTACCCATTTTGACTTTATCTTGCTGTATGGTGTGAGATGTTCGTTTATACCTAATTTCTTCAATATTATTTTCCAGTTTTCCCAGCAGTTTTTGTCAAATACTGAGTTTTTACTCCAAAAGCTTGGATCTTTAGATTTATCATGTGCTAGATTACAATGGTCATTTAATATAAGGTAATTTGTACCTAATCTATTCCACTGATCCATGATTGTATTTTTTAGCCAATATCATATTGTTTTGATAATTACTGCTTAACAATAAGTTTGAAATCTGGTACTAGACCACCTTCTTCTGCATTTGTTTTCATTGGTTCCCTCAAGATCCTTAAGCTTTTGTTCTTCCAGGTGAATTTTATTGTTCTTCTTTCTAGCTCTATAAAATAATTTTTGATAGTTTGATTGGTATGGTGCTGAATGAATAGATTAATTTAGCTATAATTGTCATCTTTATTATATTGGCTTGACCTACCCATGAACAATTTATATTTTTTCCAGTTGTTTAGATCTGACTTTATTTGTGTGAAAAGTATTTTATAATTTTGTTCATATAGTTCCTGGGTTTGTCTTCGCAGGTATACTCCCAAATTTTTATATTGTTTACAGCTATTTTAAATGAAATTTCTCTTTCTATCTCTTGATGATGGACTTTGTTGGTAATAAAATAAATAGAAATGCTGGTGATTTCCGTGGGTTTATTTTGTGCCCTACAATTTTGATAAAGTTATTAATGTCAATCTGTTTTTAAATTGATTCTCTAGGATTTTCTGAGTATAGGATTATGTCATCTGTAAACAGTGATAGTTTTGTTTCTTCATTGCCTATTCTAATTCTTTTCATTCCTTTTTCTTCTCTTATTGCTATAGGTAATAATTCTAGTGCAATATTAAATAATAGTGGTGATAGTGGGCATCTTTGATTCACCCCAATTGCATTGGGAAGACTTCTAGCTTATCCCCGTTACAGATAAGGCTTGCTGATGGTTTTAGATATATACTACTTATCATTTTAAAGTAAGTTCCATTTATTTCTATGTTCTCTAGTGTTTTTAATAGGAATGGGTGCTGTATTTTGTCAAAATCTTTTTCTGCATCTATTGAAATAATCATATGATTTCTATTCATTTTGTTATTGATATGGTCAATTATGGTGACAGTTTTCCTAACATTGAACCATCCCTGCATTCCTGGTATAAATTTCACCTGGTGTAATGGTAAGGTAAGTGGGACTTTTTGTTGTCTTTTGTTTTGGAGTGCTTCTCAGCACTAAGGCAGTCAACTGCCTTTGATGAGCCTTGCCTTTCTTTGAATCAAGAGTCATTGATTGGAAACAATATATATGTTGTGGCGCTAATTGTGATTAAAGATCTTTCCCACACTCTTTTGCTAAGTAGATGCTAAGCCTCAGGCCTACACCCTTTTGCTAAGTAGGCACTAAGTCCCAAAGCCCTAAACAGGGCATATATGCTCTGAGGTTGGCATTTTGTTTTGGGGGCTCACTCATTGGAAGAGTATTCATTTGGAGACTCCAGGTAGCCATTAAGGACCCCCCTCCCAGCTTTGAAAACCCAGATGTTGGTGCTTCTTTCTGTGGAAACTATGTATGTATTGCTGTGGTCACACAGGAGCCTGTCTGTGGATTTGTGTTATTTTGCTGTGTTTATAATTTCTGCTTGTAATTTCTGTTTGTATTCTCTCTGAAGTTCAGGGTGCTGACTTTTTCTCCTAAACTAAGTGAATGGTATATGTATGTTTAATTAAAGTCAGATTGTAAATCCATTAAAGTTTCTTTCCTTAGAAAAGCAGATCAAGGGGGCAGAGCCAAGATGGCGGCTAGTAAGCAGGGAATACCATGAGCTCCGTACCGAGTCCCTCCAAAAACCTATAAAAAATGGCTCTGAACCAATTCTAGAAAGGCAGAACCCACAAAACAGCAGAGGGAAGCAGGTCTCCAGCCCAGGACAACCTGGATGGTCTCTGGGTGAGGTCTATACTACATGGAGCTGGGAGCTGGCAGCTGGGAACGGAGTGGAGCAGAGCCTAGCCTGAGCGGCGTGGACCAACAAGACCAGCAACCGGGCAGAGCATGCCCTAGTGCCCTGAATCAGTGAGCTGCGGCAGTTACCAGACTTCTCACCCACAAACACCAAAGAATGCTGAGAAGGTTAGTGGGAAAAGCTGCGGGGGTGGAAGGAGTTCGCGGTTCAGCTTCCAGCCCTGGGGGCAGCAGAGGTGGGGCAGCTACGGCTGTTGCTGCTTCCGGCTCCAGGCCCACCTGGTGGGAGGAATTAAGTGGCGGATCAGAGCAGGGGTGCACAACCTGCTGAAGATCTAAGCCCAGTTCAGGTTGGGGGTCCTTGGGGAAGGAGCAGTGCTGGTGGGGCAGAGCTGGCACCTCCCCCCCAAATGTGGAACATAGAACTCTGTAGTCTACAAGCAGTCATACCCCACTGAAAAACTCAAAGGTCAAGTTAGTTGGCTGGGAATATGGCCAGGCAGTGAAAACGCACCGAGATTCAGTCTCAGACTTTGCATTCTTTCTTTGCTGACAAAGAAGACCAAAACATACAGACAGAAGAAATTAATAAAGTCAAAGAGCCTACAACAGAAACCTCCAAGAAAAACATGAACTAGTCCCAGGCCATGGAAGAGCTCAAAAAGGATTTGGAAAAGCAAGTTAGAGAAGTAGAGGAAAAATTGGGAAGAGAAATGAGAAGGATGCGAAAAAACCATGAAAAACAAGTCAATGACTTGCTAAAGGAGACCCAAAAAATACTGAAAAATACACTGAAGAAAACAACACTTTAAAAAACAGACTAACTCAAATGGCAAAAGAGCTCCAAAAAGCCAATGAGGAGAAGAATGCCCTGAAAGGCAGAATTAGCCAAATGGAAAAGGAGGTTCAAAAGACCACTGAAGAAAATACTACTTTAAAAATTAGATTGGAGCAAGTGGAAGCTAGTGACTTTATGAGAAATCAAGATATTGTAAAATAGAACCAAAGGAATGAAAAAATGGAAGACAATGTGAAATATCTCATTGGAAAAACCACTGACCTGGAAAATAGATCCAGGAGAGATAATTTAAAAATTATTGGACTACCTGAAAGCCATGATCAAAAAAAGAGCCTAGATATCATCTTTCAGGAAATTATCAAGGAGAACTGCCCTGATATTCTAGAGCCGCAGGGCAAAATAGAAATTGAAAGAATCCATCGATCGCCTCCTCAAATAGATCCCAAAAAGAAATCTCCCAGGAATATTGTTGCCAAATTCCAGAGCTCCCAGATCAAGGAGAAAACACTGCAAGAAGCCAGAAAGAAACAATTTGAGTATTGTGGAAACCCAATCAGAATAACCCAAGATCTGGCAGCCTCTACATTAAGAGATCAAAGGGCTTGGAATACAATATTCCGGAGGTCAATGGAGCTAGGATTAAAACCTAGAATCACCTACCCAGCAAAACTGAGTATCATGCTCCAAGGCAAAATATGGAGTTTCAATAAAATGGAGGACTTTCAAGCTTTCTCAGTGAAAAGACCAGAACTGAATAGAAAATTTGACTTTCAAACACAAGAATCAAGAGAAGCATGAAAAGGTAATCAAGAAAAAGAACAAGAAAAAGAAATTGCAAGGGACTTACTAAAGGTGAACTGTTTTGTTGACATTCCTACATGGAAAGATGATGCGTATGATTCATGAGACCTCAGTATTAGGGTAGCTGAAGGGAATATGCATACATATATGCTTATGTATATATATGGGTGAATGTGTATGTATGTATATATCTATGTGTGCATATATATATATATATATATATATATATATATATATATATATATATATATATATATATATATATATATGAGAGAGAGAGAGAGAGAGAGAGAGGACACAGGGTGAGTTGAAGATGAAGGGAAGATATCTAAAAGAAATAAAATCAAATTAAGGGATGAAAGAGGAACATACTGAGAGAGGGAGATAAGGAGAGATAGAATGGGGTGGATTGTCTCGCATAGGGGTGGCAAGAGCAAGCAGTTCTGTGGGAGGAGGGGAGAGGGCGGATGAGGGGGGAATGAGTGAACATTGCTCTCATCAGATTTGGCCTAGGGAGGGATTACCGTACATACCCAATTGGGAATCTTACCCCACAGGAAAGAAGAGGGAAGAAGATAAAAATAAATGGGGGGGATGACGGAGGGGAGGGCTGATGGGGGTGGATGTAGTCAAAAACAAACACTTTTGAAAGGGGACAGGGTCAAGGGAGAAAATTCAATAAAGGGTGATGGGTTGGGAAGGAGCAGAGTATAGTTGGTCTTTCACAACATGAGTATTGTGGAAGGGTTATACATAATGATACACATGTGGCCTATGTTGAATTGCTTGACTTCTTAGGGAGGGTGGGTGGGAAGGGAAGAGCGGAGAGAATTTGGAACTCAAAGTTTTAAAAACAGATGTTCAAAAACAACAAAGATGTTTTTGCATGCAACTAGAAAATAAGATACACAGACAATGGGGTGTAGAAATTTATCTTGCCCTACAAGAAAGGAAGGGAAAAGGGGATGGGAGGGGAGTGGGGTGATAGAGGGAAGCGCCGACTGGTTTACAGGGCAACCAGAATATACACCATCTTGGAGTGGGGGGGAGGGTAGAAATGGGGAGAAAATTTGTAATTCAAACTATTGTGAAAATCAATGCTGAAAACTAAATGTGTTATATAAATTAAAAAAAAATAAAATAAAATAAAAAAATTAAAAAAAAAAAGAAAAGCAGATCAAAGAACCTGTGTTAACAGCCCTCCTGTGAGCTGGTTTTTATTGGCCTTACACAGTTACAGTAGCTGCAAGTAACATTGTTGTTACACCTGGCTATTGGAGTCTTATGATAATTGTGATATATCGCTATAATCTCTTTGCTAGTATTTAATTTAAAATTTTTACATCAATATTCATTAGAGTAATTGGTCTATAATTTTCTTTCTCTGTTTTGGCTCTTACTTGTTTAGGTTTAGCACTATATTTGTGTCACAATAGAAATTTAGTATGACTCCTTTTTTGCCTATTTTTCCAAATAATTTATATAGTATCAGGATTAATTGCTCTTTAAATGTTTGGTAGAATTTACTTGTGAATCTATCTGGTCCTTGGGATTTTTTCTTAGGAAGTTCATTGATGACTTGGTCAATTTCTTTTTTCTATGATTTAGTTAATCAAGTATTTTATTTCTTCCTCTATTAATCTGGGTAATTTATATTTTTTGTAGGTATTTATCCATTCCATTTTGATTGTCAAATTTATTAGCATGTAATTGGGCAAAATAGCTCCTAATAATTGTCCTAATGTCCTCTTCGTTGGTGGTGAGTTCATTCCTATCATTACTGATGCTAGTAATTTGTTTTTTTTTTTCCTTTTTCCTTTCACTAATCAAATTAACCAATGATTTATCTATTTTTTTTTCAGAAAACCAACTAATAGTTCTACTTATTAGTTCAATGAGTTTTTTCTTTCAATTTTATTAATCTCTTCTTTAATTTTTCAGAATTTCTAATTTGGTATTTAATTGGAGATTATTAAAAAATGTTAACTAATTTTTAGTTTTCAACATTCACTTCCATAAGATTTTGAGTTCCAAATTTTCTCTCCCTCCCTCCCTTCCCTCCTGTGTGTCCATATTCATCCCTTTAGGTATTTTCTCCTTACTTTCTTCCCTATCAAGATGTGTGTGTCTGTCACCAGAAATTCGTTTCGGGAGTCATTCATCTCTCTACTGACTTCTCTTGTGAAAATTCAGGCCATGTCATACCATCTATCCACCTCTGAACTTAAAAAAAAATTTTTCTCCCTGATTCTTGTCTATATTATGTCCGATTATGCCCATTTCATATATCACAAAATATAAGATGAATACTAACTTACTTCTGATGTTTCCCTCAATACTACTTCAGCTAATTTTTGTTGTTGTTTTATTGGTCATAAACAGGTTTAGAATAGTAGCTCCCCTCTTGGTTTCTTCCACCTGATTCAGAATAATAATTGAGATGAATTAAGCATTCCTCAGAAAAGCTCAATCTCTTTTAAAAAATCCACATAATTACTATATTATGCCTTTATACATGCCAGGTTTGTTTATGGTCTTTGGATATAGTTTTCCTTGGAATCAATGTGATACATAATGATTAGGATAATAGTGTTATTAACTATAGTTTGGCTACATTATGAGCAGCTGGGTGGCACAGTGGATAAGTGACGGGGCCTGGAGTCAGGAAGACCTAGGTTCAAATTTAACCTCAGACACTTACTAGCTGTGTGACCCTGGGCAAGTCACTTAACCCTGTTTGCCTCAGTTTCCTCATCTGTAAATTGAGCTGGAGAAGGAAATGGCAAACCATTCTAGTACCTTTGCCAAGAAAACCCCAAATGAGTCACTAAGTGTTGAACATAACTGAAACAACTGAATAACAACAAGCTACATTATGGATTAGGCGGACTTTTGTAATTGGTCTAGGAACCTATGATTGAATAGAACTCACAATTCCACTTCCTTTAGAAGCAAACACTCCAGCTCCACATAAATCCTTTATACATTGTTCCCCTCTACATATTCTATGTTCTAGTCATATTAGCTTCCTTGCTGCTCCATCTCTTATCTCTATGTCGTCACATTGTCCCCTAGCCTTTCCTCTAGACTTCTTAGAATCCCTGGCTTCCTTCAAGACTCAGCTAAAGTTCACTTTCTGAAGAAGGTCTTTAAACATGTAAATAGCAAGATCACTAGTTCAGAAATTTTTCATGATATTGTCCAAACTGGCATAACTTACTACTTGTTAATGGTTGTTCATCCTTATTCTAGGTGTGTATTTTTGTTATGTAAGACTATATCCTAACTCTTTACCCCTCCAAAACAGGTTTGTAGTCAAAGGTGAGCACTTTTTTTAACTTACCTCATTTGAGCTGGTGTAGCAATTCTAGGAATCAAGATGATTTTTCCATGTCTTGATCCTGGACCTCAGGTCTCTGACTTCAACCCTGATTGGTCCTCACCTATGTTCTACTTACCTTTTGCTTGGTTTATTCCACACACAAACCCTCTTGGAGGTTAGGGTTAGGACATAAAAAGAAAACACTCTAAGTAGTTTACCATCAGGTAAAATCTGGAAGTCCTCTGAGCTTAGAGGTCACTGAACAAAAGTGGCTTGCCCACCAGCACACAGGGCCTCTCCTTTTTCCCCCCTTTGTTACATGTCCAAGTCTTTTTAGAAGTGTTCCAATAGGTGAGCTAAAGATGTAATAATCTTAAGTAATGGAAAGATGTATGGTGATTTCTGATGTAGTAGTTAAGGTATTTTAAAAAATGTGTAAGTTGCTCATTTTCAAAGAAAATTACACTTTGAAAAAGTGTAAGAATTTTGATTAGAAATGAACTTTAGTTGAACTGTGTACAACTTATGTTAAATAAATATTTATGAAAAAGAGGTAAACTTAGATAAGCTTTTTACCTATCAGTCAAAAAGCAAAAATCAGAAAAAAAATTACATATACTAAATCCCAATCAGGAATTGCATTTTAATAACAAAATTACCAAAGAATCTGAATACGTTTCTATTCACACATAGTTTTCAATTTCTGAAATGTCTAAGTGCCACATCCAGTTATTTATCTAAGATTTCTCTTCTCATTGTAGATGCTGAAGACAGAAACAATTTAGGTAATGCTACTTCCCCTTGTGATGTGGAGAAAGCTATGAGAGAATTACCAGCAAATAAAGCAGCTCCCCTTAATGGGTTCTCTCTAGAATTTTTTAAATTATTCACACAAATCTTAGCCCCTATTCTGGTTGCCACTTTGATGAGTCTCTTATCTGATTCACTGCTTCATATGAGACAGTCAATGGAAAAGGCATAAAAAGCTAGGTGTAATTTAAGATATCTATATAAAAGAATCAAAATTTGTGAACTTTGCTTTACATGGGACCAACATGGCTAGCTGAATTCCAGGCATTTTTTCTTCCTACAAGGTAGGTCATCACAACAAGCATTCATTAAGTACTGACTCTGTGCCGGGCACTGTGCTAAGCTATGGGAATACCAATACAAAAAAAAAGAAAGACAGTCCCTGATAACAAACAAAAGGGAGATGAAATAGAGGAAGATGCCAGCAGAGGCATGGTGTTGAAGTCAGAAAAGTTGGAACCGCAGAGGGGAGGAAAATGAAAGTTGGCCAGCCTGGGGCCCTCCCCGAAATGGAAGCCTTGCGAAGAATTCAGTAACGGAAGAAGAGGGCTAGCATGGCAGAGGGATACTCCAAAGTAAGAAGGCCTGGATGTTAGGTGCAGGTTAGGGAAGATCCAAGATGAGGAGGCTCCAGGTAACAAGAGGAGTTCCAGAGGGAGGCTAGATACTAATGAGGGATCACAAAGTTTCTTTATACCTAGTAAAATACCTTGGAAAATAAGAAGTACTTAGATATTTGCTGAATTGAATTAGTTTAGGTGTAAAATAAAGGCCTTGGTAGAATTTTAAACTCACTGATTGTGAGCCACTAGGGAAGCCATGTTAAATGCATTGTTTATTCCTTTTATCACATATGAGAGGATGTGAGAGATGTCAAAGCAGGAAATATTTGTGTCCACAATGCACTCTCACATCCTTGCCAGCATCCCAGTTGTAGCTTGACCCATTTTTTTGAGAGCACTACAAGTTATACACTACGTATTTTAAAATATGTGAGCAGACTTTCAGATAATTTATCTCCTTTATCCATTTTAGGATTGATAGGTGATTCATGCTTCAGCAAGTGTTTTTTTTTAATTGGTTTTCTTCTTTATCGAGTCACATAAAGGATGATTTAAGACAATGGAAATGAGAGACCTTATCATTAAAATTTTGGTAAAAATTTAAAGCAATCATCCATTTACTAGGCATCCATAAGGTTCAGAAAGTTTAGAGAAATTAGGTGGGACATGATCCCAGTGCTCATGACACTAGCAAGGAAATAAGTCTGGTAGAGCCAGAATATTTCTTACAAAGATGATAAAGCATGTGAGTACATGTGCACAGAAGTTCAACATCTTTGGGGTGGTATGGGGTGGTTAGAGGCTCTAAATTAGTCAGGGAAACTCTAGGAATTTCTCACTGAATGAACAGTTTCCATGCTGCACCTTTTGCTTCTCCTTTACAAAATGTGTAGCTAAGCTCTAAATAAGGGTCTGAAATTTGAATCAGCCTAAGTAGTGGGATTAATTTGAATGGCTCAAGTTAGGTGGGATCTATTAGTTGATCTAGGAACTAGTCCAAAGTACAAACCACCCTGTTAGACAGATAACACAAAGGAGGCACTGGAGGTTTGGACTCCAGCCTCTCACAGGTTCACTCTTGATCTGGTCAGACAGGAAAAGAGCTTCAAAGGGTTTAATAATGAGCTTTATTCTAGTCTAGTCTTCTTTAACACAGTATTGCTGATAATGGAAGCACCACAAACTCCTACAGCATTACCTAATCACTGTTCTCACAGAGGCTGGTGAGAAGGGGGTGGGGATAACTACCCCTATGTCTCAATGGGGTCAATTGAGATAGGCACAACTTGAGCATTCAACCCTAGAGGGTTCCCCTAAACTTCCTCAAGCCTCAACAGGGGCCAGTTGAGGCAAACACAGATTCCCCTCTCCCAAGCCTTGATGGGGACCAATCAAGACATACACAGCATCCCAGCTTGTGCATTCAACCATAAAGGTTCCCCAACTCACTGACCACTGACCACCTATTTTATAGGGCATCAGACAAAGAAGGCATATTGCCAGCAATAGCCTTACAAGTTTACATCACCTCATCCTTATATCTCACTGCACAGTCTCAGTGGAGGTTTATAATTTCAGCACACATATTTATATTATTTATCATTAAACAATGCTGCACAAGTGTGGTAGAAATGTTTTGAACCATGAGCCTGGGAAACTGAGATTGTTATGGCTGTGGATCCTGAGAAACTGAACTCTAAGAAATAAAAATAAAAATCCACCTTAAACACACTAAAATCCACCTTGCTTACTCTAAAATTCACCCTACTGTCACACCCTCATCCAATATGGCTGGATTCTCCACTAGGTACAGGAACAAACAAAAAGTGGTGTGTTTCCCTTGACCTAAGAAGGTTGCTAAAGGTAGTATCCATTTATTTTCTGAATTCCTATAGCTAGTATTGTGTGTACTACTCACCTGCTTTGCTATGTACCAGCCTACCTACTTCCCTTTACAACTTGATTGTAATTTCCTTGAATGAAGAGGTCATGGCATTCTTCTTTGTAACCACAGCACATATTTAAAAGAAAAAGAAAGAAATAAAAAGGAAAGAAAAAGAAAAATCATCTTTATATAGTATTAGAAAAGTGTTTGTTGAAAATAAGAATATCCATCAATCAATAAGTATATATTAAGGGCCTACCATGTACCAGCCACATAGCATTTGGGGATACAAGCACAAATAATGAAACAATTCCTACCTAAACTGAACGAGCATTCTCTTTTATGTAAAAATTTTTATATTTCATTTTTTCAAATTACATGTAAAAACAATTTTTAGCTTTCATTTAAAAAAATGAGTGCCCAATTCTTTCCCTCCCTCCCCACTGCCTGAAATGGCAAGAAATTAAATATAGATTATACATGTACAGCCATGCAAAACATATTTCCATATTAGCCATGTTAAGAAAGAAAACAGACAAAAAAACCCAAGACAAATAAAGTTTTTTTTTAAAAGTATGCTTCAGTTTGAATTCTGACTCCATTAGTTCTTTCTCTGGAGGTGAACAGATAGCATTTTAAAATTTCAGTATTGTCTTGGACCATTGTAATGCTGAAAATAGCTAAGTCATTCACAATCGATCTTTGTACAATATGGCCATCACTGTGTATAATGGTCTCCTGGTTCTGCTCACTTCACTTTGCATCAGTTCATGTAAGTACTCCCAGTACTTTCTGAAAGCATCCTACTGTTCATTTCTTATCGTACAATAGTATTCCATCATAAGCATATACCACAACTTGTTCAACTCTTCCCAAATTGATGGACATTCCCTCAATTTCCAATTCTTTGCCACCAAAAAAGAGCTGTTATAAATATTTTTGTATAAATTGGTCCTTTTCCCTTTTTTAAAAAAATTCTTTGAGATACAGATCTCATAGTGATATTGCTGATTCAAAGAGTTAGCATGGTTTTATAGCCCTTTGGCCATCTGAACTAACATTCTAATAAGGGAGACAAGTACATAGGGATCCTATGAGATGGAAATAAGGAGGGAATGAATTTCAAGCATAGGGTATAGGGTAAGGTACAAGCTGTATTAATAGCCAAAAGAGGTAGGATAGGAGATATGGGTGAGGCAGGCAACTAGGTGGCATAGTACATAGAGCAAAAATACAGCGATGAGGTTAAAAACAAAACAAAACAAAAAAGCCCTTGTTCTTAGAAGATCAGCCAAGGCTACTTTGAGTTTCCCATCTCTACCCAGACTTAATTTAAATTAATCAGTAGCTTCCAGAGGCTAGGACCTTAATGTATTCCACTTTCATTCTCTCTCATTTTTTTATCAGAAGAGTTTAAGGATAATACAATATAGCTTATTTTGTAACTTTTGGAGTAGAAGGAATAGAACTACTTTCTTCTTCCTTATTTGGATTGGTTTTCTTTCCATAGAGGTGGTGGATAGCTCATCTTTTCCCTCTAGCCTAGAAACATCTGAACACTCTGAGGAGGACACCATGGATTGACTACCCTTTGTACAACAGTTTTCACTTTCTTCTGTGTGCTTTATTCCACGAAAGTATCGAACCCTTGGGTCAAAGTTTGATATTTCTCAAAATACTTCTTCATTTTCTGACCACTTGGTATAGAAGACATACAAGTCAGGCAGCTCTCCATGATTCTGTTAGACAATCACATTCTTCTGCTTGACACATGCCCATGTGCACATGCACTCCTTTGTATTATATAATCCTCCTTCCATCTGATCTCTTTAGTAGCAATAGCTCCCATCTTTGAAACATTCTGCCCTGTGTTCTGTACTGTTTCATATGGACAGTCCTTTAGACCTGAGCACAAAATCTACTAGATCCAGAAAGTCTTCCCTCACCAACTTAAATACTTTGTGGTACAAAGCACCTAATTGATCCCTACTTTTTATATGCTGAAATGTCACATATACAATTAATATTTGCCTTTGCCTTGCTTCTTGTTTAGATTTCACATTACAATAATGCCAACAGCTAATATTTATATGGTGCTATGTGCCAGGCACTGTGCTAAGTGCTTTGCCTTGATGTCTCGTTTGATGCTCATAACAACCCTAGGAGGTAGGTGCTATTTTAATCCCCATTTTACAATTGGAGACATTGAGACAAACAGAATTTAAGTGACTCATTCAAGGTCACACGGTTAGTAAGTGTCTGAGGCTAGACTGGAACTCTAGGTCTTCCTAACTCCAGGCCTGGTCCACTGCACCGCCTAGCTACCCCTGTATTATAATAGCTAATAATGATAATAGGTAGCATTTTATAGCACTTTACAAATATCAACTCATTTTATTCTCACATCAACCTTGGGAGGAAAGTGCAATTATTATCCTCATTTTACAGATGAGGAACTTGAAGAAGAAGGAGGTTAAGTGACTTGCCCAAGGGTCATATAACTAATAAGTGTGGGAGGCCAGATTTGAAGTCAGATCTTATTGATACAGTAGAGAAAATCCTAGATTTGAAAGCAGGGGACCTGAGTTCAAATCCTGACTCAGCAGCTAACTATCTGAGCTCCTGTGGGAAAGTCACTTCATTTCTTCTGGCCTTCAAGTTTCCTTGAGGAAATCTCTATGAAATGATTATATTGAACTAGATGACCTCAAAGGGGCCTTCTGGAGCTAAGTTTATGATTCTTTGCTCCAATTTGCAGTTGACTCCCTTTAGGCTAACTGTGTGAAGAGAAGAAACTCTTCCACAGCGTCACTGGTAAAGAGATTATTGCAAAGAATGAACATTTATAGAAGCATACATATTGACAGGCACTCAGCTGTCCCCTGGAATCCGTATATCCTTGGCATGTTCTTGCTTATTCTATTCATCTTAGGTCAGTAGGTATAGAAGTGTTCTAATATTCACTGGTGCTCCTATTCATAGGATAATGTACAAGTAAACATTTTTTTTTCAGAAGCAATTAACATCAAGACAGCTAATAATTACATTGTACTATAGTTTGAAAACAGTCTCTGTGCATTTTGGTAACGCTAGTATTACCATATCATTAACACATACGCAGCTATGAAACATTTCACTGTAAGCAGAATGTTTAGAAGGATTGAACACGACCATTCCTTTTTAGGTGGAACTCACAATTTAAACATTGGCTTCTTATAGTAACTTCAGAAACATCTGAAGCCTGAAGGGCCAGCTGGCTCAGCGTTCATTGGCAGGAAACCCTGCAGCACCTTCCTTTCTGATTGCTATATTATGTCCCATTTATTCACCTGATTTGCCATTGCTTTGCAGGGAGTCAATCTCTATCGCTTCCAGCATTTGGTTTCTGAGTAGATTTCTATAGTCACTGAGATTCAGCTCTAGTTATTGGGCTGTTTTAATTGAAGATAATTCTTTAACTGGTCTGTCAAATTTAGTACTTGTTTTCATTCAGTGAATATCAATAAATTCTCATTTCATTCATTTAGGCATCTAGCACACTGCCTGGCATATAGTAGGCCCTTTAATAAACACTCCTTGATACATTAATTCCTAGTTTCCTTAGTTTTCTTTAAGGAGAAAAAACCTTTTTAAATGTTGGCTTATAGCTATTCATAAGATCAGATTCAAAATTATTTCAGAAACATTTTAATGAATTTTTAAAAATTGAAATATTTTAATTTTTCCCAATTACACATGAAGACAATTTTTAACATTCATCTTAAAAAAATTTTTGGAGTTCCAAATTTTCTCCCTTCTTCCCTTATCTCTTCCCTTCCTAAGATGGTAAGCCATTTGATATAGGTTATACATGTGCAATCATGCAAAGCATATTTCCATATTAGTCATGTCGTGAAAGAAGACACAGACATCACCCCCCTCAAAAACATGAAAGAAGTAAAGAAAATGAAAAAGAATATGCTTCAATCTTCATTCAGACTCCATTAGTTCTTTCTCTGGATATGGATAGCATTTTCCATCACAATCTGGAATTGTCTTGGATCATTGTATTCCTGAGAATAGCCAAGTCATTCACAATTCATCTTCATATAATATTGCTGTTATTGTGTACAATGTTGTCCTGTTTCTGCTCACTTCACTTTGCATTAGTTCCTGTAAGTCTTCCCAAGTTTTTTCTGAAATCATCCTGCTCATCGTTCTTATAACACAATAGTATTCCATTACATTCATATATCACAACTTGCTTAGCCATTCTCCAATTGATGGACTTTCTCTCAATTTTCAATTTTGCCATGACAAAAAGAGCTTTTATAAATATTTTTTTGGTAATAGAAACAATCTTGCTTTTTGACATTTTACCTTGGCACACGTGTCTTGGAAGGTCAAGGTTTCTCCTTTGACAATTAGAAAGTTTTAGTCATAACACCTGAAATAATGTATCCATTGTAATGGTTCTCTAGGGGAAAAATACTGTAAACTGTTTGTTCTAGATGGTTTTCCTTGTTTTTATTCTATTTATCTTCCTAATGTGCAGAATGTAATCATGCTTCTTTCCCAGGTTTCACAAAACTAATTATTCCCTATTTACCACCCCAACCTCAGATGAGAGGGTGTTCCCTCCTTAGCCTTGAGTTCTTAGCCAACAGTTTGGGTTATTTTCCCCATTATAATGTAATCTTCCTAAAGTAAGGGATTGTCTTTTTTTTTAACTTATATCCCATGACTTGGCACATAGTAGGTGTTTAAACATGCATTTTCATTCATTCATTCATTCATTCATTAATTCAAGTTTCCTTATAACCTGAAGAATGTAGGGGGCCTACTTTTCATCTAGGGATTTATGGTACAGCAAGTCAGTGAATCAGGCTTGGCCCAATATCATAGGAATGCTCTAGGCTATCTAGAGGAAAATGCTTATTTTATCAGATTTTATTAGGGAGGGAAAACTATATTATTCTTGATAAGATGGTTTGGCAGAAAACTTTCATCAAGTATTTATATTCAAGAAAGTGCAGAAATTCATTTGTTCAGAAATTTTTTCAACTAAGTGGAATTGAACATTGGTGACAATAGACTCTTATGAGAACCCATGAATCTTGGTCATGCTTCAGAGAAACAAAAGGGAGGTATCAAAATCAGGTCAGATCTGCTTTTTAATGCAATCATTGCTGCCTCAACATGTTCATTTACCTGTTCCAGGCACTGTGCTAAGTACTGGGGATGCAAATAATAAAACAATCCTTTCTCTCAAGGAACTCACATTCTTACAAGAGAGATGACTAAACATATATATAAGCATATCTACCAGCCCTCACTGGTCAATGGTAACAACTGACTAATAGCATGATACACTTTTAAGTTTAAACTGCATTTATTAACATTTTTCTCATAGTTTTCTTAAGTCTAGTCAGTAAACCAAAGAATAAATCAGGGCCTGATTTGTAATGTTTGCTGATTTCTGAAATGTGAATAATCAAACTAAAAATTTAACAACCAGCTTCCTGGAGAGGTAGCTCCAGCATACCTCTATGGTTAATAACACAAATATAAGAAGAATAAACACAAAGAAAGTAAGGTCAATAGCATACATAGAAAGAGAATAAATACAGAATAGTTAGATTCAAAGAAGTTTGGGAGGTAGGGGACTAGTAGTTAGAGGCTTCGGGCAAAAGGTAGTATTTGTGCTATGTCTTAAAGGAATGTAAAATATGTTTATAAAGCCTACAACTGTTATAGAACTGGTTAACTTCTTGAGGGAAGAGACTTTTTTACTTTTATCTTTGTTTCCCCAGCAATTAGCATAGGGTTTGGACCACACGTGCTGATTAATAAATGCTGTCTGAATTGAATTCTTACTGAATTGAACTGAACCGAACTAGAGACAAATCAATACCTTCAACTTCAGAGCTGGGAAGGTTGAAAATACAAAATCCAGAACATGTTAAAGTTCAGCACTTTATTTATAGGATAATTTTGTTTCTGCTTCCCTTGCTTATTGCAGTAAGATGTTAAACATCAGTCTGTCACACAGGCCAAGTGCTGATCTAATGGGCCTGTAAGGGCACTCTTTTTCCCTTTCAACATTGTAAAAATGTTATGTGTATAAGTCCACTTAGTTGCCCACCTGCTATGATATTATATTTAAAATAGCTTATTCTTGTGCATGGGGATTTATAAAATGAGTTTCTAAGAGATGAGAAACCATGGAGTTTTATCATTGTTTACCACTTTTTATGGTGCTTTTAAAAGCATTTACCTTGAGCACAGTGGGATGGCTTTCTTTGAACTAGTCTAGACTGTTGGCAGCCAAGGAACTCAGAAAAGAATGAGGTAGAAGCAGTTTCTCCCTACTCACCCCTCTAATTGAGCTTCATAGGAGGTTAAGTTCCTTTTACACTTCACCAGGGGACTACAGCCAAAGATCCGCCTCTTACAGGTCACATTTTGCCTCTTATGTAGTCACATTTCTTTTTCTGGTGGGGTTCATGTCCCCAAACAGTGAGTGACTTGAGCAAATTTGCTAAGCCCTCTATTCCTTTGTGGTGTTAAATGCTACATCCTCCAGAAACAGCAAATATTCTATTAGATTGTGTGCGTAATGCGTGTAAGGTTCAAAACATCCCTAACACTCTCATTAGAGCATTGAATCATATTGTGTCTGACTAATAGATGCTTGAGGTACTTTTGCAGAAGTGAGGTTTAAGAATAATTCCCATTATTATGACTGCCCTCAAAAAAGAGCAGTTTCTTAAACTTTTTGTGGGTTATGGACTTCTATGGTCCATGGTAAAGGCTAGTATACCCTTCTCATAATAATGTCACTAAATACATAAAATATATAGGATTACAAAGGAAATAAATTATAATGGAATAATACAGTTATCAAAATGTTGGGGGAAAAGTTCATAGATTCCAGGTTAAGAATCTCTGATTTAAAGTGAGCAAGAACAGGTGTATATGTGTTGGGAGGGGTGGATGTGAGTCAGAATTGAAATTTATCTAAGGCAGAGATGGGGAACCAGCAATCTGGAGTCCACATGTGGCCCTCTAGGTCCTAAAACACTGCCCTTTGACTAAATCCAAACTTCACAGAACAAATCCCCTTAATAAAAGGATTCATTCTGTAAAACTTGGACTCAGTCAAAAGACTGCACCCTGGGACCTAGACAGTCACATGTGGTCTTGAGGCCAAAGGTTCCCCATTACTGATTTAAGGCCTCAAAGCTCATTAGTGAACAAAAAGGAGAAAAAAAATTATTTTTTTTGACAATTAATATTGGCTACACTTCTTCCCTTAACATATACAAGCCCTGGAAGCAGCCAAAAAGAGGCCTTAAATTGGAAACACAATCTATAATAAACCACAATGTATTTTTTTAAATTTATTTAACATATTTAGTTTTCAGCATTGATTTTCACAAGAGTTTGGATTACAAATTTTCTCCCCATTTCTACCCTCCCACCCACTCCAAGATGGCATATATTCTGGTTGCCCTGTTCCCCAGTCAGCGCTCTCCTCTGTCACCCCACTCCCCTCCCATCCCCTTTTCCCTTCCTTTCTTGTAGGGCAAGATAAATTTGCCTGTGTATCTTATTTTCTTGTTGCATGCAAAAACATTTTTGTTTGTTTTTGAACATCTGTTTTTAAAACGTTGAGTTCCAAATTCTCTCCCCTCTTCCCTTCCCACCCACCCTCCCTAAGAAGTAAAGCAGTTCAACATAGGCCACATGTGTATCATTATGTATAACCTTTCCACAATACTCATGTTGTGAAAGACTAACTATATTTTGCTCCTTCCCAACCCATCCCCCTTTATTGAATTTTCTCCCTTGACCCTGTCCCCTTTCGAAAGTGTTTGTTTTTGACTACCTCCACCCCCATCTGCCCTCCCCTCCATCATCCCCCCCATTTTTTTTTATCTTCTTCCCTCTTCTTTCCTGTGGGGTAAGATTCCCAATTGGATATGTATGGTATTCCCTCCTTAGGTCAAATCTGATGAGAGCAATGTTCACTCATTCCCCCCTCATCCGCCCTCTCCCCTCCTCCCACAGAACTGCTTCCTCTTGCCACCTTTATGGGAGATAATCTATCCCATTCTATCTCTCCCTATCTCCCTCTCTCAGTATGTTCCTCTCTCATCCCTTAATTTGATTTTATTTCTTTTAGATATCTTCCCTTCATCTTCAACTCACCCTGTGTCCTCTCTCTCTCTCTCTCTCTCTCTCTCTCTCTCTCTCTCTCTACATATATATATATATATGTATGTATATATATATATACATACACACATAGATATATACATACATACACATTCACCCATATATATACATAAACATATATGTATGCATATTCCCTTCAGCTACCCTAAAACTGAGGTCTCATGAATCATACACATCATCTTTCCATGTAGGAATGTCAACAAAACAGTTCACCTTTAGTAAGTCCCTTGCAATTTCTTTTTCTTGTTCTTTTTCTTGATTACCTTTTCATGCTTCTCTTGATTCTTGTGTTTGAAAGTCAAATTTTCTATTCAGTTCTGGTCTTTTCACTGAGAAAGCTTGAAAGTCCTCTATTTTATTGAAAATCCATATTTTGCCTTGGAGCATGATACTCAGTTTTGCTGGGTAGGTGATTCTAGGTTTTAATCCTAGCTCCATTGACCTCTGGAATATCGTATTCCAAGCCCTTTGATCTCTTAATGTAGAGGCTGCCAGATCTTGGGTTATTCTGATTGGGTTTCCACAATACTCAAATTGTTTCTTTCTGGCTTCTTGCAATGTTTTCTCCTTGATCTGGGAGCTCTGGAATTTGGCGACAATATTCCTGGGAGATTTCTTTTTGGGATCTATTTGAGGAGGTGATCAATGGATTCTTTCAATTTCTATTTTGCCCTGTGGCTCTAGAATATCAGGGCAGATCTCCTTGACAATTTCTTGAAAGATGATATCTAGGCTCTTTTTTTGATCATGGCTTTCAGGTAGTCCAATAATTTTTAAATTATCTCTCCTGGATCTATTTTCCAGGTCAGTGGTTTTTCCAATGAGATATTTCACATTATCTTCCATTTTTTCATTTCTTTGGTTCTGTTTTATAATATCTTGATTTCTCATAAAGTCACTAGCTTCCACTTGCTCCAATCTAATTTTTAAAGTAGTATTTTCTTCAGTGGTCTTTTGGACCTCCTTTTCCATTTGGCTAATTCTGCTTTTCAAGGCATTCTTCTCCTCATTGGCTTTTTGGAGCTCTTTTGCCATTTGAGTTAGTCTGTTTTTTAAGGTGTTGTTTTCTTCAGTGTATTTTTCAGTATTTTTTTGGGTCTCCTTTAGCAAGTCATTGACTTGTTTTTCATGGTTTTCTTGCATCCTTCTCATTTCTCTTCCCAATTTTTCCTCTACTTCTCTAACTTGCTTTTCCAAATCCTTTTTGAGCTCTTACATGGCCTGGGACCAGTTCATGTTTTTCTTGGAGGCTGTTGGTGTAGGCTCTTGCACTTTATTGACTTCTTTAGGCTGTATGTTTTGGTCTTCTTTGTCAGCAAAGAAAGAATGCAAAGTCTGAGACTGAATCTCGGTGCATTTTCGCTGCCTGGCCATATTCCCAGCCAACTAACTTGACCTTTGAGTTTTTCAGCGGGGTATGACTGCTTGTAGACTAGAGAGTTCTATGTTCCACGTTTCGGGGGGGGGTGCCAGCTCTGCCACACCAGCACTGCTCCTTACCCAACCCCTAACCTGGACTGGGCTTAGATCTTCAGCAGGCCGTGCACTCCTGCTCTGATCCGCCACTTAATCCCTCCCACCAGGTGGGCCTGGAGCCGGAAGTAACAACAGCTGTAGCTGCCCCACCTCTGCTGCCACTGGGGCCAACTCTTTCTACTCCCTCAGCTTTTCCCACTAACCTTCTCCGCAGTCTTTGGTGTTTGTGGGTTAAGGAGTCTGGTAACTGCCACAGCTCACTGATTCAGGGTGCTAGGGCCCCCTCCGCCCGGCTTCTGGTCTGGATGGTCCGCGCTGCCCACGCTGTACTCTGCTCCACTCCGTTCCTAGCTCCCAGCTCCCAGCTCCGTGTGGGATAGACCTCAACCAGAGACTATCCAGGCTGTCCTGGGCTGGAGCCCTGCTTCCCTCTGCTGTTTTGTGGGTTCTGCTTTTCTAGAATTGGTTCAGAGCCATTTTTTATAGGTTTTTGGAGGGACTTGGTACGGAGCTCATACTAGTTCCTGCTTACCAGCCGCCATCTTGGCTCCACCCCCCAACAACAGCTCAAACCACAATATATTTTAAAGAGGTATGACATGATATGATATATGTGCCTTTAAAAAAGATATGAAGAGAAGATATATACATTCAGAAATTAGTTATCATGAAGAGGATGGGGCCAAAGAGAAGAAATGAAAATATTACCACAAAAATCCCACTGATTTAAGGCAAGTAAGTCAGCATTTTCATATTATTAAGAGGTTCAGGAGAAAAGTATTAAGAATCAGTGTTGTTTAATGATTAGACTAGGAGATGTGAATTGTACACCCAGAATCTTGTTTTGGAAGTTTCATTGTTTCTGCCAAATAGAAAGTAGGAGCTTAATAAATACTTATTGACTGACTGGCTGACATAGCAGAAAGTTCAATAAAGTCTTAGCATCTCTCCATTTGATTGAACATATCTTTTCTCCCTTAGACTCCCTGAAGGAAGAGATAGTTTCGATTCATCTCTTTATTCCCCTCAGCATCTACCTAGTACAGGACACGTGGTAGGGACTCAGTATTTTGTTTTGTTTTCTAAAGAAATGAATGAAATTTCGCTGTGGTCAGTTCATGTAATTTTTAACATATACATGTTATGAGTTGGTCAACAAGCATTTCTTAAATATCTACTCTGTCTCCATCACTGTGCTAAGTGCTGGGGATGAGGGGAGGGAGGAAAGGGGGAGAAGAGACAGAAAGAGAGAGAGAGAGAGAGAGAGAGAGAGAGAGAGACAGAGACAGAGAGACAGAGACAGAGTGAGACAGAGACAGAGTTCTTGTCCTTGAGAATCTCATAGTCTAATGGGGAAGACATGTAAACAATTATGAACAAATAAGATATATACAGGATAAACTAAAGATAATAAATAGAGGAAGTTATTAAACTGGATTGGGTATTAATCCACTGGTATTAAAGTGGATTGGAAAAGGTTTCTTATACAAGGCAGGATATTTAGCTGGGACTTTATGGGAACTATGGAGAGCAGAAGCTGGAAATGAGGAAGGAGAGAGAATGGCATGGGAGGGAACTGCTCAGACTTAGGACATGGAGCATCAAGAAAGCCAGGGTCACTAGAATGAAGTATAATTGGGAATGAGTAAGTTGTAAGAACATTAGAGTGTTAGGAAGGAGCCAGGTTATGAAAGGCTTTGAACACTGAAGAATTTTATATTTGAGATGCACAAATACATAATATAAATTATATCTGAGTTTTATTTGGTAGCAGCAATGGCAATGCTTTTCTCCCCTAAACCCTCACATTTTAGGGAAGTCAAATATGTTGTACTCATATTAATAGTTTCACAAAACTTTGAGGTCACCAGCTAAGTCTTTCATATAGAAATAGAGATAGATGTGTAGAGGTAGATATATATATATATATATATATATATATATATATATATATATATATATATATATATATGCACACACACATATGTAGATGTAGATATATGTATATACTATATAATAGATTATATATACTATACACACATGTATATGCATTGTGTATATGTGCACATATATGTATGTGTGTGTATATGCATATACACATTCAGATTTCACCAGATTTCTATGCCCTGGAACAGGGCATGTAGTATGTAGAAAACTTTGCGAGACCAGTGACCAAGTATTTACTGTGCTGGTAAATGTTTAGCTCTCTAGGGTGGGGGTGGGGGAATGTACACATGACATACTTTTAAGTTTAAAGCTCTATTAGTAATATTTTCTTCATCACTTTCTTAAGTCTAGAAAATAAACAGAACAATGTATCAAGCCCTGATTTGTAAAGTTTGCTAGTTTCTGAGGTATAAATGTTCACACTGAAAATTTAGCCACCAGGTCTCCTGAAAGCCGGCTACAACACACCTAGGACCATAATAATAGTATTATTATTATTTGGAAAAGAGCTTCAAAAAAGAATGCTTAAATGCTTGTTTATCCTCATGCCTCGGTCAGTTAGTTTAAATACAGGAATATGTTCAAATTACCTATTTTAGGCACATTCATGCCGGTTGGGATTTGTCATTGAGTTGTCTTATTTCTGAAAAATTAAAGTAATAGAAAAAAAGTCAGAGATGAGTTTTAAAAAACAAAAACTAAACACAAACAAAAAATTCCTACAAACCTTTTCATAGTCATACCTAAATCTCTGTTGGGACTTCAGTTTTAAAGTAAGTTAGAGAAGATTAGATTTAAAAGGTTTAGTCATTAGGGATTTTCCATTGCCGGTAATAGGGTCAATTGAAACTAGTTAAAATATTTTAATAGAAGTTTTCTTTTCATTAGGATTCTTTTAAGACTGGATATAGTCTCCAACTAATAAAGATAATAGTAAAATACATCAGGGCCCTATTGCAGAAGATGAGAGACACTGGGGCAAATTGCTGCTCTTTATTCCTGCCTGGGAAGGCTAGAATGGCTGTATTTCTTTCCGTTTTATAAGGAAAATTAACTGCCTAAATGCAATGCCGGCATGCAAATAAGACTGTATAGTAGTAAAGTTCTGCATCTCATCAGGGACTTGTGTTCAATACTCCCTGGTATAAAATACCACGGGCTTTCTCAGGCATAGCACAAGTCGAATGAAAATGGCTTCTAAGGAGGCAGAAAAGAACAGGCATATAAGTATTGCATATCAATCCAAAACATTAACAGTAGTACATGTGAATCATTGCAACATGTCTTCCTTTGAGAATCTCAATGTACTTAGAAGTATCATCTCTTTAAACTTCCCAGAACCTCTTTGTGTGTGGCGAGTAGCAAATATTAACCCAACCAAGCAAATGAGCAAATGCCCACATTTCCAGACTATGAATTATACCAGCAGACAATATAAGAGAAATTAGGAAGGCAGCTCATTAAAATGACAACACCAACCACCACAAAATTTGCCTTGTCTCATATAGCCTTTCTTCTAAGGAATCTAAAGTAGATCATACATAGAGGTGATGAGATCTGGCCTGGCCAAGGATTACAGATTCTAACTTATGGCACTGGCTTTAATACTAAGTCAATGTGAAATCAAATAGCTTAAAGTGTTTGTGATTGACCTTTTCCATCTACATAAGAGGCTTAATGAGGCTGTGCATCCCAGGTTAACTCTATATAGTGCTTGTTATTATTTAAGTCTGGAATTGCTATTCCATTGATGTAGGAAACTTACAATATATAAACTCCTTTTCATCAGTGCAGATCTGCACCTGGCTGGTAACTTAGAGCCACTAAGAATTCCCAAAAGTATTGAGAGGTTAAGTCTCTTACCTAGGTTCATGCTGCCATTATGTGGACAGAACTTGAACCTAGATCTCTGACTCCAAAGGTAGGTCCCTATCTGCTTGCCATACTGCCTCTGTGAGGTTATGTTTATATAGAGTGGTGTTGTGGTACAGTTTTGGGGTGAGTGGGGGTAGAGCAGGTTAGAGAAGGGAGGAAGGTGTAAGCCCTGAGCTGGGAATCAAGAAATCTCTGCTCTGCCATTGACTATATTTGTGACCTCAGAAAAGTCACACAACCACTCTAGGCCTCGGCATCCTCATCTTATAAAATGAGGATGTTGAATTGGATAGTCCCCCGGGTCCCTTCCACTTCAGAGTTCATATACTGCCTCAGGCATTATCTCATTTTATAGAGTGAGAAATGGACATAGAAAAGGTTAAGTGGCCTCGGCAAAGTCCCAGAGCTGATCATCAAGATTTTGCATGTCAGGAGAAAAGCTGATTTGCTCTTCTAGGTTCAGGTAGAGATTAGTCCTGTTTCTAGGAGCCTCTTCCCCCACCGCTCCCCACCTGTGCCAGGGCATGGACACCAGGTGGCGCCCCTTGGAGCAATCTGTTCCTGCTCGTAGTGATTCCCGGGGCTTCAGAGCTGATTCAGGCTTGATCTGCCCAGGATGCTTACAACTACATGGCTACTAGCTGGCTGAAATCCTCAGGAAAAGGACCTTTAGCCAAAACCAGTTTTAGTTCTCTTGGAGTACCACTAGACAGAAGCAGGTAAGGGCATGGAACTGGATAAGGTAGGGAGATCTTAATTCATCATTCTAGTGGGGTATGTGGAGAAATGTAACAAAGTGTACAAAGTGAAGGCAGTTCTAACTCCAATGACTTTACAATTTAGGTGAGGTTGGGGTAGAGGGGAGGAATTGGGGAAATATTGCTATATATGTTTTGGGGGGCATGGCTGTCAGGTAATTGATGACTGAAGTGTCTTGATAGTAGCATAGGACTAAAAATAAGGTGTGGTATGCAGCTAGGAAGTGGATCTCAAATTAAAGTTAGTGTAGATCAAGACAGGACTGTCTTATGACCTTGGGAGCAAAGTGCGTCATGTGTTCATGCCTTTTTTTTGCTTTAGTTTTATTCATCCAGAATATGGAGATGGTTTTGTGTTTCAGAGTATAACTCTCAGGATTGAGTGCCCTCCTTATTTCAGCACCTATGAATTCAATTATCATCTCGATACTGATTCTCAAATTTGCTTAACAAGCTCTAATATCTTTTCTCTTCACGTGAATTTTCTGTTCATCGGATATCATGACATTAAGAAAGCATATGTCCTTGGTTCCCTTGGAGTAGAAGTGGGAGATCCCAAAGAGTGTTCCCACCATTATTTTGGAGCTTTACTATCTACCCCACTCCCTATGCCTACGCAGGTTATCTATATAGTCTGTACAGTGAAAGCAAAATGGAGAATTGGGAAGATACTTGAAAGTTATAGAATTACATGGAAGATCATCCTGAGTGATTCAGTTTTATAGAAGTTGGAGTCTTGAATTATCTTAATGGGTTCGGTGAACGGTATCAATAAGTCAGTAAGCAGTTTTCACTTAGCCGGTATAGATAGGACAATATATATATAACCTTCATAATTGATATTTTTATAGCTTGCTTAGTTTGCATTTGCATACATTAGTCTACTGTATTCAGGTGCTCCTTAGGACAACTACATAAAATAGAGTGAATGAATCACTATGAGGGTGATGCAGCTGAAAATTACTGCTATAGACCTTCAGGCTGGATTTAGGATGGGAGGGCTCTGAATATTCTACATGCAATTGGGTTGGACTAACTGGGAGCTGAGGTCCTTTCCAATTCTAAAATTCATGCCCTCTGAAAACTAGAGATGTTTAAAAACCACATTGATGTTTTTGGAGGGAAGAATGCATGAATAAAACTAGAATTTTTTCTCAAAAAAACAATTAGAAAGATCATGAAAAAGTTTATTTTAAAAAGTCAATGATTTTGGTTTGTGTAGTTCAAACTGAATTTAGTTTCTTTTCTCTTCCTTTTTTCCTTTTTAGCATTTTTGTAATCCATGGGAACATACTACTTTCATATTCAAAGGAAATAATCTTCCTTACAAAGTCATTTTATCCACTTCAACCTAATCAGCTTTGACTTGTCCTTGTTTTTTTTTAATGGAAAGTCAGATAATTTTCAGTATTCAGATAAATTGGGTATTTTTTCAAAAGGAAAAATCAGAGACACAGTCAAGCAGTCATCAGTAGTGACTGACCATACAAGGAATTCTGAGAAGGGAGAGAGTAGTGTGGGATAGGCTAAATGGAAATGGCTTCATGGAGGTAATGACACTTGAGTTGGATGGTAAAGGATTTGGACAGGTAGAAAAGAGAGAGGAAAACCTATATGAATAAATGCTTGAAGATAGGGGTAGCATGCTACCATGAAATGTACAAATACTAGAAAAGAAAAAAGAAGATGTGAAATACCTTGACAAATATGTAGACCAGTCTATTTTTAAAAAATGTTTTAGTCAGTCAACAAGCAATTACTGAGAATTTATAATATGTCAGGTACTTTACCAACTTCTGAGGACATAAAAAAGTCAATAGGAAGATCTCTCATCTCAGGGAATTCACATTCTTTTTTTATTAAAAAATATTTTTTCTAATTACATGTAAAAATAATTTTTAACATTCATTTTTAAAAAAATTGAGTTCCAAATTCTTTCCTTCCTTCACCTGTCCCCTCATTGAGAAGACAAGCAATTTGATATAGGTTATACATGTGCAGGCCTTTAAAACATTTCCATTTTAGTCATGTTTTGACAGAAAACCCAGACCAAAGGAAAAATAAACCAAGAAAAATAAAGAAACCTTTAAAAAATGTATACTTCAGTCTGCACTCAACCTCCTTTGGTTCTTCCTCTGGAGCTGGATAGCATTTCACATCATAAGTCCTTTGAAATTGTCTTGGATCATTGAATTGCTGAAAATAGCTAAGTCTTTCACAGTTGGTTATCTTTATACTACTGCTTGTTACTGTGTACAATGTTCGCCTGGTTCTGTTCACTTCACTTTCATCAGTTCATGTAAGCCTTTCCAGGTTTTTCTGAAAGCATCCTGCTCATCATTTCTTGTGTGCTAGCACTAGCATTCTATCACAATTACATACCATGACTTGTTCAGTCACTCCCTAACTGACGGGTATCCACTCGATTTGGTAATTCTTTGATGCCACAAAAAGAGCTGCTATAAATATTTTTGTATATATAGGTCTTTTAACTTTCCTTTCTAAAAGTCTCTTTGGGATACAGATGTAGTAGTGGAATTACTGGGCCAAAGAGTATAGTATGCCCAATTTTAAAGTATTTACGCTCCAGAACGGTTGGATCAGTTCACAACTCAACCAATAATGCTTTAGTGTCCCAATTGTCTCTACAACATTTGTCAATTTCATTTTCTGTCATGTTAACCAGTCTGATAGGTTCGAGGTGGTACATCAGAGTTGTTTTAATTTATATTTCTTTAAGAATAGTGATTTAGAGCACTTTTTTATATGACTACAGATAGCTTTACTTTTTTTGTCTCGAAACTGTCTGTTCATATCCTTTGACCATTTATCAATTGAGGAATGATTTGTATTCTTATAAATTTAACTCAGTTCTCTATATATTTGAAAAATGAGGCCTTTATTAGAGAAATTTGCTACAGTGTATTTTTCACAGTGATGATTACTGTGTATTTCTCTCTATCCTATCTTCCTCCAGTTTATCCTTTTCTCCCTTTTCACCCCATCCCTTCTCAAAATTATTTTGCTTCTGACTACCACCTCACCCAATCTGCTGTCCTTTCTATCAGCCTTCACTTTCTCTAATGCCACTTCTCTCTTACTTGCCTATAGGATAAGATAGATTTTTACCGAACTGAGTGTATATGTAATTCCCCCCTTGAGCCAATTCTGATGAGAGTAAGGTTCAAACACTGCCTGCTACCCGCTCCATTTTCCCCTCCAATGTTAAAACTCTTTTATGCCTGTTTATGTGAGATAATTTACCCCATTCTACCACTCTCTTCCCCCTTCTGCCAACACATCTTTCTTTTAGAGCCCTTAATTTAATTTTTTAAGATATCATCCCATAATAGTCAACTCACACCTGTACTCTCTATATATGTATACTTCTACTGCCTTAAGAATGATAAATCTTCCAAGAGTTACTAGTATCTTCTTCCCATGTAGGAATGCAAACAGTTTAACATTATTGAATCTCTTATGATTTCTCTTTCCTGTTTACCTTTTTGTGTTTTTCTTGAGTCTTGTATTTGAAAGTCAAATTTTGTATTTAGCTCTGTTCTTTTCATCAGGAATGCTTAAAAGTTCTCCATTTCGTTAAATGCCACTTTCCCCCTAAAGTGTTATACTCAGTTTTGCCAGGTAGGTGATTCTTGGTTGTAATCCTTGATCCTTTGTCCCCCAGAATATCTTATTCCAAGCCTTCTGACCCTTCATTGTAGAAGCTGCTAAATTTTATGTGACTCTGACTGTGGCTCTATAATATTTGAATTGTTCCTGGCTGCTTGCAATATTTTCTCTTTGACCTGGGAGCTCTGACATTTGGATATAACATTCCTGGGAGTTTTCACCTTAGAGTCTCTTTCAGGAGGTGACCATTGTATTCTTTTAATTTCTATTTTACCCTCTGGTCGTAGAATATCAGGGGCATTTTCCTTGATAATTTCTTGAAAGATGGTGTCCAAGCTCTTTTTTTATTATGGTTTTCAGGTAGTACAATAATTCTTAAATTATCTCTCCTTGATCTATTTTCTAAGTCAGTTCTTTTCCCAATTAGATATTTCACACTTTCTTCTATTTTTTCATTCTTTTTATTTTGTTGATTCTTGATCTCTTACAGAGTCAAACTTTCCCAATTCTTATTTTTAAGGAATTATTTTCTTCAGTGAACCTTTGTACCTTCTTTTCCATTTGACCAATTCTGCTTTTAAAGAAGTTCTTTATTATAGTGAATTTTTGTGCTTTTTTTTAACCATTGGGCTTATTTTTTTATCCCTCCTTTATCAAGCTGTTGACCCTTTTTCATTATTTTCTTGCACCACTCTCATTTCTTTTCCTAATTTTCCTTTTATATCTCCTATTTGATTTTTAAAATCCTTTTTGAGCTCTTCCAGGATTTCTTTTTGAGACTGTCACCAATTCACCTATTTCATAGAGTTGTTGTGAGGATCAAAATATTTAATATATGTACAGCACTTTGCAAACATTAAAGCATCATATAAATGCTAGCTATTATTAATATTTGATTGTGTAAGTAATAGGAAGCCATATGATTTTGAGGGCAGTGCTGGGATGGAATAATAGGGTAATACCTGCATTTCGGGCAAATCACTTTGGCAGATAAGGAGGATGGACTGGAGTGGGGCAAGACTTGAAGAAGAGAAACCAACCAGAAATCCATTGAAGTTGTCCTAGTATGAGGCAGTGAGGTCCTATACTGGGGAAGGGGTGGTGGTGGCTGAATCAGTGGAGATAAATCGACAATATGAATAGCTAACATCTATGTGGTGATTACTAGATGATAGGCAATGTGCTAAGTACTTTACAATTATTATTTCATTTTATCTTCACAGCAACCCTGGGAGGTAGGTGCTATTATTATCTCCATTTTACAAATGAGGAAACTGAGGCAAATGGGGGCTAAGTGACTTTCCCAGGACCACACAATAAGTAAATATCTGAGGCTGAATTTGAATTCAGGTCTTCCTGATTTCAGGCCTGTATCCATTGCCCCATCTACACAACAGGTGGGGTGAATGCAAATAAGGAGTTGAGGATGACATCAAGGTTGTAAGCTTGTATAACTTGCAGATGTGTGGTGCCCTAAGACAGTGATAGGAAAATTGAGAAGAAGCTGGAGTTTAGAGAGATAGATATTTAGCTCTGATTTGGACATATTGGGTTTGAGATGTTCAAAAGGTGTTACATGGCTGTATTTCAGGATAAACTATTGATGGATGTATAGTTATGGGAACAATCTGCGTAGTGAAAATAATCGAACTTATGGGAGGGAATTGATGAGATCTCCAGGAGAGATAGTAGAGAAGAAGAGCTGAGGGCCCCAAATAGACTCTGAGGGAAACTCCTGGTTAGTGGTTCTCACCTAGATAAAGGTCAAGTAAAGGCAGCTGCTAGAACAATCAGAAAGGTAGAAGAATCAGGAGAAAGCAAGGTTGCAAAAACCTAGAGAGGAGAATACATAGGAGGTGGTGAAGGTGATTGACTGTCAAATGCCGCTCAAGGGTACAGAAGGATTCATTGATCTTTTTTTACTTTACTTTCACTTACAATGACTTTCCCTTTCTCTGTAACAAATAAGTATAATTAAGCAAAACAAACCAACTCTATTGACTATGAAAGTGTACATCTCTTTCAGCACCTTTAGTCCATCACTTTTCTACTGAGAAGCAGAAAACATGCTGCATCATCAGATTTCAAGGTTGTAAATTATTCTCAAAAAGATTTTGTAGAGATGAGAAAGTGGGCGTATGGGTTATTAGTTGCTGATAACTTATCAGTTGTTCTATTTCATTAATAATGCCATTTGGGATTTTTTTTATTCCATCTCTTTGATATCTTCTTTGAGATATCTTGAAAATGTATCCATCAGTTACTTCAAAATTGTGTCAGGTCTAGAAATAAGTAAACATTACAAGTGACCATAACAGTTTACATTGATTGAACATGTAATTGTAATGATCAAGCTTAGATCTGATGAAGAGATGAGAAAACAGGTCTCCTTTCTTTCTTTGCATAGGTAAGAAACCATGGGTATAAGACAGTGTCAGAATTGGTCAGTGGGATGGCTAGTTTTTATGAACTGCTTTTTTCTACTCTATTTTATTCTTTATTACAAGGGATGGCTCTCTCATTATAGGAGAGGAAGGGGCATATTCAGAAATGAAGGTTATAAAAATGTGATATTAATAACTTTTTTAAATTTAAAAAAGGAGAAAAGATGGATTTCCTTTTTTTTCTGTACTTGGTTAGGCTCAGTTGCTTTTTGTTTTCCCTGTATACTATTTCACTGGGTGATCACATTAGCTCCCATCATCTCAGCTTATGATTCTCAAATCTGCTTATCCATCCCTAACATCTCACTGACTTCTTATCATCAACTCCTATTGGACATGTTGAACTGGATGCCTTGAATTCAAAATCTTGTAAACTGAACTCATTATCTTTTCTCTCAAAACTTCCCCTCTTTTTAACTTTGCTATAACTGTTGGCTATACTACCATTCTCTCAGTCACCCAGTCTCACAAGCTTAATATCATCCCAAATTCCTTACTCTCATCCTGCACCCCATATCCAATCTATTGACAAGGCCTGTTGATTTTATCTTCAAAATATCTCTCATTTATGCCTCCTTTTTCTTTTGAACTGCCACCACTCTGATGTAGGCCCTTATAGTTCAGTCTTTTTTTTTTTTAGTAGTTTTCCTTCATGATCCCAGTGAGGTTTTCTTGGCAACGATACTGGAATAGTTTGCCATTTCTTTCTCCAGTTCATTTTACAGATGAGGAAATTGAGGCAAACAGGGTTAAGTGACTTGCCCAGGGCATACAGCTAGTAAGTGTCTGAGGCCAAATTTGAACTCAGGTCTTCCTGACTCCAAGCCCAATACTCTCTCCACTATACCGCCTAGCTGCCCCTTATAACATGTATAACATAACAAACAGCATAGTTGTTTGCATATTTTCTCTCCTATTAGATTGAGATATCTTTGAAAGCAGGGACTGTCTTTTACTTTTCTTTGTATCCCCAGCACAGTTCCTGAAACACAGTAGTTGCTTAAGAAATGTGTATAGACTGAGTGATTCCTTCCTCAAGCATCAGGCACTGAAATATAGGGTCCAAATATTGTGGTTAGGCAATTTTCAAAGATGAAACTACATCAAATTGTAGACACTATAAAATCTGTTCCATTGCACATCTATTACTTTCCCTCTCTTGATTTTAGTATATAAACAATCTAGTGTATATCTGGTAGGGTTGTCTTTCCTATACATTTGCAGTCTTATATCCCTCTAAGATTTTTCATTGTTCTATTAGTTGATGTTGCTTATCATCATTTTCAGTCCTTCTCCATGATGCTTTTCAAAAGAGTTTGTACCACATATTGACCTTGACTTCTACTTAATAAGGAATTTGAGCACATTTTGGGTCTCCTTATAATGATGACAGTTTTTACAGAGATTATTTTTCTTTAAGAAGAGGTATCTATGTCTTTGCTTTTTTTTGCATTTCTTATTTTTGAAATCCCACGTTGTGTTTAGATAAGTTGAGTTGGAGGTGTTCAGTTGTATATGGTGCTGTCTTAGATTTATCATCTTTTTAAAAAAGTCAGTATTCATTTGGGCACTTTCACTAACTTATTGGTAGTCTGGCTATTTTGGACATGTTAGCTAATTTGGAATAACTAATCTTTTGTTCTGTTTTTTCTAAGACAGAGTCAATTTTTTTATATGTGTCTACCCTGGAGACACATAAAATGTGAGATAAAACATTTGTTAAGTGCTTACTACACTAAGTGCTTAGAATACAAATATAAATAAAAAATACAATCCCTGTCCTTGAGGAGCTTACATTCTTAGAAGGGAATATAACATAAGAAAAGGTGCTGAAAACTTAAAAGTAAGGGGAGTGATAAGCAAAGAGGATATAATTGTAGACCACTGGCCTTTACAATACTGGTGAGGATTTAAGGATATATTAGAGTATACTGCAGTGTTGTGGGGTGGGAGGTAAGACTAAAAGGTATTTGGCCTGTTGTCTTGATATTAGCATAAGATTTAAAAAGTTATTCAACATTTCTGGTGCCATTTGACACTATTCCTGAAGAAAATCTTCATTTTATATGAATGTTAGACTTCTGAATAGACTACCATTAGATCACAGATTTAGATTCACAAGGGAATTTAGAGGCCATCTCTTCTAACCCCTCCTTTAACAGATTAAGAACTGAGGCCCAGAAAGGCTTAAGTAACTTGCCTAAGGTCATACAGTAGCAGAACTAAGATTTGAAATCAGGTTTTCTAATTTAAAAATCAGTACTCTTTCCCCTGTTTGTTTGTTTTTTTTTAATTTCTTAATCTGGAACACTATTTTCCAACATACTTTTCACTACCTGCTTTTGTAGTGAAGTCACAGAATGTCAAGGTATATGTTGATAAGATGTTTGAGGAAAATGTACATTTTCTGGAATGAACTATTTTTTTTTCTTTTTAACTTGGTTTTTTTTCTAGTTACACATAAAGATGATTTTTAACATTCATTTTTAAAAATTTTGAGTTCTAAATTTTCTCCTTCCCTTCCTCACCTCCTTCTTCTCTAAGATGGTAAGCAAGTTGCTTTAGCTTATATATGTTAAATAATGTGGAAGACATTTCCACATTAATCATGTTGTGAAAAAAAGAAAAAAACAAACCAAGAGAATAAAACCACACAAAAAATAAAGTGAAAATAGTATGCAATTATCTGTATTCAGACTCCATCAGTTCTTTTTCTGTATATGGATAGCATCTTCCATCACGAGTCCTTTGGAATTGTTTTTGATGATTATATTACTGAGAAGGGCACAATGTTGCCGTTACTGTGTACGGTGTTCTCTTGGTTCTGTTCGTGTCACTTTGTTTAAGTTCATTTAAATCTTTTCAGGTTTTCCTAAATTCAGCCTGCTCACCACTTCTTGTAACACAATAGTATGGAATGAATTCTTATATATCTGTGGGAGCTTGGCATTTCAAATACAGTAAATAAAAATATTTCACTAGCCCATTTGCATTATTGTCTTGAATAGAGTGCATGCTGTTATATTTATCTTGTACAAATTGGAGTTTACAGTAGGTGACTGGCACAGGGACTGATTCTCAGGTGTTTTGCTCAAGAAATATTGTTTAATGATGATTATTAAGGGTAATCTTCCTTCATTTTTAAAAATCTACATTGTCCCCCAAGGTTTTACCTTAACTGTCCAGTAATGGATGAAAACTAAATTAAAAAAAACATAAAGAAAAACAATCTTAGACTGATTTAGCCTAACCTACCTTGAACCCAACTTCAATTTATGATGACAGTAATAAAAAAGAATTATGAACAATGGAGCCACATTGTTTAAACAAGAGGTGATTAAGTATATGCAAATAGGCCACAGCACATTGAAATTGTTTAGCAGCTCGTCTTTTAATTGATGTGCACTTCAGAAAATATGCCAAAGGGTTATTTAGACAAAGAGCTCTGTTTCTTCCTATGACAGATGAAGATGCAGCAAAGTAATCTACTGTAAAAAGTGCTTTTAGAGCTAGGAGCTGCCTCTCCAACCTGAAGTCACATTCATTAAGGCCTCTACTGAAGGTTCAATAAATGTGAAAAGTGACTTGTTACATTACTGCCTTGTTTGTTTAGAAGTCAGCAAGTCAACAAGCATTTATTAAGCATTTGCTATGTGCCAGGAACACTCTGAGGGTGAACATCCAGATCTCACGAGCGTGTAGAGGAGAACCTTCTGCCTATTTTCCCATTTTTATTTTTCAAAATTAGCTTGTATCTTGGCACATTTTTTTTTCTTTCAAGATTTTCTTCAAGACTTATCATGGAGCTCCTATTTTGGGTTGTTAGATACAAATAGTAATTGATATTTGTGGAATAGTTTAAAGTTTTCAAAACTCTTTAAGTACATGATCTCATTGGAGCTTTACAACAATCCTATGAGATCACAAGCATGTTATGGGCAAGGAAACTGATGTTCAGATAATTTAGTCGTGTGCCCATGGCCATACAACTATTAAGTAGTAGAGGCAGGCTCTGAACCTGGTCCTTCTGACATCTAATTCAGCATTTGATCCATGGCACTATTTTGCTCCAAATGAGGAATTAACAGACTAACAAATGAGGAATACTGGCCTCCCAATTTGTAAACCTAATTGATATTTGTTTCCTTTTTCCTTTTTTCTAACTTTTACAAAAATAAAATACTCAAAATTTTAATTATAAATATACATCCCCCAATACATTTTCTGTGGAAGATACTTTGGAGTCACTGTAGTAAAGGAAATGATGGGTTCCCCCCCTTTAATTTTATTTAATGGCATATAACTGCATTGGTTCTTTATTTCAGATACTGATAATTCTTTTGAAATATAACAAGGTTGGCATGAAATTTAAAAAAAAATCTCATTTCCTTCTGTCTTCAGCCCATAATGTTGATACATTAATGTTTTTTGGATTTCAACCTATCGACTTTTTCTGGACTCAGTAAACTGCATACATTAGCATGCATTGCGTTAGATTATGACCCTTATTTCCACTTTCTCATTCTTTGTGAGAAGGTGGAATAAAGCCACATGAAAGAAAAGCTAAATCAGAAATCGAACTGGTGCCTGAAATGTAAACTGAACAGTATACATGCATTTGTAGTTCTTGGCAAAATTATAGAAATTTACCCTGAAGCTTATTGGAAAATATCCCTTGCGATAGAAGCCCCCCCTTCCTCCCTCTCTCTCTCTCTCTCTTTCTCTTGCCTTCCCAACCCTCTGAAAACCACATCTGTTTCCTACTGATAGCTTTTAACACACATCCCCTTAATGTCTTCTAACAGGAAGTGGAAACCGAGAGAAGTTTGTGTTCCCCAGTATTGAAGAGTCAGCCCAGTAGCCGTCCCATCAGTCCTGTGAAAGATCCAGACAAGAAAGGTGGGAAAACATCTTTTGATAAGATGTCATCTGAAAGTGGTCACAGCAACAACTTTGAAGGTTAGCATAACACTTTGATCTGATTTCTTGGCATAGCACCTTGTTTGATGCAAGTAAGCTAATAAAGTGTATGGGTACGTTTGCTTTTCAAAACACTGAGGGGAAAAACTCATGAGGCAGCAATTGGTTCTCTTTCTAACAAAACACCACAATTCAGGAAAATAAAAATAAGGATTTTTTAAAGTGTACTTTTTGCTTTAAATTGGTTAAAAAAACAGGACAAGAATTCTGTTACAGAGGGCATCCAGCATGAAGATCTCTTATGTCCTAAAGCTCTGAATGAGTTAGTTTATTAGCTGCAAGTAAATCTGTGCAATCATTTGTTCACAAAACTATACTTAGGGAACAATGCATTGGATCATCCTCTGGCTGCTCCTTTTGTGACAAAAGGAAAAACCATATTTGTTTCACTAAGTCAGTGGGTAGTAAAAGAATGAAGTATGACTGCCTGTCACTTGCAAAATAAAAAAATAAAAAAAGGCCTTCCAGCAGCTTGTCTTCAGTCGATTAAACTAAATGTGCTTAATGAATTTGGTATAAAATGTGACAGGACAATGTCACATTTTGGGAGAAAAACATATAAATTTGATTAATGTTTTTCAAATGCCATTAAAATGTTAATAGCTCATATGTTTGAAATTGCATCATTACCATAATTTTCAACAATGACAGAAGTGCAAAATATAAATAATTTATTGAAAAATGGAGGAAGCATTTATCATTTTTGAAGAGGCACTAACAGGATTTTCCATTTTAACCAAGTATAATTTAGGATTAGTAACGTTTGTTAAAAGAAAAATATTAAATGACTCTCAGATAGTCCTTTCAGGTATGTTCTCAACATAACAGGCTTTCACATTGAAAGACAAGTTTGGTAGTGTGGACTTTTTGTGTATAATGTCATTCAAAATTTGGAAACATTTACCCCAAAACCATTGCCTGTACTAAGTTCAGTGAGTGTTCATGTTGTCCTGAACATTATATCTTTATGAAATTCAAGGTTTCGAGTCTTTTGCTTCAATATGTGGTAATTGGTGCCTTAGTAGAAAGAGTACTAAAGGGAGATCAGGAGACCTTGGTCTCAACATTGGTGCTACACCAAGCTGTGCAACTTTGGGAAAGTCACTTTGTGTCTCTAAGATTCAGGTTAGTTACTGCTCCACAAAATTAAGGAGTTGGATTAGATGGGCTTATATCCAGCTTTCCAGTCCTGACATTCGATGTTTTTGTGAAAAGAGGAACATATTCGGGACTAGCAGAATTCAAAAGGGACAGCTGTAAGGACCATAGGGGTTGTGATGAGATAAAAGGGAAAGGTTGGGATAAAAAAAATAAATCTAAGCACAGAAGAGAGTTGAATGAGTTCATGCACACACTTTTGTTCAGTTGTTTTTCGGTCCTGTCTCACACTTTGTGATCCCAGTTGGGCTTTTCTTGATAAAGACACTGGAGTGGTTTGCCACTTCCTTCTCCAGCTCATTTTAAAGATGAGGAAACTGAGGGACTTGCCCAAAATCACACAGCTAATAAGTACCTGAAGCCAGATTTGCATTCAGGAAAATGAGTCTCCCTGACTCCAGGCCCAGCGCTCTATTTTACTTCACCTAGCTGCCTACTAAATGCACATTGCTTCCCACTAAAGACAGTGTCCAATGCACAGGTTAGCCAGTCCTATTATTTGCAGACTTTTGTCAAGAGGTTCTAGAATTGTGATCATTATTGCTGTAGGCTTTGATCTTTGCCCAGAGTAATCATGTATTGCAGTGGTAGAGGGTATTCAAAATGTCACGTCAAATTTAGAGTCAAAATTATTGAGTGGGAAAAATTACACCAAGCCTTCCGGCTTGCTCTCGCACATTCTTCCAGCTAGGACAAGACAACAATTCCTTTCAATTAGTTAAGAGTTTTCCATTACTGGGAAGGGGTAGCTCTTAGTCTTCTGTAAGATGCCTATGGCGTTCAGTCATGCTTGGCTGCACAATGACCACCATTATGGTCCATTAATGGCTACCTTTGAATGTGTTTTTAAAAGTAGCTCCACTTAATGCCTTTTGTTTCTGAAAATGCTTCCAGCCCTCCCTTAGTCCAGAATTGAATCTTCATATGTAACAAAGAAAACAGTTAAGCAAAAACTGATAGAATAACCAGGTTTGACAAATGCCAGCAACATTCTGCCCTAGCAGTCCCCTTGACTCTCTGCTGAGGGAAGGGAAGGATGATTCTATAGTGACCTCCCTACCCGCTAGGCCCCCTGCCCCCCCGCCACTCCCCGTCCCCAGCTTGCTATCCCCATAGGAACGGAAGATGCAAGGACTCCTGCTCTGCCGTCAAGTGCTGAGAAAAGAGGAGAGCCCCCTTTCTATAACAGAATCCTTGATGAAGCTCATACGATAATAGCAGTAATGTCACACTCTGAAAACTTATTCAAAGAGAAGAAAGGATAGGGGTCTGGCAGAGGTCTCCAAAGCAATGTGGGCTGTCCAAGTAAAGATTGGTTGTGGCGGTTGGTCACACGTGTACTAACTAGTCAAACATCAGAGCAGACCATGGAGGAAGGAGAATTTAGAATCTGAGGACCTGGTCTGAAGTCTTCTGACTCTGTTACTTACTGCTTAAGAGACCTTGAGCAAAATTATGTCATGTCTGTGAACCTAATTCCTCCCTTATAAAAGAAGAGCATTAAACTCCAAGACTTTGAATGTTCTTTTGAGCCCTAAATCTTTATTTCTATGGCTTTAAAGAACCGGACTTACTCATTCTGTACAGCAGTCCAAAAGGCTGAAATTGTCTGTCTTTATGTAACCAAGGAGACTTAAAATACACAAATCAATCAATCAACAATCTGTGTGGCCATGGGCAAGTAGCTTTGGGTCTTAAGCCCTAAATGAGTTTTCCCATTCACTGGAGAAGATGATAACTGACGTTCCTTCCAGCTCAAAAACTCTGCTTTATGTATCTAAGATCCAAATGAAGTTAGCTAATACTTTGAACTACTTCAACCTGGTAAAATGAATCTAATCCAAAAAATCAGTTTAGCAACTGACCAACTCTCAGTGCTTATATCTGGAAACATACCTGAGAACTACATTCCCGTGAGATCCAAAGGCCCATCCTGTTTACCTCCAGTCCTGCATAGAGTGCCCTAATTTTAGCTTCTCCCCCAGATGGCTGCTCAGTTTTGTCCTCTTCCCATCTTCCTTGAATAGGAAATCATTCATTCTGGAAGAGGAAAAACTGGCATCAGAAAATGATTATTTTAGTTCCTACATTTGCAATGTGCTTCTTGTACATTTGTTAGAATCTGGAATTTTCTAGTGGATTGAAAAGTAGGTGATGAAACAAACATCTGGATAAACCTGGAATACAGGAAAGAAGGTGTGGTCTAAGAAACATTGGAGGAAAATTGAAAACCAGATACAAGACTGACAATTTACTGTTATTGCTGTAATTCACAGGCCTGATTTGGCCACCTACCTTCCTTTATGAATTTCTAAAATGAGCAGATTAGAAAATGAACAGAGGGGTCTAGGCGATGAAGGCTCATCAATGTACAACCACAATAGGCTTTTTTCCCCCCGCTGAAGAAATGCTGTGATTCTAGAAATGCTTCAGAAAGCAGGCACAGGTGAATTGGGCCATGTAGATCAAGTGTGTAGGTATGCATGTGCCTACATTCATATATGTTTACACATATATGTATGTATACATACAAACATATAGTTTAAAACCCTTTTACCACAGTATTCTCCCTCTTCTCAGCTTTTGCTCTTGGAGTCATAATTTTAAAATTTAATTTTCTAAGTCATGAACATATAAAAAGCTAACAGACAAAAAGCATACATTAAAGATTCCTGTTTCCAAGGCTTTTTATAGCAAGCTTTGGAAATTACCTGCCATATTTCTCTTTCTTATTCAGCTTCATTAAAGCTAAATTCATTCTTTATTCTTAAAATGGTCGTTCATTTTCCCTGACAGTTTTAACAAAACAGACTGTTACTTTTAAAATTTCTGTATCCTAGTGGAAGTATCATATATACTTGTATTATTACCAAAGTATTGAAAATATGAATTCTTAGATCATTCACTCTCTCTCGTACTTTCTCATTCTCTCTCATACTCTCTCATCTTCTCTCTTACTCTCACTCTCATCTTCTTTCACTCTCATCTTCTTTCACTCCAGTCTTCTTTCACTATCATCACTTTTCACTCTCATCACTTTTCACTCTCATCACTTTTCACTCTCATCACCTTTCACTCTTATCCTTTCTTACTCTCTCATCCTCTTTGACTGTCTCACTTTTTCTCTCATCCTCTCTCACTCACTATCTGTCTCTCTCTGTCACTCTCTCCCACCTCCTTCATACTTCTACATCTTACTTTTTGCTTAATCTCAGATTTTTAAGGGATGGTCATTCCTCAGAGTAGCTGGACTTCCTACAGGAAATGCTAGGATGACCAACCCCCTCCTTGAAAGCCCTTTCATTCTGAACACTTACTTGTAGGATTGAGGACATGGGTGAGTGGAGAACATGTCAGCAGAAATCTAAGTAGTATTAATTCCCACACAGAGGAGGAAGTCTTCAAAAGCTAGTGAGAGCTTCTTCTAGTGATAAAATTGCCAAGTTTTTCCTTCTTGTTCCCTTTTTTAAATTAATTTATTTATTTTTAGTTTACCACACATGGTTCTACATAGTTTTGAGTTCCAGATTTTCTCCCCTCCCTCCCCCCTCCCTCCCCAAGATGGCATGGAAGGTCATATAACTGTTCTGTATAACTTCGCATTGAATTAGTTTATGCACTAAAACTGTTGAAAGACAATGGTTTTATTAAAGGAAAAGCAAAGTCTAGGGCTAAATCCATGTTTCTTTTCCATGGCTTATTTCCTAGGGCTTAGTCATCATGGGAATACTAAGAGTCTCAGGCCAGGAAGCAGTATATCTGATAAATACCAAAGGTCTCCAGGTTAAAATGAAATGAAACGCTAGTATATTTTAACATTAAATATCATCTAAGCAAAAATAGTTCCTCCTGAAACCCACAACATAACTGATATTTAGTCACAGACCAGCACCAGCAAAGGTTATTAGTGTCATGTGTCTTTCTTCAAATGATTTGTTCTTCTCTAATGAGAATCACAGAACAGACTTTAGATGTGGTATCTGGAGAGTGACTCAAGGGAACCTATATCTCCTGTTCACAGTAATGTCTCTTTACCCAGCACATTACTTATTTCTTGCGTCTAGCATCATCCTTTGGTAAATGGTCACAGTGTTATTTCTCTGTCCTCACAGTAGATTTTTAATTTTAGTAATGATAAGGGATCAAAAGCCTTGATGGAAAAGATTTAAAATATAAGCTTTTTCTTATTGTTCTTATAGCATGAATTCCACAGAAATATGGCAACAGAATAGTTGTGATTCTCCACTCTGATTTCAAGGGGCTTCAGGTCTTAAGCATAAATTATTGAGATATGACCTGAGATAACCATTCTCCATTGGAATCCTCTACATACTTGTTGAGGCTCCGAGCTGCAATACTTTGGAATTCCCCTAATTAGTTTGTGGTCATATTGAGCTTAACTTGGGTTGAGGGGCTAAATGGAATATCCATGTTGCTCCAAGGTCAGCTGAGTGTCTCATACCTCCCACCCTGACCAGTGTGGCTAAGGACCCTAGACCACTAAGGAGCCCTAGTTATTGAGGAGATATCAAAGGTGCTATCCCTTGTCTCTCAGAGCATGTGCACCATCATTCTGGAATTGTAGATGCTTTATCTTTACTTGTATAAGTTGCTAAGTCATTCATAAGGCCACTCATGTTGGTTTAGGGTTACAAAGTCAGAGATTCACTACATTTGGTCATAAAAAGTTACAGTTTAAAGGTAACCTGGGGTTCATAAACTTTTAAAGTTATTTTGATAAGGATTTCAATATTAATGGCTTTCTTTATAATAGCAGGCATTTTATTTTATTCACTAAAAGCTATTATTCAGAGAAGGGTTCCATAGCCTTCACTAATCAATTAATAAATATTCATTAAGTGCCTACTATGTGCCAAGTACTGTGCTAAGTGCCGGGGTTACAAAAATAGGCAAAAGACAGCGCCTACCCTAAAGCAGCTTATACTCCAGTGGGGGAGACATGAAAACAAATATATACAAAGCAAGCTATATTCAGAAAAAAAAATAGGAAATCATTAACAAAGGGAAGGTGCTGTAATTAAGAGGGATTAGGGAAAGATTTCTGTAGAAGATGGGTTTTTAGTTGGGACTTAAAAGAAGTCAGGGAGTTCAATAGTTGGCACAGAGGAGGAAGAGCGTTCTAGGCGTGGGAGACAGCCAGAGATAATCTCTGAAGTCAAGAGGTAGAGTATTTCATTCATGAAACAATCAGGAGGCCAGTGTCAGTGGATGGAAGAATGTGTATCAGGGAATAAGACATAAAAAACTGGAAAGAAGAAGGCAAGGCTATGAAGGACTTTGAATGTCAAACAGTACATTTTGTATTTGATTCTAGAGACAATAATAGGAAGCCACTGGAACTTATTGAGTAAAGGGGTTATTATGATTAGACTTGCTGTAGGAAAATCATATTAGTGGCTGAATAGGGGTTAGAGTGGAGTGGGGAGAGACTTGAGACAGGCAGACTCAACAGCCGGCTACTTCAATAATCACCAGCCTGCCAAAAGTGTCCTATGATATTTAAAAAATAATCTTTAAAGATTAAGAACCCCTGCTGTAGAAGCATAAGCCTTAGACTGATGATTTGGGGTAGCAAAGTATGCAGGGCAGTGCAGGGTTTGAATTCAAAGCTGCCCTCAGAGGTTTATGCCAGTAGCTGCTCTCATAGTTGCCTGTGAGTTTCTTTTTCTTTTTACAGAAGAGTAGCTTAAGTAGAGTGCCGGGCTTGGCAGTCAGGAAGACTCATCTTCCTGAGTTCAAATCTGGCCTTAGACACTTACTAGCTGTGTGACCCTGGGCAAGGTACTTAACCCTGTTTGCCTCAGTTTCCTCATCTGTAAAATGAACTGGAGAAGGACATGGCAAACTACTCTAGTATCTTCACCAAGAAAACCTGAAATGGGGTCACAGAGTCAGACACTATTGAAACAGCTGAACAAAAGCTTATATTTACCTGTTCAGCTGCTCTCGATGTGACTAGACCATCTAGATAAAAAGGACCATCATTAGTTTCAGATCAGAATCCTCACTATTAGTCTTTGGCAATGGCATTAGAGAATCCCTGAAAGTATCTCAATACCCCAGGGACCTGAGGGCTTCCTCACTGATGTGAAAGTTGGGCTGGAGCTCTCCATACCAAGATCTTCACACCAAATATTATATTCTGAAAGTTGGATGTCCTATGACCTTTATATCCTTGTTCTTCTTTTATGATCTGATGAGATGTATCAAATGTAACCCTACTAACTATATGAGGCAGATGGTTTTCATAGGTTTGAAAGTGTTGTTTCTCTCTGTAATTCCTTGTCTCTCTTCATGTCACTCTCTGTTTCTGTCTCTCTCTGTGTGTCTCTCTGTCTCTGCCTCTGTCTGTCTCACACACATATTTATCTGGAAGTTGAATTCAATATAAACTTTATTCTGGACATTGCTAAAGAAAGGATAACTAGTTCTACGTCAAGCAAATAGTTCTTAAGAAGCAATAATGGTACATGAGCAACCTGGAGAAAGCCCAGGGGAACATGATAGCTGTCTTCAAGTATTTGTATGGCTGTCACAACTGGGAATAATTAGGCATGTTCTATTTGGCCCACATATTAGAACAAAGAACAATGTGTGGAAATTGCAAAGTAGCCAATTTAGGTTTTATGTCAGGAAAAATGTGCTAACAATAAAAGCTGTCCAAAAGTGGAATGGTGTGTCTCAAGAGGTTATGGGTTTTCCCTCTTTGGCGGCCTTCAAGCAGAGGTTTGACAAGCAGTTGTTGAGTACATTATAGTGATAATTCCTTTTGTGTATGGATTTGACTCTAAGGCTTCTGAGGTCCTTTCCAACTCTCAAATTCTCTGACTCAGACCAAAGATAGTAGAGCCAATTCACACAGGCAAGTCTGCAGTAACTCTAGATACCAGCATAGACTGATCCTTTAGGCCTTAATATCTCTTATTCGTGGATTTAGAGTCAATAGACCTAGGTTTTAATCTTGGGTCTGTCTATGGGCAAAACACCTAACTTTTTTGGACTTCACCTATCAAATGAGTGGATGGGCTAGCTGAGCTCTAAGGTCTTTTGTAGGCATAACCTGATGATGCCATGGTCTTTTGTGCCTCGTTGCCTATACAGGACAAGGTAGACAGATGTTTATCATATCACATAGCCCACACAGTGGATTAGACTGCTGTGAACTTGACTCTGCTTTGAGAGGAAATAATTAGCGATTGTTCAGAAAACAGTTCAGAATTGAGTAGAAGGGATCATCCGCTGAGAAAATGTCAAAAGATGTGATTCAAGAATGTTGGCTATAAAATGGTATTTCTGTGGATGGTTTTAATGTATCATGAGAAATGGTAGTATATGTTCATTTTCAATGAAAATGTAACATTCTAAAGAATCAAAGAAATACTACAGAATAGAGGTACATCTATATCATGAGAAATATTCCTGAAAATGTGCATAAACAAAAATTTTGTAAGTGACCATAATTTAAAATAATTCTTCAGTAAATTACTATTTCATAATGTGAATAATTTTATGTGTGTGAACAATTATCCAATAACTTACCTATTCTATGAGAGACCAAGTTGTTACATGTTGCATATTTTCCTGAAGCATTATGTCTTCACTTTTTTTCCCCCAAAGGAGTCTCTCCTGAGCACTTAGGACCTGATACAGTCAGCAAGTCAAAGCAAATTCCAAAATTAAATCATGAGGCTTGCAAAATGGACAGCTGAGAGAAGTTTCCTACTCTGAGAAATATGCTATTAAAGGCCTGCTCACAATTCTTTTCACATGGCCACAATAAATCAGTACATTGGAATGCTGGGATATTTCTATACATTAATAAAAAAAAAAGTGTTAACGTTGGTTGAGCTCAATAGTACTATACTGTCAGGCAGAGATTTAGAGTATGATGACATCAGATGACATGTACTGGAAACAGTGACCACCTTAAACCTCAATGGTTTTCCTTGAGACTGAAAATAACTGTATACTATTTAAAAACAGAGTTATAATTATATTTCAACTTTATACACTCATCCTTAGGGAATGTTTTGTTTAGCTGGAGTTTCAGGGTCAAAATGAATATGCATTTATCTTGTGAAATTTTGGACACAGTAAAGTAATGATTGGATATGGAGGAAATTTTCTCAAGTCCCAAATTTAGGGGGTTCCAGATCAGCTTAGAGTTATGTATTTGCACAGTATGGTAAACGGTGGTGAGTCTGGAGTCTGTGCTACATCATAGAAAGAAGGTGGTGGCTCTACTATCTGGTATGCAAAAACAACTAATCTAGGTGTCACTGGAACGTTACCTATTATGCTGTTGATTTGCCAATATGGAACACAGGCCCCACTATATATGATCTGATTGGATAAATGAAATATTTGCAAGTATGAGTTTCTCTTGGTCATTGTGAACTTCTCTGGTTAATGGACAATGCTGAAATGTGCGTATTCAGCTGCTTTGAAATCGGTGCAGCATATCATAGTGGGGTGTGTGTATGTGTGTGTGTATACACACACATACACACACACCCCTACATATATATATATATGTACATACATATATATATGAATATATATATATATATATATATAAAATACATATGTCCCTACATATATATGAATGGAGAGGAGGGAGGGGGAGGGGAGAGAGAAGAGAGACAGAGAGAGACAGATTATTATTGAGTCAGTCCTCAAACCTCTCCAACCATCACCAAAACAAAGTAGATAGACCTTTCAAGAAATATCACTTGAGGGATGTGTGTGTGTGTGTGTGTGTGTGTGTGTGTGTGAGTGTGAGTGTGTGTGTGTGTGAGAGAGAGAGAGAGAGACAGAGAGAGACAGAGAGAGACAGAGAGAGAGAGAGAGAGAGAGAGAGAGATTTGTCATAGATGGTTCTTGAGTGGTAGTGGGCTGGAGCAGACAGATGAAGAACAGAAATGGCAGTCTAGGTAGACCCGCAGAGTTGGGTGAAAGCCATACATCTGAACAGAGGAGAGAGGTCCAGAAGGCACTCAGGGAATGGTCAAAAGTCAGTGTTAAACCACGAGTTCAGTTAATAGAGGAAATTTCAGGTGCACGTAGGATGCAAATATAAGCAAATAAAGTTATTTTTGTTTCAAGGACCTTATATTCTACTTGGATTAAACAACACTCTCAAGGGAGCTAGAAAGTATGGGGGGGTCAGGCATCGGGTGGGGGTGGCGTTGTGGTTTGGAGATAGTGAGATAGAGGCCTAAATCCAAGCAAAATAAGATGAACACACACCTATAAGTCCTCAGGGTGAATATAGGGAAAAAGTTCAAATTTCCACTGGGAGGCATGAGGATGATGGCAAGGGAGCAGGTGGCATAGTTTGGAGATGGCTGGGAAGTGAGAGTTCAGATATTATTATACTTTTTTTTTTCTTTTTTAACAAATGAGGAAACAGATGCAAGAAGATTAAATAACTTGTTGGTGTTCAGGGCTATTAAGTGTCAGAGCTGGGATTACAAACCCAGTTTTCCAGATTCCAAATCACTCAACACTTCAATGACAATTTATTGAACATCAACCACATCCCAGTCACTGTGCTAGGTGTAGAGGGTACAGAGACAGAAAAAATAGACAGGTATCTTCCCTTGGCTTTCTGTTTACTATAATTACACTGCCTCCTCAACCACCAAGTGTTAAAGGGATTGGGGAACAGTGGAGCCAGACAGCCCCATTACAAAATCTTTTCCCCTTTGAGGCTATGCTTAGTACTCAGTCTAACATGACTTCACCTATGTAAAATGTAATGGGGTGGGGCAGACAGTGCAACTTGATCATGGGGCTCCCACCATCCAAGGAATAGACAGATCCCCCTAATTTTGGAAAGGGAAAAATAGACCTTAAGCGTCTTACCCCTGTTCAGATAATATAACCTTGAAAAGGGTTGACTCTTTAAGCATTTTGTAACACTTTTTTTTCAGAATGTTTTAGTCTTCTGCTTCTTTTAACTTTAGCCAAGTAGCCATGATTTCATTTTTGCTTTACTAACAATACCTTTTTTCTTTTAAAATTACACTTGAAGGACATTAAAGCTTTTAAACATAAATGTCTAAGACTTTTGAGCCAGTTATTTTTGCAAAGTAAAACTATGTATCTTCCTTGTACATTTTGTTATTGACCTTTAACTGAATCTCTTTTTAGACTATCTAGATAAATTGACTGTTTTATTTTGGATTTCTTAATTTCAGATTTAATCAGCTCTATGAAAACTGTCTTTCTGTATTACACCGGCCAGGTCAGACAAAATTCACTCTGTAAAACCTGTCTGGTAAATAGCCAAGTTTCTGTATTTAGTTATTTACACCCATATTTGTAACATTCTGACCCCCGCTTCCAATCCTGGTCATACAAATCACGTGTGTCATAATGGAGACACACTAAAATAATTCCCTATGAATAAAGTCAATGTGTCATTCTAAACTCTTAATATGCCTGGTCCAAACTGGTGAAATAGTATATGAAGACCCAATTAGAATGGTACTTTCAGTCCCAGCCAGAGGTTACTTTAGTCCTACTTGAAGAATCCTATTGGATCAGTACCTACATAGGAGGAAAAAAGTCCTACAAACATTTGTGATTACTTAAGGGAGAAGTATTAAAAATAATCCTTGCCTAATGCGTTGAGAAATAAAGATAGTTTCATGTTGCAATTGCTGTGATATTTCCCTCCTTGAAATTCTTCATGAGCCCCAGGTTTATTATGGGTAATGTTGTCATGCTAACCCTGTTTCGCTTAGTAATGGCATTGCTCTTTCATGGACATCAGGGCAGAATTTGAGACCAATCCTCCAAATTGGTTTAATGATGTCATGTCCTAACAGCTATGACTCAGTTGCCAAGTTTTCCCTTAGCAGTGGCTGGAGGAAGATTGGCCAATGAAAAGATGAGGGAAGACTTGGATTCTATGGCACTTAGTGGGCTACAGACACTTTGAGGTGACAAATAAGGAGATAAACAGAGGGCAAGGATGTCAGAGATATTTCTGTTGAGTGAGTTGCTTGTTGGGTGAGATTCCATCCCTGGTTCCCTATCTCCACATTTCTATGAATTGATAGGTTTGGAAGGGGTTTTTTGTTGTTATTCTTCACTTTAATATCATAGATTTAGATCTATTAGGGATCTTAGAAGTCATTGAGTCTAAGCCTCCCTTTTTATAAAAGAGGAAACAGGCGCAAAGAGGACAGGTGACCGGCCTATGCTCACACAGCTGTAAGTATCTGCAGGAGAATATGAACTTTGGTGTCCTCCCTCCAAGATCTGTCTTCTATCTACTCTGGCATCAGCTGCCTCAGATTCCTCATCTCTAAACGAGGGGTTTGGACCAGTTGGATCTCTTCTGGCTCTGATAGACAAGTAGCCACTGACCCACTTGCTGAAATAGTTTTAAACGCCCTTGCTCTTACCGAAAAAGAGATAAAACATTTATATATATATATAGATATAGATATAGATTTATATATGTGTGTGTGTGTGTGTATTTACAGTAATTTAATGGGGACATAGTATCTTAGTGCTAAAATAGCAATCATCTATTGTTATCCGTTTTAGAAAACTGAGCCCCAGAGAAATGAAATACTTTCTTCTTAAAGACACAAAGTTAGCAGCACAGCCATATCTAGAACCCAAATCTTTTTATCTTTGACTAGTATTATTTTCACTACCCCATAGGACTTACGAATGAGAGAGTTCTAATTGTCTCCTTCCAAATTTCAACCAGAAACCAATGTCTTGATCTGTTCTAAACCTTAATTCAATCTCCTCATCTTGAGTGAAGAGAAACAGTCTCCTGCAGAGTCTTTGTTTTCCAGTTAACTACAAGGCTACATTACCCGATGTCAGACACATGCAAAGTGAAAGTAATTACAGGTTAACAGATTTCAGATATTCAAAGAGAATCAGGAATGTCATTCAACTGTGCTTATGTTATGGAAGAACACGTGAATTCAGAAAGGCAGAGGCTCCCATTTGGATATATGAATGTATAGTGGGGCCTTTGACAGAAGCTCTTTTACATTATTTACAAATATTCTTAAGTTACAAAAGATGAGCCTACAGCATGATTTCTAATGCCATGTGTCAATAAGAGGGGGGTAGCCAAGCTCTTCTCTCTGAAGAAAGGTTGATATCACATTTTGTTAGACTCCATTGCAGTTTTCAATATCTTTTCAATTTTGTGGAATTTTGTCACAGTTTTGCAAGTTTTGTAAAGCTTTTAAAAGTGAAGGGAGAAGTGATCTTTAGGAGGGATTGTTATAAAGTTAGATGACTTGAAAGAAGTCCTAATTTCATTATAAGTGAAATGTATGACAGATTTCAAATGCTAAGGAATGAAGCTTGGTTCTGTTATAGGTATATGAAGTGTGTATGCTTTTTTGGGAGGGTGGGGTGGAGAATGCTGTGAAGACTCAATGTTTTGGTCATATATTGGTAGGCAATCTGGATTTTGTCCCAAGAGCTACAGAATTTTGCATAAGTGATTTGCATTTCAAGTGGCTCATAATAAAGAGTAATTCAGACATCTTAAGTGATATTGGGAGCTGCTAATGACTTGGGGAAAAAAAAAAACTCTGTTAAATGTTAACCAGTGGGTTGGTTTACATGTGAAGGCATACTTTGCAGTAGGATATGAATCAAAGGTATATAGATTTATAGGGTGAAAAAACAGATAAAAAAGGCTCTTTTCATTGGAATAGGAGAATTAGCTTTTGCACAGGCATGCACTTCTACTTTATCAGACAAAGAGATGGTAATGTTTTATCTTATAAGAATGGTAGAGTTTTTTTTGTCTTTTAATGAATTAGCATATGCGCTATAGGTAAGTTGATGGGCTCTGTGGCCAGCCCCTAGTCACTCTAATGCTCATCTCGGAGCTTGAGATGGGAAGATCAGAATGAACAGAATGCTAGTAGGTTAGTGAAACATTTTTTTTTAATTTCTGCACTTAACATGTACATATTTTCTTTTTAAAAGCAGCCTCTAAGCTCTATAATTTTAACTATCTTGCTTATTTTTATAGGCACAAATACTACCTAAGCAGCCATTGCTTTTCAAAAGGTCTTGGGCCAGATGAAAGGGAGGAACTGTTTCTAGTGGTGGTCTCTACTGACTTAACAAATAACAAAGGAGAACGGGAGCTTCTTCTGAAATACTTGCTTAGGAACCTTGAATTCAAACATAGGACTGCTTTGTTATGTATCTTGTGCATATACTAGATTGTGAAAGCTACAAAGGAAGGGCCTAATATGAGAAAATGTAAAGCCTGTATGCCTTATGGGTCTTTTTACTTGCAACTTTTTCCTCTCCATTCAGACAACAAATATTTATGGAGGGCCTAGACAAGGGTAGTGTGGTATAGTACATACAAGTCTCCATAGTGGGAGCCTCACCTCCCTGGAAGGTGTATATGATCAACCTTCAAGAAGGTAGAAAGATAAGTCATACCCCATCATCCCCCTATGGCTAATTTGAAGGCATGTCTCCAACACAATCACATTTCCCCACTCCTTTCACATGGTTGCACAAGTTTACAATTTCTCCCTTTTTGCCCTGGCATGTTCCACTCAGAGAGGTCATAATCTAAGTTCTATTCTGGAACTGAGACTAGTCGTCGTACCAGTGCTGTTGGTAAAACCCCCTCTCCACCATTCTGCTAGCATTCCTACATCCTTTTCCCAGATCTCCTGACATCTGTAGCAGGCACCCATGGGCTGGCTCTGTGCTCTAGGGCAGTAACACGTAAGCAGAAGACTCCCCTTTCCTCTTTCTATTTTGGATAGGACAGAATTAGGGATATAAGGATAGACAGGCATGGATGGATTGAAATCTGCATCATAGATCTTATTACTTTATCTTTTCCCTAAAACCCATTCCTCTTTTGAATTTCCCAGTCACTAAGGGTAACACTGTCCTTCTAATCACCCAGGTGACAGCTCAGTGACATCTCCAGCTCCTCAATTTAATTCAGCTCTGAACTCCCTGAAAACATAAATTCTTGTCTTCATCTTGGCCATTTTCTGCCCTGCTGTGGTTATTATTCCATCCTCCAAACCAGATGTCCAGGGATCATGCCCAGGAAGTGCTAAGACACTCAATTCTAAACTTCCTGGACCCATGCATCCTCTTCTTCACATGAGTCATTTTTCATCCTGCTGACAAAGCTTCCTTTCATCTCTACCCCTTTTCACCTCTGCTCCAATAACTGTAATCACATAAGTACTACTCTTGACTTTAAAAAAGGTATGTCAGTGAACTGTCCTATGGTTTCACTCACACCCCTGTGACTTTTCAGAGCAAAAGACCCTTTCCTGGCAATTAGGTGACACGTTGGGCTTGGAGTCAGAAAGAACTGAAATCCAGACTTGCTAGCAGTGTGACCCTGATCAAGTCGAACTATTTGCCTCCTCAACTGTAAAATTAGGATAATAATAGCACCTATCTCATGGGTTATTGTAAGGATCAAGTTTGTAAAAAGCACTTAGCACAGTGCCTGGCACATATAAAAACCCTGATAAATATTTGTTTCTCCCTTCCCCAACTTCATTGTCTTCCTTTTAAGATGTAAGGTCCTTTAGGGCAGGGATGTTCTTGCTTTTGTACTTGTATTAGAAATTCTCAGCATAGTACTTGATCTAGACTAAGAGCCTAATAAATATTCTTTCATTTATTCACTTACTCTGACCCCTCTATTCCTGCCTCTATGGAGTCAGTTGTCAAATCTTACAGTTAATACCTTTACAAAATCCCTCCCATATGTTCCCTTCTCTCTATTCACAAAGCTACCACTCTGGTTAAGTTCTCTGCTTTGAGTATTGCATAAGCTCCTGTTTGCTCTCCGTCTTGTCTCCCTCACTCCAATCCATCCTTCCCACAACTGCCAAAGTGATTTTCCTGAAGTGTAAATTGGACCATGATACTCCCATACTCCAGTTGTTCCCTAATGACTATAGGATCGAATACTATTTTATTGTTACCCACCCCCCCTTTAATGTCTTTTTTGTCTATTTTGTCTTTAATGTCTATTTTTTGCATAAATATCTAATGTACATGATTATTAGTGTGATATATATGTGATTCATATATTCATAACACACACACACACACATATATATATATATATATATATATATATATATATATATATAGGGGATATGTGCTCAATTTTTTCTTTTGCGCTGATAGGAGTGTATGATCAAAAAAAAATTGGAGAACACTGACATAGTGCTGGTCTCTGAGTCAAGAGATCCCAGATTCAAATTCTGCTTAAGCCACATGTTCGAATATGGGGGAAAAAATCCCTTAAACTCTCAAAACTTCTCTTCTCATTTATAAAATGGGGACCACGCCTGCATCACAGGATTGTTAGACTGAAATGAGATAATGTATGTTAAATGCTATACAAATTCCAGTTGTTGTTGTAATTACACAAGAAATAAAAGACATAGCATAGCCCCTCTTTCTAGGACATGTATACATCTTTTCTTGCCGATTGGATTATATGAAGATAAGAGCTTAATCAAGGAACACTTTATGGAGGAGGTAGATATTCAGGAGGCTCTTGAGTTCTTCATTCTTGTATGATCCTCAAAGCAAATGATATTGGAGTGTGTGTGTGTGCGTGTGTATATGTGTAGGTATCTCTTGGCTAGCACAATTTTTTAAGTGTAGAAATTCTATTACTATCCAAATTCCAAGTCGGAGTTTATGCTTTTGGCAAGATAGATATATTCCTGAACTGTTTATGTTTTTGTGGCTGACAAGTTGTTAGAGAGGTAATAGCAGCTCACTTTCCCGTTGTCATATTTGTAAATCAGTTTAAAGTGACTTTTGAAGCAATCTGGTATGCCTGACAGTTATTTCTGAGATAGGAGTGTCCATACCATAATACTTTTTAAAAATCTCATTCTGTTTACATTCTCTGTTTGACAAATTTATCAGCAAGTCTGCTTTTTCACATCAACTGGTTATTGTTTATATATCTTTTTGAAATTCATTTCTAATCTTATACTTTTTTTAAACCAAATAATGAGAACACTGGATTTGGGACTAGAGATGCTGGATTCAACTCCCGTGTCTGATACTACCTATGTGACCTTGGTTAGTAACTTCATCTTTCTGGATATCACTTAATCTGCTCTTTTACCTTATCTGTAAAATGAGAAAGTTAGACTAGATATCTACTAAGTGCCCTTACAACTCTAAATTTATGACCTTTCTGGCCTGCCAAGAAGTGAATGAGAAGGTTGGCTAGGCTAGAACTGAGAATCTGCATAAGCTGGTATAGTCTGACAGATAATAACCGATCTAGGTGAAAGACCATAAGGCAGAGAAAGTTAATACAGAAAAAAGCAATGAGTACTATCCAAAATAGAAAGAGAAGGTGTGTTCTTTTTAAGCTATGTTGAGGAAAATAAGAGGATTGAAAAATGGCAATGATGATGCGGAAATGATAACTGAACTCATTCTTATCAAATCTAAAGATGACACAAGCCTCTGCAGCATAGATGCCATACTGCATGGCAGGATCAAAAAGAAATTGCCAGTCTAGAATATCAAGTTAAATTTAAGATGATAAAATGTAATAGGGGAAAATGTAAAGATTCACTTAGGTTCAAAAATTCAAGTTCACTAGCACATTAAGGGGATGGATGTGGCACAGCAGCAATTCATCTGAAAAAAGAGCTAAGGATTTTAGTGAACTGCAAACTCAATAAATCGACTGTGTATTAAAAAAAGCATAGTATGTAGACCTACCTATGGAGGTGTCAGTCCCATTAGATTGTAAGTTTCTTGAGGACAGGGACTGTCTTTTACCTGTTTCTTGGCACAGCATCTGGCGAGTAGTATGTGGTTATTAAATGTTTCTTGACTGAATGCAGTGCTATGGAACTCTTACTTGAATAAACTATATCCAGAGTATTGCACTCAGCTCTAGGGGCCCTTGTTTTGGAAGGTCACTGATACGCTGGGAGAGAGGCCAGAAAAAGGCAACCACTATAATGAAGGATTTCAAGTTCATCTCATGTAAAAGTCTCCCACTGCAGCTGGGGCCATCTCCAGTTGTCTGGACCATTGTCTTGCCACTGGATTCAAATGACTCCGGAGGAGAGAGGGAGCTTGATGACTTTGCACAGCCCTGCCTCACTTAAATCCAATTCACTTGCAAGTCAAAACATCACCTCCTGATGGCATTGATCCATTCTGAGAATGGAGGATGAAAAGCAAACAAGAACAACAATATGAAAGTCAATTGAAGGAACTAGAGAAGCTTAGACAAGAGAAGTAAACACTTAGTAACAACTGCCATCTAGTACCTAAAGGAAGGTCAGATGGAAGAAAAATTAGAATTGTTTTGTTTGATAGGAGAGAACAGAAATAGGTGTCATGGTATAAGAAGCCTCCTAATCTTTAGACATTATCCAAAGTGGAATGTGCTTCCTTGGGAGGTTTTGGGTTTCCCTTACTGGGGTATTTCTGGGAGAATTTTGACGACTCCTCATCTAATATGTGGGTGAGGAGATTAGGGATTAGGTATGGATTTGAATAAATCTCCTCAGTGTAAAGACCTTTGAGATTCTATGATTGGGACAATAACTTGAGAGTAAATGAAGTGGGTTTTTGTTGTTGTTATTTGTTTGTTTGTTTAAGGATGGTACACAGCTGCTCAGATTTTTAGGCAACAAGAAAGGAACCATTCAATCTATCAGCAAGTATTAATTGTGTTCACTACATGTCAGATACTGTGCTATGCATTCATTTTCCAACAGAAGGCAAAAAACGTCCCTGCCCTTAAGGTGCTTACATTCTTTTTGAAAAAAAATATTCAATTTTATTTTATTTTCAGTTTTGAATTTTCTTCCTCCTTCTCCCCCTCCCATTTAGAAGGCAAGAAAAAGGAGAAGGGAAGGGAGGGGAGGGAAGAAGAGGAGAGGACAGGATGGATGCTTCAATCTCCACTCTAAGTCAGTGTTGATCAGAGTTACTAAGTCTTTCAAAGTTGATTATCTTTAAAATATTGCTATTATTGTATAAGCTGTTCTGCTGGTTCTGCTCACTTCACTTTGTGTAACTTTCCTCCAAACCTTACCATGTTTTTCTGAAACCATCCCTTTCATCATTTCTTACAGCACAAGAGTATTCTATCACATTCATATATCATAACTTCTTCAGTCATTTACCTTGATGGACACCAGAATCAGATTCTAATTCTTTGCTACCACAAAAAGAGCTACTATAAATATTGTTGTACATATAATTAATTTTCTCCTCTCATCTTTTTTGGGTATAGACCTAGTAGTAGTATCACTAGGTCAAAAGGTATACACAATTTAATAGTCCTTTGGGCATAGATCCAAATTGCTTTCTAGAATGGTTGGGCCATTTAAATCAGGGAAATAACATGCAACTAACCAGGTATACAAAATATGTGGAGAATAAATTGAAGGTTATCTCAAAGGATTAGACATTAGTGGTTGGTAGGACTGGGAAAGGCCTCTTGAAGAAGGTCAGATTTAATGTAAGTCTTACATGAAGTCAAAGGAACAAAGAGGTAGAGGTGAGGGAGCGGCACATTCCCAGACTGAGGGACAACCAGTACAAAGGCTAACAACAGGAAAATGACAATGGGCTCATTTGCTGTGGTGTATAAGAAAAAATCAGTAGTAAAGAGAATTTCCTAGAGTGTAGTATCTTCCAAAGAAAGCCTAGTTTTCATTCTTTCTAAAAACAGAGTGTGATAACAGGAGATCTAAGGTGAAGGCGGGTTTATTACCAATAGAACAGGGATTCCAGAGCATACAATAGAATGGAATTGCAAAGCAGGATTTGGACTACAGGTGGGTAAAGATGAGAGTACAGGGAAAAACAGGGAAGAAAGGAAGGAAACAAGCAAGAAAGGAAGGAGGAAGCATTTATTAAGTGCCTACTATGTTCCAGGTGTTGTGCTAAGCACTTTACACCTCACAACAATCCAAGAATCTATGTGCTATTATATTCCCATTTTACAATTGAGGAAACTGAGGCAGAGGTTAAGTGACTTGCCCAGGGTCACACAGCTAATAAGTATCTGAGGCTGGATTTGAACTCAATTCTTCCTAACTCCAAGTTTGGTGCTTTATCCACTGCAACAGGATTTTCATATCAGTAAATGCTAATAATGACTATCAGATTAATGGGATAAGGAACTAAGAGTTTGTTAAAGAATGAAAAAAATTGGATGGAGGGTCCTTAATTCCAGAGTCCTTTGATGACTGAACAGTGTGTCAATGTTAGAATGGTTGTGATGGCCTCCACTATAGATGCCTTCAAACACCAGTGGGTGGATAGAGGTAAAGGAAGTAGGTGGGAGTGGCAGAAAGTTCTAATTGTCTGAGTCAGTAAATAAATGGTGTTCAAGTCCCCAGTCCAAACTGGCCTCCTACTCAATACCAAATGTCTAGAGGTGAGATATACCAAAAAAAAAAAAATACCCTGTGCATGGGTGGACCAGAACTGATTCTCTAAGGACCCAGAAACACTAGACCCTACTTTTAGTCTCTAGCTCAGAGGTTAGGATCATATCTTCTGGTGTAGCCCCTCTAGTGCTTTTGGCTCCATAAGACCCTGGATTTCTGAATGTGAGTCCCCTTCTACATAGGCCATTCACTTTCTGAACCATGGCAGCCACAGTTATTAAATCCGATCCCACGACAAAAGCTCTTTGCTCTCTGCCTTATTTTTGTGGTTCCTCTTAGGCAAGAGAACGACTGGGTCCATGTGTTTAGATGTAGCCAAAAAAGTTAGAGGACTATAGCAGAAGTCTGCTTCTGGAAAAAGAAAGGACAGAGAAGTAATGTTTATCTCACCTTCTTCTTCTATCAACATGGGTTTTATATGATTCATCTGGATGTCAGTGGCAAATGAACTTTGTACAAAAGAATTGTGAGCCAGAATTTATTTTCTTCTTCTATGGGACATCATTCCAGTGCCCTTATGTCACTCTCCTACTCTATTGAAGTACCCAGAGTTGCATTCAAGGGTGTGCCAGAGCCAGGTTAGACTAGTCCACTTCTTAAATTTTCAGTGTGTGTGATCATTTAAACCTCAGAAATCAGCAAGTGCTACAAATTAGGGTTGATTTATTGTTTTGCAGATTATCTAGACTTAAGAATGGATAGAGAAATTGTAGCAATGCAGATTAAACTTAAAAGTGTGTTATGCACACATTTTTTTCCCCTCTGGAGAGCTGGTTGTTAAACATTTATTAGTATACCCCTGGATGCATTCCACATTAGCCTTTGCTACAGAATAGTATGGAGTAGATAGTATTTTCTTCACTTCTGGGTAACTTCTGCTTTGTATAAACTTCATGATTCCATTGTAATTCTAGTTTAAAAAATCTTGGCAGACTTGAATAATAATTATTTGACTTTGAGTCATCAATTAATCAAGAAATAAGCATTTATTAAATCCCTAATATGTTCTAGGTACCGTGGTAGTCCCTGGGGATACAAAAACTAAAATGAAACAATCCCCGTTCTCAGGGTTCTCTTGTATTAGAGGAAACAATAGGCACATATACAAGCAAGTACAAAATAAATCCAAGGTTTTTAAAGAAGGTGGCATCTGGCATTTGGGATCAAGAAAAGCTTCCTGGAAATCATGAATATTCTCAAGGCCTCAGTTTCCTCATCTGTAAAGTGAAGAGGTTAAACTAGATGTCCTTCAAGTTTCCTTCCAGATTCAAATGTAATTCAAATATATGATCCTATGAAGTAAGAAGATAAATTTGTTGGAAATGCTCTTGAAAAGTTACTTTTGAATATTACAGAGAATATACTATTATTTAGTCGTGGCAGTGACTACTGGAAGGTATGCTAGATGAATTCTTGGTGGCAGCAGAAAATCTATTGGATAATTCTTCACTGTGAAAAGTCTAACAGCATATTCTTTAAGACTGTAAAATTTCCAGATAATACAATAATGGATGTAGGGACTAAAGTAACTCATTCATTAACCACTTGAATGCTCCCTCATGCTGAGTCAGTGCCAGTCTTTCTACAGCAGTATACGGTTCAGTAATATAGACTCTAGCTAGCATTGGTGCATAAATTGATGGTGATAGGGATATGAACTGCAAGACTATATCTACTGACATCAGTATAGAATACTAAAAATGACAACATTAGTAGGCAGTAGCTTTAGAATATACTCTGCAATGGAGAAATCCTTGACCAATAGTTATTCATTTAAACTCAAGTGTATGGGTTTATATGTGCTAATTTGTAAAAGACGTGTAAATGGAAAAATGCATCTGAGGTATTTCCTTTTACATGTGAACTTACTTTGAATTCAAAATTTATTAGGGATAGATTCCTATTTAGACAGAACATAAGCTGAATAGAAACAATGTGGTATGGTGCATGGAGTGTTGAGCTTAGGATCAGGAAAAATTGCATTTAAATACCATCTCTGACACTTGGCAGCTCTGTGACCTTGTATGACTCATTTAACATCTATGGGCTTCAGGTAGCTTGGTAGGGCTTAGTACTAAGTCCTAGAAGCTCTAGTTGATGAGTTTTACATATTAAGAAAGTCCCATGCCACATAGCTTTTTCTATATTTGTGTCTTAGATAAATAATGCATTATCCATTCTGTAATGCCTTCTGGAATATGCTAATCAGGTCACCTATGTTAAAATATCTTTTTAAAGATCTGAATCCTTGTAGTCAACCAGCCATCTTGCTATAATGTCTTTATCAGTCTTTTTTATTTTTAATTTTTCAAAAATTTATTTTGTTGTCAATTCACAGAATAAAACAAGCATTTCCATAACACGGTACAATAAAAAGGATGATTGCACATGAAAATGCAAATCTACCATGTACAACTTGCTATTCTCTCCATATATAAAACAAAGTTATCATGTAAATTTCTTTTTTTTTCCTTTCCCCCACCCCATGGCTACCATTAGCCACAAACAGGTGTGAATGTGTATATGTGTGGGTGTGTGTCTGTCTGTCTGTGTCTCTGTGTGTGTGCATGCATGTAAAATTATTGTATACATACTTCTGTTTATCAGTTCTTTCTATGGATACAGGAAGCATCTTTTTCGTATGTCCTTTATCTTTAATTTGTGTATTTATAATAGTCAAAATAACTTAATCGCTCAAAGTAGTTTTTAAAACAATGTTGCTGTCACTATATACAACGTTCTCTTGATTCTACTCACTTCTCACTTCATCATTTTATACAAGTTTTTCCGTGCTTTTCTAAGATCATTGAGTGCGTCATTTCTTATAGCATTGTAGTATTTGTCACAACCTTATAACACAACTTGTTCAGCCATTCCCCAATTGATGGGCATCCCTGCAATTTCCAGGTCTTTGCCACCACAAAGAGAGCTGCTATAAACATCCCATTCTCACTCAAAGTTATAATTACTATTTGTGAACTTCCCTTCATTTTATCTTTACTGTTTTCTTTCTCGGCCTCTCTTTTTACCCTATCCCTGTTACCTTACCTTCTCTCCCTACCCCCCCACCCCCAACTTTACCAACATGAATCAGTTTATGCCTTTGAACTCAGCATATGCCCATTGGTCAGAAGATGGTCATCTTTAGAGTTAGCTACTCGAGGTCTATTTAGCCTCAGACACTTATTAATTTTGTGACCCTAAATTTGCCTCAGTTTCTTATATGTAAAATGGAGACATACTGAAGAAGGAAATGGCAAACCACTCCAATATCTTTGCCAAGAAAACCCGTGGCCAGGTCCATGTGGTCACAAAGAGTCAGACATGACGACAAGAAGGAGGAGGAGGTGAAGGAGGAGGACAACAACAGTTCTAAGCACAAAGGAAGTCTGAAATCCAGTTTATACAATGGCAGCAATTGTATGGATATCTTTGCCCTGTTCATGAAATATTGACTATCTAAACTGGCTCTCAGAAAGGAATAGCTCTCAACTATTCTGTTCATTTAAAATGTCATTTGCAACCAACTTCTCCCTAAATCTCTCTTCAAATATCTCCAGTAGCATGGAGGTGACCTTGGATTCTCAAAGGCTTTCCCAGTTGAATGAAAGCTCAGGTAGATTCTATTAAGTTGAGAAAATATTCAGTCTGGGTCTTGTGGTAGAAAATGTACCTATTCTCTGAGAACCAATTTCACCAAATTTAGAAAGGCTCAAGAGATTGGGCCACAAGGCGATCGATTATTGTCACTGCAAGTCTCCAAGAAGTGTTGTAATTTGTTAGCTATCACATTGACCAAATTATGGACCAACTGATATAACACATATATGTAAAGTACTTTGCAAATCTTATAATGCTATATAGATGCTAGTCATCATCACCTTCATCATCATCACAGGAACTTTGAAGTCAAAGTATTTGTTACAAAATGTGATGCATCCAGTGACAATTTAGGGTTATAGAAATTGTCACTTTAGCAAGTAAATCTGAGCATAAACAGGCTCGTCTTTGCTGGCTTCCTCTCCCCTATACTTTTTAAACTTTATTATTTTCTACTGTAATTATCTCTTCTTTTGTCAGCAGCTCAGCTTTATTTTTCTTGAGAGGTAATCTAGTGTAAAAGAAGAAGAAATGAATTTGGAATCAGAAAACAGACTTTAGTCCTGGCTTTGCCTCTTATTACTTGTATCGCCTTGAATAAATGATGTCACTTTGTTCAAGCCACAGTTTATTCATCTATAAAATGGGAATAATAACTATTGCACTGATTTGGAAACAAAGTCAGCACCCATCCATTGGGGAATGGCTAAACAAATTATGGTACATGAATGTATTAGAATATTATTATTCTGCTATAACAAATGAGAAATGTTATGAACACAGAAGGATGAAAAATCTACATGAACTGTTACAGAATGAAATAAGTGGAGCCAAGAAAAGATAAACATGGTGACTACAACAATGTGAATGGGGGGAAAATATAAAGAAATGTTGAAAAGTTGCAAAGAACAAGCATGGCTTGAAAGAAGAGGTATGGGAAGATACTCTCACCCTACCCCTTTAAAGAGATTGCAAATCTACAAGTAAAGGACACTGTAACTATTTGCAAACTTTTCTATAGTTTGATGAGTTTTATTATTTTTTTCCCTCTTCTATTTTCTTTTCAAAATGTATTTGTCACATGGGATAGCTATCTGGGCAGGGGAAGGGAAGGAATACTTGGGGAAGTGTTAGGGATTTGAAACCCAAAAGATATCAATAAAAATCTTATTTAAAAATAAGACTTGCATTACCCATTTCACAGGGTTGTTGTGAGGATTGAGTAAGTGTGCTTTATAAAATGTAAAGCACTTTGAAAATGTCTTTGGAAATTATGCTTAGGGAAATTAACTGCCTTGTGCTTCTCATACTATATAAAAGTATAGCACATGCTCAGTTGGAGCTGTACTCACCATTTAGTTATTATCAAAACACCAGGTGACACTACTGAAAGGCTCTTAGGGACTGAAAGCGTGCAGACCTACAGTAAACTGGAAGATGTCCAGGAAGCAACACAGTTTGGGCTGAATCTTCCTCAGAGTCTGCCACAATTGGTTTACTACTATATTCACCAGCAGAGCAGCTAAGTGGTGGAGTGGATAGAGCAACAGGCCTGGAATGAGAAAGACCTGAATTCAAATCTGGCCTCAGACACTTACTAGTTTTGTGATGCTGAGCAAGTCACTCAACCCAGTTTGCCTCAGTTTCCTCCTTTGTAAAATGAACTGCAGAAGGAAATGGCAAGCCACTCCAGTGGCAAAGGCCAAGAAACCCTCAAAAGGGTTCACAAGGCGTCAGACTTGACTGTAAACATCTAAGCAACAACAAAATTATGCACCAGCATCACTGACTCCACTGGTACTAGTGATCTGATCACTGTGTCCCATGACACCTCCCTGACCCTGATACAGTGAGGTCTCTGCTACAATCGATAAACTTGTATGTCCAGGTTTATGTAGGAATACCCCAGAGAAAGGATCCTTGTCTCTGCAGCATAATCTGTTCCATTCTTTCTGTGCCTCCTTTGGGTCAATACGTCAAGAGATGATGGTTCAGGGGAGATGGTTTAGGAAGAAATACTACTCCTGGAAGGAACTCTGTTCATATGGATCTGTCTATCAGGAATGGGTGGATTTTGAGGAAAACAGAGCCAGTCAAATGGATAGGGAGTAGCAGTACCTGATGAGTACAGCTCCTTGTAACAACTCACAAATACATGGTATTTTAAGGTTTACAAAACACTTCCCTCACAGCCACCCCACGAGGAAGGTTGGACAATTTCTGGCATTGCCATGTTACAGATGAGGAAACTGGAGGTCAGAGAATCTGAGTAACTTGTCTAGGGTCACAGACTTAATCTGTTGGAACCAGGGTGTCAAAAATGGCTCTCAGATAATTCTCTATTCCTTCTGTTGCATGACCTCTCAGGGCCACAGAAGCGCTCAGGGAAGGAAATGTTCCTCTTCCACCTTTCATGTTTGCAAGATTAAGAACTCCCCTTGTTATACTGTGCTCACTCTTTTTCTCTATTCCCAATACACACAGAATGTTGTTTAGAAATATTTATTGCATTTTCTTCTTTCCAACTGAAAAAAAATTATATTTAAGTCACGGAAGCAAACATTTCCAATGAGTTTAGAAAGTAGTTTATAACAAGCAAATGTCAAACCTGAAAGAAGTGGTATAACCAGGGAGCAGCCTGGGATTTGGTGGTACGAGCCATGAACGGGTTCTTCATCTCCCTCAAGTTTTCAGAAGCTTTGTATTTCTCTTATATCATGCAGAAAAAAAAGCCTACTAAAAGTTTAAACATTAAACACAAAATCATTCTTCCTTTGAGGATAGCATTTGGTCCTGGCATATTTGCTATTAATCAGCTATTCTATTACTGAGTCAGCTATTTATTTATTCCAATAATGTAGCGTTGTGATAGAGCATAAATATTATTTTATAGAAGTAACTAAGGCCTACATGACTGACCTTACTAAGGTTACCCAGGCAATGACAGAGCTGGAATTCAACTGAATCCTAGTTGTTAGTGTCTCCCCAGGCCTCAAATCCATTATCTTGGTCAATAGTGAGAAAGAAAAAGGATTGGAAAACCACCATGCTATATTCCAGTCAATGTGAAAAAGATGGGAGATCCAGCATACACTCACACTCACCTGTGCCAACATAACTGTGTGTGCTAGCAGCCGTGTGTGTACATTCTTATACCTACTTTATTATATGTATATTTATATTAATTTTATATTTATGCTAAATATGTTTTATACTTGTCTTTCTCCCCATTAGAATATAGATTCCTTACGTGTAGGGATCATTTCATACTTTGTACTTTCATCTGCACCCCTTTGCACAGGGCTTAGCACATAGGCTCTTAATAAATACTTGATGGATTCATTCATTCTGCATCCAACAAATGTTTAAATGCATTCTATGTGCAAAGAACTATTCTAGTCATTGGTGAAGGATAGGAGAAAGAGAAAAATATGAATAAGATAGGATGCCTGCCTTCTAGGAACTTACAGTTTATTAGGGAAGATAGTACATGTACATAGATAAACACACAAATTAGAAAGTGGTACACATTAGACTGTGGTAAACATGTGATCTCCACAAAAGCAATTGAGATATGCATATGCATTTATGGGTGAATATCTTGCATGTGATATATACCTGCATATGTGTATGTCGATATATGTATTTATATATAAAGATTATTATATTCCTATATAAAAATTGAAATTGAAATATTAATGTTAAATTTAAATAGAAATACATCTATAGAAATCTTAAAATATTCATATACAAATATATGCTCACGTGTATATGTTAATGAGTGTATATATTACATGTATTTATATACATGTTTGTGTATTCATATGCATATATTTGCATATACATGCATATATATCTATACATAAATTTAAATGCATACTATGTTATATAACTGATAATATAGTGTACTGTATTTAATACAAGATGATATATTGTACTTTATTACAATTTGATCATAATACAATTTAATACAATATGATCATAATATACAATATAATATATAATCTATATAACAATATATTGTTTAAATATAATATGGCATATTTATATATTATATATATAGTCATATATATATATAAACACATATATACACACATATATGTAGCTATAAATGCAGACATATCTCTTGGTTTTATGCCTATAACTATAGGTATAAGTGTATACACATAATCCACAGTCAGCAAGCAGTTATTAAGTACCTACTGTGTGCCAGGCACGTACATACACATGCTTCTGTTCCTGAGTTCTATTGCTTCTCCTTGCGTTTTGAAGGGGATATTAAATACTCTACTGGTAGTGAGTAATTTTCATTATTTTCAGGAACAGTTTCAGAAATATAGAATTCCTGACTTCCTTGTACTCTGTCCTCCTCCCCCACACAATAAAAGTTGTTTATGTCAGTTTATTTATTTCATATGTTTATCGAAGAAAATGCTGGTAATCTCTATAACAAGTGTTGCCTGGAGAATCCCCAGCATTGAATTCTAGGGGTTCCATGTAAATGATGGAGGGGCAGGATTGCTCTGCTTCCTCCTGGCAGCAGGAGCACATTTCAGTTTGATATGTCTGGGTTTTTTGGTGAAAATATTTTAGGTGAGAATATTAATACCCCCCAAAAAAGCCAAACCACCACTAAAACCCCCACAGTCATCCATGTAGGTTATGTTCACTCTCTCACAAAAAGCTCATTTGTCATTGAAATTAAAGGAAAGGCAACAAATGAGAAATAATTTATGTGCTTACAAAAGCCTTTCTAGCTGATGCAATGGGGTTGTAACATAAACAAAAGGTTTTCCAAGGTATAGAAAAAATAATTGCAGCCAGTTCAATGCCTAGTGACTTCTCCTCATAGGTAACAAATGGTATCTACCCTTACAAAATGCTTCTTAAAGCAGCTAATTAAACACAAAAACAAAAGTTTTAGCCTCTGAGACCACTTATTTTGCTACTCCTTTACTATTATTTTTATTTTAATATTTATACTATGTTGTATAAGACTCCAAAGTACTTATAGATTCAGCTGGAAGAGACTACAAAATAAATTCTTATGGTACGACAACATTTTGCAAAAATAAAAATGCTGGACTTATTAACTTGGGAAAGTGCTTTTGCATTTCTGCAAACTTTATGGGGGGAAACTATTGGGTTGATATGACTGGTTAATAGAAATGATTAATTGAACGTCATGAATTAACTAAATTTTTAAAAATGGGTTGACGTGCATCCCTGAAGATGTCCATGAATCTTACTTTATTCAGAAGACTGAGGTCATCTGAAATGAAACTTAGCTTTCTTCTTCCAATTTTCAACCCCTCAACCCCAAGGCTCCCAATTTTCCATATGTCTACCCATCTTCATTTCCTTCTCTCATTGTCTCAAATGACCAAGTGTCTCTCTTCCTTTATAAAACCAATCTCACCACCAGCGTCTTTCCTTACATAATGTCCTTTCTAGATCCTTGCTTCATCATTTTATCTGACCTCTCTTCTTCCTTTAGTCTCTATTCCAGGGGTCCCTTCTTTGCTGTATACAAACAGGCTCATCTCCCCTACCTGGGCAATGAAAGGGCTCCTTTCTGTGGGTTACCACCTCTCCCTTCACCTCCTTTACCTCATGTGTTGTTGCTTCTGCACTAAGCAGTGAGTATTGGATTGCCTTTGACAACATATTGATTATTTGATATACGTGACTTCAGCCTGTCTGGCCCTTCACCATATATCTTTCTGAGTTTTAGTTTATGGCCATGTCTGGTGTCTGGGGCTCAATCTGCTTGTATGCTTGTCTTCTCTGTGTCCTGTGGAATATGTGGGGCGGGGTGGGGGGGTGATGAGGAAGGGAAATAGTCTCTTTAAGGGGATTCATTTGTTTTTATGTGCCTTCAAGTTAAATTAACCAGCCATTATGTTAACTTCAGCAAGGCTAGTAAACACAGGTAGTTGGATGCATAGTCTCAGTGTGGAAGGAATCTGAAGTCATCTAGACCAACTATTAGCTGACTGAGAAATCCCTTGATAATATCCCCATGGGGTGGTCATTTTAGTCTTTACTTAAAAATCTCCATTAACAAGGAAACCAATCCTTTCTGAAGGATCTCATTCCAAATGAAGTTGGCCCTACAGTTACCACTGCTTGCCTCTCTTCATTGCCTAGATAACTGTGTGTGATCATGCATGATGTCCCTGGATCTCAAATCAAATATCTTTGATTTTAAATCTAATGTTTTAATGGTTCATAATTCAGAGATTTAATGTAGGAAAGATCATAGTTCATGGTATCATAGACATAGAACTAGCAGGAACTTCAGAGGCTGTCCAGTACAACCTCCTTTTACAGACAGGAAAATGGAGCCTGTGGATGTTAAATAACTTGCCACCAAGGTCACACAGGTACTAAGTGGTGAGATTTGAACCCATGTCTGCTAGCCCCAGAGATAGTGCTCTTTCTTCTATACTGTGCTTCCTCCTCTTCGTTTTACAGATAAACAAAGGAAGATCAAGGGAAGTTAAATGATTCGCCAAAAGTCACACAGCTAACAGCTGTCAGAGGTGGGATTTGAACCTGTGTCTGCCAAGCTCCAAATCCCATTTTTTAAACACTATATGATGCCACTCCCTGGAATTGTGTTTGAAATGGAAAAGTAATACCCCAACATTTAAATTGTCTTCTAGGATTAGAGATTCCAAGTGCACATTTATATTTTTTCAAAACTAGAAAGGCCTTTTGGAAGTGTATGAAGAGATTGGTGGTAATGGCGATGGTGATGGTAGTGGTGATGGTGGTGGTGGCGGTGGTTGTTTTGGTTTCTTCTTCATGTTAAACCACCTGACTTCTCTCCTAAATATTTTAGGGGTGTTTTCTGTGTGACACTCAGACTTCTGACTTTAAACAGATTTGAATGAAAATAAATCAGATTTGTTAGAAGAAAATGTGAATGAATTTTATTTTCAAGTTTTACTTTGTGGTTCCTTTAAAACGATGGTCTTTGGAATCCTCTTAAGAACTAAAAATTGGCTCGATGGTAATTGTGGTAGGAGAAAGTTTGATTGACTGCACAGCTGTTTAAGCTGTGCATACATTCGACAAAAGGACATTAGAAGACTCAGTGGCTTTACGAACCTGCTTCTGGAACAAGTAGTTGACTCAGGGACAACCCATACAGGCCTCAGGTCCTAAAAATAGGCACTAAGTTGCATCTTTTACATGCAGGGCTAAAATAAAATCAGCTGTCCCATCGACTTGCTTGATACATACTTCAGTGGAGCTGGCCTCCACTCTACCAATACTTTTCAGGGGACTGGGAACTTTGTTGTACATAAGCCAAGTGGGGGAAGCCTGACAGTGAAGAACTGTGAGAAACTGTGCTTTTATATAAAGTTGAGCTCAAGTTTGAATTATACAAAATGTAAGTACAGAATAATCATTTATTAAGTGTCTCTTTCCCCTGTTTTAGAAGGCTGCTATTTATATGACGGTAGAAGGTAACTAGAATGTAAAGCTGGTGTTTATGAATGAAAACTTTTGGGTAAATTGGTTGTTAAAAAACAGTATTAAGTATTTAGAAGAATTGGCTGGAAGTAGTATATCCTCCCTCATTGGAGGTCTTTGAGCAAAGGTTGAATGACCACTTGCCAAGCACCATGCTGTGGAGATTCTTTTTGGTAGTGGTTTGGGACACATGGCCATCATGCTCCCTTCCAACTTGATAATTTTGCAGTTCTGCAATGGTTCATGCCAGTATTTTAATGTATCTTCTAAAAATCATGTACAAAAATCTTTTAAACATTTATAATGATGACAGCATTGAGCTATAATGAGCCAAGCTTAATAAATAGGAGTGAGGTAAAGATCATTACTATATTACTAGCTAAGAAAGGAAACATGTTCTTAGGACTGCTCTGCAGAATTTAATACAACAATGTGGTCAGAGAAGAGATAGTCAAAAGGATTAAGATTTCTTTCTTGGCCTTTTTGGAGAAAATGATAGATTAAAGGGATAATGCTTATGATCTACTGACAGGTGTTCTAAAGAAAACATATAAAGTGTATTCTTTCTTCTAGGCCTAAAGAGTCACGGAATGTTAGGGGTAGAAGGAATCTTGGAGATCATCCAGGCCAATCCTTTCTCCAGGTCTGGGTCTCGTAGCTTGCCATCCAGCCGAGTTTCTATCAGCTCTGGGAGTATTACTGGAATAGGATTAGAGAATCAGGTCCTTAAATGATTAGCTGTCTTAAGAAAAGGACTGCCAATTAGACCCACTAGCTCTAATTATAACAACTGAAACCTTAAAGAGTAAAGATTTAGATTTTATCTTAAAGATATAATGTACCCTATCTATATTGTTTCCGATAGACCTCCTTTTATTTTCCTTCCGTTATTCATCTTGGGTAGAGCCTAGAGATGCCCTTGCATGACTCAGTTGGGGTGTGTAATGACATAGGTGTTTAGATGTTACCTCTCGAAGTGATTTTTGGAGATTTAGCATAAGGAATCTCTTGGGAGATTAAGACACAAACTGAAAATGTTAGGCAAAGTCTATTTTAGAGTTATATAATGTAAAAAATTGGATTTCAATATCTTCTGCAGAACTGCACAAGGCTTTTCTTTTTTTAACCAGAGTTACAAAATTTGGTCACTGATGAATTGTAGGGTTTTAAATGATTTAAATTTTCATGTACAGAATAACAAGTAAAATATTTACCAGAGTTGCACAAGAAAATAATGAATTTTAATAGAGAAGTGCAGATAGACTAAGTTTAGGAAAACATTATAAATGAGTGGCAGACTTACTGGCTAAAAGTGTTGTTTTCTTTGGTCTGAATCTGTGATTTCATAGTTGTGGAGAGCTTTTTTTTGGTGTGAAAACTCCTTCCACTGGTGCTGATCCAGTGGTGTACTGATAAATGCTTAATAACTGGTCCTCCAGGAAAAACAATGTGGGGTGTGTGTGTGTGCATGTACAATGCATTTTGAAGTCTAATCTCCACGATTAACATTTTCTACATCACTTTCTTATATTTAGACAATCAACAGAACAATAAATCAAATCCTGATTTAAAGCATTTTCTGGTTTCCAAAGTGTAAAGGCTCACCCTGAAAATTTAACAGTTGGCTCTGGAGACTGATGAGGTGGTTTGAGCTGGTTCTAGCATACCCAGGTACCCCTTATATGTAGGTTTTAGTCCCAGAGAATTGCCTGGGGCACTGAGAGATTAAGGGGCCTCCCCAGGTTCCTGTAGTTAGTGTCTAGGTTAGAGATTAAGCCAAATCTTTCTGGCTCCAAGGCTGACTCTATCCACTACTGTTGTGCTGCCTTTCTCTGAGTCTATCACTAGGAAGTCCCAAACTCTGTTTCTGATATAGTATTAACCTACTACATAACCCACAAAATGATTTTTGCCTTCATTTTTCATCATTTTTTAAACAAGAAACCAAATATAAAAAGGAGTGTAAGGGAGTCACAGATATGGGTGTTATATTATATTATTATATTATTATAGATATTGCATCTATAGCAATCAAACATCTGGATATCTGGAGAACTTTTAATTTTATTGTTTTATTCCAATGTTTGGCATTGTACATTATCAATCTCACTGTTCAATGTGAAAAAAATAGAGATTTTAATGATTCCAACAGTCTTCATTCCAGTGTTTGTGAAAAGTGTTAAGCAAGAAATCGATAAATCTTTTAAGAAAGAAGTTGCAAAGGAGGAACAGGAGACAAAAAATTGTTTTTCCCATTTTTAAACAGGTGTAAACTGTGTTTACTTCTGTACCCAAAGGCATTTTCCCTTGCTGACAGGCCCTTACCTTTCCTTTCTCCTAGGTTGTTATATTGTATATTTTATCCACATTGACAAATGTTACCCAAATTTGAACTTTATTTGCTACTGCAGAGGTGTGTTTTCTATTTGCTAAGTGGAGGATAGATATCATGTAGCACCTCTCTCTCTTTCTGTCTCTCACGTACACAGGCACACACACATGCATAAACACATCACACACATGCACAGAGGTACTTAGTTGCATCAAGTATTTTAAGGACACCCTGGTATTCTCTATGTGTAAAAATAGGCATGGTTGATAGCTAGAAGGCATGTCTGATTTCAATAATTTATAGGCCAGGAGAGACACTTAATAAATGGTGCAACAGTATAATTTAAAATCTTTGATTGAGCAGTCTATGGGGGACAGAACTTAATTGACATAATGCTATCCTTTTTTAAAAAAAAAATGTTTTTTCCCCTCATGAAAACATCCAAGTTGCACTTCGAAATTTAATTAAATTGTAATTTGTTTCCTCCTCCTGCTCCTGAAATCAATTTCCCTTCTTCATTATAATGGTAGACTTGGTAATCCCTTGCAGTGAGTGGGCAGGCTAACCTAGGATTAGAATCCTGGCTCAGAAAAGTCACTTTATGAAACATTGGATAGATGATACAAAAGCAAATGACTTTGGTATGGCTGTTAGGACTGTGTTCTTTAGTGTGTCTTCACCTTCTCATCAATTTTATATCATTTCTAAACTCCAAGTCACTTAAGAAATGAGGGCTGTTTGCTTTTCTGATCCTCACCACCCATCTCCTGCTAATTCTGCTGACACTGAGTATGTCCATTTGTGAAATAAAACTAACTAAAACATTTTCTTGGAGCAAAAAGTACAACAAATTGCAAGGACAGCAAGAAGCTCAAGCAGATGGAGGAGGGAAAGGAAGATAGGATAGTTGTTTTTTTTTTTAAAAGAAATTTAGAAGAACCAGCAAATTAAATGGGAACCAGTTTTTACCAATTGCAAAACCTCAAAGGATAATTCTCTCAACTGAGAGAATGAATAGTTCATGTCCAATGGGTCTTTTGGAACTTAGTTTAAGGTTAGAAATCTAAGAAATGATGTCACCATGAACTTGTGAGGTCATATGGTATATTGGATAGAAGACTGGCCTTGGAGTCAGAAAGTCTTGGGTTCAGGGTCTGCCACTGACGCATACTGGATTTTTGATCCTGGACAAATTGCTTTACCTCTCATCACTCTAGACAATTCTAGGAATTAGAGATCTGTATTGAAGGTGGGAATTTCCACAAAGGGAACGCTGTATACCAATGAATTTATAGATCTGAACCGAACACATGGCCGCACTCCCACACACACACACACACACACACACACAGGAGGACAAAGGACACATACTTAATTCTCATAAAGGAGCTGTAACCCACTGGAAATGGTGTTGAGAAAAACGTTTGTTTTCCTCCTTTGCCTGAAACTGAAGCCCCACCTATGACTTTGGGGTTCATTTGGAAGTAAACATTTATAAAGCCCTTTGTTTAACTTCCTAGGAGTGTCTAGCTCTCTTTTTTTGTACTTCTCACATCTTATAAAAACAGGACCATTCAGGGAAAAGGAAATCTGATCTGGAGATATTCGTTAAAACTGAAAATAAAAAGGGTTGATTCATTTTTTAAATATTCTAGGAATTTTAATTTGTTCATATTCCTTGATATTTGAGCGCTCTCTCTCTCCCTCCCTCTTTCTCTCTCTCTCTCTCTCTCTCTCTCTCTCCCTTCCTCCCTCCCCCTCTCTCTCTCTCTCCCTCCCTCTCTCTCGCTCTCCCTCTCTCTCGCTCTCACTCTCTCGCTCTTTTCTCCACTGTCTTGTTATTGGGTATCTCATTTTTCATTGCTGTTTTTTGGGCAGGACTTGCAGTGGGTCCTGGTCTCTCACGTTTTCCTAATTGTATGCAGAAAGTATCCATTTTGCTTGGTGAGGCAATAGCTTTAGACATGTCAGATTGCTCAGATGTAAAAAATTGCCAAATTGCTCAAGGCATAAATGTGACCTGAAATAAAAATAATCCTAAAAGAGTTTATTTTGGGAGGTTACTCTTGTAGTCAAAGATCTGGTGGCATCACCCTGATAGGGCTGTAGACATCAACATGCGTGCCTCTGAGAAGGGTTCTAAAATTGGCTGTTACCAACATAGAAAGCCTAAATGACATGACACTAAGAACTTTATTTGGTTCTTCCATTAATCCATCAACAAGCATTTTAAAAGGATCTACTACATACAAACATTGTGCTAGCTGCTGGGGATACAAATTCAAAGAATGAATCAATAACTACTCTTGAGTTTACCTTCTAAAAGGAGAGATAGTAAGTACATACACAAATATATATGTGGAAACAACTTAAGCATACAAGTAGAAATTGGCACTTGAATTGTGTCTGGAAGGAAGAACAGGATTCTCTAAGGAGGAGGTGAGGAGAGAGTAAATGTCAGTTCAAAGCCATGGGAGAGATGAGAGAGTGAGTATATTGTTGGAGGAACAAGAAGACAGTCAATTTGTTTGGATCATAAAATGTAGGACTATGCAATGAGACTGAGAAAACAGGTTGAGTTTGGGTTTGATAGGCTTCAAAAGCTTAACAAAGAAGTTTACATTTTAAATAAATGTTCGTTGATATACTTCATTTTATATCACCTACATTTCCCAATGTAGTATTCTTCTGTCTTCTCTCTCCCAGAGAGCCATCTTTTATAACTAAGAATAACAGAAGAGAAAAAGAAAACAATTCAGTAAATCAAATCAACCCATCGAAAAAAGCCTGACATTGTCTGTACAATTCTACCTCTAGGTTCCCCCACATCTAGAAGGAAGTGGGAGAGAGATGCTGTCTCCTATTTCTTCTTTGGGGCCACGCTTAGTCAAAATTACACAGCAGTCAGTTTTGATTGTTTACTGTTGTTTTATTTGAATTAATTCAGTTCTTTCTGCATTTCTTTGTATTAGTCAAGTCCATATTTTTTTAACAGTACAGTAATGTTTCATTACATTAATGTAGCAGAACTTGTTTAATCATTCCACAGTCAACAAGAATGTTACAGATGCCGCCCTTATGGATGGTTCCTACCAAAGTGGTAAAACTTGATTACGTTTGAATGACCTTTGCATTATTTTTAGTTCTGCAAAATTCAGGACACAAGAATGATGCTGAAATACAGTTATATTGCACTTTGTGAAAAAGATGTCCTCACTAAATTAATGCAAATGGAATTAAAATAAATTGAATTATCTACCCCCTTTGACTTGCATTATAATTTTAGAGATGTTTTATCAATGTTCCTGTTTTATAGTCAACTAGTGGTGTTCAGTTTTAAATTTCTCTACCTGGAAGCTTTTCTATCCAATAGTTAACAGTCCGTAAATAAGTACAGTAATGAAATGTTGAACTAGTCAATCCATCTGTAAATTTAAGAATTATTCTCCAGATTGCATGTTTTGTATGCTCAGATTTTGAATGTGGGTTTTGAGGGTCATACCTAACAAAATGACAGGTACAAAAAGCTATATAGTGAAAGTCACAATATTCGTGGCTCTCAGTTTCTATAAAATGAGGGAGATGGACCCAGTGGTCACTTACGAGCTCTTCCCCCTTTCAGTCTATGATCCAGTAAGGTGGTAAGATAAGAGGAGAAATTTGGTTTCAAGTCCTGGCTTTGTAGCTTGTATCCTTTTAATCATTTAATTTCCCTGGGCCTCAGTTTCTTCATCATGAAGGGTTAGAACTTGATGCTCTCAAAAGTATCTCCCTCTTCAAAAATATTATGTTTTTTATATTTAGCACAACATGCTATGGAACATCATGCCTGGATGGGGATATCGGGAAAGGCTTTACAAATGACATGGAATTTGAGATGATCCTCAAAAGTTGGGAGGGATTAGAATAGGTAAAGCTGGGGGAAAGGACATTTCAGTCAGAAGGATATACAAGAGGAAAGGAAATACATAGGGTGTGTGTGTGTGTGTGTGTGTGTGTGTGTGTGTGTGTGTGTGTGTAAGTAATAACAATTAATGTGCATTTACCCACAGTCCTTGACTAAAAGCTTTTGAGATCAGAGATATGATGTGTTGTTCTTTGCTATGAGGGAGGACAGAAGAGGATGTTCAGTGATTCAGTGACAACCTGAATTCTCTTGATCCTACCCAACCCCACCACAAATCTGTCATAACTATGTGGCATTAGATATGAGTTTATTTCTTATAAAATTGTGTACATGACAATCAACCAATAAGTATTTATTAAGTATTTACTATTTACCAGGTACTGTGCTAAGTGCTGGGAATACAATAAGGATGCAAAATTGGTCCCTGCATTCAAAGCATTTACAATCTAATACGCGATATGATACACACATATAAGGTTTATACAGAATATATGGAAGGTAACCTTGGCAGGGACTAAGGAAGGACTCTAGCAGCTTCTAGGACCATCAGAGTCCTCGTGCAAAGCACAATGCTTGTGCTGACTCTTGAAGGAAGCCAGGATTCTAAAGGTTGGAGGTGAAGAAGGCGAACATTACGAGCAGTGCGAACAGCCTTGCCAGTATGGCAGAAACCAGCCTGGTTATATCCTTAGCCTAGAGTCTAAGAAAAGCAAGAAAGCTCAGTCAGCTAATAACTCCCCTCCTTCTTGGACTCATCTGAGGAGGTTTTCTGTCACAATTCACCATCCAGGACCCAGCACAGAGCATTATACGTAATAGATGCTTAATAAGTGTTTGGTGAATTGGATGAAATCACCCCCTAGTTAAAGCTAGAATGCAATCTGGACATAGTTGTTTGCACGTCATTTCCCCCTTTATTGGACTATGAGCTTCTTGAGGGAAGGGACTATCTTCACTTTTCTTTGTATCCTCAGAGCTTTACACAGTGCCTAGAACATGGTAAGTACTCAACAGATATTTGTTAATGACTTGTACCTGTATTTTCTAATATTTCCATAGTTTAGTGGATCTGTGGTGCCATCCATGTTAAGTTCTCCCTGTGGCAGTTTAATTCATGCCCCAAACATACATTACTCCTTCATCTTGTGAGACTCTTGCTCATGGCTTTCTGTAAATCATCTACAAAGGGTCCAGATTTCCAAGGATCATTTTCTAGAGATCGGTAAGCAAGCATTATTAAGCACTCATTTTGGGACTGGCACTTTGTTCTCCATATTGCATGGCCATCAGTGGAACACATCAGCTGTCCACAAGATTATTACCCCCACTCACTACTTGACCACCCTGCTTCTTTTAGATCTACATACCTCTGATTATATCCTTTGCACTGCATTTGTGATCTGTTCTTTGTCAGTAATATGTTGTAAGCCATTCACATTGGTCTAGCCAGTATGGCAGAAACCAACTTGGTTATATCCTTTTCCCAGAGATATTGAAGGGGAAAAAAAGCATTGACTCATCTCAGAGTTTAAGAAATGCAAGATAAGTCTCTCTTATTTGTTGTTGAGAATATCGTTCTCCTTTACCTTTTGGGTGTTCACAAGGGTGTGTGCTGGAGCCAGCTTGTACTGGCTGTTGAGAGCTGGTTGTTAAATTTTTAGTGTGAACATTTATACCTTGGAAATTGGCACATACTACAAATTAGGACTTGATTTATTATTTTATTGATTTCCAAACTTAAGAAAGTGGTGGTGGGGGGGAATGTAATAAGTTTAAAATATGTCATACATTTTTGTTAAATATTTTCAAGCAAATCTCAAAGTGAACCAGAGTGTAAACTCTTAAGACATTGGATTATTCCATTATTTTGCAACCATATAAAATCAATGAAAGAAAATTGATGTGTGAAAATATGAGGCTTGAATTTAGAGAGTAGCTTGGTGTCAATAAAACTAGCTTCCCAACGGCAGTCCCACTGATCCAACTCCATGCTACTTGGTTTGTCATTGGTTGTTTCTTTCCCCTCTTATTTGTCCAATATTCTTCTGCCAAATTTATCTCCTTTTCCTGCTTCTCTGATCATGACTCCTTGTCTTTGAATTGTTATAAGTATACCAGGTTCAGGCATATGTTATTTTTTTCTTGTTTACAATCAAGGTTTAATGTTATTGATATTGTCAACTTGTCCCCTATTTCTTCCACTCTTTCATCCCAGTCTGTTCGCTCTACCTGAGTTTCTATCCTTACTCCCAAGCCAAATGTTCAAATTCAAGCAGGTGTCAGATAACAGCCTCACTCTGTGATAGCCTCACTGGTATCATTGCCTGCCACAGTGCTTGAAATACAGGCACAGAAAGACTGCCATGGAACTGCACAAGATTTTATCATGGCCTTCATTGAGGTGTAGAAGAAAATTCTTTTCTTAAGAAGAAGCTTCCCATGGGGTGATTTTCCCCAAAGTATTGTCTTTTGTTATATCTCCTGTGGTTTTTTCCTCTGGACAATCTGTGAAGTGTCTTGATACTGGAACATTTTAATAGTTAACATACTATGAATGTCATTCTCTGTCTCTGTCTCTCTGTGTGTGCATGTGTGTTTGTCTGTCTCTGTCTCTTTTTCTCTTTTCCTTCTCCTCTTCTTCTCTCCCCTCCCACCTCACTTTTCTTTCTCTCCCTCTTCTTCTCCTCTCCCTTCCTCTTCTCTTTTTTATTTCCAGAAGTATAATAATCAAAAAAGCATTTGTAACTAATTGGTCACCTTAAAGTGGTCAAAATCACAGTTGCTAAAAACTAGAAGGAAGAACCTCTGAAAATATAGATCTGATAATGAAGCATAAGCCTACTGACTAAGAACAAGCCTAGCTAAGCTGTCTTTAAGGTAATGGTTTTAATTGACCAAAACAGTGTTTCAAAACTGTCTGCTGTCAAGGGGTTGGGGGAAAGGGGTAACTATCTACATCAGTGGATGGAGTTCCAACAACAACAAAACCATGGATTCTTCAAGTATTAAAGCATTAATTGCATGACATATTAAAATAAGGTGAAATATGGCTGCCATAATAAGTCCTGACATCCATTTTTAAAGGGATATTGGAAAAAAATGAAAAGGATCAAGTAAAGAAGAAATCAATGGATATTAAAATATAACAAAATGTATGGCCAAGTGCTTGAATAGCATTTAATAAGGTTCTGTCTACCCATTCTACATCTCAGGAAAACAAACAAACAAAAAACCAGATATATAAAAGATAAATACCTCAGGAATAGATTCATGGGTTTAAATTGGGCATAGACAGAGATGCATACTTGCTAAAGGTGTTTGACATTGGCATGGAGGATGTCCAGAGTCAATATATGCTTTCCTTCAGATAAAGTTAGGTTCTCCAGCTATTTCTTTACAGATAGCACTGTGTTAGTTGTACCGAACTCTAGAATACTGAATCTTCTGAATTGAATCCATGAATTCCATTTGATCTAATAATTCATGCATGAAAAACTAAGTGGATGAAGAACTGCCCATTATCTAGACAACAGTATACAGTTAGGTAAATAATTCATTGTGCGGCTCCATCCCTACATACAAATTGGACAGACATTACAGATACACAATGAACTGGGCCCAGAAGTGAATCCAGGATGGTATTTGGAAAATTATATAACACTTTCAACAATTCCATGCCCCTTTTCCAGCAACAAGCCTGCAAAATATACCTTTTTCCTCCTTCTAACACTTAAAGGTCTATAAATAATAGAACACCAATATTTCTAAAATATTCAAATTATATTTGACCCAAAGGAAAATGGAGGAGCATCTATAATGTGAATAAATAGACTGCTAGATTTGGAGTCAGAAAGCCTGGGCTCAGATTTCAGCTCTGCCAGTTACTATCTGTGTGACTTGGGGCAAATCACTTAACCCCTCTGGGTGTCAGTTTCCTCATCTATAAAATACAGGGCTCAGAATAGATGGCTTCTGATGGGCTTTCCTGCTCTAGATCTATAAGCATATGAGCCTGTGTTAGGTAGATTCTTTATGGAGGGTTTCTGGGTGGACCTGGACAAAAACTGAGATACACTGAAGTATGCATCCATGGAGAGAGTGCCCATATCCTTGTATTCCCAGTGCTTAGGACAGTGGCTTGCACAGAAAAGGTGCTTGTTGAATGTTATGGAACAAATCAGTGAATCAGTGTGATCAAAGATGTGACCAAGCTGTTTCTGTGCGGTTTGGTCATCTAGAACAGTCTGGGTGTTCTACAGTCTTGTTCCCTTAAACGCATTTATCATAGTCAGCATTTGAAAACTGGCACAGTGACCTTGGTGTTGACCTGTTAACATGTCCCACATCACAGTGAAAGTTTTATTTGTCCTTGATATGGAGTCACTCTAGGTTTTCTGGGACATTTTCTTTTCTTTATCTATCCTTTATGGTGAGCTACATTGTCCAAACTGCTTTCGTTCATCAACAGGCAGTTTATTATCTAGACCTCTTTTACTGAGAATGTATGATTCTGAGCCCTTTGTTTATTTATTTATTTACTTCTTTATCTATCTATCTATTGTTTATTTGAATTTTTGGACTGGACTTATTATTTCATCAGTTTAGATGAGGAATGTCTACCAATGCAACTTACAATCTCAGTCTTGCCTATGGCAGTGAGAGGTTGTGACTTGCTCAGGCTCACACAATCAATATATATAAGAGGTAAGACTTAAACCCATATCTTCCTGTCTCTGAAACCATCTCATTATCCATTAAACTGCCTCTGCATTAATATGATATGTTCGGACATATAAGATAGAAAGGGTAGAGTATATCTAGGCCTGGTTGGTATCTGGCCATGAATACTCATACTATTGCTTTGGGGATCACTTTGCCCTCACCTGATTCTGCCTGTCTGCTGTCTTGTCATCACTGTCATCATAATGACCAATTCTTTCCCTTCCCATCCCCCCTTTGGGGGGGCAGAGAATAGTTTTTAGCTTTATCTTAATTGCATATAGTCACCAAACTCTTCCCTTTATATTTTATCTGCATTAGGAACCTCAAGAGGTAGCTGGTGTATCAGGGGAAAATTATTTTTCTCTGGTTAAACTTTGTTTTTAAGTTCCTAGGTATAACTGCATTATGGTATATACCACATACTCTTTAAATCAGAGACTGCTTTGAGTCCTGGTGATTTTTCCATAATGATAGTCGCTTTTTAAATTTAAGGTATTTCATAATTATATGTACTCTGATAACAGGCTATAGACAATGGAGAAGTAGTAATAATAGTAGTGATGAGATGTAGGGGTGTGGCTTCTGTTCCAGCAGAAGGCCTTGTGTAGCTGGCTGATGCTTCCTGAAGGGAGGAGAAAGGGTACGGCTGGGGAGTTGGTAGTAAATGGAGGTAGAGCAGATGGAATATGGATCTTCTGTGGATTGCTCACCTCCCTATCATTATCCTTCATTCCTGCCAATCTGTAAAAGGAAGCATGGTTGGAGGACAGATGGGAATGGGAGAGGAGCCAGGAATTGAGATAGAAAGCAGTTCAGCATGGAGTTAGGAGCAGGGTAGCCCTCTGATCATGTTATGCCCCTCCTCAGAAAGTACCTCCACTTCATGCTTCCCAAATGCCTGCCATGGAAGCTTCTTAGAATGATTTTTGATCTCATTGATTCATAGATTCATACAACAAGATTGATTAGGTGCCTGTTATGTGACACTATGCTAAGTCATAGGGGTCAAGGATTTGGATACTCCCTGCACTGGTGAAGACCTAATAAAGTACAAATTCCTTAGACCGGCATTTAAAGCCCATCAACATTCTAGAACCAGCCTGTTTTCCCAGTGTTATTCCAAAGAACTCCTAGTCACGTTCTTTATGTCCCAATCAAACTGAACTATCCAAGCCTTGTCCTGGCATTCTCCAGTTTTAATGGCCTTTGCTTATTTATAACTTAAATCTCTTTCTCCTTAGGCCCAAATCAGGGTACACTTGCTTCTACGGAGCCTTCTCTGGCCCCTGCCATCTTCCATTCCAGGGCTGGGGAATTTGTGGCCTGGAGGCCACATGTGGCTCTCTAGGTCCTAAAGTGCAGCCCTTTGACTGAATCCAAACTTCACAGAGCAAATCCCCCTAATAAAAGGATTTGTTCTGTAAAACTTGGACTCAGTCGAAAGACTTCACCCAAGGACTTAGAAGGCTGCATGTGGCCTTGAAGCCCCAGGTTCCCCTCCCCTATATCCATATCCTCACATTTCCTCCTTTCTAAATCTGGATGTTATCATTTAATCAGTTCACTTTTATACTATTCCCTTCCCAGAAACCTCTGGCCTATTTATCCCAATGCCACTCATCCCTTTTCAAACTCCCAACCCTTTTTTACAACCAACATCCACTTTCTCTGCTCCTACTTGTAAACTATTAAATCTTACCTGATGAAGGCATACAACTAGGTAAGTGAGTCCACTGCAAATTTGTTGTTGAATCTCAGGAGATTGTTGGTAATCTTGGATCTTGAGGGGTACAATTGGAAGCCTGATTTCAGGAAGTTGAGAAGTCAGTGGAAGTTGAAGAAATAGAGGTAATGAATATAGAAAGTTTTTGTTGAGGGGTTTGTCTCAACTGGGCCCTATTGTTGCAAGGCAGATCTTTTAATCCTCTAATTGACTGTCAATCTTACTGCCAGGCACCTCTACTATTCCCTACTTTCGTAGTTTTCATTTATGATTTCTTGAAATGTAGCTCTGAAAAACCAGACTTTGATAAAGCCCACTGGCATTCAAATGGAGCTACTTGACTATGCCTTTAAAACCAAATCACTCTGGCTCTCACCTATTTGCCAATAATACGCTCGTTTACTGTTTGGCTTTCAATGACTCCCAGTGAGTGTAAATAACAGTTGTTTCTGTTCTGGCCAGAAACTTTGAGGGTCTTCTCCTATATGACTGATTCTGTTGTGAAGGCTAAGTAAGCCATCTTTTACCTCAATTCTTACCTAGCCTTTATTTACTACTTTAACTACTGAATGGGTGTTGCCTCAGACTGAGACCTGTGTTTAAACTGTGACCTTAGTTTAAAAAGGGCAAGGTCTCCCACTGCATCCTGGGCCATCACCAGTCATCCCAACCTATGTCTTGCCACTGGACTCCAATGATTTTGTAGGAGAAAGTGCAGCTGATGACTTTGCAAAGCTCTGATTCACTTAAATCCAATTCTCTTGCAAGTCAAGACATCACCCTCCTGATATCATTGGTCCTCTTTCAGAACAAAGGACAAACAACACAACAACAATAAATATTCCAGATCTCCTCCATTCTTAAGACTTTTCCTTTACCCTGCTGTCTCCCCAAGCTATCATTCTCTCTCTCCTCCCTTTTACTGCCAAACTCCTTCCAAAAAAAAACCCCAAAACAAGAAATTTCTATGTTCATTTACCTCTATTTCTTCAACTTCCACTGACTTCTCAACTTCCTGAAATCAGGGTTCCAATTCTACCTCTCAAGATCCAAGATTACCCACAATCTCCCAACTGCTAAATCCAGTGGCCTTTTCTTAGTGCTCCTCATTCTTGACCTCTCTGTAGCTTTGAACTCTGGGTTTTCACACACTACTCTCCTGTCTTTTCTCCTTTTTGATCTGACTGGTATCAATTTCTTCTGCCATAGTATCATCCAAATTTCTCCTGTTATAACCAGGCTCTTTCCTGGGCACTTGCTGTTTTACACCGTCTTGGTGATCTCACCAACTCTGTGGGTTCAATTACCATCTCCCTACATATGACTGGCATATCTATATATAAAACCTTAGTCTCCTGAGTCCAGGCCCACATTACCAGCTGTCTATTAAACATCTCCAACTAAATGTCTCTTAATTATCTCAGATTCTACATATTTAAAACAGAACTCATTATCTTTTCCCTAAACACCTCCTCCTCCTCCTAACTTTTAATAAATGCTTGCTGAACTCAATCCAATACCTATTCTAGCTGGAAGTAATCTCTCCATTCACTTTCTCATAGCACTTTGCATGGACCTTTCCCTTGTGCTCCTTTCTCATTTGAATTAAAAGCCCTCATATAGATATCTCACTCCCTACTAGCTCTTAAGTTCCTGAAGGATAGAAACTTTGACTTTGTATTTGCTTGCCTAGTATTTGTTCCAGTAGTCTGCATACAATAAATGTTTAATAAATGGATATTGAATGGAAGGATATAAGACTTTACAAGTATCTATCTCCAAGAAATTCATCTTCTCAGATCTTTGTACCTAGGGTCCTGAGCTCTAGTTCCATATTTACATGCGCCTTCTGGATATTTATGGTTAGATTGTCTCTCTGTTGGCTCAAAGGTACATATCCCAAACTATATTCATCATCTGCTTCTCTTTCTGTAAACAGTACCATGATAATCCCCAAACATTCTGCATTGAATCCTCAGATTCAGAAATCTTGGACTCTCCTTGATCCTCATTTCTAGCAATCCACCGAGGCCCAGGGATTCTTCTTTCTCATTGTACCTTATATCAATTCTTCCCTTTCCATTGCCGTCACTTGTCTAGATTATCTGCAATAACCTCCTTAAGGGTTTCTCTGCCTGCAGTTGTGATCCTAGTCAATGCATCCTGCACATCACTACCAGCTTATTCATCCTGAAGCAATGTATTAAGCTTCCGCTTTGCTCTCAGAAGCCTTCAGTGGCATCCTGCTGCCTAGAGGATCAAGTCCTAACTCCTTAGACTTATATTCAAAGCCCTCCAGGATCTGGCTCTGTCTTATCTTGCTAGCCTCATCTCTAGCTATTTCTCTACCTGAACCAACCACTTTAGGCAAAATGGCATTTTCTCTGTATTCTGACCATGCCTTCCATTTTCCAGCTTCTGTGTTTCCATTCAAGAGGATTCCCCTCATCTGGAATGTAATTCCCTTCCTTGTTTCCACCTATCCAAATCTAACTCAGCCTCCATAATTTAGTCTAAACCCTATTTCCTTAAACTATTTCAGCTGAAATTGATCACCCCATCTTCTGGATGCCTATTCTCTTTACAAGGGTTCTAATACAAATTAATGGTGACAATAGTAATGACGCTCCTACTCCTGCTACTTTTATCACTCTTACTGCTACACCTCCTCTGCTTCTTACCACTACTACCAACAACAATGATAACCCGCATTTACAGAGGGCCTCAGTTCAAATCCCTGTTCTGATTAAGCCTTGAGCACTCCCTTAGCTTCAGTTTCCTCAAACTCCAAAATGAGCAGGATTGGACTGGATGGACTCTGGAGTCCTTTCCAGCTTTAGACCTATGGCTCAGTGACTGTGTTTCAATCTCTGTCGTTGGAGGGCATTCCCTTAGCAAGAGCTCACTATGCTAATCCTTTACAAATTGAATAGCATCATTATATATGACTTATATATGAATAATCCTGCCTATATTACAGAGTTCATGTTGGGAAGTAAGAGGATACAAAGTTCAATGTTTTAAAATGAATTAAGGTTACTAAGGGTCTTGGAAAACAGCCAGAAAAACTGGGAGAAATATAATATAGACATAGATATATGTAAAATATACACAAAAAAAACCAAACTAAATTTTTGGAAATTCACTAGAAATTGGGGAGATGAGGAAAGGCCTCCTGTAGGAGGGGATGCCTAAATTTTTTTTTTAAAGAAAAATTAGGAATTCTAAAAAGCAGAGGTAAGGGGGCATCACATTTTAGGGATGGAGGATGGCCAAGGCAAAGGTATAGAACTATGATTAAATGAAATAATATTTGAAAAAAGTGCCTATAACATTAATATGTGCTTTATAAATGCTTATATATATATGTATATATATACACACATGTATATGTGTATATATATATATATATGTATATATATGTGTGTGTTTTTTTTCTTTCCTTCCCTTTGCCTACTAGATAGAGTGTTACATGCAACGAATAGGAAGAAGGAAAGTTTGGTTGGACCATAACATATGTGAAGGGAAGAAAATGTATATTAGACTATAAAATGTATGCTGGGGCCTTGTTTATAGTTTTAAATACCAAGGGAATTTGTGCTCATTCCTAAAGTCCAATGGGGAACCATTGGACTTTATTGAACAAGGGAGCGATGTGTTTAAATCTGTGCTTTAGAAAAATCACTTCGGCAGATGTGTGGAGAATAGATTGATGAGATGGGACACAAGGAAACCAATTAGGAGGACACTGAAGCAGTACAAGTGAAATGTGATGAGGACTTGAACTAAGCTTGTGTCTATGTGAGGAGAGAAAAAGAGGTAGATGTGACATGTTTTAGAAGTAGAATAGATAAGACTTGGTCAATGACTGGATGTGAAAGGTGAAGGAGAGTGAGTAGTTGAGGATGACACTGAGGTTATAGCCCTGGGTCACTAGAAGGATGGTGGGTCCCCTTGACAGAAATAAAGAAATTCAGAAGTGGGTTTGGGAGGAAAGTAAAGAATTTGGTTTTGGAAATGTTGAGGTTGAGATCCTTACCGGTCATCCAGGAGTATAACTTGAACAAATGAAGCAGAAAGGGCACCACGAGTTTAGCATTTCAAAAGTCACCATAGAAGAGCTTCATAGTCAGATGTTTTAGACATTTTCCTCAGTCCCTTCACTTCTTGTTGATGGGAACTGTGGGGGCACTCTGTCCTATCTTTCTCTGGCAGGCATACTGTTGAAGAACATGACAAGATCCTCTGCTCTCCGCCTTTAATCTTTGTTGATGCTTCAAAGCCAGTCAGAAAACACTGTATATGAGATTGGGAATGATGTGGTCAATACCAGTTTCCAGGGCCCTCAGAGTAAGATACCACTTAGTTCTTTGTTCCCTTGTTGGTTTATGGGTTTATCCAAGTAGGCAAAAGCCTGGTGAATAAAGAGCTGGCTTCAGAGTGGGTTCAAGTCTTGTCTGTGAAACATGCTGTGTTTATGACTTTGAAAAGCAAATCACTGAACTTCTGAGGGTCCTAGCCAACTCTTTAAAATTTTAAGTATCTCATCTGCATCCATTAGACTCACTTGGGTGCCCTATTCTTTGTCTTCCCCACAGAAATACAATTGAGGCATGAAAGCTAGTTGGGTTTATGCTGTTGATGTTTTCTTGTTCAGGTTTTTGTCGTGGTGGGCAGGGGTGGGGGTGGGGACAGGAGTACTGAGCTATCTTTCCTAATAGTTTTCCATTTCTCTATAATAATGAGAGATTCTAGCTGATACCGAGTCTGGCAAAATGCCCCAAGTTGTCTTGTTTCACTTTCTAAGCAAACATTTTAACACGGTTCTAATTTTCACCTGCTCATGTGGCACCCTGCTGAGCTTTTTTGGTAATGAGCTGGATTTCATTGTGGGAGACTCACAGGTTCTATTTTTGCCACTTCCTGGAAGCTCTAATCCCAACTTTTGCCTGCTGCTTTAATAACTTCCCTTGCATCAATTGAAAGTATTCTCCCCTTTCAAAAAGGGGAGGGGTGAAGGAGGTAAAAAATTAAAAGGCCAATGTCAATCATAAGGTAAATACAGGACTTTTTTCCATTATTTCAATAAAAAGAAAATGTTATCACGTTTACTCACACAGATTGTATGATTAGATTCTCTCTTGGGTCATTTAGTATCTGGGAAATTTTGCTCCAAGTAGTGGTCTTACTTTAAATTTCAGGCCTACAAAATTTTGGAAAGAACCCTTTTGTTTGCTATTAACTGCATAATAAACAAATATCAGATTAAGAGAGATCTTCTGACTTGCTACCCCTCTCCCCAATTCAGGAATTTCTTGGGCAGCATTTAAATAGACCTTGCCTTCCAATGCTCAGACAGGTAAAGGTGTATTTGTGCTACTCCTGCAACCTTCAACAGCAAAGCTGCATTTTGAAAAGGAAAAGATGTTTGAAAGGAATCTACCCATTCCTTCTGAAAGGATATGACAAAATGAATTGATAATCATTGTTATAATAACTTGAAGGGGGAAAGGATAGTAAGTTATCTATCACTGGTCAAAAACCTATCATTTTAATCACCTTTATAACTTTATTATTTGAATAATTGCAACTATGTATAATGATGGTATAGGGACAGAATATAGGCAATTCGTTATTTTTGAGTGGAAGGTAGAATCAAAGCAGACACTGCTGCTATTTTCCCACTTGCTCAAGAAGAATAATTATCTGTACCTAAAAAGGCGCATGACCTAGAAAACCATTGGATGAGATTGTAACATTGTGTGGGCTAATTTTCAAGGTTAAGATATATACAAAGATTTATGATCTTTGGTGATTTGGAAGTATTACAATTTTTGAACTACTTGTAAGATAGCATTTAAATCTGAGGACAGATGTGATTTTTGCCTTTTGTGAAAGTAACAGCTGCAACAAAACCCTTAATTCCCATAGTAACTCTAATTGTGTTGCTCTTACAGGATTAAGTTTTGAGAGAGAGGAAAAAAGGGAGCAAGTGATCATTTGTTGTAGTTTTTTAGTCATTTCAGTCATGTCTGACTCTTCCTGACCCCATAGTGGTTTTTCTTGGCAGAGATACTGGAATGGTTTACCATTTGCTCCTCTAGCTCATTTTTCAGATGAGGAAACTGAGGCAAATGGAGTTAAATGACTTGCCCAGTGTCACAATCTAATCTAAGGTCAGATCTGAACTCAGGTCTTCCTAAATAAAAGGGAACAAGTAATTATACCAGATTTTGAAATTTATAGAGTGGATAAAATTAAGGAGGCCAAGACTTATAGACAATGTGTTGTTTCTTCAGCTAGGAAGCTATATTAAATTGCTTTCACTCTTGGGCTTCTCCTAATTGCAATTATGTTATTATCATTCTGATATCGTTTCTCTTTTTAAGAATGGGCATGTTACTTTAGCATGGAGAGGGTGTTTAGATAGTGTTGAAGATTAAGAAAAAGACAGCTTTTCTATTGATTCTGCGTATTCTTTTTGATATATTAAGTTTCTTATGGGCTCAATTTATAATCATATTTGTTACAAATTCAACAAGTGTGCTAAAATGTCAATAGCAATATTGGGTGCCAACTATAATTATCAAGAACAATAATCTGACACAGATTGTGCTAGTTGAAATAATTGAACTCAATGAAATATGATAGAGTGGATCAGGTATTGGATTTGGAATCAGAAAGATCTGGGTTCAAACCCTGCCTCAGCAACTTACTAGCTGTGTGATGTTGGAAAAGTCAATTTTCTTTTTTTTTCTCTTTTTAATATTTTATTATTTATCTAATTTTTTAGTTTACAGCATTGATTTCCACAAGATTTTGAATTACAAATTTTCTCCCCATTTCTACCCTCCCCCCACTCCAAGATGGCATATATTCTGATTGCCCCATTCCCCAGTCAGCCCTCCCTTCTGTCGCCCCACTTCCCCCATCCCCTTTTCCCTTACTTTCTTGTAAGACAAAATAGATTTCCATGCCCCATTGCCTGTATATCTTATTTTTCAGTTGCATGCAAAAACAACTTTGTTTTTTGAACATCTGCTTTTAAAACTTTGAGTTCCAAATTCTCTCCCCCCTTCCCTCCCCACCAACCCTCCCTAACATGGCAAGCAATGCAACATAGGTCACACATGTATCATTATGCAAAATGCTTCTACAATATTCATGTTGTGAAAGACTATATTTTGCTCCCTCCTATTCTGTCCCCCTTTATTTAATTTTCTCCCTTGACCCTGTCCCTTTTCAAAACTGTTTGCTTTTGATTACCTCCTCCCCCTATCTGCCCTCCCTTCTATTGTCCCCCTTTTTTTATCCCTTTTATCCTTCTTTATATATTCCCTTCAGCTACCCTAATACTGAGGTCTCATGAATTACATGCATCATCTTTCCATGTAGGAATGTAAACAAAACAGTTCAACTTTACTAAGTCCCTTATGATTTCTCTTTCTTGTTTACCTTTTCATGCTTCTCTTGATTCTTGTGTTTGAAAGTCAAATTCTCTATTCAGCTCTGGTCTTTTCACTGAGAAAGCTTGAAAGTCCTCTATTTTCTTGAAAATCCATATTTTGCCTTGGAACATGACACTCAGTTTTGCTGGGTAGGTGATTCTTGGTTTTAATCCTAGCTCCATTGACCTCTGGAATATCATATCCCAAGCCCTTCTAGCCCTTAACATGGAAGCTACTAGATCTTGTGTTATCCTGATTGTGTTTCCACAATACTCAAATTGTTTCTTTCTGGCTGCTTGCAGTATTTTCTCCTTGATCTGGGAACTCTGGAATTTGGTGACAATATTCCTAGGAGTTTTCATTTTGGGATCTATTTGAGGAGGTGATCTGTGGATTCTTTCAATTTCTATTTTGCCCTGTGGCTCTAGAATATCAGGGCAGTTCTCCTTGATAATTTCTTGAAAGATGATATCTAGGCTCCTTTTTTGATCATGGCTTTCAGGTAGTCCAATAATTTTTAAATTATCTCTCCTGGATCTATTTTCCAGGTCAGTGATTTTTCCAATGAGATATTTCACATTGTCTTCCATTTTTTCATTCCTTTGTTTCTGTTTTATAATATCTTGATTTCTCATCAAGTTACTAGCTTCTACTTGCTGCAATCTAATTTTTTAAGGTAGTATTTTCTTCAGTGGTCTTTTGGACCTCCTTTTTCATTTGGTTGATTCTGCCTTTCAAGGCGTTCTTCTCCTCATTGGCTTTTTGGAGCTCTTTTGCCATTTGAGTTAGTCTATTTTTAAGGTGTTATTTTCTTTAGTATTTTGGGGGTCTCCCTTAGCAAGTCATTGACTTGTTTTTCATGGTTTTCTCACATCATTCTCATTTCTCTTCCCAATTTTTCCTCTACTTCTCTTATTTGCTTTTCCAAATCCTTTTTGAGCTCTTCCATGACCTGAGACCAGTTCATGTTTTTCTTGGAGGCTTTTGGTGTAGGCTCCTTGACTTTGTTGACTTCTTCTGGCTGTATGTTTTGGTCTTCTTTGTCACAAAAAAAGATTCCAAAGTCTGAGTCTGAATCTGAGTCCATTTTCACTGCCTGTTCATGTTCCCAGCCAACTACTTGACCCTTGAGCTTTTTATCAGGATATGACTGCTTGTAGAGTATAGAGTACTTTGTCCCAAGCTTGAGGGGCTGTGCTGCTGTTTTCAGAGCTACTTCTACACAGCCGGCTCTGCCACAGCAGAACTCCTTCTCCCCTAAGAACTGCCAACAAGGATTGCAGCCCAGATCCAGGCAGGGCAAAGCAGGTTTTGCACTCCTGCTCTAATCCCTGCCTAATTCCTCCCACCAGGTGGGCCTGGGGCTGAAGGCAACTACAGCTGTAGCTCTGGAAGCAGCCTCAGAGCGGTACTACCTCCGCCACCCTCGGGGCGGTGGCTGACCCAAACTCCTTTTACTCTGTCCCAGCGGCTTTTCCCGCTAACCTGCTCTATTCTCTTTGGCGTTTGTGGGTTGAAAAGTCTGGTAACTGCTACAACTCAATGATTTAGGGCCCTATGGCCTGTTCTGCCTGGCTCCCAGCCTAGTTGGTCCTGGCGCGGCCCATGCTGAATTCTGCTCCACTCCCAACATGGTGCGATAGACCCTTCCCAGCAACTATCCAGGCTGTCCTGGGCTGAAGCCCTGCTTCCCTCTGCTATTTCATGGGTTCTGCAGCTCTAGAATTTGTTCAGAGCCATTTTTTATAGGTGTTTGGAGGGACCTGGGGGAGAGCTTAAGCAAGCTGCTGCTTTCCAGCCGCCATCTTGGCTCCACCCCTTATGAAACACTTTTCACACAAGTAAAGTCAGATCTCTCCCTCTGACCCCCACTCCTCCCCAGACACCAGCAGATCCTCTCCCCCGCCAGCCAGATGTCCCAGCCCCACAGTCTCGAAAAGTCAATTTTCTACTCTGCAAAATATCTCACATGCAAAATGAGAGAGTTGGTCTCTAATTGGCTAGAGATTGTTGACAGGATTCATGTCTAGGATCTTTTCCGATATTCCTATGAACACCCATTTTCTGAATAATTTACAAGTAGTCAATTGAGTGAATTTGATTCTTTGGTAATTATATTACTCATTTTTTGAATTTATTAACTCATTTGGGGCAAAATAAGGAAGACATTCTTAATGAAAGTACTCTCTTGAAGGCGTTAACTTATTTCTAAAAGGGGAACTCTGTGCTACCTACATGCAGTTTATTCAACAACAGATCAGGCCAAATAGATTGAATTATTTAAGCTCTATTTTTTGTTCTCCTTGATTGTTTAGCTTTTCCAAATAAAGTCAGTAAAACAGAGAAGGAAATGAGTATGTGTTTTGTGGTATTTTTTTTTGTTTTTGTTTCACCTCATGTATCAAGTTCAAAGGAAGAAAAACACCCAAGGTGGTTGTTTGTAGACACAGCAGGGAAAGCATTTTAAACAAAGGCTGATATGTATGTGCCCTGAAATAAGCCCGGGTAACTTTAGATGATTTTTTTTCTCAAAATCTTAAAGCATGTTAATATTCTTTCAGTTGAAAAGTCATTATTTTCTTGCTGTCTGAAAGGGGGTATTTGTAAAAACCATCTATTTCAGAAGGTAACCCCCACCCCCAAAACACACATAGAAAAGGAAGGGTTAAATGACAGGCCCGAAGAAGATGCTTTTCTGTTGCTAACAAGGTTAGTTGGAACTTTTCCATTCAAAACTGATTATCCCTTAAAAAGGAACTTCACTCCCCAAAACCATCAAGTCTGGCACAGGATTTCAAATCCAGAAAGTTTAATTTTTGGCTCCAACTCTCAGGGGATAGGCTGAGGAGTAAACTGCAGAGATTCTAGCAAGACTGAAGGTAAATGATGTGTAATCCCATTAGACCAAAAGCAGTGGGGAAGGGGGGAGGGTGAAGATTCCGGGTAGCTGTATACAGGATTTTCTTTAGGGAACTCTTTTGTTCTGATAGATAGAGTAGCAATCTCTGCAGCACTTTATCTCTTTTCCTAAACCCAAGTCAAAGGCTACATTACTCCTTATTCTCTTGGGCTTCCTACCAGAAACCACACTACTCTTTTGTCACTTTATTGGCTGGGAGGCAGAGTGACAGCCCAGCTGGACTACTTTCTAACTCCCATTTATATCCCTCTCCCTTGTTTGTCTCTCTACCCTTGTATTTCTTATACCAGTATTCCTTACATCATCCTCGTGAGAGTGTCTACGGCTCTTACCTCTCCCTCCCTCCTCCATTTGGTTAGGAATAATAGACCATAAAATGATACCATCTGAGATTCAGAGCTAAAACCAACCTTAGGATCTGTTTCAGCCATTTATTCCAACTTCTTCATTTTACAAATGGAGAAATTGAGACCCAAAGAGATTAAAGGATTTGTTCAAGGCCAGGATTTGAACCCAAGTCCCCAGACTCTAAATCCAAAACTCCATTACAGTGTGACCTCCCACATCTTATGCCAAGTAAGAAAACCCAGCAAGCTACAAGAAGATATATGGATTTGTGATCTAATTTTGTCTTACTTCTAAGAATGCTCAAGGAACTGTGTCTTTAGGGTGATTTAAAAAATCATAATCTCAGTTCATGGAAGTTATTTACATGTTTTTATCTAGCAAGAAATTAATTTCAAATTCCCCAACAAATACTCACATCTCTCTAGGAAAGTCATGTCTGTTTTATTAGCTGAGTACCCTGTTGTCCACTTGCTCAAAGATCTAGAAAGCTGGGAAGGCAAACCAATCGAGCTAGAAATCTCTTCCCAAACGAGCGTACATGACAGACAGACTGAATCAACTGCCATTAGTTATTCAAAGGAAGAGGCTGCTTAGTGGAAGGAAATCTGTATTATGATGTATAGCAGAAGTATGAGAAGGTTATTACTGGTTTCAATTGGCTTTCATGAAGATCCTATGCAAGAATAAATATCAGATAAATGATACCTCTAAGCAATATTGGAAGTAGAGGGTGAGGCTAAAGAACTTCGAAATGCAGTGGAACATAGATTCAGAACCCTCTGGCCACCCCAGAATACAAATCATTTGACAACATAGAAATGATTTCCTATAATACTGTCAGGTGTTTCTAAAGTAAATAATTAATATTCCTACCACTGCCTACACACAGGCAGCTAAAAGTAGGATGCCAGAAAGGCTTTTTTTTTTCTTCTTTCTAGCTGCAACTTATTAAAGCTATATCACTGTTATTGTTGCTTATTTACGATCTGTTGAGTGCCAGCAGTGTTCTTGGAACTGAACAGGACATAGAAGTCTGGTATGCATTATAGATAAAGCAGATCATTTTGGAAAGAGACAGATTCAAGGCCAATATTTATGACCATCTTCGTATGCCAATGAATTTCTTTAAATCTAGAATGAAATCTCTTTGGGAGACATTTCTGGTCGTGTTTGCTGGTCATTATATGAATGCTGTATTTTACTCATTTTAATAGGCTGTTGCAGTGTCATAATACATTCAGGCACGATCCTAGGTACAACTGCTTCTGAATTAACTGACCAGGTAAAAATGGGAGGAGTAGGCATCGTCTGAATCTGGGATGACACAGAGAGAGATGAAACTCCTATTGCAAGTTGCTAAACAATGTTTGTAGAAAAACATAAGGAAAGTGGAGAACACGCATTGGAGAGAGAGTAAAGTTTTGTGGGCAGGGCACTTGGCTTGGAGTCAGAAAACCTGGGTCTGAGTTCAAGACCCAGGTTTAATATTTGCTATTGTGCTATCTTTAAATCTTGATTTCCTCACCTATAGAATAAACACCTGCATCATCTCATTCATACAGTTGACACTTGAGGAAAGTAATTTGCAAACCTTAAATGTGATCTCTTTGAGAAGGGTTTAAGGAAAAAAAATAGCAGGAATAGGATTATGAGAAAGGAAGGAGAGTAGGTTAAAGAACACATAACAGTAGTTTATAGCAAGGAGTGATTGACTATATTTGGGGACCAGTTGAATATGTAAAATGAAATGAAGTTTAGTGGGGAGAAAGAAATTTAGGAAAAGGGAGAGAAATAGGAATAGATGAGGAAAATGAGTTAAATAGGCTTAGGGTATACCCTGTACATCTGAATGCATACACCAAAAACTACTGTTCAGTTGTCGTTCAGTCATTTTCAGTTGTATCCAACTTTGTGGCCACATTTGGGGTTTTCTTAGCAAAGATATTGGAGTGGTTTGTCAGTTCCTTCTCCAGCTCATTTTACAAATGAGGAAACTCAGGCAAACAGGGTGAAGTGCCTTGCTCAGGGACACACAGCTAAGTGTCTGAGGTCAGGTTTGAACTCAAGAAGATGAGTCTTCCTGACTCTAGGTCCGGCACTGTGAGTTCTATGGTGCCAGCTGCCCTCTTTTATAAGACTATTCTTCAAATATTTGAAGAGAGCTCTCATATTCCCTAAGGTCTTCTCTTTTCTTGGCTAAACATCCCTAGTTCCTTCAATAACTCCTTAGATAGGTATCACTGTCCTGGCTGCCCTTCTATGTATATACTCTAGTTTCTCCTTCCTAAAATGTGTTGCCACAACTGAACACAATCGAATCAATCAACCAACAAGCATTTTCTACGTGCCAGGTACTATGCTAAGCACTGGGCAGAAGAAAGGCAAAACAGTGTCCTAGTCCATAAGGAGCTCAGATTCTAAATTTGTTCAGGCATCACCCTACTAGGCAGAGCACAGTATATGATCACATTTCTTGTTCTAGATCCAACTACACTCTTTTTTTTGAGGGGGGGAGACAAGGCAATTGGGGTTAAGTGACTTGCCCAAGGTCACACAGCCAGTAAGTGTGTCAAGTGTCTGATCCCAGATTTGAACTGAGGTCCTACTGACTCCAGGGCCTGAGCTCTACTCACTGTGCCATGTAGCTGCCCACAAACTATGCTCCTGATAAACAAAAAAAGCTAAGAAAATGAACCTTTTTTGTTGTCATGCGATATTTTTGATTCATATTGATCTTACGATCCATTAAACCCTCTAGATCTTTTTTTCCAAGTGAATTATTGTCTATTCACCATAATGAATTGGTGAATTTTTTTTAACCCAAGTATAGAACTTCACAATTATATCTAGAAAATTTCATCTTGTTAAATGTGGCCTGTTTTGGCCTGTCAAGATCACTATAGATCCTGAGCAGGTGTGTTCTGGTAAACATTTAACAAACAGATCTCTATTAAAACAAACAAACAAATATGTATGTACACCACACATTTAATTTTAGTCTTCATTATTAACATTTTCTATAGGGTAAAAATCAACAAAAAAAAATAAGTCAAGCCCTGATTTGTAGCATTTGCTGATTTCTGAAGTGTGATTGCTCTCACTGAAAATTTAACAGTCAGCAAACCCAATTTGAGATGATCCCAGCACACTCCTAATCCTCAGTCTATCATCCGGCATGTTAGCAGGCCCTTCCAGCTTCAGGTCATTTGCAAATTTGATAAGCATGCCATGTAAGTCTTCAACTAAGTCTTTGATATACAAGATCTTTAAGAGCATAAGGACAAGGGCAGATTCCAGGGCCACTTCACTAGAGATCTTTGACACCAACTCATCAATGACAAATCTTTGCTTCTGCATATTCTGCAGCCACCTAATGTGTTCTCATCCAGCCTACATCTTTTAAACTCACTTACAAGGAGAGTGCATAGTGCTTTACTTTGTTGTTGTTCTGTTGTTGTTGTTGTCATTTCAATTGTGTCTGACTCTTTGTGACTCCATTCAGGGTTTTTTTTTTTTTTTTGGTTTGTTTTGTTTTTGGCGAAGGTACTAGAGTGGCTTGCTGTTTCCTTCTCCAGATCATTTTGAAGATGAGGAAACTGAGGCAAACAGGGTTAAGTGACTTGGCCAGGGTCACATAGCTAGTAAGTGTCTGAGGCCAGATTTGAACTCAGGAAGATGAGTCTTCCTAACTCCAGGGTTGGCGCTCTATCCATTATCACATATTACTGCCAATGCTTTATAAGATGCCTTCATAAAACATAGATATAATAAGCATATGTCAAATGTTATCTAATAATTCTGGAAATAGCAACAATCAAATGAAATTTTAAAAAAGGAAATATGGATAGATTCTTTAAATCTTCTGGGAAGAGCCCAAAGGTCATCTAGAACTGACAACTGCTAACGCAGGTAGGGCTTTCCATTTAAAAGACCCCTTTTCTGAGGCCTAATGATGGAAGGAACAGAGAAGGGACACAATACTCTCTGAAACCCTGAATTATCATTAGAGAGTAAGGAATTATTTAGAACACAGGAGAAAATCCTTATGGTACAGCTCTAGGACATGAAAAATTGAAGTATTCTACTTTCAGGAGATCTTCTACCCGCTGTTGGGCACTACTAAGGGGAAGCCATTGAGAAGGAAGAAGGTGGTCCCATTAGTTTATGATAAACCAAATCAACAAAAAACAAACAAAAGAACAAATACCAAGGCTCTAGGAGGAGCCAATTAGCCGTTCTCCGTTACCCCTGATTACCAAAGCAAATGGGTAGTGTTACTTATCACCCCTCTTTCTAACATAGACACATGATGCAGGGCATAGCTGTAGACATGCTGATGATTGCTCTTCCCTTAGTGTTTTTCCCCCTCTTTCAAGGCTTTCCATAAAGTACATTTTTAACCTGTTATCACCTACATAAATTTATTCTTGGTGCTAGGGGGAATATTGTGATTTTCTATGAGTTTGGTGTATCCTTGGCATGGCTTTATCCAGAAGGCAGCCTGCTAATACCCACATCCTGAGATAAGCTGATTTCCTCATCAGGGTCACTGGCTTGGATCTCATCCACATAGCTGGCATGATTTCTTTTTCATTGCTGATTGAGAGAGTACGACACATTCAATTTCTCCTCCTTCCCCAGTGTCTCCTGTTCAGTGCGGATGTGACTGTGAGCTCTGAAAGACTGTGCCAGCAGAGCACAAGCTTCTGGAGGTCCCTCCTGCCTTCACGTTCAGATCTGACACTGGATTACATGTGTGTAGGAGGAGCAGACTAGCTCAGTGCAGGAATTCACAGTACCACTTCATTGGCTGGTGGCAGGTGATGGATTTTTTTTGCAGCATAGGCAACTAATGAAGAAGCCAGAGACAATCCCTGTGTTGCTAAAGGAAGCACCCACACTCTTGTCAGTGAAATAATGGATCCTTGATGTATTGAATGTTTGTTAAATTGGAAAGTGCTGCTTATTAGAAGTAATTGGATATAGCAGATAGAGAACCATGCACAAAGTCAGAATGGTGTGAGTCTTAGGCCTTCCCTGACTGTTTACAAAGCTAGGGCAGTCTCCACTCTGAGGGCAGCAGTCTAAACCTAAGTTGCAGAGGAGATATTCATCTATATTGATAGAAGGATCATAGCACAATGAGACCATGCAATCTAAGGACTGATTGAAGGATCTGGGGAAGTTTAGCCAAGAAAAAAAGAAAATCTTAGGGAATAAAGAAGTGACCTTAGAGCAGGTATCCTTAACTTGATTACAGGGGAGATATGAGCTTAGGTGAAGAAAAAAAAAAGATATAAAACTCTATTTTCATTAGCTCTAGACAGAATTAAGTGCTTCTTTCAATTATAATTTTTAAAAAATTATGAGGAGGAGTGCCTAGGCTTTACCAGACTGCCAATGCAGTAAATCCATGGAACAAAAAAGGTTATGAGCCCTTGCCACCTGGTCCAGCTTTCTCATTTATAAATAAGGAAACAGGCCCAGGGAGGTTAAGTGACTTGCCCAAGGTTGCACAAGTAGTAAGTATCATTAGTGAGATTTAAACTCATCTTCAGTAACTCTAATCAATGCTTTCTTATTTCCTCATTAGAAATATTTTTCTTGATTGATTTTCATAAAATAAGGAATCATCATCAGAGATATGATAATTGAGAACAAAGCATGAACTAATGGAAATGACTTTAGATAGTAGTTGTAGAAGTTAGTAGTTGTTGAAAAATTTTCATGGAAGACATTTCAAAGAAGAAAAAGTCACATATATACAAATATGCATTACTGTGAACTACTAGCATTTCTCCAGAACAATCATAGATGCAAAGAAAACCTTCCCCTTATTCCCTATCTCCAACAAGCCATCAACAATTATACACCTACATGCCAAACAACCAATTTTATTTTCATTTGTTATTATCATTCATATTTCATGTATGTATTTCTATTTCATTAATTAGTGCTTATTATTTTCCTTTATTTCTAGCCAGCCATGCAGCCAATTCTAGACTTTCAAACCCTATCTCTAATAACTTCTACAAAACTGTCCCTCCACAGTCAGAAGGAAGGTGCTTCTCCTGCAGGAGTCCTGGGATTTCTAGCCTTAGGCCAGTTTCATTGCCCTCATGTTGCAGGAGCAAGGTCACACGTTGCAATAAAGGGTGAAGTGATAGGAAAGCCTCTAAGCCTATGTGTGGGGAGAATATTTGTGAAAGCCAAGAGAAGTCATTCCTTCCCACATGTCACACACAGGGATAAAGATGCATGTCTGGGCAGAGATGCAACATTTCTCTAGGCTGTTTCCCAGCACAATTCTTCAAGAAGTGGGAAGAGCAGAGAGCCCTGACACCCACCCCACCCTTATTCCCCACCCTCAGTCAATCTTCTTTCTGGGCCAATCACAATCTTCTTTCAGGGCCAATCACAGGTACCCAGATACCCCCACACCAGTCAATCACACACAGACACAGATACTACCACCACTACCCCCCACCCCATACACACACATATACCAGCTAATCACCATCAGCCTTCTCCCTTACCTACCTATCATCTTTTGGATGAATCATGTGATCCAATTGTCAGTTGATTGGCACCTGGTTTCAACTAAACCAATCAGCAGTTTCCTCTGCCTCTTCTGTGCCCAATGACAGCATGTAAAATGAGGGCACTTGTGTTGGGAGGAGCCTGCTGGGTTGGAGGGTTGCTGGTTTAGACTCTGAAAATGAATAAACTTGGACCTGGTGGAAAGAGCTCCATCCTCTCTTCCATCAGACCCCTTCTGTGGGCACAGCCAAGGTACCTAGGGGTCCTAGTTACTCCCTTGTCACTAAATGTCCATGGTCACATTCTCTTCATCTTACCAATACTTCTATCAATGGAGAAGGTTATGGGGTGAAGGGGTAAAGCTGAAAGAGCACTTTTTCATGCTAAAACTCCATGGCCAGTTCTCTGCATCAACAGTAGAGGAGGACTGGGTGAGGGAGTAAAGATTTGTCACTAAAGATCCATGGCCAGGTCTTGTGGTTCCCACCAAGGCTACCTTCAATGAAGAGGAGATGGAGATGGGGGATGAGGAGTGAAAATCTTGTTGCTAATGGTCTATGTCCATATTCTTGGCATCAAAAATAGAGGAGGGCTGTGAAAACTTGTCATTAAAAGCCCACAGTTGGCAGCTAGGTGGCACAGTAGAATGCCAGACCTAGAGTCAGGAGAAACTTGGTTCAAATATGACCTCAGGAACTTACTAGATGTCTAATCCAGGGCAAGTCGCTTAAACCTTTTTGCCTCAGTTCCCTCATCTGTAAAATTAGCTGGAGAAGGAAATGGCAAACCACTTCAGTATCTTTGCCAAGAAAACCTCAAATGGGGTCACAAAGAGTAAGACACAACTGAAAACAACTGAACAACCACAAAGGTCCATGGTTATGTCCTCTGCCTCCTACTACAGTTACTTTGATCAAAGGAGGTTGGGATGAGTATTTAAATCCTTGTTGTAATGGTCCATGGACATGTTTTCCATATCATTAGTAGAGGAGGGATGGGTGAGGGAGTGAAGACTTGTCCCTAAAGGTCCATGACTATGTCTCTGATTCCTATCAGGGCTCCCTTCAATGAAGGGCATAGGGAGATTGGGATAAGAAATTAAATACTTGTTGCTAATGAGACATAGCAATGTTCTCTGCATCCTTAATGGAGATAGACTATGGTATGGGAGTAAAGCCACAGTTCAGACACTTCCTCAGTTGAAGTTGACATTATAGTGTTGGAAGGATGGTGGGAGGCTATAGAAGAAATAAGCAAAATCCTATGTCCTTGGCTCTGAGATCCTTGGTTCTTCCTCTGGTACGTGGAAGGCCATTGGTCCCCTTACCTTATTACCAGCCTCTCAGCACCCATTTCCCCTGTGTCTTCCTCTTCAAAGCCTTTGCAAAAATCTATTCCTCCTGAACCTCTTGTGGAGATTTTATAATCTTAAGTAACCCTGTGGCTAGGGTCTGTTCAACGAGGTCCTGTAGCATCTAAAATTTCCCTAATTCCTATTCTTGATGCCCTGTGGCTCACCTCAGAGAGGACTGAACTGCAAGATAGGTTTAGAACACTTTCCATTGTGCTACCATTGCTTCTCCTGTGTGTATCAATAAGGCAATACTCATGACCTTGAGGATGCGTGGTTCAGAATCACAAGGTATGAAAAATTCTCTTGGTAGAAGGCAGAGGAAATATAACCTTTATTTAGACACCAGGGGATCCAATCCCAAGACTAATAGCTCCAATTCAATATAGCAGTAATTATATTCCAAAAGCACTAAGCCCACCTCAGTGTAGCAACAAGGAAATTATAACACAGTATTATAGCAAGGAACCAAGTCATCATGTAACCTTCCCCCTTGCTAGGGCCTTTTTGTAAATGGTCACTCACAAATCCTAACTGTCTGCTTGCCTGCGTCCTCTCTTACAGGTCTGAAAGCGCTTACAGTTCTCAGAGTCCTTGTGATCTCCTAGATTCTCAGTTCTCCAATCTCTTGATGCTGTAGATTCTCAGCTTTTTGATATCCACAACTCTCTGGTCTGCACTCTCTGCTCTTCAGTCTCTTTTCATGCTGGCTGTCTCCCAGTGTCTGCTCTCTAAATGTCTTCTCCTCAATGCCCTCTTGATGTCTGCTGCCTCAATGTCTTCTTGATGTCTGCTTCTCAACTCTGCTTCTCTCACACTCTGGGCTCTCTTTATATACTGTCCTAGCCGGCATCTGATTGACTAGAACTTAGGTCTCTGATTGGTTAAATTCATGCACAAATGATTGACTAGAACTCAGTGCACATACAATTTGCTCTGGTATTAGCACCTCTCCTTAGGGCCCTGAAAGCTTCACACCTCTCATGACCTAATTAGAAAAAGGATGTGGGCCTGGTACCTCATGCCTAGTTAGTGAAAGGATGTGGGCCTGGGGCTTCACACCTGGTAAGTAATGGGTATAAGTAAAGCCCTATTGAATGGGCAGGGAACATCTTTAATCACATTAACACCACACTGTGAGATGTTGCCTCTAGGAATCAAGGATCTTTTCTCTATCCCATTATTGTTTTCTTTTATTTGTACCTGAAGGATTTATATGATACAGTAGAGAAAAACCATCAGATGTGGAATCCAAAGCTTCATTTAAATCCAAGCTCTATTATTTAGTACCTCTGTGATCTTGGACTTCTACATGGAATGGTGAAAAGACGTCTGTCCCTGAAATTAGAATCTTCTGGTTCAAATCTTCTCTCTGACACTTACTGCTTGTATGACCTTGGGGGAATCTCTTAACTGAGGTCTAGCTCTAGATTTAGGATAGCTCTATCTACAGAATTGGGAGATTGTTTTAGATGATCCCCTAAGGTCCCTTTTAGCTACAAATCTCTAACATTAGGAGTCAATGATTAATAATGTGGGAGTTAGTAAGAGGTAGGTGGGTGGTGTGTTGGTAAATTGGTTGTCTATTTCCCAACAAATAAAATATGTTCATTGTGTAATTGTGGGCTGCCTGAGGTGTTTTATTTGGTGGAAGCTTTCCCTCTAAGTCAAAAACACAGTCAAGTAAAATGATTCTGATATAGCTCCTTCTATTTAGTCTCCATGGTCCTCCCAGTATGACTTTCAGATCACCACCTCCATCATGCTCCAACCCTCACTAACTTAGCAAATTGCAGTTTATATGTTGAAACTTTAGTTAACTCAAAGAATAGAGTTGAATATACTAGGTAACCAGGGCAGTGTTTGTTTGGAATCTGAATTTTGAGGGTTGGAAGCAGGGAGAAGTAACATGGGGCATAGAAATGAGTTCTCTAATATCCTAAAATCACATGGATCAATCTAGATCTCTAGAAAGGAAATAATTAAGATAATTAAGAGGCATATTTGCAGCTTCACACAATTAAATGCAAATTTGCTCTTTAATAAAAATCTCTTGGTTGTTTTTTTTAAAGAAAATTTGGCCTTTTCATGCACTATAAACCAGGCTTTACTAGGAAAAAGTCAGTCAACTAGAGATTTAAGCTGGCTATATGCACAGCTGATTTTTATTGTTTTGATTAAATTGACCATTTCAGTTTTTTTAAAGGTCAGTTCATTTGGACATCCAGTTTGGAGGATTTCTTTTTAAACCAAATGGAACATCTGTACTAAACAGACCAAATTAGCTCAGTCAAAACAGTAGATTTAGCAACTTAGAACCAACCAGACATGGAAGGGGGAAGAGGGAAGCTGATTAATACATTATAACAACAATGTTATTTGCCACTGCTGTGGCTGTGTAAAGCCAATAGCACCAGCACTTGGAGGGCTACTAGCACAGGTTCTTTGATCTGCTTTTCTAAGGAAAGCAACTTTAGGGGGCTAACAATATTATTTTAATTAAACACACATATATTATTCACTTAGGTCAGGGGGAAAAGTCAGCACCCTGAACTTCAGAGAATGCACAAGCAGAAATTATATAAACAGAACAAAATAACACAAATCGACAGACAGGTTTCTAGCCATCTGACCAAGACGTTATGTAATATTTACCAGTCAGAGAAGCACCAACATCTGGATTTTTCAAAGCCAGGAGGCTCCTTAATAGCTACCCAGAGTCTTGTCTGGTCAAATCATGACACTCTTCCAGTGAGTGAGCCCCAAGCAAAATGCTAACCTCAGAGTACATATAGACTTTTTCAGGGTCAGAGGGCATCACAACCATGCGCTCTCAAACCCATGTGACCTATGCCTTCCCGTGACTTAAGCAAGTCATCAGAGACTCCCAATTCAATCAAAGATTCTTGATTGAAGCAAAGGCAAGACTCAAAGGCAGTTGATTGCTTTAGTGCTGAGAAGTACTCCAAAACAAAACACAACAAAAAGTCCCACTTTGCTTGTCATTACACACACACACAATTTTAACTGTTACCTAATTTCCACTCAATTATGTTCATTCATTTTTCTGCTCAGTAATAAGAGTATGGCCATTTTACTGAAAATGAGTCACCTGCTAAATTCCTGGGTTACAAGTTACTTTTTAAAGAAGTCAAATCCTTTTGCTGTTGTTCAGCCATTTCAGTTCTGTCTGACTCTTTGTGACCCCATTTGGGGTTTTCTTGGCAAAGATACTGGAATGGTTAGCTATTGTCTTCTCCAGCACATTTTATAGATGAGGGTTAAGCAACTTGCCCAGGATCACAGAGCTAGTGACTGTCTGAGGCCAGATTTGAACTTAGGTCTTCCTGACTCCAGGCCCAGTACTCCATCCACTGTGTCACCTAGCTGCCAAATCCTTTTACTAAGAGAATATTAGTGTTCAAAATTCTAGTTCCATACCCCAGACAGACTGGACCCTTAATTTGTAGTAACTACTGGAAAACTATTCTCTTGAGAGCAAGGAGTACTATGTGTGTCTACAACTGTGTTCAAGAGTTATGGGTGTTTTGTTTTGGTTTTTGTTTGTTTGTTTCCCCTAAAAAAACTACCTACTTACAATTTCTAGCGTGGAAAATCATTTCTGATTCTGAAGCCACATTTCTTCTTCCTTCCTATGATGCAATTAACGTTTCCATATCTAACAGAGTTTCTGTTGGTTTAGGCAAACAAGGAGAAAACAGGTTCAATGTCAAGAAAAGAAGGATATTAGGTATATTTTACTATGATAAAAAGTCTCCTCTCTTACTATATTTAAAGAGTATTTGAATAATCCTCTGTAGGCAGCTACTGGAGCCTAAAGAGAAAGAAGAACATTTTTTAAAACAAATTTTTATTGTTATATATCACCTAGATTCCTCCCTTGTATCCTTCCCTTTCCCTCTTCCCAGAGAAGCATCTCTTATAAAAAATATTCCAGAAAAAGGAAAAGAAAAGAAAAAACTTCAGTAAAAACAATCAGTACAGCAAAAGAAACTGATATTATATACAGTGTTCCATACTAGTCAACTTTCCCCTGCTCCTCATTTCTACAAAGTAACTGAATGAGATATCTTTTCATATCTCTCCTTTAGGGCCAAGCCTGTTCTTTATAAGTTTTGCAATATTCATTTTCTGTAGTTTTTTTCTACTTAAAATATTTTAATTTTACAAATTTACAGTTCGTTCTGGTTCTGCCTTTGTCGCTGTTTATCAGTTCACGTAAGTCTTTCCATGCTTCTCCATATTCATCATTTTTATTATTACAGGCCAGTAACATTCTATTACATTCATGTTACATAGTTTGCTTAGCCACCTCCCTGTCAATGGGCATCTACTTGTTTCCAGCCTTTTGCTACCAAAACTGAGATTAAAAATAAAAACTTATAAAAATAATGCAAATGTAAAGGAATACCATATTATAAACTTTTGAGATTTATCCAGTCACTTTTCATCCTCCCTCTGCTCCCTTTTCCCCCCAAACAACCAAGTAAAAGCACATCTTAGAGAATGTAAGACCAAATATTCTTTCTTTTAGCTTTATCTTTCTCTGTTCTTTTTCTTCATTTTAAAATATCTAAATGAAGATAAAAATATATCAAACTTGAGTTTATGACAAATTTGGGTCTGTTAACAGCATTTGAACATTGAAAAGAATGAATTTTATTAACAGCTAAGGAATATGCAAATACTGAGTATTATAAAAAATGTATCCATGCTAATAGCCCTGAGCTTCTGATACATCTATTGATATAGAATCTTGCACACTAATCAGTCCTTTTTACCCTATCGGTTTTGGTTCAGAGAATTGTAATATATCATTTCTTTAGAGTTAGACAGTTTAGTTCATCACTCTCCTAATTTGGTTCTAAATCAATTTTCCCTGTGCTAAGTATGATCATTTTTGTAATGCACCCAGGATCAAATAGTTGATTAGGAGAAGAGTTAGACATGCCTGCTTGAAAGAGGAGGGCCAAAGGAAAGATGCCTTTTAGGCAGAAGAAATAACCCACCCTTTCGGTGTCAGACAAGAGTCAAGTTACTCTTAAGGCACAAGATTCCACCCAGGTCATCTTCTTGGCCTGTGCATCTATCTTTCTGGGAGTTTCCACACATAGAATGAGACTTTGTTGTATTCAATTCTTGTGCACACAGCTCGTGATACAACCTTTTGGCATTAAATGTTTTCAGAGAGCAAATGAACAGACATTCCCTAATCCATGACACTATCCCTTTGGATTTTCTGTGAGAATTATTTGCTTTTCAAAGCCAGCAATTCAGCTAATATTTATATATACTTGAAGGTTTACAAAGTGCATTTTATATGACCTTATTTGAGCATACCAGTGCTTACCATTTTGTTGTTGTTTAGTCATAGTCGTGTCCAACTTTTAGTGACCTCATTTGGGGTTTTCTTAGCAATGATATTAGAGTACTAGAGTATATACCATTTCCTTTTCCAGTTCATTTTACAAATGAGGAAACTGAGGCAAACAGGATTAAGTGACTTGACCAAGGTCACACAGCTACTAAGTGTCTGAGGTCAGATTTGAACTCAAAGTCTGCCTGACTCTCTTTCTACTGTGCCACCTAGAGGCCCCTCTCGATTTTGCAGTTGAGGAAATCAAAGATCAGAAAAGTGAGGTGACTTGCCCATGGTCACATTTGTTCTCAGAGACAGGATTTGAACCTAGATGTTCACAGCTCCATGCTTAGCATGCTATCCTCTATGCCACAGAACTGAGAGATCCCTGGAGGATGGTCTGTTCTTTACTTTTTAAATCCTTAACATCAGCTGAGAGCTACTGAATTTTAATAGTATCTCTCTTATCTGAGACGTTGGTTACCTTAAGCTCCCTTTTGATATTATGAACACAAAAGTTACCACAAAGTTTAAAGAGGTTTGCATGCAGAGATTGGTTTTGGACAGAACAGGAGTTTTAGATGCTGACTTGAAGGCCACTCAACTCTGAACTCACCAAACAGAATCTCAGGGATCAGATTTTCATTCTGGCTCTGGCTTTAGCTTTGTGGCATGACCCTAGCTCCTTTGTCATGTTACTAAATCAAGCCACTGGGCTGTATTTATAAACAGTTACTGTAACCTAGATTCTTAAAATCAGATTTCGATCCTACAGACATTTGAAAGACAAGAATTTTTTGTTCACAAATACTAAGGACATATGTGTGTGTGTATATATATATATATATATATATATATATATATATATATATATATATATATATATATATGTATACACAGACACACATACAGACACATGTTTCACAATGGGAGAAGAGCACAATCCCATAGCTCCACTAAATTCTAAATTTGAATTGAACTAGTAGAGCCCTTCAGAGTTTAACTTGAATATCCTTGTTTTCTTCAAATGCAGTTTTAAAATAGAATTCTTTTCTGTTTCTAGATTATACTAATTACTAGAATGGTGGGCATTTTTATTACTGGAAAGAATCTATTCCCCTTTTTTAATGACTAATGTAGTCACAAGCTGTTTCCCCCTTTACCCACATTTTTATTATTAGCATTATATTTATTATCACTTAAATTAAATCTAGGGCAACTAGGTGGTCAGTGGATAGAGCACCAGCCTGAAGTCAGGAAGATCTGAGTTCAAGTCCTACCTCAGACACTTATAATCTGGATACTTATGACCCTGGGCAAGTCATTTAACCCCTTTTTGCCTCAGTGTCTCATCTGTAAAATGGGGACACACTGGACAAGGAAATGCCAAACTATTCTACCATCTTTGCCAAGAAAACCCCATGGACAAAAGTCCATGGGGTCATGTAGAGTTGGACATGAATAAATGACTAAACAACAAAAATTAAATCTGTTCATACTTTCCAAAAACAATTTGTAGTTGATAAAAAAATTTTGAAACAGGAGAATAAAAATTGTCATGTATGTATTTATGTACATATATAATGACATCATTGAATCCCATTCAACATATTAATAATGTCGTTTGATCATTTCTAAGGCTGGATGGCTACGCTTTGAGACAGCCAAGGAACTGAAATGTCATCCCATCTGCTTACTGTATACATTTGGGCTGCATGTCAGAGAAAGAAGAGCTCTTTGCCCTTTAAAGATTGTACTGTACATGTTGAAATGTGCTTTGTAGGTGGAAACTTCCAACAAGGCAAAGTACAAGAGGAAACTAAGCTCTTGTATACATAGAGTAAAATGTTCTGTGTACAGATGAGAAGAAAAGCTTTTACTCTTTGTATGTAGAATATTGTTCTTATTACTAGAAATATTACATCCCCCCTGAGTAGCTTACAATACTTACAAATATAGCATTTATCTTTAATTCATACATACATATATTTCTAATGTCCCCCATTAAAAGTTAAGCTTTTGGGACAGGGAATTTTACCTTTTTTCTTTGAGCATGGTGCCTTGCACACAGTTGGTATTAATAAATGTTAACCTCAATTGGATCCTGTATACCTAATAATTAAAATACATACATACTTAAAAAGGAGCTGTGATTTTTATCAGTTTGTGTACTCCCAGAACTATTGCACCTTAGTAGGGCCTCTTCATAAGTTACCAGGGCCAAAAAAAAATCACATAATAACGAACTTTCTGGTGATGTCTTGCCTTACTCTGAGATGACAGACACAGTATTCAAGACAGTATTCACCTGGATGGTGTTCAAAGCCTTTCTAGCATCCAAGAACTTTTTCTCAGGTATTCTCCACCTCTTAGTTATGACTACTGCTCTAGGAAAGAATTCCTTTCACAGTTAGCAATTGTCAGACCTTTGAGCGAGTGATTGATAGTGTTGAGATAGGCCAAATTTCACTCAATAAAACAGACATGCCTCTCACCCAATCTTAGCAATGAGAGAATGAGACTTTCAAGCACATTAACCTTTGCAGAAATTTCTGGTCCAATATAAACATGTAAATCTAACAAAAATAATTTCTATAATTTGACAGCATGATTTTTGACAATTAAGCTAAATATATAGACACATAGCTTCCCTACAAAGAGTGTAGAATTAGGTTATAAATCATAACTGTTCCCAGGACCCTGTTGAGAGTCCTTGACAGCTCAAAACAGTGTCAGAGGGAGAGAAAAAGAAGGAAGAAAAGGAGGGTCTCAGAATGGAGCCAGAGGGAATTTTGCAATGCTGCTTCATTCTCAGCTCTAAGAAAAGCAACCTACCTTCTGACTTCACCACTCAATTGAAACAGCATTTTCCAAAGTTAAAGTGATCATTTAATTGAGAAATCTAATGATTTTTTCTCATTCTTGATCTTTCTATAGTATCTGATGCTCCTGACCTTCCTCTCCTCTGTGTGTGTGTGTGCGCATGTGTGTGTGCGCATGTGCGTGTGCACGCGCCCCTTTTCTGGGTTTTTAATGACACTTTTCTTTCTTGGTTCCCTTTCTACTAGTCTGAATCCTCTTTATCAGTCTCCCTTGCTGGATCATTATCCACATTGCTCCTCTAAACCGTGGGTGTGTACCAAGACTCTGTCTGGGCCCTATCTTCATTTCTCCACAGTTTTATACTTAGTGATCTCGTTAGTAACCACCTTAATTATCAGCTCTTTGACTTTATCTCCACACATACTCTTTGTTCCTATTATACTTTCCCTTGCAACAAAGAAAAACAGTTAAAGCCAACCAACTTAGGCCAAATCTGTTTTGTATTCAACATCCTACATGCCTAGTCTCCTACCTTTTTAAGAAAAGCAAGGAAATGCATTTCATCCTCTCTTCTCTAGTGCTATGATTGAATATCTTATATTTGTATAATAGTCCTTAATCATCTCCATAATTTTTTCATATATATTATCTTCTGTGGCCCTTAAAACAATCTTCTGAGTTGCTCATTCTCATGTGACAGACAACGAAATGCAGCCACTCTAAGATTAAGTGACTTGACTAAACATACAGATACCAGGAGTTAGAAATAAACGACACGTTGCCCAACTCCTAATTGTAAGCTTTTCCCATTCGAGTCAAACATGTTTAAATTGGACTTAGGATCATAGAATTAAACATCTAGAGCTAGCTGGGACCTCAGAGGTCATCTAGTTCACCACTGTCATTTTTAGTTGAGGAAACTGAGGCCCAGGGATGTTAAACATCTTACCCAAGTTCACAAGTGGGAGGAGCTTTGGAGATGAGATTTAAGTATTGTCCTCCAAGTCTGTAACCATTGTTCCTTCTATTATATCCCCTTCTGTCCTTTGTTCTTCAAACTTGTACACTTACAACAAAATAAATGCCAAGACATGATGCACTTTATTTTTTCTATTTTAATATTTTTCCCAATTACATGTAAAAACAATTTTAACTTTCATTTTTAAAATAATTTTGATTTCCAAATTCTCTTCCACTCTCCCTCCCCTCCTCCATCATTGAGAAAGAAAGTAATTTGATATAGGTTATACATGTGCAATCATGTAAAACATATTTCTATATTAGGACATGATTCATTTTAACAGGTAACCTGACTCGCTAACTATTTTGATGAAAAAAAAAACAGGCTACAGACTTAAGATTAACAACAAAAAATTAGGTAGAACTGATTTAGGCATCTTTTGTATAAATAAAGTGTAGATTAAAAACAATTATTTAGGCAATCATGTTCAATAGAATGTACATGTTATTCTGTTCAAGGAGCAAAGACTTAATAAAATCTGAAATCATTAGTGCAGACAGATAATTCACAGGAAAAGAATGGAGGATTTTTTTGCACACTGAAGAGTTACAGTGGCAGAGGAGAAGCCTTTATCAAACTTGAACAGGAGAAATGATTTATTTTTCATTGGAATAAAGTTTTGAAGGAAAGGTGAGTTTCTGAAATAACTGATGGTTGTTATGGAGCATATATCCATTTTGCATGATGGCAGCATTCACATAAAATAGCTTATTACTTGGTATTTGGCATCTTGGTCAATAGCATATTAAGAAAATATGCTCGACTTCGCTCCACCCTATCTATATACTCAGGAATTATATTGGTAAGAAATAAAATCACAGAATTTTTAGACTTAGAATAAGAAGAAACCATAGGATTATAGATCTAGGGCTGAAAGGGGTCTCAGAGACCTTGTAATTCTTTAATTTATAGATAAGGAATCTTCAATTTATAAATAATATACTCAGAGAAAGTGCTATACTTGTAGTTACATAGCTTGTGTCTGACAATATTATATTATATAGATAATGCATTATAATTATTATACATGTAATATAATATAAAATATAATGTTATAATTACATACATATGATTATATATAACATAATATTATATAAACTTCCTGTCGGGTATGTCCAGCACTGGAGCTACTGTGCCATGTTCTTGAGAGGTAGGAGGGGCTTCGTGAATCAAGAGCTGGCTTCAGAGTCAGGAAACTTGGGTTTTTCTGCAGGGCTGAAATTTCCTTTGGGAGGTCATTCAATTTAACATTCATTGATTAAACGCCTACTTTGCCAGACACTAGAGAGACTCAGGCAAAAACCAAAGTATCCCAGTGCTTGAGAAGCTTATATTCTACTGGTTCTGAGGATTGGGTTTAGGGAGGTGTTAATGGTGGAAAGCTAATAGTAGAGTGGTTAAAGTCAAGAAGAATGAGATTCAGATTTAACCTCTGACACGTACTGCCTGTGTCACCCTCGGCAAGTAATTTAACATCTTAATTTTTCCTACTGGAAAAGAGGAATTTTCCTTGCTGGGAGTTCCCTATACCAGTGAAATCACAGGTTCTATGAAAAAGTTAGGGGAAGTAGAGAGAAGCTCTGTTGTTGTTTAGTGGTGACCGGCTCTTCATGACCCCATTTGGGGTTTTATTTATAAATGAGCGGTTTGCCATTTCCTTCTCCAGCTCATTTTGTAGATGAGGAAACTAAGGCAAACAGGGTTAAATGACTTGCCCAGGGTCACACAGCTAGTAAGTATCTGAAGCTGGATTTGAACTCAGGTCTTCTTGACTCCAGGCCCAGCACTCTATCCACTGTGTCACCTAGCTACCCCCAGAGAATACCTTAAATATTATCTAATACAATCATACAACCCCTTAATCTTACAGATGAGAAAATAGGGTGATAGGCATGAAGTGACGACATAAGAGGATTGAACAATCTTGGTGTCATAGGATGGAACAAGACCTTACTTCATCCAATGAACTCCTGTCCCGTGTGTAAAAGCCCTCTAAATATTCCACAATCCAGAATCATTTAGCCTTTGCTTGAATACTTCCATTGATGGGGAAAATAGATGTTAAATCAAAACATGAACATGATTTTGCCCATTCAAAAGGTTCTCTCCCATTCTTCAGTTAATAAACATCTCAGTACAATGTTTGGGGTAAAAATGTTAAAGGGAACTTGATTTCCTTTGAAAAACATTTGATTTTTAAAATTCTGTTGTGCATGTGAGCAACAAGATGGTGGACTAGACATTTTCTCTCCCATCCCCATGATCTCTCAGACCTCTCTGAAACAAAAATTATATGCCAAAGATAAAGCAACATCAGCTGTTTCCATGATCTAGTCCATCCAGTATCCTAAAGGTTAAAAACAAAACAACTAAAACCCAGTAACTGATGCTCTTTGACCCTGAACTCATCCAGCACCTCTCTTCCACTTCCTATGCTACTGGCAGTGAGACTGCCCTAGCAGACTCAAGAACATGACACAGGCTTATGTCAAAAAAAAATCCTGCAACTAGTCCCCTCTCTCACCTCTTTCAGTGCCATAGAGCCCTAGCTCCAGGCTGTGGAAGTTTACTCAGGCCTCAATAGCCAGCTTGGCCACACTCTTCAGGAGCAAAAGCCTTCCAGGGGGTGAAAACTGGAACCACTGGTATTTCTGCCAGTGCCAGAAAAAGCAGGCTCTGAACTGCCAGTGCCAACAGGCTCTGAACTGTTGGTAACAGGTCAGAGAACTAAGGAGCAGCAGGCATGGGACAGCTCACCAGGTCTGGACATAGCCCGAGGAGAGAGCACAGCATCCAGCTGGAGCCAGCTGTGACCACCTGAAAACTGGTTGGCACAGAGACCTAGTCTGGGGAACTATGAATTGCCTATTTGAGTAGAAGCTGAGACTTTGAGATCCAACCTCCAAGGAAACCACAGTCAGAAGGGTGGGATTCAGAATCAAGGGATAAGGAAATTAAAGTATGGAGGGGAAGAGATTGAAAGTAACAAACATTCCATTAAGAAGAAATCTCAAAGATATTGAACAGAAACAGATAAAGCAACATGAAAAACAGTAACAACAGAAGGAAATATGGCCTCTGGATATAGTAAATCAGAGCGAGCATCTATGAATAAATACTGCAAAATGAAGGAAAATGGTTCTGCACTTAATGAGACAGAAGACTCTGTGGAATTTGAGAATATGGAACCACAACACTCTGTTCCTAAGTGGTTTAAAAGTGAAATGAGAATTATAAGAGCAGAATTTATATCCTGCACAGCAAAAATAATGAGCAGAGTCATAAAATGAAATCCGCAGTGGTAAGCCTCACCAAAGAAACTAAAACGAAACAGTATATTGATAATAAAAATACCCAGAAGTGAAAGAGAATCTAGAAGAAGAGAAGATGAAAGGAAGAATGTTAAAAGAAAATATGTTTCATATGTAAACAAAAAATATGAATCTCAAAGACAAGATGCATAGAGAAAACCTAAGAAACATAAATCTTCTAGAAGAACAGGACAAGACAACAAAATCTAATGCCACAATGAAGGACATAAGAAAGAGATATACCCAGAACTTCTGAAGGTAGGAAATGAAATTCTAGTTGAAAGAACTCACAGCTCCAGGAAAAAATCCAAAGCATCAGACTCCCAGACATATAGTGTTTAAATTAACAATTCAATTCAGAGACAACAAGTTCTGTAAGCCATCTGGAGGATGACCTTCAGATACTAAGGAAAAAGCATTAAAATAAAGCAAGATTTCTGTACCCACTAGAAAAAAAAAAAGGAGAAGGACTGCAGAAATGTGTTCTGAAAAGCACTAGAGCTCAAGGATACAGCCCAACCATCCTGAAAATCTGAGCTTAACCATACAGGACAAAAGATGGATGTTCAATAGTAAAGAAGAGTTAGAAACATTTTTGAAAGAAAACAAGAACAGAAGAGATTATTTGCTTCTCAAATACTCCAAACAAGAGAAGTGCAGGAGTGAATAAATACAGTCAGCAACAGCAATGGAGTTACAATGAGATGACCAGTAGGACACTTCTTTCTAATAGTACACAAAGAGACAGAGTTGAATGCAGAAACCTGGTAGAGCTAACAGTCAAGAGGAGGAAAGGGGTCATTATGGACAGAACCTGGTGACACCTTGCCTAAAAGTGAAAGCTTCCTCTGTGGGACTACATTACATTCCAACATGAGAGGGTACATCAAGGGAACAGGGAGATAGAGAAGAATCAGAGATGAGCCAAGGTCAAATTATGAATTAGCAATGAGGGGAAAGTGACCTCGGAGAGAGAAGAGCCTGCAGGGGAAGGATGAGGAGAAGGGGGGTGAAGATTGAAAAGGAAAGGAAAGGAAGATCTTATTTTGGAGTTGGAGGAGGGGGGTTCCACTGATGAATGCTACTATGGGTCAAGAGAGATGAGGACCTTACACTAGAGGGAATACCTTCAAAAATATAAAATACCCAAGCTATTGGAACAGATAGAGATCTCCAAAATATTTATAGCAGCACTTTTTTTTGAGATAGCTGAGGATTGTAAACAAAGTAGATGCCCATCAATTGGGCATTTACAAATTGTGGCATATAAACAGTATGTGGTATGTAAACAAATTGTGGTATATAAATGTAATGGAATATTACTATGGAATTACTAAGAAATGATGCATGTAACGAATACAGAGAAGATCAGAAAGATCTTTATAAATTGATGCAAAGTGAAGTAAGCAGAGCCAAGAAACAATATTCACAGTAACTATGACAAAGTAAATGGAAAGAACAACACACCAAAAAAAAATTAAAAATAAATGTTATGAAATTATAAAGATCAAATGGTATTCAAATGAAGAGATATGAGAAGATACCTTCAACCCACCCCTTAGTTGAGATGGGAGGTCCACAGGTGGCACACATTACACGTTTTTGAATTTTCTCAATGTTTTCATGAGTTATGCTGACTTTTCTCCCCGCTCTCTGAAAAAGAAAAACAAAAACTAGCATTTGTCATATGAGATGGCTCTTGGGAAGAGGCAGGGGAAGGAGGAAGAGTACATGGGATACCATGGTGATATAAGAAACAGTAAACATCAATAAATTTATTTTTTAATTCTGCTGCGAATAAAAAAAGGGGGATATTGGTAAAAACAGATGGTATATATATATTTATGAAGCTTTTTTCACTCATAACTTTTTGGATTAGATCTTTGATTTCAATGATAAATACAACTCGGAGGTGGAAACCCTCTACTAATGAAGAACAATACCTGCTCTGCAGCTTATAACATTAGATATTATCCTGGAGCACTGGAAGGTTAAATAATCTGCTTAAAGTCACACAGCCACTTTGTGTCAGAGATAGACTTGAACTCAGGGCTTTCTGAATCTCCCCAGACTCCATCCCAGCAGTTTCATTGCTCATATTGCTTGGATGAGATAAAATGCTAAATCTATTCCTTCTATTGAGATGGGAGGCAACCAAACATTAATTATCATCTGTTCTCCTGATGCAGCCTATGATCCTCCAGGCCTTACCTTTTGCCCTATCTGTACACCCAGCAGAATTCTGGGTATTTCCTTACATGCCTGCTGATACAACCTATGAATTCTTGAGCCTTTTTATCAGCCTTGCTACTAGTCCCCCAAACATTCTGGGGCCTGTTCATTTACCCTGAAGCTAAACTCTTATTTTAGCTCCCCAATTAGAGTATGAGCCTCTGGCTTTCACTGAATGGCCAATAATAGGCCCAAACCCAAACTTCTTTTGGGCATTGTTTGGGTTTTGATGGCTCAGAGTGAGTGTAAATAGCAATTGTTGTTTATTGTGTTCAGAAGCCCTGAGGGTCTTCCTCTCCAAGTTGATACTTTTGTGATGGTAAACTAGGCCATCTTTTGTCTTACCTAGCCATTAGTCATTGAATGGGTGTTGCCTCAGAAAAACTAAGACCTGGGAAAGACCTTAATTTAAAAAGACCAAGGTCACCCACTATATCCTGGGCCATTGTCAGTTGTCATGATTTTTGTCTTACCACTGGACTCCTATGACTGGAGGAGAGAGTGAGGTTGATGACTTTCCCCAACACTGCCTCACTGAAATCCAATTCACACGCAAGTCAAGACATCACCTTTCTGATGTCATTGGTTCTCTTCTAGGGTGAAGGATGAACAACAACAACATAATGTGAGCTCCTTGAGAGCAACAACTGCCTTACCTTTCCTATGTCCCTATTGCTTAACACAAAGCTTGGCATATAAAAAGTGCTCAATAAATGCTTTTTTATTCATTCATTCATTTACTACCTTTCTGGCAATAAAACTTTAACAGTCTCCAGTAAGGCTTGAATTGGCCATAAAGACTCTGGGAGTTCCATTTCTTCTCAACTTGGGAAAAGAGGAAACTAATGAAATATAAAGACTGAAAGGTATGGGTTTTTTCCTGTATAGCAGAAGTTTTGAGGATCTCTTGACCTAAATAAATAAATAAATACATAATTACATAAACAAATAAATAAAGCAATTTAAAAAAAAAATCTGGGAATCCACACAGCAGGATAAGGACCAGACCTGTGATTACAGAGGGAAGTTTTTGGTAAGAAAATTACCCCTATTGCTGTAGGCTGGCATCTTCTCTGAAACTTAGTCTTAGAGAGTTACCTAGAGAGAGCATTAGAAGTTAAGATACTTGCCTAGGATGACACAGATTCTCTGTTCACTATGTCATGGAGCCTCTTAGGACCACATGGTAGAGGAAAAATTCTGTGTTGTGTATTATACTATGAGAAATGTAGGGGTAGAGGAAGGACTAGCCAGGGGTGGGGAACCTGTTACCTTAAGGCCACATGTGACCCTAAGGGTGGTCCTTTGACTGAACCCAAACTTCATAGAACAAATCCCCTTAAATCCCCCTTAAAGGATTTGTTCTGTGAAACTTGGACTCAATCAAAAGGCCACACCCAAGGACCTAGAAGGCCACTTGTGGCCAGTAGGCTGCAGGTTCCCCACCCCTGGATTAAGGAAAGTGTTAAATGATAAATAAGTGACAAAGGTCAGTTTGAGGGCTGCACAGGTTTGAGATTAGTGAGTGAGAATTCTCCAGTCTTTGTTCAACCTCATTTTGCCATCACGTGTATAAACTTTTCACCCTGAATCCGTGGAAGATGACAATGAAGAAATGCTAGACTGTGAAATTAGTAAATTGTAAAATTGTTTTAAATAATGCCAGTGTTTGCCTCATGGAGTGCTTTCATTTATGAACAAAATGCTTCACCAACATTAGTCAACTTACACAGCATCCCAGATTTAGATGTGTGTAAGTCTAGTATGGAGAATATTAAGGGAAAACTTAACCAAGATAATTTTTAAGATCATGCCATAATTTCTCATCCTTTTGCACATTGCCCTGATCTGCAGCTCCTTTCAGAATAATCCCAAGAGAAAGAGATGAATCCTTTTTGATTGGTAAACTAGGACATGCTGAAGTAGCATTCTGATTTGTGTGTAAAAGCTTGGAGGAGACATCAAGGTGCTTGTGAAACACTGTAAATATCATTAAATACTGCATTCTGGTAGAGGATACCAATTAACTTACATTTCTTATTTGTTTGGAAGATGATGCCATTTTATTTTCAAAACCTGCCACATCTCTGAGTGTTTTGTGTTTGTTTATAGCTGCCGATGGTCCTAACAAGTCTGTGAGTGGGTTTGCAGAAGACAGTACTAACTGTGGGCCACTGGATTTCCAAGAGGCTGTATCACTAAAGGAACGTATGGCGATGTATCAAGCAGCTGTTTCCAGGGGTGACTGCAGCAGCAGCAGCAGCTTCTCTGCTAATGTAAGGACTCACTCCATGATATACCCTTACATAGAGGTGCTGATGACTTCCCTTCATATTTTTTCTTTGCATTTATAAAACAGGAGTAGGATCATGTCAGTGCAGATTTAAATCTTAGAGTTTACCTAGGCCAACCTCTTCACTTTACACATGGGGAAAGTAAAGCCCTGAGAGATGAGGTGACTTGCCCAGGTCACACAACTAGATTGTAAGTAGTAGAGGTGTAATTTGAACCGAGATTCTCTGATTCAAATTTAATGCTCTTTTCCACTTCACCTTTGTAACCTCTAGTAATGTACAAACATGGTTTTGGGATAAATGCTCTAGTTAGGAAAGTGAGGAATTTTTTTCCAATTCTAAAAATTTGGGTTTGTATAGTACCCCATGTGGTCTCACAGAGATTTCATTTAAATTCCCTGGAAGTACAATTTCTTTTGCTTTTCTCTTTATGCATGAAATCCCTTAGGACTAGCTTAATCAAAGTAGAAATGAGAAAGATTAGCAATTTAGGTACTCTGCTAAACCAATTATGATCATAGGGAACTATGGGATTCAGTGCTACCACCAATATCTAGAACCAATGGCTAATAAAATCATATTCTGAAGTATGTCATGGGTCCTATCCTTGCTGGATGCCCATTCTAAGGGATTTGATGCAAGTGGCATTTTAACAAGAGCAGAATGACAGAATAACTAGAAAAGTGGGTATTGTTTTATAATTATGTTGTCAGAACAAGTAAAATCATATATTTAACATGCCAGAATATTTTTGGGTATCAAATGTATCTTTAATTGGAGAAGGAAAAGTAACATATTTGCTCATTAAAGGGGTATTTTTTTTATATCAATGCTTAGCAATTCCAGAAGTGCTAGGTACCAAGAATAAAAAACCAAAACTAAACAGGCTTTTCCCATAAGGTGGTTGCATCACACTAGAGGAAATATCACATATACATATAGATAAATACAAAATTCATGCAAAATAATTTCTGGGTTGGTGGGAAGACGCTGACATATGAGAGTATCAGGAAAAGTTTCTCATCAAAGTGAGCTTATGCTCTGGTTTGACGTATACAGCTACCTGTGGTAAATTAACCCTTTTAGAATTCTTGGGACATGACATTTCTGTCATGCATATTTTAGCCTCACTCTTTGTTTTGTGAGGTTTCACATCCCTCACTTAAATCAAATTCACTTGCATGTCATGGCATCACGTCCCTGATGTTGTGGTTTTCTTCGAGAATGAAGAACAAACGATAATGAATGGAAACGAATGGAGAAGAATTTTTCTAAAATACCTTATCTGAGATGGTTTGTAGTAATCCAGATTCAGAATCTGTGTATCTGAAATGGCATCTTTTGATCAGCTCTTGGTGTGATTGTGTTTATACCAAAAAAATTTGGCTTTTTGGTAATTTCCATTAAGCAATTAGTTCATTCCATTGTGGGGAAAAGGGAGGAGCCACACAGCTTATGGAAGGAGGCTGTGTTTATGTGTCATCTCTGTTCCATTTTTTTTAAAAGCCAGATTTGATAATTTTGTGGTTCAGCATACCCCAGATACTCAGTTTCACCCTTGAACTGGCCAACAATTTTTCAGTCATGTTAAGACAACCAAGAGGCACAGCATTATGTTGGATAAAATATGGCCTTGAAATCCAAAAGACCTACGTTCAAATCCTGACCCTTATTCTTACTACCTGCATCACCCTAGGAAACTTGTTTAAACTCTACAGCACTTTGGTAACTCCCTGAAATTTTTCCACTAGAATAGAGACAGTATGGGCATAGCACAAAATTGTATTGGATTTAGAGTTTAAATAGCTGGTTTCAGATTTGAGCTCTGATACCTATGTGATTTTTGGCAAGTTGCTTAAGTGTCTCTGGATATCAGTTTCTTCATTTGTAAAATTAGGGAGTTTGACTAGATTACTTTTAAGGTCCCTTGCAAATCCATCTATGATCATATGATAATCCTCCTTGGTGGAGAATTGACTGAAAAAAGTGACAATAAAACATGGAATCTTTGCCTCCTCCTCCCTGACCCCATACACACAGATATACATGTAGCATAAATGACAGCTAAAAAAAGTTTGCTAATCATGAAATATAAGTACTGATAAATACCTCCCCTCAGATTCTACAATTTAGTTGGTACCAAGACAAACCCATAGACACAGTCTTTAGTAAATACAGTAGAAGGATCTACCAACACCATAAACATTAATTTCTCTCCAAAAAGGCTTTCTTTTCTGCCATGTATCAGGGATTCAAAAACAATTTCTGGAGAAAACATTTGAGTAAGTGGTTCCATATAGACCCAGACTGTATGAGATCATAACCAAGAGTGCAAATGTCCATGTTACTCCATTTAAACAGAGCCCAAGTCTGTTATTTCCCAACACTGCCTCTTAATCCACTTTCCTTTAGACTGTTGTGGTGGTCCATCCCTCTTGCTTTTTCTGGCTACATTTAAGTACAGATTTGTGTTAGACTTAACAGATCATTTGAGAACCACTGTCAAAAATGTTAGAGATCCCCTCCTCCCATTAATTTGCTTCTATCTATTCAATTGACAATTTTTTTTTAACCTTTGGTCCTAGGTAGTTAGTTGGTGGCTTAGTTCTAGGTCTTGTTTGTTCTTTTCTACCAGCTTTCCTTTTCCCATCAAGTCTGACTTGTACCTTTTCAAAATCAAACTCTCACAGAAATTTTACAGTTAACTTATTAGCATAGAGCTAAATGTAGTTAATCAGCTGTGTCATCATCTCCTGAGCATTATCTTCTTTGAATATCACAATGCAGAAAACAAATCAGAATGCTCACAGAGCTTACTCGCTTCTGAGGTGTGGTTGAAGAAATAAATTAAGTCCAACATTTCATAGGTATGTTAATAATCTTTTAATTTTTAAGAATTGTAGTGGAAATCCCCTAGAAAGGACCCCTTCAAGGATCTGAAAAATGAAATGAAATGCTTTTAGCAAGCTGACATTGCCATTTTCAAAATTAGCCCTAAACAGAAAGAAGCAAATTGAAGTCACACAAAAAAACAAATGAGAATGGTATAGATTAATTAGCCTTAACCCTGATAGAGTAGGATACTAAATAAAACCTTGGTATAGTCCTCATGTGGGCCAGTCAATGTCATTTTGTCTTATATCCTTCTACCAGAGGCCAATCATATTGTATTATTAGCCACAAAACAGATTGGCTATTAAATAAAATTGAATCAGATTGAAACCATCATCATTACTGAAAATAATAAATGAAATTCGAAGCAGCTTGGTACAGGGGGAAGGACACTGGCTATGGGCTTGAAGACCTCGGTTCAAATTGAATCTCTCATACCTTGGACAAGTCTTGTTAGGCCTTAACTCCATCTTGTGTAAAATGAAGAATTAGACTAGACAACCTCCGAGGTCTTTTCCAGCTGCAGATGTATGATCCCATGAGCCTTATTGATGATGGCTCAGGAACTTCATTTTGAAATGCAAAGTATAGCACTGTCATCAAACGCAGGTGATTTTACATGTGTATATTTGTTTAAATGTATAGATGCACAGAGGCATTGTGTTGTAATGGATAGAAAGCCAGGAAGACTTGGGTTCAAGTGTCACCTTTATTACATATTAGCTGGTCATTTAGTCTCCCAGTACTCCCTAGGCATCTAAAATTATAAATTGCAGAGAAAGTACCAACCTGCATTGGCTATGGACATTTCTGAACCTGAAAGTTCCTTTTATCAATACAATCACAAGTCTAGCCCCTTTTCCTTTATTTCTGTTAAAATATTTTTTAAAATTATCAAGCACTTTTTCCTTCTCTCCTTTCTTCCTCCCAAAGAAACTGGGGGTGAGAGAGTGGATACCTTGTAAGAAATAAGCATAATCAAACAAATGAGTTCTTGTATTAGCCTCTTCCAAAAATGTATCTCATTCTGCATATTAGTCTATCACCTTTCCTGCAGGAGGTGGGGGATTAGTCATCAGTATTCTGAATCATGGCCAATCATTTCATGGATCAGCGTTCTGGAGTCTTTCAAAGTTATTCAGAAATACATCTTTTGTGTATTTTTTGGTGGTGGTGGTGGTGGTGGGAAGCATAGGGAGAGTACAAATACCCTAATTCCCTAAGCAGATAGCTATTGGAAGGAAATATGAGTAGTTGCTTTTCAATTCCATTTTGTTATTGAAACGATAACCATGCATCTCAGATTCCCTGACAATTTTTACAATGAGCTAATACCGAGTCATCTGGCCAATTTGCATATGACTTGTTGTATAGTTACAACCCCTCGTTGTGGTTATTCAAAATAACAGACTTCTTCTTATAATATCCTCACTGATCTGTTCAGTGTAATATATCTATGCTGTAGGAATTTAATGTACCCAGGTTGGGTAGAGGTCAAGAAAGATAGCTTGTTGGCATGTAGACCCAAAAGGCCTTGATTTTTTTCTTCTCCTTCTTGGCCCAATACCAATATACAAAAAGGGATGTAGAACTTTTTCATTATGTTATAATGCATATTAAGTAGCACCAGGGGACACTTCCTTTTAAACAAAAGCTGATAAAGTACATAGAATATGGGGCTAGGATTAGGACCCTGACCTCTGTCGGCATAAGCCATGCCTTTACACAGATCAAAATAAATAAATAGTATATGCTAATTATCTGAGAAATGCCTGTTTTTAGGTAAGCTTACTTTTAAGGATAAGATATCTTAATTGGTTGGCCAAAGACCTCACTTTTATAAAGGCCTGAGATTTTAAAATCTGGGAACTGGATCAGACTGAATGCTTATATGAAAAAAGTAAGTGATTATGCATGGGTGCCAAGGGAGGGGAGACAAGTTTTAGTATTCTCCTGACACATATTTCCAGCCCCAAAGACCAGCTTATTTTCCTCGTTAATTATGCAAACTCAGGAGAAAAGAGGTTATAAAGCAAGAAAGAGAGTAAATCATAGGGAAAAGGAAAAACTGAGCAGGTTGGAAAGAGGGAGTAGTATATCTGTTCTTGGTAACAGTGTTCAGTACTTGACTTGGGGTTAAGAAGTCCTGGGTTCAACACCTGCCTGAGACACTTAGCAATGGTGTAACCCTGGGCAACTCACCTAACCTCTCAAATGCCTCAGTTTCCTCACCTCTAATTGTACCTAATGACCTCTAAGGGTCTTCTCAGTTCTAAATCTGTGGTCCTATACAGGTCTTTATAAGGAGCAATGAAATTGAAATTAATTTGACCAACTTCCTCAGTGGGCTGAATGAGGACCAGAACAGTACCAAATGTTCAAATTGAAGATACATCAAGTTTTTGTCTCTCCCTGGGGGCTATGAATAGAAGTTAACCAAACGATTTACAAATATTGTGTATGCTCTTACAACTTTTCAGTTTTTTTTCACCCTACTTAACAAAGTACCAGAATGTATTTGCCGTACACTAATTCTAATTTACACTGGTAAACTTTCAGATTTGGAGAAACTCGTGTGAACTAGTTCTATGTCTTATGTGGATGTCTTCACATTGTCCTGGTACTCCTGGCTCACATTTCCAGTTCCTTGACCATTATTGAGACCTTACAGGCCTCCAATCATGAAATTAGGAAAATATGAAATTATGTGAAATATGTCCTGACCCATTTAGGACTTATCCACCTGAAAGTCATAATGCATTCTGAAAACATATTGTGACCTTGAGTGTGTCAAATGAAAATCACAGAAATCAAAACCACCAGCTCATTTTTTGTGTTTTCTTAGTCACCAAAGACTATATAAATAGGGCCTCCCTAGTATGCCAATATTTCTACAGTGCTTTTGAAAGTGCCCCCAATAGAGGTAACCATCTCACCACTATAATTGTGTCACAAGCTGCTTGGCATGAAAAGGCATCAAGAGAAAAGGAGATGGCCATGGACCTGAGTCCGTGCCAGCTACGGGCATGGTAGGCCCTGTGCCTTGTTATTCTTCTGCAAGGTAGGGGGGATTCTGGAATTCCAAAGGCTGTTAATACTTACAAATCTTCAGTCTTTTAAGTGAATCAGATAATGATCTCATAGTGAGTTAGCAAGGTTTTGACTACTAGTCTTCATAATTCATTGCCTATACAGATGTTTGGGACTTGGATGGCAACTTCACTGAGGGTAAGTTTTGTAATTAAATCCATTATTCTAATACCTACTAGTTTGCATACTACTGTTAGAATGTAGACATTACATTCAGACATTAAAATGTATCTTGTGGGGAGTCAACTAAATATTCTAAGCATTCCTTTAACTATCACACGTCTTGATAAATGAAAGAAACAGAGCAGGGAGACCACTTCAATCAGTGCCCTAAATAAGAGCATATGAACCAATATTGGGCACATTATAATACTTTTAATACACAACCTATCAATAAGTGGTATCACCTAATGAAAAGGAGAAGCAGCTGTGGTCTCGTGGATAGATGTCTAGTCTTGGAGTCATGAAGACCTGGGTTCAAGTATTACCTCTGGCATTAGCAGTGTGATCATAGGCATGTCATTTAACCTTTCAAATCCCTACCCCCTGCCATTTTTTACTCTAAGTTACAGATGAGTTATCGATCTGTTTCCTACACTGATGGAATTATAGGTCCAGACTGAGTCTACCATCCTAAAAAAAAGTATGAGAACTTCCAAAACCAAGATTTTCAGCTTTTTTTTTCTTTCCGTTTTTTGTATCGCCTTAGATGATGGAGGAGTCTGAGACTCGAACAGTGCCTGGTGGCTTAGCCAGGGTGAAGAAACAATTTGAAAGAGATGAAATTGCCTCTTCACATAATACTTTTTCTCAGTACCAGCACCAGCAAAGATCGGATCAGGTAATACCACTCTGGATGATAAACTTGCTGGGTAACTTTGGGGTGAAATGCTCTTATTCACATTCTTCATAAGAATCCTTAGGGATTAAAGAATTAACTTTGCTGAAGGTTATTCTCTTTCCATCTTTCACTCATTAACATTAGTTGCTCATCAGCGGAACTTGTAATTTATTTTTTAGAATTATGCCAGAAGATCAATTTATTTTTTTTAATGGAAACATTGTACTGCATTTTTACAGGATTAAGTTTTCTGAATGTAGCATTAAGCACCCTATGCATTCATTAGTCACTCATAGGTTTAGAGGTGAAAATATACTCAGAGGCCATCTATTTCATTCAGTTTATCAATATTTACTTAATGTCACCTTTGTGTGGAGCGCTGCGCTAGCACTGAGGATGATATGGCTAACTAAGATGTGGTCCCTGTCCTCATGAAGCATGTATTCTCAACAGACAGAACAAGACTTTCAACTGCCAGTGAACAGGCACTGAAGAACAATTGAAGGGAGGGGATAGTCCCAGTTGAGGCTTAGTTTCTGAGTCATAATTCACCATGGCATTACCTGGTGCCAATATCAAATCCACAAAATTTGAAAGGATGTTAAACCATTCACTTTAAGGACCTTGATGTTTTCCTAATGTTAAATTTCATCAATTTCTTTAAACAGATTAAAAAGTATGGTATAGCATCACTAAAATCACAGAATGCAATTTCTAAGTGTTTTGTATAGAGGGTGGTTTTGCATTTCATTACTTTGTTATTGTAGATCATGAAAAAAAATCGGTACAGGAGATAATGATTTTTGAATTACATGAGGGTTTGTGCAATAACACTCATCACATTATACGTGGCACTATGAAAAATAGTAATTACATGGTGAACAGCTACACTTTATCTAATACTCTCTATCTGGGAGATGATACACAGAGATGAGCTTCAAATTTTGTAGCAGGAGATAAAAGGGACTGTTGAAAGGTTGCACCTGGTCACCATTAAATTAGAGGGCATCCTTTTATTGGTTCCTTACCCTATTTCTTTCAATTACAGTGGAATCCATAATATTGACGAAGAAAAGGTAATGGCAGTAGCTTTACATGGGCCTATAACACCTGCTAAATTCCACAAGGATTCAAGAATCATAGGATCATAAATTTAGAGTTGGAAAAAATCTTGTCAGAAAACACAAGATGAATCAATTTAAAATTTAATATTCTATTAGTCAACATTTTTAATTAATTTATTTTAGTTTTCAACATTCACTTACATAAGATTTTGAATTTTAAAATTTCCCCCTCTCTCACCTTCCTCCTCCTCAAGATGGCCTGCAATATGATATAAGCTATATATGTACAATTATATGACACATGTTTCCGCATTAGTCATGTTGTGAAGGAAGAATTAGAACAACAAAACAACAAAAAGAGAGAAAATAGTCTGCTTCGATCTGCATTCAGACTCCATAGTTCTTTCTCTGGATATGGATAGCATTTTCCATCCTGATGAATCTTTTGGAATTATCTTAGATCATGGCATTGCTCAGAAGAACTAAGTCTATCAAAGTCGGTCATCATAAAATGTTGTTCTTGGGTATATTGTTTGCCTGGTTCTGCTCACTTCACACAGCATCAGTTCGTGTAAGCCTTTCCAGGTTTTTCTGAAGTCCGCCTGCTCATCATTTCTTATAGCACAATAGTGTTCCATTACATTCATATACCACAACTTGTTCAACCATTCCCCCAATTGATGGGCATCCTCAGCAATTTCCAATTCTTTGCCACCACAAAAGAACGGCTCTAAATATTTTCGTGGGTCCTTTTCCCTTTTTTATGATCTCTTTGGGATACAGACCCAGTATTGATATTGCTAGATCAAAGGGTATGCACAGTTTTATAGCCCTTTGGGCATATCAACATTTTTTTAGATGCCCACTCCAGACAGAGTTCTATAGAGAAACAAAAGATGCAATTGGATGGCCTTGACAATTGGATGGCTTTTTACTTATACTTTTTCTCCCTGCAAAGTCTTAGTGAATGTAACAATCAAAGTAGGTATGAGCAAACCCTAGGCCGAAGGTAAAAAAGACATTAACACTTGAACTCAACTCTTGAAAAAACAACAAGAAATAGGCAAAATTTCCTGATTTTCATATTATATGTTGCCTTTCTTAAAAATTGCTTTTGCTTTGTTCATTTTTAGTGGTGATAGAGTAAGATAAGATGTATTGTCTGTCAGGGGAGGATGCTAGCTAATTCTGTTTCTGTTTAAGTTGTCTCTGCTCTGATTCCAGATTCACTCTTTCTGTTTAAAGTATTTGAGGAAAATTTCTCTTCCAGATCTGCTTCTTTCTGATTGGACATTCAATATTTAAAATTCCCTTAATATCTAATTAATTTGTGATGCCAGATATGAGAAACATTCAGTTTGTTGACATAAAGTAATTAATATTAATTGGAAAGTCAGGATTAATTGGAGTTAAAAGCAAGAACATTTGTTTTGGATTTCTGACAATATTTAATGTCACAATTAGTAATAATTTCATAAGTTATAATAATTAAATCCAATCTGCCTCTTTCCTTTCTAATGTACTGAAGTCAGATGTTTTCAGGGTAATTAGCTAACGCTTTTGTAAACACATGACTAGGAGATCAACTACGGGTCTAAACAAGTTTAGAAAATTAATCTACCTCCAAGCTTAAAGATGTTTTCAGATTGCAGATGGGTTGCACAATTTTCAAATTCCTGAAAATGACTGAATGGCAGGGAAAAATTTTAATGTGCTTAACTTTTCAACTTTTGAAAGATATCTCTCACATTGTAGGCCTTTGTAATTACCTTTAATAGCATTTATCTAAGTACTCCTGAACCATTTGTAACATAGACTGTGTGTGTGTGTGTGTGTGTGTGTGTGTATACAAACATATAAACATATACACACATATGCACCAGTTTAAGAAGTTGGTTTTTCTTGCTAAATCCATTCAATTCAACTGGACAAACACTGGACTGGACATATTGAGACAAACACCAAATAGACTGAGGCCTCATGGGGCTTGGAGTCTACTGAAGAGATACGATATGAACTCATAGATTTAGGGTTGGGGGAGTATCTTAAAGGCAATCTAGTTCAATCTAGTTCTCTCATTTTATAGAATCTCTTGACATCCAGAAATGCTCAATGACTTGTCCAAGATCAGATAGATAGGAAGTTGGAGAGAGAAGTTTTGAACCTAGGACTTCTGACTTTACATCCAATGTTTTTGCCACCAATTTTCTCTCCACATAAGCAAGCACAATGTAATAAAAATTACTTTCAAGAGAGAGAGAGTACTTAACAAATGGGTAAATCAGGAAGGACTTCCTGTAGGAGGCAGCACCTGAATTAAGCTTTGAAGGAAGTAAGTTTGCAGTTCTATACAATTTAATCCATTATATTTAAATCAAAACCTCTACTTTGTAAGAGAAATCTCAAGCCAAGACTAATAAAAACTCCATGAGCCTCCTCTCTGACCTTGTCTAGAATTTCAGTATCCCAGTCCTTGATGTCCATTAGCATAAGTAGACTCCAAAAGACTGGAATGAACAATGCATTTGAAAGGCTCACCCAGAGAATTTTCTTGAAGCCCTCAGATCAACCAGGCTCAAGTTGAGGAAAAAGAAAAGGTTTTGTCAGTACCAGATAGTCTCTTATCTGTATAGAGGATGTTTCTTTGCTCCACTGTAAAAATTGTACCAAAGCAGGTCTGAAATACACTCTGAAGTATTATTTTAGAATAAATGTGTTACTGGGACAAAGTTGTCACCACTTCATCCTTTGTTTAATTTTCACTCATTCATGTGATGTTTTCCCCTGGCTTTTTGGCAACTTAGGTACATGGCAGATTCTCACACTCAGAATTTGACATTCAGCTTCTCAAGTGAATGTCTTCCTTACTTTATGCAAATAAGAAGGAAGGCTTTGCTTATACATTTTGACATCCTAGAAGCAATTTTTCCCCTATTTTTTCCCCCAAAGTAGTGAAGCAGGAAAGAACAGATGGGACTCCAAAAAATTTGGATATGTTCAGGCATTTGGGTGCAAAGCTTTGCTTAGGCAGTTGCTTTCATATGAAAATTGCTTCCTCAACTTCATGTCAGGAGTCTGACCTCCGCTCCCTGTTGCCATTTCTGATGTGCAGCCAGTGGGGAGTTGCCTGACAGTATGTGTTTTTATACATACATCTGCTGCTGCAGAAATCCTAATGTAAACATTAGCACTTGGTAAGATTATGTGGATTTGGTACAATCCCCAGAGGATTTTAGGTCAATAGAAAATAATTTTGACAGCTTGTGACAGATATAATCTGGCATCTGTGTATTACAGCCTCTTTAAAGGTGACCTGTAACTATTTTTTGGCAAATCATATATATTTAAACCCTAAATTCCCTCCCCTAACCCATGGCATGTGAGCCTTTTAAGTTTAACCTTTTTTTCAATTTGGATGGGTTCCCTTTCACCCCAGCTCTCTCCAATCCTTTTCAAATTATAAATGGCCTTTACTCAACTCTACCACATATGTTACTCAGATCTTCCTCAACATACAATTGGACCAAGAAGGATACAGAGATTTTTTTTAATGTATACTACATGTTAGATTTCTACTTTAATTTAGAATAAATCCTCTTCCTCCTCTAGAACAGAGATGGCAGTATATGATCTTTTTTATCATATGACATATTTTGGCAAAAAAAAAATTGATACAAAAAGAAAAAAAAAACTAAACCTTATGTCATGCCTCTACCTTAAGTCTGCCCTTCTTCCCCAAATTATGTGATGGTCAGCAATAGTCTTATGCTATTTTAGGAGGACTTAAGGGTGGTCATACATGCTAAAGGAACCTCATTTTTTTGCTGTTCTGGAATATTTAATCATTTTAGTTCAGTTTTCAAAGATACATTTGAAGGTCACCTTTCAAGGGAAGTTTTCCACAGTCCAGCTCTCAGAAATGTCAGAAGGTAAGCAAGTACCTCCTGGAATGCATGAGTAAAAGAATATGCATGAGAGGCAATTTGACAGTATATTTGGGAGCTTTAGAGTGCTGTTATGAATGGAGGGAGGTGTTTGGAGAAAGGAGAAAATGGATAATATGGCATTTGGATTCAAGAATTGCTTTACTCAGAATTTTTTTGGTCTGTCTACACTATGTAAGAAAATAGTAAAATTAATATATGAATCATGGCAAACATAACAGAAAAGGTGAGTATCATTTAAATAAGCAAGGAATAGTGTTGAAGGACATTGCTTTTTTTTTCTTTCAGTTCTAAGGAATTGTAGTTTCTCAGCATGATTTCTTAGGTACACTGAAGGTATTGGGAGGGGGAGAGAAGAGCCCACTGATTCCTGAACTTGATATAATGAACATACATACTCTTCTTTTTCAGCTTCTAAGGAAAAACTCTAAAAGTGATTCAACAATATATTGCCATCAATATCTGGGGAGTCTCTGTAAAATACCTACTGTGTGCAGGGCACCACACTAATAGCTAGCAATAAAAAAATAATAGCTAGCAATAAAAAAATAAAAGGGAAACAGTCACCCAGCTAGAGCAGCTGGCATTCTACTTGTTGGAAGTATTTTGGGGAAGTATTTATAGATATAAATAAAATATCATAATATCCTAACTTGGGAGGATATTAATCACTTTTTTAAGGAGCAGAAAGAGAATAGGAGAAAGAGGGAAGAAAGAGGAGGCTAAGATAATCTAAATAATAAGTAAGACCTGTCTTCCATTCCATTCCATATGCCCCAGAATAATAGGAGATGTGAATCTGTAGCACCCCTAAACTTGAGAGAGGGGAAATAAGAATTAAGGTAAGATAGGAGGCATCACCAGCTTCTCCTGTGTCACATAGCCCATAAAGTCAATCTTTCTCTCAAAACTCTAGATCTGGGTTCCAGATTTCCTTTAGCTTCAATGTGCCAGAGGCTGTTCACCTAGGAAGATGTTTGGAGAAAGAGGACAATTTTGACCCTACGGGATTTTCTCCTAAAACTAACCCCCAGTATAAGATGAGACAGACACCACTTTACTTTCAGAAAAAGAGAACCAGTACTTTACTGGAAATCATTCTCATTTGTCAAAGGGGAAAGGCTCTGGACAGATTTTTTTTATTTATTTTTTATTTTTAATTTACAGCACTCAGTTCCTCAAGTTTTTGAGTTCCAAAATTTGTCACCCTCCGTCTCCTCCCCATTAAACCCCAAGAAGCCATGTGATCTGACATAGGTTCTACATATACCTTCCCATCAAACTTATTTACACAATAGTCAAATTTTAAAGAATTATAACCAATGGAATGAATCATGAGAAAGAAGAAACAAAATCAGAAAGAAGGAAAAAGTAAAAGAGAACAGATAGTTTCCTCAATTTGCATTCAGAATCCATAATTCTTTCTCTGAAGGTGGATAGCTTTTTCTTTGAGGCCTTCTTTGAACTTTGTATTCCTGAGAAGAGCCAAGTCTACCAAAGTTATTCATCACAGATACTGTGTGTCTGTAATCTTGTATAATGTTCTCCTGCTTCTGCTTGCCTCACTCAGACTCAGATCATGTAAGTCTTTCCAGGTTATCATTAAGTCCATCTGCTCCTCATTTCTTATAGTACAATAGTATTCCCTTACATTCATATACCACAACATGTTTAGCAATTCCCCAATTGATGGGCATGCCCTTGTGGATTTCCAATTCTTTGCCACCACAAAAAGAGCTGCTATAAATATTTTTTGTGCATGTGGGACCCTTTCTTTCCCACTTGTGTGATCACTTTGGAATAAAATATCTCATTGGAAAACAGTTGACCTGGAAAATAGATCCAGGAGAGATAAACTGGGGTAACTTTCAGTTCCTAATACAGGTCACAGTCTTAGCAAGGAGTTCAGAAGCCATCTATTCACCCCTCTTCCCAAATATCCAGATGACGAAGGCAAGGGAAAAGAATAACTTCTCCAATTACATATTAAAGAACATGTAGCTGGAAGGAACATCCCAGGCCATCAAGTTCAAAGCTCTTTATATAAAGTGAAAGAGACTGAAGACAAAAACAGTGTCTGAAGGAGGGATTGGACCTCAGGTATTTGCATCTCTAGTGTTTCGTGATGTTCTTCTCTTCTCAAAATCGACATCTGAAATTTAAGGGATTAGTCTCTTTGATTTTTCTTCTTCTCTTACTTTCACATGTATTCTCCACCCCGTCATTATGTGACATTTCAAAAGCTCATGAGGTATAACTTCTGGGTAATTCAATCATTTTGTTAATGACCCATGTGTTAGAAACACTCTTTACTTTTATTCTTTAATAATCTTACTTGGCACACTGATGTGTATGCCTGCTGTCAAATGTGTTGAACTAGGTCAGGAGGAGATATTAATTTTTTTTTTTTGCCAAACACTGGAAAACAAAAATCTTTCTGCAAAAAACAGGGCAATAGCACTACCTTGTCACCCTAGGCCTCCTCTGGTGCATGTGTGAGTATTATAGAATATGAGTTGTTCCAATGTTAGGGTACCTTTGGACCTTCAGACCATGATTGAGACTGCACGGGTCATCAAAAGGCAAAGCTGGGCTCAAGGAATTCACTTCTTCAACATAGATTTTATTGTAGACAGGAAGCCAAAGAATTCCTTTCAGACCAATAAGTATCTCTTGAATGTTTACTAGATAAAACTTTAAATTTGGTGGGGAATTCTGTTTCTTTTCAAATGAAAAGGCACCCCTGATCGCTTCCACTTCAGTTTTAGAACATCTAGAGAGAGGAGAGTGTAGGGGGCAGCAGGATGGAGTGGCTACATTGCTGAACTTCAGAGGTGCAAACACCTGAGTTCCAATCCAGCCTAAGAGCAGTTGTGGGATCTCAGGCAAGTCTCATCAGCTGTCCTGGCTTTTGTCTTTTCCTCCACAAATTGAGGGGCTTAACTACATTACCAGGAACTTCCCTCTCAGCTAGGATCATAGTATGAAATGGGCAAATCACTTCCATGCCCTGGGCCTCAGTTTCCTCATCTGTAAATTGAGGGCCTTAATGAAGATGATTCTGAGGTCTTTTCCAGGTATAAACCAATGATCTTGAGAATAAATAGGAACTCACTTCACCTCCCTAGGCCCCAGTTTCCTTTTATGGATAATTGAGAGAAATGATTATTAATAACCAATGATTTGGGGAGATCAGTGTTCCTCTCTTTTTTTTCTGAAGCACTGATTTCAAGTTTACTGTCTTCAACCACATTGCTGATAATGAGATTAGACTATCTTTCCTAACAATCTTGGTCAAACCCCACCCAGGTGGGGAAGCCATTGTACTCTACCCTGGATTGGGTGGGGACAAATTTTTTGAATAGATTACCCAAGGGTGGGGGGGTCATCACCTCACTGTAATATTCATTCTTTCATTGTTAACCATTCAGAGTTGACTGCCAGGCCCAGAAACACCCCTCTTCCAATGGGCATATAAGTCTTGAGCCCTTTGCCATCATTGTCTTTGGTCTAAGAGGGAGACAGGCAAAGGAACAGTCTTTCATTAAAATTCTGGCATTATTAATAAAATGATTAAATTACTTCAAAATAATATTTTTCAATTTGTTTTAAAGACCTCACATAATGATAGGGGTGGAATACATGACCTCTGAAATCCTTGGATCTATCCATCTGACCTCTGTTCCTGCACACTCATTTAGCAGCCAGAAGTAATGGCTGAAGAGGGAAGGAATTGTGGCTGCAGGTGGAGACTACATATTTGAGAAGATTGGCAGTGACTGAAAGGAGGGAGGGATAGCTTTGTTCAGAATGGAGGGCCACAGTGGGAGGAGATGGAAATCCTGGTCCAAAGACAGGAACATTGGAACTGAAGGTAGAGAAGCCAGCTTTCAATTGCAGGTCTACTACTATCTACAATGCTTAAATCAGTTGTTTCATTTACTAGGTGATTTTGCATAACAATGCAGGGCTAAGAGGGCTAACAATGTTGCTAAGTATCTGTAGGCACATAGGAAAGCATTTCCCTGTTGTTTGATTTAAATGTGCTAATCTCTTAATTTAATTCAAAAACTTGCTGCAAAGGAAATTTTCAGGTATTATTTTCTCCAAAGTTTTGCTCTCGTGAATGGTCAAACTTAATACTTCTACCTGGGACCAGGTTCACTTTAGATAAATTCTTTTTTTTTTTAATTTAATTTAATTTAATTTAATTTTTTTAAATTTAATTTAAATTTATTTATATAACATATTTAGTTTTCAGCACTGATTTTCACAAGAGTTTGAATTACAAATTTTCTCCCCATTTCTACCCTCCCCCCCACTCCAAGATGGCATATATTCTGGTTGCCCTGTTCCCCAGTCAGCCCTCCCCTCTATCACCCCCCTCCCCTCTCATCCCCTTTTCCCTTCCTTTCTTGTAGGGCAAGATAAATTTCTATGCCCCATTGACTGTGTATCTTATTTTTTAGTTGCATGCAAAAACTTTTTTTTTTTGTTTTTGAACATCTGTTTTTAAAACTTTTAGTTCCAAATTCTCTCCCCTCTTCCCTTCCCACCCACCCTCCCTAAGAAGTCCAGCAATTCAACCTAGGCCACATGTGTATCATTATGTATAACCCTTCCACACTACTCATGTTGTGAAAGACTAACTGTATTTTGCTCCTTCCCAACCCATCCCCCTTTATTGAATTTTCTCCCTTGACCCCATCCCCTTTCCAAAGTGTTTGTTTTGATTACCTCCACCCCCATCTGCCCTCCCCTCCATCATCCCCCCCCCCTTTTATTTTCTTTTTTTATCTTCCTCCCTCTTCTTTCCTGTGGGGTAAGATACCCAACAGAGTATGTATGATATTCCCTCCTCAGGCCAAATCTGATGAGGGCAAGGTTCACTCATTCCCCCCTCACCTGCCCTCTACCCTCCTCCCAAAGAACTGCTTCCTCTTGCCACCTTTATGCAAGATAATCCATCCCATTGTATCTCTCCCTATCTCCCTCTCTCAGTATGTTGCTCTCTCATCCCTTAATTTCATTTTATTTCTTTTAGATATCTTCCCTTCATCTTCAACTCACCCTATGTCTGCTCTCTCTCTTTTACATATATATATACACACACACATATATATACACATACATATACACACATATATATACACATACATACATATACACATAGATATATACATACATACGCATTCACCTATGTATATACATAAACATATATATATGCATATTCCCTTCAGCTACCCTAATACTGAGGTCTCATGAATCATACATGTCATCTTTCCATGTAGGAATGTAAACAAAACAGTTCAACTTTAGTAGGTCCCTTGCAATTTCTGTTTCTTGATTACCTTTTCATGCTTCTCTTGATTCTTGTGTTTGAAAGTCAAATTTTCTATTCAGTTCTGGTCTTTTCACTGAGAAAGCTTGAAAGTCCTCTATTTTATTGAAAATCCATATTTTGCCTTGGAGCATGATACTCAGTTTTGCTGGGTAGGTGATTCTAGGTTTTAATCCTAGCTCCATTGACCTCCGGAATATCACATTCCAAGCCCTTCGATCTCTTAATGTAGAAGCTGCCAGATCTTTGGTTATTCTGGTTGTGTTGCCACAATACTCAAATTGTTTCTTTCTGGCTGCTTGCAGTATTTTCTCCTTGATCTGGGAGCTCTGGAATTTGGCCACAATATTCCTAGGAGATTTCTTTTTGGGATCTATTTGAGGAGGCAATCGATGGATTCTTTTAATTTCTATTTTGCCCTGTGGCTCTAGAATATCAGGGCAGTTCTCCTTGATAATTTCTTGAAAGATGGTATCTAGGCTCTTTTTTTGATCATGGCTTTCAGGTAGTCCAGTAATTTTTAAATTATCTCTCCTGGATCTATTTTCCAGGTCAGTGGTTTTTCCAATGAGATATTTCACATTGTCTTCCATTTTTTCATTCCTTTGGTTCTGTTTTATAATATCCTGATTTCTCATAAAGTCACTAGCTTCCACTTGCTCCAATCTAATTTTTAAAGTAGTATTTTCTTCAGTGGTCTTTTGGACCTCCTTTTCCATTTGGCTAATTCTGCCTTTCAAGGCATTCTTCTGCTCATTGGCTTTTTGGAGCTCTTTTGCCATTTGAGTTAGTTAGGTGTTATTTTCTTCAGTGTATTTTTCAGTATTTTTTTGGGTCTCCTTTAGCAAGTCATTGACTTGTTTTTCATGATTTTCTCACATCCTTCTCATTTCTCTTCCCAATTTTTCCTCTACTTCTCTAACTTGCTTTTCCAACTCCTTTTTGAGCTCTTCCATGGCCTGGGACCAGTTCATGTTTTTCTTGGAGGCTTTTGTTGTAGGTTCTATGACTTTGTTGTCTTCTTTAGGCTGTATGTTTTGGTCTTCTTTGTCACCAAAGAAAGAATCCAAAGTCTGAGACTGAATCTGGGTGTGCTTTCGCTGCCTGGTCATATTCCCAACCAACTAACTTGACCCTTGAGGTTTTCAGTGGGGTATGACTGCTTGTAGACTAAAGAGTTCTGTGTTCCACGTTTGGGGGGGAGGTGCCAGCTCTGTCAGAGCCGCACTCCTCCTTCCCCAAGAACCCCCAGCCCGGCCTGGGCTTAGATCTTTAGCAGGCTGTGCACTCCTGCTCTGATCCATTCCTCCCACCAGGTGGGCCTGGGGCCGGAAGCAGCAGCAACTGTAGCTGCCCCACCTCCGCTGCCCCCGGGGCTGGAAGCCAAACCCCGAACTCCTTCTACTCCCGCAGCTTTTCCCACTAACTTTCTCCGCAGTCTTTGGTGTTTGTGGGTTGAGGAGTCTGGTAACTGCCGCAGCTTACATAATCAGGGCTCTAGGGGCCCCATCCGCCCGACTTCAAGTTTGGTTGTTCCGCGCTGCTCAGGCTGGGCTCTGCTCCACTCCGTTCCCAGCTCCCAGCTCCGTGTGGGATAGACCTCACCCAGAGACCATCCAGGCTGTCCTGGCCTGGAGCCCTGCTTCCCTCTCCTCTTCTGTAATTGGTTCAGAGCCAGTTTTTATAGGTTTTTGGAGGGACTCGGTACGGAGTTCACAGTAGTCCCTGCTTACCAGCCGCCATCTTGGCTCCGCCCCCAAGGACAGATTTTTTTTTAAGTTTCAAGCAATGAAACTTGATGGAATCAATATTTATTATATACCATGTTGGGCCAAGGTATAACGTAAATCCTGCCTTCAAGGAGTTCAGTCTACTAGTTAAAGATGGCAGATAGAGATACTTAATTCTTCTTAACAATGAGCTAGTTTTCAGCATTAAACAATAGTAAGAATGTTGTGCTACTTCACTTTCCCAAACCCAAAGACCCAACTACCTTTTCTTTTCAGATTGTTTGTCAATGACTTTCAGGTACATTTAGGTAAAAAGTGCATGATAAGATTTACTTTTCATTAATGCAGGCTGGAATCTCAAAGACCTAGGGACTTAAAAATGATGACCTCTACCAATTATAGTTCATACAGTGAAAGCAGTAAAAAGCTTTTAGTGGACTAGAAATCTCCATTAACCACAATGTCCCATTCCTGAATGATGCTAATAATAGAATTTGTTACATTGCTATATTAAGCAGTTTGGGCTTCCTTCTCAGCTCAGTTAAATTTAACAGAAATGCATGAAATGCCTCCTCTGTGCAAGGTACTAGGTAAGGCACTGGGGACGGATAAGGCACAGATTCTGCTCTCAGGAAGTTTATAATCTAATGGGGTGGTGAGAAACATGTATACAAGTAACTAATACAATAGAGTACTTAGGTGAGGAGAGCCACAGAACAGGTCATAGAGAGGTATCAAGATGGGTAGCATCATGGCCCAGTGAAGAGAACACTGGGTTTGGAGTTATTAGACATTGGTTCAAATCCCAGTGCTGCAACTCAGACAAAATCTAAGTTCACACAGATCTTAACAAGTAAGCTATTTTAAAAGTATATTTATTTATTCTTAACAATTCTTTTGAATTTTGACTTTCAAATTCTCTCCCTCCCTCTTTCCTACCCATCCCCACCCATTGAGAACACTATGAGATCACTTATACAAATGAAGTCATGCAAAACCTATTTCCATAGTAGCCAAACATAAAATCTTGACATCTATAGATCTCTGTTTCCTTTTCTGTGAAATGAGATAGTTGGCTTCTAAGGTCCCTTGAAACTCTAAATTTATGCTCCTAAAGGGATAGGATGAGCACAAGTAACTAAAGTATGTGAATAAAAATGTTATAAGAGCCAAAATGTAGTTCGAACTAGATTGTGGAGATCTTTGAATGACAGGATCAGGAATTCGCAGTATATATGGTAGGCAGTGGAGATCAATGGAAGGTTTTTCAGTTCAGCAGTTCAGTTATTTAAAAGATGACATAGCTATTGGTAGAAGGTACTTAGTTACCTATTTTCTCCAGTGTTGGTTTCTCAATAAAAAAATAACATTTTAAGATTTACAAAGTGCTTTCCTAGAGTAACTCAACAAAAATCATATGGGTTTTGCAGGTTTATTTCAAGGACATTCCTTCTGTTTGTGTTTTCTTTTCACAAATGATTCAAAGTTTTATGGTCCTGGCATGTTAAAGCTGAGCTTCACACCAATGAGAGGAGACTTTCTTTCTACAAAAGTAGAATATATTGAATATTTGTTCATTGATCAGTCACAAATTTACCTCCATCTAGAATCTTTATCTGGTTCAAGAGAAAAGGGCAATGCACAAAAACCTACAGAAATGATTGGACTTGGAGTACCAGTGACCCTTTTGGTTTATTTTCTGCTACCCTAATTAATGCTGTTTTCAAGTTGGTGGCCTACCTCTTGATCAGTTCAGTTCTCTTTGTACCTGGAAAGTCATGTTTTGTGATGATAGAAGTCAAAATAATCTTCCATCTCTCTCTTCTTCCCCTGAAATAACAAAAGAAAAAAAAATGATTCTACCTTACATAGCAATGACACCCTGACTTCCTGACTCCCTATAGAGTTTATATTCCTGTCTTTCTTTTTCAAACACATAGGGATCCAGCATCTAAGAAATGAATGGAACTGGAAACATGTCCCCAAACACATCATAAAAATGCGCATATTCCAGCTAATAGCAAACACTAAGCAATAATCTGTAGCAGGAAACAAGGGTAAACCAATTCAAGAATTAATGGCTCCTCTACATACTGTCAAGGGATAACATTTATTTTGAGTTCAGGAGCCTACCTTGATTAGGACCATTGTGACTATAAGTAAATTAGAATGTATTTCACTTTCCATATTTCTTTTCTTATCATGAAATTGGTTTCAGTGAATATTTTCCTATATTTATACCTCCAAACTTAAGATTGTTTAAACCAACGAGGGATTGGTCTTCACAATAAAACTATAAATAGTACACTTTCATAGATATACTGCTTGTTCACCTATGCAGTAAGCATAGGTCCGCTCTTCATTTTTCATATGTGTGTATAATTATATGTATGCATACAATATAATGAATATGAAAAATATATTTATTTATATAAAATTGACAAAGTAGTAAATTGTACTAACATTTACATTCCCCTTTTCAATCTAATGATGCTTTAGCTACCCTAGTACCAATATCTTCAACCACCTCTCCACGAAGGTCTTTATCTTTATAGTTTACATTCTAATTCTAACATTTATTTTTAATAGTATTTTTTTCCTAATTACATGTCAAGAAAATTTTTTAGCATTCATTTTGAGTTCCAAATTTTTCTCCCTCCCTCCCATCCATTCTTCCTAAAATGGTAGGTGATTTGATATAGGTTTGTAAAATGTATTTCCATGATAGTCACAGTTGTGAAAGAAAAAAGGGAACAAAAGGGAACAAAACACAAAAAAGAATAGAGTAAGTGAAAAAAGTCTGCTTTGACCTGCATTCATAGTCTATCAGTTCTTTATCTAGTCATGGATAGCATTTTCCTTGGTAAATCCTTTTTATTTGTCTTGGATCCTCGTGTTGCTGAAAAGAACTGAGTCATTCATAGCTGATCATCACACAATGTTGCTGATACCGTGTACAATGTTTTCCTGATTTGGCTTATTTCACTTTGTATCAGTTCATACAAGTCTTTCCAGGTTTTTCTGAAGTCTTCCTGTTCATCATTTCTTATTGGACAATAGTATACCATTACATTCATATACCGCAGCTTGTTTAGCCATTCCCCAATTAATAGGAATCTCCTCAATTTCCAATATTTTGCTACCACAACAAAGGGTGCTATAAATATTTTTGTACATGTAGTCCTTTTCCCTTTCTATGATCTCTTTGGGATACAGACCTAGTAGTGATATTGCCAGATCAAAAGATATGAACAGTTTAGTTGCCCTTTGGCCATAGTCCCAAATTGCTCTCCAGAATGGTTGGAGAAGTTCACAAACTCCACCAACAGTGCATCAGTGCCCCAAATTTCCCACATTCTCTTTAACATTTATCATTTTCTCTTTTTGTCATATTAGCCAATCTGATAGGTATGGGATGATATCTCAGAAATGTTTTAATTGACATTTCTCTAATCAAAAGTGATTTAGAGCACTTCATATTGATTTGATTTCTTCATCTGAACACTAACTAGTCACATCCTTTGACCATTCATCAATTGGGGAATGGCTTGTATTCTTATAAATTTGACTTGATTCTCTCTATATATGAGAAATCAGGCCATTATCAGAGATACTAGCTATAAAGATTATTTCCCAGTTTTCTGCTTTCCATCTAATCTTGGTTCCATTAGTTTTGTCCATTAGTTTGAAAAAGCTTTTTAATTTAACCCAATCAAAATTATCCATTTTGCATTTCACAATGGTCTCTATTACTTGTCCTTCTCCATAGATCTGACAGGTATACTATTCCTTGCTCTTCTAATTTGCTACCCTTTATGTCTGAATCATGTACCCATTTTGACCTTATCTTGGTATGGGGTGTGAGATGTAGGCCTATACCTAGTTTGTGCACTATTGTTTTCCAGTTTTCACAACAGTTTTTATCAAATAGTGAGTTCTCATCCCAAAGGCAGAGGTCTTAGGGTTTATAAAACACAAGGTTACCATGGTCATTTTCTACTGTGTCTTGTGTACCAAATCTATTCCACTGATCCACCACTCTACTTCTTAGCCAATACCAGATAGTTTTGTTGATTTCTGCTTCATAATATTGTTTGATATCTGATATTGCTAGACCCTCTTCCTTTGTATTTTCTTTATAAATTCCTTAGATATTCTTGAGCTTTTGTTCTTCCACATGAATTTTGTTATTATTTTTTCTAGTTCTATAAAATGAGTTTTGGTAGTTTGATTGGCATGTCACTGAATAAGTGGATTAACTTAGGTAGAATTGTCATTTTTGTTATATTAGCTGGATCTACCCATGAGCAATTGATATTTTTCCAATTGTTTAGATCTTACTTTATTTGTGTAAAAGTGTTTTGTAATTATGTTCATGTAGTTCGTGGGTTTGTCTTGGCAGGTAGACTTCCAAATATTTTTTATTGTCTAGTTATTTAAATGGATTTTCTCTTGCTGCTGGACTTTGTAATCTAGAGAAAAGCTGATGATTTATGTGGGTTTATTTCATATCCTGCAACTTTGCAAAAGTCGTTCATTGTTTCAAGTAGTTTTTTAGTTGATTCCCTAGGATTCTTTAAGTATACTATCAAATCATCTGCAAAGAGTGATATTTTTGTTCCCTCATTGCCTATTCCAATTTCTTCAATTTCTTTTTCTTCTCTTATTTCTAAAGCTGACATTTCTAGTACAATATTGAATATTAGTGGTGATAATAGGCAACCTTTTTTTACTGCTGATCCTATTGGGAAGGCTGCTACTTTATTCCCATTACATATAATGCTTGCTGATAGTTTTAAATAGATACTGCTTATCATTTTAAGGGAAACTCCATTTATTCTTATGTTCTCTAGTGTTTTAAATAGGAATGGTTACTGTATTTTGTCAAAAAGCTTTTTCTGCATCAATTGAGATAATCATAGGATTTCTGTTACTTTTGTTATCGACATGGTCAATTATGCTGATAGTTTTCCTAATATTGAACCAACCCTGCATTTCTGATATAAATCTCACCTGGTCACAGTGTATTATCCTCGTGTTAATTGCTGTAATCTCTTTGCTAATATTTTATTTAAAATTTTTGCATCTATATTCACTAGGGAAATTGGTCTATAATTTTCTTTCTGTGTTTTGGCTCTTCTTAGTTCAGGTATCAGCATCATATTTATGTGATAAAAGGAAATTGGTAGGACTCCACATATTTTTCCAAACAGTTTATATAATATTTGATTTAGTTGTTCTTTAAATGTTTGATAGAACTCACTTGTAAATCCTTCTGGACATTTTTTCCTTAAGGAATACATTCATGGCTTGTTCAATTTCTTTTTCTAAAATGGGGTTATTTAAATATTTTATTTCCTCTTCTGTTAATCTGGGCAATTTATGTTTTTGTAAATATTCATCCATTTCACTTAGATTATCAGATTTATTGGCATACAGTTGGACCAAACTACTCCTAATTATTGCTTTAATTTCCTTTTCATTGGTGGTGAATTCACCCTTTTTATTTTTGATACTGGTAATTTGGTTTCCTTCTTTTTGTTTAAATCAAATTAATCAAAGGTTTATGTATTTTTTCATAAAACAAGCCCTTATATTTATTGGTTCAAAGTTTTCTTACTTGCAGTTTTATCAATCTCTCCTTTGATTTTCAGAATTTCTAATTTGGTATTTAATTGATGATTTTTAATTTGCATATTTTCTAGCTTTTTTATTTGCGTGCCCAAGTTATTGATCTTCTCTTTGTCTGTTTTATTGATGTAAGCATTTAGAGATACAGATTTTACCCTAAGAACTGCTTTGGCTGTATTGCATAAATTTTGATATGTTGTCTCATTATTGTCATTCTCTTGGATGAAATTATTCATTGTTTTTATGATTTGTTGTTGACCCACTCATTTTTTAGGATTAGATTATTTAGTTTTATTGCAGCATAGTCTGAAAAGGCTTCATTTAATATTTTTGCCTTTCTGCATTTGATTGTGAGGTTTTCATATGCTCATACATGTTCAATTTTTGTGTAGGTGCCATTTGCTACTGAGAAAAAGGTATATTCCTTACTATCCCCATTCAGTTTCCTCCAGGGGTCTATTATATCTAACTTTATTAAAATTTTATTCACCTTCTGAACTTTTTTCTTGTTTCTTTTGTGGTTAGATTTACGTAGGTTGTGTTTCAATCTTCCTTGTTGCCATAGTAGTTTTCTTTGGTCAGGGCTCTTTTTTCTTTTTTTCTTTTTTTTTTTTTTTTTTTTGATTATTTTTAAAAGTTGACCTCTTCTCCTGTGCTTGGGCCAGGAACCTGGTCACTGGCTTTCTGTGCCTGTGTCTTGCTCACTGCACTGGAGTGGCCTGGTTTTATCACACCTATTTTGCCAGAGTTCCAGGACTGAAAATTAACCTTGTGCTGGGGCTGGAGGCCTCACAACTGCCTTGCTATGCTTTTAGCATACTGAGCCAGGATCGAGGGGCCCTGGTTGCTGATCTATGCTGTGACTAAGAGCTTCCTGCTGGGTTGCCCAGACACCATCTGCAATAGACTGTGTTCCCCTTTTATCCAAGGGAGATAGAACCTTCCTGAAGTCCTTCTTAGTTATCTTAAGCTGAAAACTTGTTTCACTCCATCTTTTTGTGGGATTCTGTCACTCCAGAATCCATTTAGAAGCTTGATTTAACATTGACTTAGGGAAAGTGGGGAGAGCTCAGGCAACTTCCTGTCTCTACAGAATGTGTCTTACATCATTTTAAACTCTTTTTTTTTGAGTTCTTCCATGAGTTCTTTCTGGGCTTGAGAACACTTCTCATTTTCCTTTGGGGCTTTACCCATAGGTGTTTTGACATTGTTGTTCGCTTCTGAGTTTGTGTCTTTATCTTCCATCACCATAATAACTTTTTATGGATAGATTCTTTTTGGGTTGTTTTATGCTCATCTTTTTTGGCCTTTTTCCTCTCTTTTAAATTTGAGCTCTGTTCCCAGGGTGGAAAGGTCTCTGTTTTAGGTTTCTTATGCCAAAGGCTGCAGGCCCTGGCTGTTTATGGGTGCTGCACTGGTGTTGCCCTGAGGTTCATGAAGAACCCTCATGTCTGGTGCTGTGCTGAGGAGGTGGGGTGGGGGGTGACTAGCACGGCTGGAGGTCATAAGTGTTTGGCAGTTTACCTGATGCTGAACCAGGGTCCTAGTGTTGGTGTCTAGCATGTGCTAGCATTGGCATCTACCTGTTTCCCCAGAGCTACACTGAAGCACATGGTGGTCTGGCCGCTGGCAGCTGCAAGTTTGTCTGGGGCTACACTGGAGATTGTGGAGGGGACCTGATACTATTGGCATCTACCTGTTTGCTCCGGACTATGGTGAAGCATGTGGAAGTTATCAGGGCTGGTGTCTGCCCATTCCCTTAGCTATACTGAGGCACATGGTGGGTCTTCATATTGTTGTTTGCCTGCTCCACATCACCGAGGTTCAGCATCTCCCACTGATTTGCTGAAGTGGGGCTTACTGCTGGCTTGCTGGAATCCTTCCTGTATTGTGCTCCCCTTTCACCCAAGTGAGACAGACCTTTCCTGTTGATCTTCCAGGTTTCTTGGGCTACAAGATTGTTTTACCCTGTCTTTTTGCTGGTTCTGCTGTTCCAGGTCTTGTTTTGGGGGTACTATTTTGTGGTTGTTTGGAGGTGAATATGGGAGAGTTATGGTGATTCACTGCTTACTCAGCCATCTTGGCTCCCAGAAGTCCCCTAACATTTCTTCTTATCTCTGTATTAACATTTCCAGATGTCAGTTTGACATCACAACTTGAACATCACATCAACATCTTAAGCACAACTTGTCAAACCAAGGTCCCTTGACATTTGACTCAAGCATCCTTAAGTGTATTATGCTTTTATTCACACAGCATCACAGAACTTTAGTGGCCATTAGTCCCATTCATTCCTGAAAAGAATATCCACTAGAATATACCTAGTTAGTTGTCACTCAGCCTAAATCTGAAATCCTTCAGATATAGAAACCCATCACCTTCTGAGGTAGGATTTTTCTCTTTTAGACAGTGCTAATTGTTAAGGAATTTTTACTGATATGAAACTTAATTTTGCCTCTTTTCAAATTCTGCCTTTGTTTCTGGTTCTGTCTGCTGAGGCCAAACAGATCAAGTTGAACCCTTCCACACAATGGTCCTTCAAATGCAAAATGGAAATAATCCATGCTGAAGATTCTCTTCTCCAGGCTAAACTACCCCAATTCCTTCAAGTGATTCTTGGGTAGCAGTTTTTCTCATGGTTCCCATAGGGAGCACTAACTTTTTCTCTCTCTATGGCTTATTTCCCCTCAATCTGCCTTTATGATGGCAGGTTGAGATTTCCCAGAGGGAGACTGGCTGCTAAATTCAATATTCTTATAGTACTAGGGATAACTGGTGACTTCTACTAATACTCTAGCTATGAACCCCTACTGGTGTGTTTTCCATAAACAAATCAGCCACTATTAATCAACCCCAATCAAGATATTTACTGAAAATACAGATATTTACATAACATTTTACATATAAGCATCTATCAGACTTTTCCCATTAACGTGGATAATCACCATGTGGAAGGTAGACACACATTTACAATCCCAGGATAGTAAGGCACACATGGTGGGAACACATGTGGCCCGGACAACTCAGAATTCTGAAACTATACACTTTGATAACTTCTTCCTTTCTCGAGAACTGTCCATAAAAAGCTACTTAGTGAAAGCAGCTTCTGCATTGAACAAATGCTTCCACTGCTAAGTTGAGTTGATCCACATTGCTGAACTGTCACCTCTCTGGGCATGACATTTCAGCTAGATTATTCAATCAACTGGGCTGCTTCTCGGATGCCCCACTTCTAATCTGTTCCTTTGTTCATCTGTACTTGTTCCTTATGGGCTGCTGTAATATCTGTCACTTATAGCTTCAGGCTTAGCAGATGCTTTTAGCTAAAGTAATTTTATTCTCTTTTAGAAAAAGGCAGTGGCTAGGCTGGGGAGGTAGAGAACCAAGATGATACAGTATCAGGGAAATAGAATTGAGCTCCCTAACACGATTTCTCCAAAGAAGTATAGAAAATACACTAGACCAAGTCCTGATTGGGAAATCTAAGAAAAATCAAAGTGAGTTATATTTCCAGAACAGGTCAGCATAGGGATAAGGGAGAAATCTGCAGACACTGGGCATAGAAGCTGTGTACCAGGTAAAGAAGAGGTCCCAGACCCATACAAGGGAACCTCAGCCTCATGAAAGATACAGGAACAGGTGCCAGTTGGAAGCTTTATTATTTGCTATCTGGTGCAGGGTCAGATCCAGGATGAATCAAGGAGGGTACCTGTGCCAGAGGGAGGCATTCCAGTTTAATGTGCTTTTGTAGACCCTGGGCAATATGTGAGAGAAGAATAAATTCAGAAGCAAGCAGCAGCAGTGTGGATCAAACCTCAGGAACAGAGTGAGGTTTCATTTCCATCCGCCAATACAATATGATGCTACTGTGGGATAACCAGGGCAAAAATCCCAAACCAAAGGGAAGGCTGTCACTTTACACCTGCAGATCATTCTAGCAGGCTGACATTGGCTAAGACCAGTGGTAATCTCCTGAAACTTCCAACCACAGGCAAGTCCATAGGAGGGTGAGAATTTAGGAACTCTGCACAATGACCAGTCATGATGCCAGAGATTTGAGAGGGTGGTATGATTAAAAATGTTACTACTTCCAGATAGAGAGGTGATGAATTCAGGATGAAAATCAAGATGCATTTTCTAAAATAGCCAATGTGAGAATTTTGTTTAATTGACTATACATGTTTGTAACAGGTGTTTTTTATTTTTATTTTCTCAATTGGAGTGGGAGAAGGAGGTGAGAGGGAGGGAAGGCAGATCTTTATTTGAAAAAAAAATTTAAAAATGGAATGGCCTTTATCTTAACATTAGCAAACATCTTGTTAATTCTATTCCTTTGGCCAGATTCCTATTATTTACCTATCAGTAGCAACAGGTAGCAATGTGAAGAAGTATATTTTCTTTTCTCTTTTCTGTCACCTTTTTCTCCTCTTTTCCCTTTCCTTCTCCCTCCCACATCTCTCTGTACTCTCATATCCTTTCTTCCTCTTCTCAGCAGCAGATGGCAATAAGGAGCAAAGTATATCCTCATTACCACTTCTTAGCAGCAGGTGGAAGTAGAGAGAATTTCAAGCTCTGTTTGATCAACCGAATCTGCCTGACAAAAAGTGACGACATAGCTTTGGCATAGCTCTGAAGTCTGTTCTTTTATATGAATCAGTTATTGTTTTTGTTTTTTTACATTCAGTTTTATTTTTAGGTCCATATTTTCTCTTTTCTACTTCTACCTCCTCTCATTAAGAAATCAAAAAAATTAAACTGTTCCAAGTATGTATAGGTAAGCAAAACAAATCCCTGCATTGGCTATGGCATTACATACATACATGCGTATCTTATACATCATATACACATACATTTGTATGTACTCTCTATATTTAATATACTATATACTTTAATCTGTACTTTGAGTCTTTCACTTCTCTATCTTGAGTTGGTAACGTATTTCTTCATAAGTCTTTGAATTGTGGTTGGTCATTGTGTTGATCAGAGTTTCAAAATATTTCAAAGTTGTTTGACTTTACAATATTGTTGGTATCGTGTAAATGTTGTCCTGGTTCTTCTCATTTCACTTGCTCTCAGTTCATGCAGCTATGTATGCTCAGATTTCTCTGAAATCCCCTTTAACCTTTCTTAAAGCACAATGGTTATTCCATTACATTTATATACCATAACTTGTTTGCCCATTCCCCAGTTGATTGACATTGCTTCATTTTCAATTCTTTGCCACTATTAAAAGGAGTTGCTGTGGGTATTTTTGCATGTGTGTCCATTTCTTCTTTAAACTCTTAAGGGTATACATATCATACCTATCAGATTGACTAACATGACAAAACAGGAAAATGATAAATGTTGAAGAAAATATGGGAAAATTGGAACACTAATGTATTGTTGGTGGAGTTGTGAACTGATCCAACCATTCTGTAGAACAATTTGGAACTGTTTGCGAAGGGCCATAACACTGTGCCTACCCTTTGATCCAATAATAATACTACTAGGTCTGTATCCCAAAGAGATCATAAAAAAGGGAAAAGGACCCACACATGCAAAAATACTTATAGCAACTCTTTTTATTGTGGCAAAGAATTGGACATTGAGGGGATGCCCATCAGTTGGGGAATGGCTGAACAAGTTGTGGTATATGAAAGTAATGGAATACTATTGTTCCATAAGAAACGATGAACAGACAGACTTCAGAAAAACCTGGAAAGACTTGCATGAACAGATACTGAGTGAAGTGGGCAGAACTAGGAAAACACTGTACACAGTCACAGCAACATTGTGCAATGACCGACATTATTAGACTTAGTTCTTGTGAGCAATGTAATGACCTAAGACAATTCCAAAAGACTCATAATAGAAAATGTTATCCACACCCACAGGAAAAACTAGGGAGTCTGAATGCAGATCAAAGCATACTATTTCCTCTTTTATTGTTTTTTGTTTGTTTTTTCTTTCTCATGGTTTTCCACTTTTGTTCTGATTTTTTCTTTCACAACATGACTAATGTAGAAATATGTTTAATATGATCATACATGAGTAGCCTATATCAGATTGCATGCCATCTTGGGGAAGGGGGAGTGGGGGGATTTAGAACTCAAAATCTTATAAAAGCAAATGTTGAAAATTGAAAATGTTTAAAAAATAGGATAGACAGGACTGGAAGAATTATTACTTGTATTATTAGAGAAAACACCTATATCAGGGAGATCACAGATCCATTAAGGTTTTGAAATCAACTTGGAATATCTCTAGTAAAGTGCCTCAAGTACCTGTAAAATACATATATATAAATAAACTCTTTGGGGTATAAACCTTATGGCAGTGTTGCTGTGTCAAAGGGTATACACAATTTAATAGCTTTTGGAGCATGGTTCCAAATTGCTTTCTAGAATGCCTAGACAGGTTCACAGTTCCACCAACAGTGCAATAATATGTTGTTTTTCCCACAGCCCTGCTAGTATTTGTCATTTACCTTTTTTGTCATTGTTGACAATCTGATGCCTCTCAGGTGATGTCTCAGAGTTGCTATAATTTGCCTTGCTCTAATTATTAATGATTAAGATGTTTTTTCACATGACCATTTATAAATTGGAGAATTGCTCTTGTCCACATTAATTTGCATTAATTCCCTATATATCTTAGATCTGAGATCTTTATTAGAGAAACTTGCTACAAAGATTCCCCCACATTTCATACTTCTCTTTTAATTTTAGATGAATTAACTTTGCTTGCACATACACCTTAAAAATATGTAATCAAAACTGTCCACTTTACCTCCTGTGAACTTCTTTATCTCTTGTTTGTGCATGACTCTTTTCCTATTTATAGATCTGACAGTTAATTTCTTCAGCATAACCTTTATTTATGATATCACTCTTTAGCTAAATCATTTACCCATTTGGAATTTGTCTTGGGATACAGTGTAAGATATCGGTCTGTATCTTGTGTCTACCAGACTTCTTTCCAGTTTTCCCAACAGTTTTGTTGTTGTTGTTGAATAATGAGTTCTTATCCCTCTAGTTGGAATTTTTGGAAATATCACACATTGGGGTACTGTGCTTACTTGCTTCTGTATATTTTGTACATAATCTATTCCACTTTTAAGCCTCTTTATTTCATACCTAGTACCAAATTATTTTGATAATTGTGGTTTTGTAGTAGAGTTTGAGATCTGATCTAAGGCCTCTCTATTTCACAAGTTTTTTTTTTCATTAATTCCCTTAATATTCTTGATTTTTATTCCTCCAGATGAATGGTTATTATTTTTTTCTACCTCTATAAAATAATACTTTGGTGGTTTGACTGGCATGTCACTGAATAAGTAAACTAATTTAGGTAGAATTATCATTTTTATTATATTGGCTCAGCCTACCCATGAGGAATTAATGCTTCTCCAATTATTTAGATCCATCATTATATCAGAAGTGTTTTATAATTGCATTCATATAATTCCTGTGTGTCTTAGCAGATAGATTCCCAAGCATTTTAAGCTATCTGTAGTTATTTTTAAAAAAATCAATCATCTTTTTACCCTCTACCTCTAAAACCCCCCTCCCAGTTGAGAACTAAAGAACTGTAGTTGAGAACTAAAGAAAAATAAAATCCATTGCAAATATGTATAGTTAATCAAAATAAATTTCCACATTGGCCATTAAAAAAAGTCTCATTCTGCATTCTGAGTCCTTCACCTCTCTATTTGGAGGGGATTAGCATGTATCCTCATTAGTCCCCTGGAGTCCTGGTTGGTCATTATGCTGATAAAAGTTCAGCACAATAATATTCCCTCATATTTATGCATCATAAATTGTTCATCCATTCCCCAACTGGTGGGCATGCCCTGAAATTCCCATTCTTTGCTTTCTCAAATAGAGCTTTGAATACTTTTGTATATCCTAAGTTTGTGTTACTTAGCTAAAGGAAAACAAACCTTAATATACCCTCCTTCTAATTCCCCTTCTCCCTCTCAATTGCTGCTTTTCCTTCTATTTCACTTTAAATGAAATGTATTCCTGCACCCAACTATGTGTTTGTGTGCATATGTATTCTTCTTTTTTTCACCAGTTCAGATGAGAATGAAGTTTGAGTCAGTCTTTCCCCTCATCCCTTTATCCCCTTCTCCTTGTTTGTATAGATGTTTATTTGTGCTCCCTGATGGTGCGAAATAATTTTCCCTAACCTCCCTTTTCCTTCCTATGCATTCCTCTTCTGCCTTTTCCCCACTGTTTTCTTATGATCATCGAGATATGGCAGAAACCCTGCCAGGCCTTGTTTAATTTGATTCCCTCTATGGACCGTGATGATGATAAGTTAAATGTAAACAGTTTACCCTTGTTTAGTCCTTTATCATTGTTCATTCATGTTTACCTGTTTATGTTGCTCTTCACTCCTTTTTGAACTTTAAAATTTCAACTCATCTCTGGTCTTTTCATCAGGAATGCTTTGAAGTTTTCTATTTCATTAAAGGTACATTTTGACCCCTCTAACATTATACTCAGTTTTTCTGGGTAAATTATTTTGGATTATGAGCTGGTACCTCTCACCTTCTGTAATATCGTATCTCAAGTTCTCTGCTCCATTATAGAGGCAGGTACTAAATAGTGTATGAATACTGACAGTGGCTCATTAGCACTTGAATTCTTTCTTCCTGGCTACTTGCAATATTTTTTTCCTTTGATTTGGAAGCTCTGGATTTTGGTGATGATGTTCCTGAAGAGTTTTTATTATGAATTTACTTTCATGAAATACCCAATGGATTATTTTTCTTACATTTTACCTTCTAGTTCTAAGAAATCTGGGCAATTTTAAGATTTCTTGAACTATAATGTCTAGGGTCCCTTTTTTGGCATAGTGTTCAGATAGTCCAATGATCCTTAATTTTTTTCCTCAATTATTTTCCACGCTAGTTGTTTTTGCTCTGTGATACCTTATACCTTCATATATATACATGCATACATACACACACACACACACACACACACACATATATATATATATATATATATATCTTTTGACTTTGTTTTATCATCTCTATCATCTCTTGTTTCCTCATAAACTCATCGGCTTCTCTTTGATCGATTCTAATTTTCAAGGAACTTGTTGCTTGAGTAAAGCTGCTTGTGCCAAACTATTAATTCCCTTTTCAAGTCTTTCTTCTCTAGTTTCCATTTTCCCCCAATTTCTTCCTCATACACTTCAATTTATTCATTTTTAAAAATTAACCCATTTTTAAAAATTATTCCTTTCATCTCTTCCAGAAATTCTACTTGGGTTTGTGCCTAAGCTTTCTTTTATTTTGAGACACTGCTGTTAGATATTTTGAAATAATTTCTTTCTTCCTGGTTTGTGTCTTCAGCATCCCCATCACCATTATGCTCATTATGGTGGGGTTCTTTTTTTGTTTGTCCATTCTTAAAATTTACTTCCTGACTTCATACTTTATCTGAGGGATAGGTTAGGATCCTAAAAGCTTCCAGTATTCCCAAAGTGTTGATACTATGCAGAGTTGGATTGCTGTCTGCAAGTTCTTAACCTGGGTTTAGGCTAGTACAAGAGTATACTGTTGCTGGACTCTATCCCTATCAGTCAGCTGGAAAGATTTACTGGTTCAGAGTGGCAAAACAGTAGAATCACCTTTGGTCTGAGATGCCTGCTTTGGTTAATTCCTCTGTTGGCTGATCTAGATCAATTGTGACCCTGCTCTGAGTCTGGGCTAGAGGCTAGACTACTTCTGGAGTCAAATCCACATAGCTACTATTTTGTTTCTAAACTTTTCCCTCAGTGTGCAGCTCATGACCACTACCACTCCTTTGCAACACCCCTAGGGATGGGTTCCCTCCTGATGCCTCACTGGATCTGTGACCCAGAGCTGGATAATGAGTGGCATAATTTCCAGATGTTACCTGTTCTCACACCCTGCACTTGTACAGGGTGTCTCTGGGAACTTTTCTTGTCTTAGTACACAGCTTGGTCCTCTCAGTCTCTGAATGTTGGAATACTCTGCACAGAACCTGCCAGACTTTATCTCTAGTGTCTGCTGACCTCTCTCTCTGTCTCCTAAGCTGGAAAATGACACACTATGATTTTTTCTTAGATATTCTAACCAGGATTCAGTCTGAAGTGTGCTAAGAAAGCTGCTACTTAGTCATCTTGATTCCTCCCACTAACTTTTTGGAATGTTAACTGGGTCCTCTCTGTGAGATACCTCATCTTATCTTATGGTTAGTAACCATTCTCATGTACTAAATCATAATCAGGGAAAATACATTTGTCTTATAATCATAAAATAATTCTGTGTTCATATTTCTGCAATTATTAGCTTAAAATTTTGCATATCTAGATGAACTATTGAAACCCAAAACACTGAAACAGACTGTCCTGTGTTCATTCCAAAGTTCTATGGCCTGTCATATGCAAATAAGCAACTGAAGCAGACAATTCAGAAAAGGTATTCTCAGAAGATTGAAAGAGGCTTTACCTCAGACAACTAAACTGTAAAGTTTTACCCTATCTTACACCATACAACATAGACTCAATGCCCTTCACCATGCTTGTTGCCCTCATCTGGAGACGTTCCATGCCTTAAAACTGTGATGCCCAGACCTGTAGACAACACCCCAGATATGATCTGACCAGAAGAGAATACAGAGATTCTATCACTTCCTTGTGTCTGAAAGGTATGACTCTAAATGCAGCCAAAGAAGCAGCTTCTTTGGATGATATACCTGCTATGTTACCATGCTTCCTCTCTCCTTTATTTGCAGAGTTATTTTTTGAAGTGCAAGTGCAAGGCATTAATTACATTTATCTGGATTGAATTTCATCTTATTAGATTTAATCCAACATCTTTCTAGATCTTTTTGGATCCTGATCTTGTCATTCAAAGTGTTAACTATTCCTCCCAGCTTTGTGTTATTTGCAATCTTGATGAACACATCATCTAAACTTCTATCCAAGTCTGAAATAAAAATGTTAGGTAGCACAGAGCCAAACGTAAATATCTGGCAAATTCCACTGCAAATCTTCTGCCAGGTTGGAATCGAACCATTAATGAGTTCGGGTCTAGCCATTCAGTCATTTAAACCCCCCAATTGTATCATCTTGTCCACATTTTTAAATTCCCCCCCCAAAAAAAATGATATCAAAAACTTTGTTAAATGCTTTGCAAAAATCTGGGTGAATGATATCCCTATCATTCTTGGTATTTTTCTAATCTAAACTGTAGTAGCTCCATCAAAAAAAAAAAAGGAAATTTAGTTTAATATGACATATTCTTGATAGCCTCATGATGATTCTTTGTAATCACTTCCATTTTTAGATACTCATTAACCACCTCTACAATGATCTTTTCTAGAATTTTCCTAATATTAAAAGTCAAGCTTACTGGTCTTTGGAATCTTTTCTTCTCCTTCACCCCCTGTTTAAAAATGGGGACATTTGACCTTCTCTAGTTCTATACTATTTCTCAAGTTTTCCATGATCTTTTATATGTTACAGTAGCTCAGTAATCACATCTGCCAGTACTTTTAGTCCTGAGGATGTATTTCATCTGAATCATGTGACTTGAATTCATCAAGGAAAACAAGATGATCTCTTATTATCCCTTTCTTTTTCTTGGGCATCAAATCCCCATTAGCCATTTTTTTTTCTGTCACTCGCCACCAGTATAAGGATAATTCAAAACAAATAAGGGTCAAGCAAAATAAAAGTTGAATAGATCTAATTTCTCTTTGTTGTTAGTTGTCATTGTCACATCTGCCTCATGCAGTGTTCCTATCCCTTTAATCTTCTTTTCCCCAATATAGCTTTGAAAATACCCAATTTTATTGCTTAGCTTTCCCTAGCACTTTCAGCTCATTCTAAACTTTAGCTTTCCTGACACTATTTTAGAGGATCAAGCCATGTTCTTTTTTTCATTCCCTTTACCTAATGTTGCTCTATTTCACACACACACATTTGTATATGCATACATATGTATGTAAGTATTTACATGTCTATATATTATCCATGTATATTTATATGTGTGTATATATAGAGATGTAACCTAGATTGATTAGTTCTCTGTGTATTGCCATCAGTTTCTTCAGACAACTTCCATTTTCTCTTATTTTTAGCACTATTTTCCTTTGTGTCTTCAGAATTACATTCTTGACTTTCCAATGCTTCCTAGACTACTTTTACATATATACTTTTTATGCATGGAATCTCACCTCTCTTCTCTGAACCTTTGAAGTCTGATTTCCTTTTATCTTTAAATATAGGGTACATGCCCAGCTCTTCTTCCATATTACAAATTCTAGGAGGGAGTAGTCACTTCCCTCTAGGGTACCCATCATTTTTTACCCCATTTCTTCCCTATTATTGAGAATCATATCCAGTATAGAATTTCCTGTTGTTTTATCTACCTTTCATAGGATCAAAATATCATTAAGGCAAGTCATAAAATTATTAGCTACTATAATTTTGGCAGAGAGAGTGATAGTATATATCTGGGTTATAGAATTCACCCATGAATACAATATCTTGAATTTGGATTAGGTTTCTGGCCTCTTCTAAACATCTCATCTATCTCATTTATTTTTTTTTTATTAGGCAATTGGTGGTGGGGGAATATGGGCACAAGATAGTAAACCAGGGCAGGAGGGCCAAATCCGGCTAGCTCCCTGTTTTTGAATGGCCAGTGGGCTAAGAATGTTTTTCTTTTACATTTTTAAATACAATAAAATTTTATTTAAATATGTAAAAAAGATTCTTGGCTCTTTTGCCATACAAAAAGAAGTAGTGACCTGGATTTGGTCCATAGGCCACATAGTTTGCTAATCCGTGATAGAGTATATTGTAATAAAAAAGTTATATCTGTTTTTCCTTTCATTGATCTTCATCCATATGCTCTCTACCATATTCCATCTCTTATTCCTGTATTTCTTCACATGCGGATACTTTCTTGGTATACCACACTACCCTATACTTTCCTATACTGTTTCCCCTTTCCCTATACCACTTCTTTTGAATAAGCCCTATCTATCAAGTCCCAGTTTCATCTAACCAAGTCTCAGTGATACCTACTAGATACATTTGTATCCTTATAGAAAGACCTCTAGTTCCCCTTCCATTTTGCCTAGCATGGAATATTTGCATTTTGGTATTTGATGCCATTGGTTTTTACTATTGGCTCCATTCTTTTTCCATTGTCTCCTGTGAATTTTTCTTTTTTCTATATGACAGCTACTCTATATATGGTATCTAATTTGATGTCAATATAAAGACAATTTTCTCAGCTCTCCTGCCACCATTTTTTTTAGTTAAAAGTCATTTTGATTAACATAGCAAAAATAGAGATAGGGATAGGAACTAGACCTTCATTAATAGAGGGAAACCCTGAGGAAGGAAAATCCATTTACCAAAACAAGTTGTCAGCTTCTCTGATACTCATATTATTCTTTTAGAGTTGCTTAGAGTCCTGAGAGATTAATTGACTTGTTATGGAGACCATATATGTCAGAAGAGGGATTGGTGTCCAGATCTTTTTTACATCAAGATGGGCTTTCTATGCACTGTGCTATGCTGCCTATTTTAGATTTGCAAAACACCTAGAAAACATATCCTTACCAGTCTTGGTTAGGTTCATTCCATCACTGGTCTAGAATCAAACCAAACACTTCTCTGTCTCACCAACCAGCCCACTTGCCAATCTATTTTTGCCAATTTGCTTTACCCACCAGTTAGTTCCACTTACCTTTTCTTCTTTACCATGCCTTGCTACCTATCTCTTTTCTTAAGTTCTTCTCTTCAAGTTTCTACTTTTTTACCTTTCTTCAGCCTCTTCTCACAGAAGTTAGAATTAGTCCCTGTATCTGGTGATTGTTTTCCTTCACATTTTCCTCAATTTCTTCTACTTGAATGAAAAATTTCACCTTCTTCAAAAGTCTATACCACTCCAAATAACCAACAAAATTGCCCTCTTTTTATTCAGCTCAAATCTCTCTCATGTCATTCTTCCCCTTTAAACTTCCCCCACAGAAACCAGAAGATGAATAACTATACCTAAGCATTTTTTTGCATCCCTCCATATTTTTGTTAAAACTCTTTTAATTAATTTTTCAACATTCCCAGAAACTACATTCTTTCTAGGCAAGTTATTATGTGTGCCATATCCCTGGTCAAGAGTATATGTTAAGCCTTGGTCTAAAGTTCAAATTTCATTCTCAGAGTGAGATATCCTGTCTTCTGTTCCATAATATGTGCCAAGTCAGTTCATATCTCCCTGGCTGATGTATGGCACTATATTCATAAACAGACAGTGTAATCTACTTATCTAATTCTGTCTTCTTATGCTTCTTTCTAGGACACTCTGGTTCCTTGTTTTTTAATCATACAAAATTCTAAGACAGTTGTAGCCTCAGAGATAACTTTATTCAACCCTTTACTGAATATAAACATCAATCAAGACATGAGACAAGGAGGCTCACCGAGAGTGTTTGTTAGTCTCTATGAAAAGGCTTGTACAAAGTCCCAATCAAAAAAAGATTCTTGATGACCAGATATTCCAGCTGTTTCACTTTGTGGATGACATTGTGGTGATTGCATCAATTCCAGATCCAGATAGGCCATTTATAAGAGAGTCAATCAGAATAGATTGACCTAGTTATCTATGTTTCTCTCCTACTGTCTTCCACTTCTCTTTCTGGACATAGTAATTCAGTAATCATATCAACACTCTATACCTGGAAAGGATATATCAATCAATTGCCTTATGGCTCCATTCACCATCTTTACATTGACTTTACAATCAAAAACATTCTTCCCTGGCCATCCCCCTACTATATGTGTGGTCTTCCTCTGCTAGAATATGAACTTCTTGAGGGTTAGAGGGACAATCTTGCTTTTTGTTCTTATATCCCTAGCATTTTGCATAGTGCATGACACACATAAGTGATTTCTCACTCATTCAGATATTTTATTTGAGATAAAAGTATTGAAATGGAACAGAGCATAAATTGATACTGGAAAACAGAAGATAACTTTTGGAGTCTAGGATTATTAGAATTATGGATAATAAATAATAACAAACTATTTTCCTACAATCAGAAAAGGAAGAAAAGAGTAAGAAATGAGAATTAGAAAGATCATAGACACCAAAGTGGATTGATGATCTTTTCAGTCATGAAAATAATCATTATCAAAAGAAAATAAGAGCTAGGGACTGCACCTATGATTCCAAAGACATAGAGAGCTCCTTCTCTCTTTTTCTGCAGCTTGTAGTCTTAGGGGCCTAGAACAGTGACTTGCCCAGGGGTCACATAGGTAGTATAGCCAAGACTTGAACCCAGATCTTCTGAGCTCTGAAGTCAGTTCTCTATTCATGGAACCACACTGCATCTCTCTCAAAAAAGATATCGATATTCATTGAACCACACTGCTTCATTATAGACAAAAAAGTCTACTTGAAATTTGTTACTATTATCTTTTCCATTATTTGTGACTAATTTAGTAAATGTCCATTTATTTGATGCTTGCTGAAATACAGTGTCTAGGAAGAAACAAATGTCAGGAACCAGGGTGGGCTATGAAAACCCTGTTAACTTTGACCCAGTCATTCCACCATAGAATGTATCCATAATGGAGGGAATGGCTTCATTGTCCATTTGTCAGCTACTCTGCTTTGAAAGGAAGGTGAAATATTTTCCATCTTTCTGTCCCCCTATTCCTTCTGCCTCTGCCTCTCAAAGTTATTTCCCATTCTGTTTATAACACTCCAGTCCCACAGTGTTCAATTGGACCCCCTGTACACAAACATTTCAGAGTATTTTTAGAGTTTGAAGGCTTTGCTGCAAAGGGAAATATCAATTCAATTCAACAAATATTTATAAAGCATGCGTAATACGAAAGCCCCTATCCTTGACAGTGTTAAGAGAGATACAGAGATAAGTGAAATATATTTTATGACCTCAAACTGCTTACAGTCTAACGGGGGTAGGAGGGGTCTTTGGGGAAAATATACAGAAATAAACACAGTACAAAGTGTGGCATAGAGGTAGATAAAAGGTAGTGCTATTTGAGTTCAAGTAAGTAGAGACATAAACAGGGTTATATACCATATATTTCATATCTCTACTTTATAATAATTTGTAGCCACCATCACATAGTTTAATGTTTGGAAAATATTACCACCTTTGGTGATATTCTTCACAATTTCATTGCCATTATGTAAACTTTCCTAGTTTCTATCTTTTCTTTCATATGTTTATATTTTCTTGTCATTCCAGAATTTCTTTTGATTTATTATTTCCTGTATCTGTATTGGATTCAGATGGTATGAGCTTATCCTTAACAGAGTCAAATAAAACTTCTAGAAAGCTTCTTTTATTAGGATGAGTTGAGTTTTTATATCTATATCCTGCTTTGGGTTTTGTTGAATACATATCATCGTATATATAAAGAATAGTATTGATGGCCCTTCTGAGATTCATTGTTTTATAGGTCATCTTTATGTCTGATAGAGAGATGCCTTTCAGCTCTTTTGGTTTCCAGGAATATGGGCCATAAATAAACCTTTTCAAAAAGAAGAGTTATAATATCAGGTCTCTGGTAGTTAACTTTATCTCTGCAGACAAACTTATTTAGTATGTTTTCCCTTGTGGAATTGATTCTTTGTACCCTCTTTTTGAAAAAAAAACCCTCTATATTTATGAATAAACAAATAAATGTAAAAGGTTTTGGCCCTAGAGTTAAACATGACAGAAGCATAACGGTTTTAACTCTAGAAAGAGTTTAAATTAATTGAGTCATAAATTTTCCTCTAGATTTCATAATTCAACCTGCATAATTCATATTTCTGTTTATATTTAGAATTTCATTTCTCTAGGGAGTTATGCTTGCTGACTTTCTTTTAGAAGAAATCATTTTTGAACAGCTTAAAAAACCCTGAACCTTTTTCATTCTATTATAATATTAATAATCTTTTAAAAAACAACTAACTCCTAGGGAGCTGTGTGTATTTCTGGGAAGTTAGCCTTTTAGTCTATTTTAGAATTGCAGCAAAGGAAAAGAATCAATCACCAAGCATCACCTACTATGTGCGAGGAAATCTGCTAGACACTGGGAATACAAAGACAAAAATGAGAAATTCATTGTCCTCAACGAATTTACCATTTTACCAAGAATGCAAAATAGACTCAAATTTTATTTTCCTTCTAACAGAACAGAATGAAAGGCCTCCTATAGGGCCCTTGATATCTATGCTATCAGACAGAACCAGCCCAAATCATACAGGATGGGTCATCCCAGTAAATTTTCAGTGGAATGGGGCAAGACCAGAGACTGCACTGCAGCCCAGAATGATTAGAACTGAATGTAGTGTCTCTGATTCTTATCCTCAGGTTCCGTGGCTTTAGTCCTTAAACATTTTGACTCCAGTAACTGAAAGAAATCCCATGATGTGTAATTGCCAAGGTAGAAATGTATGGCTCTTAAATTATTTTCTTCATGCTTAAACTCAGAGTAAGTTTGCCAAGTGGTGGTCTGTTGCCATATATCTAAGGAACTCTAAATATCTGGTCAGTCTGATCAAATCTGACAAATAAATGGTGAACTTGAGGCAATTTTTTGACATCATGTAGAGCTATACAGAAGTTGTTCGAATGAATTAAAATTTTTTTTCAAACGCTCATGCTTTCTCTATCTTGAAGAAGACTTCATCAATTCCCTGAAGATACCAAATACTATTTCTTATATATTCCTGGTTTTACATGACAATTTTGAACTAATCAGGTCTAGGAAATAGTGCAGAGGGAGAAGACTGTGTCCTTTATTTTTTTCATCAATGTTACTTATTGAATGACTAGGCTATCAGTCACCATCAAACCAGCCAAACATATTTTCAGTTTGTTCCTATAGACTGGAGTGCTAGCTGACTGGAAACTCGACTAGCTGGTGTCAGAGATACAAGAATGTTAGCAGATGTTGGGATGATGAATGAATCCATGAATGGCCAGTCTCAGAATGCAAAGGACTAGCAGCTTATCTGTGTACTGACATGTACTAATTGAATGATCGTTGTCTCCATTATTCCTTTTAAATGGCAGAAGGAAATTAAACCTGAGATCTGGGCTTCACCTAATATTGTAGTGTCTCCAGATGTCTCTTTCACACAAGTAATGCAGGTTAGCTTTAGTGAGACAATATGTGGTTAGGCATCTTGAGATACTAACAGAGGCACTCTCACATTGCTGCTATTATAATGATAGAGGGCATGGTGCTTTGCTTATCACCTTCAACGATTTCACCTTACACTTAGGGGTCAGATTGTCAGCAGAAATACTTCTTTCCACAGGAAATAAAATCACTCAGAATATAGGTAATCATCTTTAGACTCAGTTTAAACAAGCAGTTTGAGACCATAAACCTTATTTACACTTAATGGAACTGTGCTTACTTGGAAAATAGCATAATATATTTAGGAAGAGAAAAGTGAATAAAAATCCAGTGTAAAGCCAGAAAGAACTTTGAATTTTGTTATTTATCACCAAATACACATAATTCAGATAAGTTAATAACAATCTTTAAAAAAATAATATGTTAAGCCCTGTCTTTTAAATAACAAGGGATTTTTCTCACAGATTCTTACAACTTTTGATAATTTTTTTTGCTGTGATAGACAGTACATACTGACTGTTGTTTCCATCTGTTTGACAGAGATGGGAAGAACATTAACAGGTGATAACCTCTGACTATCTTGTTAAAAATAGAATTAGTGATGGATAAAATTGCTAAATTGCCAGGTCAGACCTCTGTTATTTCCATTATGGTAAGGCAGCTGTGATATGCTATTTGGCCTATCTTTTCATACATTTCTCTGCAGGTAACATGTTAGGAATGAGAATAATAGTGGGCCACTTTGATACATTCTGTTCTGTTTTTCTCTTAAGGATGCTAGTGAGATGACTTCTGTACTTGTGACATTGTGCCTTAGGGGCATCAGCTCACTAGAAATTTGCAATATATTCTCTTGCATTAGTAATGATTTTAAAAACCAGAGAGATTGGCATGAAGAGTTGTTATATTTCCAGATACTTGCTAAATGTCTTTCTAGGAGTTATCTGTGCCAACAAGAGGTTATCGTAATATATTTATGTACCAGCACATATAAAGCTCGATTTGTGCAGGGATAGCAAAAGGGACTAGACCTATGATTTAACTGATATTGGGGATTCCTGCATGAGGACTCTCCTATCAATGCTGGTCAGTTCCATCTCTGTAGCTTGTTGTGTTAGAGCAATGAGAGGTAAAGTGACTTGGCGTACATATATCACATAGCTAGTGTGTGACAGAGATGGGATCTAAATTCATGTCTTTCTGCCTCTGAGGACAATCTTCTATCAACTACACCACTCTCATAACTTCACAGCCTCTCACATGTTGTACAGACACAATAATAATTTGCGTTAGCATGGAATTTCCTGTTTTCCCTTTCAAGGAGATTTGCACATCGCATCATTGGCAAAACTGCTCTATGAGTTATTGTAGCAGCAACTCTGAAATAGATAGATGCATTAAATGTTCCTCTTTTGCAGAGGAAGAAACTGAGGAACATGAGGAACATGATTTTAGGAAGCTTTCCCCAGGTTCCCTGGGCTAATTGGTGGAGGATTTGAAGCTAGATCTTAGGTATTGTGACTCCTGGCTGGGCATTTTTTCAAATAAAGCATGTTCTTTTTACCTCAGTGAAAACACTTTATCCCTAAGATAGGCTATTTGAATTTAATTTCCCAGTTTGCTGATCATTTAATATGAATTTACATACACAGGTTTGGCCAGGGTTCTTATTGAATCCTGTTTGGGTGTTTTGATTTTTCTCCCTAAACATTATCTATCTTTTTACCTGTGCTTCTCTATTATGAGATCCAGTAATTGTGTTAACAACAAACAAGAAGAAATGAGTCAGATTTAAAGGTTAAGCAATGCAGAGGGGAGGGAGGAACACAGCATGCTTAATGATGGAAACACAAATCTTGGAATATTTTTCAAGAAGGATTATGTGTAAGTTACTGCAACCAAGGGGCACTAAAATTGATACATTGACCACTAACATACCAAACGAGTATAGCAATTACAGTTCTATTTAGTAATAGCACACCAGTGTCCAAGTAGGAACTCACTACTCTAAATTAAATTTATGTGCACTTGTGGTGCTTATATTTGTGGCATCCTCTGCCAAAACAAATTACAAATGATATGCTTTGGATTGTTTTTCACTCCAATTGAATAAAGCCTAAAAGTAAGAATTACCCCCCAAATAAATGAGAGATTTAAGAAATCTGTTTCTAAACTTGAAAAAAATCAACTCTTTTTCTCCTGATCATATGTGATATATGTCTTTCTCTCTTACGGATGACACAGATGGATATTAATTACTTTACCTTGATGACTGAATCATTTACAAATTTATATAATATCAAATATAATTCTGTGCTTTCTTTTCTCATGTCCCTGGCTTTTGAAGCTTTTATATTTTTCTATTCCTTAGTTTCCTACACATTTGCTCAGGATTTCTCATTTAGTGGATATTCAAAAGGTCTATAATATTTCTGTCCTTATTCCTTAAAATAATTTTTAATAATTAAAAAGCTTTTTGACATCTCTGAAATTTTTCCTAGTACCCTTCCCCTTCTAGAAAGCCATTCCATATAACTAATAGTACTTTTTAAATCTACAAAACTTGTAAATATATCAAAAAAGTCTGAGAATGTGTTTAATGCTTCCCAGCCATGGGTCTCCCATCTCTGCAAAGGGGAGGTGGGATGCTATCTTATATCTGTTCTTTGGATTTTTTTTTTTGTAATTTGTAATTTTGTGACATTTACCTTTGTTAGTTTTCTAGTTGTTCTTTCCATTTAAGTTGTTTTAGCCATTGTGTGTATATTATTTTCTTCACCCTGCTTACTTCACTCTGCATCATATCATATAAATTGCTCCATGTTTCTCTTTATTCATCTTATGTGTCATTTCTTACGTCACAGTATTATTCTATTACATTCATGCACCACTATTTGTTTATCTCTTATCCAATTGATGGGCAATTTACTTTGTAATTTTCCCTACCTTGACCTCTTCAGGTAAAAAATGTAATAATTGTCATGGCATAGTTATTAACCTTCTCTGTTTCACCTTCAACCCCCAGCTCCGAGCTACTGCAAGGAGAATCATTGATCCCTCAAGCCTAAGGCTCTTGCTATCCTTAAATAAAACATAGTGTATATTGGACCTTTTTGCCAGGGCTTCTGAATCCTATGAATTTCAAAGAACATTTCTATAGGACACATCTCATTAGAAAGAATTTGAGGAACTGCCCATGCTTTGTGTCATATTGGTACTTTATTTTATCAAGTAAATGGATCACTGACTGAAGCTAAGAAATGGATATTTTTAAATGTAAATTTTTTCGTTGTTCTGAGTTGGGGGAATAGATAGGGTATGCTTCCTTAGTTTTAAAATACCTCTTATTGAAATGTTTTGTCTTTATGTCACAGCCATCTAGTTCTCTGGGCACTGCCTTAATTGGAGTAAGTAGGTAGTTATGGGGGCAGCAAGGTGATACAGTGGATAGAGTGATGGACTGGGAGTTAGGAAGATCTGAGTTCAAATCCAGTCTCAGAAACTTGCTGTGTGACCTTGGGCAAGTTATTTAACTTCTGTTTGCCATTGGAGAAGGAAATGGCACATCACTCCAGTATCTTTGTCAAGAAAACCCCATGGACAGAGGTCTGTGGAGTCAAGAAGGGTCAGATATGACTGAAAACAAGTGAACAACCACAATTTAAGTAGTTCACTGGTTACAACTTGCTGTTGTCCCTTGACTGGCCTTTTGTCTATGTACATTTTTCTGCTGACACCTTTAAGACCACTTATCTTGTATGAGTTTTCATTGGCAAAATACTACAGCCTGTCCATGACCATCATTTACCTCTCCATTACTATTTAGCAAATAATCTTCAACTTTAATTTTTGTGATAAGAAGGCTTTAGATATGTTTCTGGCAAAAGACTCTGTGTGCTTTATGAGGACTAGCCTAAATAAGTATGGAAAGGTTTATTTCCGGTAGGTGGGCCACTTGGTGACAAATTCTTTGGGTGTGTCAACCCATGAAACAAAGAAAAAGACAAGATAGATTTTAACCCATGTAGTGGAATGGGGGGAGGGGGATAAGAAGATCAGTGTTCACTAATCTCGATTCTTGAGGTTGGGGTTGGATAATAGCAGTTAAGAGTCAAGGGACAATGAATCAAGGAGTCTTTATCTAGCCAGTCACACATAGATAGCAAGGTAAAGAGCATCTGCAATGAACCTGATATAAGAGACTCCTTAAATGCTTACTTTTAAAACAGCATTCATAAGCTAAACATTATTCAGTGCATCCTGGTGTGAAACAAATAAAATAAAATGACTATTCATTAAATACAGGTGGTTATATCAAAAAGAATTGAACAAAAATACATGTTAGTTACAGAAGATATATAAGGGAATTATTGTCTTAAGATATAGCTGGTCTCACTAAATAAAAAAGTTTGATCATCAGACCAGGTGGAGAAGAGAATATTCCCAGGACTTTGCAATCCCCCACCTTTGGCAGCTAAGTCTTTTTGTACCAATAAAAGAAGAAAAAGATAAATCAAAGGACATTGACTGCTGCAGCTGGCTTGTAGTTCACTAGAGGTCATTTATAGCAAAATGGCTGATACAGAACAAGATGGTGGCTTCATGCCTTGAAAGAGGAGAACAGGGTCTCTGTTTTATACAAATATGTCAAGGAAGTTCATAGTGCAATTTATAGTGGGGTTGGTAAGGGATATTAAAGCAAGGGTAGCAAGGAGGCTCACTGAAAACCATCAGTCTCAGGGTGCTTGCTGAAGTCAATCTCTGGGGGCCAGCCAGGAAAGGTAATTTTGTCCAGTTCTCCATTACCTCCACAGAACAATTTTTATTTTTTTTATTTTTTCAGAAAAAATTCCATTTCACTGGATATTTTATTTTCTTATGTCCATATGCAAAATAACATACTCTTTTTTGTAAAGAGTATGTTATTTTTTCCCATTACATGTAAATATATTTTTCAACATTCATTTTTATAAGATTTTGAGTAGAACAATAATTTTCAATGATACAGGTTAACAAATTTTCATGAATAAGCAAAGCAGTCAATCAATAAGCACTTATTGAGTATTTAAGTATGTGCTAGGCTCTTTACAAGATACTATAGATATAAATATGAAGAATGAAATAATCCCTTCCCTCAAGGACCTTAAATTCTAAATGGGGAGATAAATACTTAAAAAGTAGATAAGAAGTATAGGGTATTTTGGAAGGGAGGTCTGTAGCAGTTGGGAGAATTGGAAGAGGCTTCATGTGGTGCTTGAGCTGCACCTCGAAAGAATAGAGGGTTGCTATGAGGTAGAGGTAAGGAAGTAGTGCATTTCAGGCATGGGGATGGCCAGTACAAAAACACAAAGAGGAGAAAGACTATTGTGTTTGAGGAATAGACTATTGCTCTTTTTCCTACAAACTAAGATTATTATTAATTAACCTAATTAACTTTTAATTATTTTATTGCTATTCAGGAAGTAACAAGCAGAAGTCATATCGATGTTTCAAGTAGTCACCATGAAGTTGAAGGATATGAACAAGTGACCTCTAAAACACCTCAAATTGAAGTAAGAATTTAAGATAAGATATTCAAAGCTGTTTTGAGATTATGTTTTATCATTTAATATTTGATTTTATTATCATTTACTCCACTTAGGGCAATCATATCTGAAAATATTAGTAACCATCTCCCTACTTTGATTTAGGTAAATACTGGAGGAAAAAACATGCCCAGAGCCATCGATGTTATTTCCTAATGAAGTTTTGTCTGGTTTCGGTTTAAAGCAGTTTCATTTCACAAATATCTATTATTACATAAGGCTATGTGCTATGTTTAAAAGCAAAACACACAAGGCAATCCCACTCATTGTGGGGGAAGGAGTATACATGTACATATATACAACATGTATAAATAAAGTAATTTCAGGAAATAGAGAACATTATCAGCTAAGGGGATAAAGAAAGGCCTCATATAGGTGGTGGCAGCTGAGCTGAGGTAGAAAGGACATTCCTGGCATGAGCATCAGCTTCAATAAAGGTACAGAGACAGAAGATACCTAGGAGACCAATTTGACTGGAGTATAGAGAGTATTTGAAGTTGTGTAATAGGTAAAAAGCAATGGTAAAAACAGGTAGGAGTCAAAAACATGGAGAGCTTTAAAAGGTCAGCTAATGAGTTTGTATTATACCCTAGAGTCAATAAGGAACAGCTGAAGGTTTTTGGGTAAGACAGTAAAATGGTCAGATATGTGCTTTATAAAGTTTATTCTGGCCATTGTGTGGGGCAGATGAAGTGGAGAGGGAAATCCTAGAAGGAAAGAGACTAATTAGGAGATTCTTGAGTAGTACACAAGAGAGGTAATGAGAATCTGAGCTAAGATCATGACCACATCAGTGTAGAGAACAGGACAATTGTCAGAGAATTGTGAAGGAGTAAATTGACAAGGTTTAGCAATTATTTGGATCTGGGAGAAAGTCAAGGATAGTCCTGGGATTGTGGGCCTATATAACTTGGCTCTGTATCAGAATTCATGAATAATGAGGATACAATGTTAAAGGTTTGCTTGCATCTCTAAATGTCCTTTGAAATATTGAATGAAAATTACAAACAAGTCTCTCAACATATTTCTACATATCTACATACATTTCAACAACATATTTCTAATATTGAAACCCTCATTTAAATTTATTTCTTAAACACAGGTCTCTCATCTTGAAAAACACACCCAAGAAATAAACCAGGCCTCTCATTCCAGTCAGTATGTTCAAGAAACAGGTAATAACTTCCTTTCTGTTTTACTTTGATTAAACTATTACCTTCCTTCTCCAAATGTGTATTTCACTTACTCATTGCCAGTATAGTAATAATCATCACTATCAAACTACATAACTGCATACTAAGAAACTCAAATATGAGTCATCGTCTTGAAGATGCTAAGATGTATACACATATGCACAGCAGCATATGCGCATAACATACATATACATATATAATTATATTCTCTAAGTGTTGCAGTATGTTTATATAATATCACATTAACTGACCCTTTAAACAGTGACCACAGCTAACAATAACAATGATAATGATAACCAATTCAAAGTCCTGCCTATCATCCATGCTTTGAGGGGAGCAAGACAATAGCCGAGTAAGAAAGTGGTAGTTAGAGAAATTTACCACAGGGATCATGTATGGCCTGAGACCACGTGGTACTTGTAAAGGATAGACAGGGACCCAATTGCTGGCCAATTGGATTCTGCTGGTGTCATTGATTGAGTTAAAACTCACCTGTTATGAGGAAACTACTTCTGTGGTTCTAAGAAATCAAAGATATGGAATTGGATTGCAGGCTTGAAGATAAAGCAAGTAAAGTAAGATATCAATATCCCACCTGCTGTAAATGCTTTGATTTAGTAGAATCAACAACTAAAGAGGGTAATCCATAAGTGCACATGCGCTAGACCACAGATATAAACATTTTATTATGCACCAGCTCTACATCATAATAAAACTGGGAAAGGTCTTACTCATAGCTCATACTGCTTTTTGTCAGTGTTCAAGTTATACAACATGTTACAGGTCAATGGGAGACAGTTATAACTTCATTCCCATGTCCAGATGAGATGAAGTAAGAATAAGGATTGAGAGGATTATTTCAATCTTGAAGAGGGAAGAGCTAAAGAGCTTGAAGGCATTAAAAATCTACTCAATGGCACCACCTAGTGCCATTTCATTTATGAAATAGCTGACCAAAAATAATGCCAGTGTCTTGAATGAGTTTGAAAAGGAGATGGGCATACATAGAATTGAATTTTGAAAATCCATCTCAATAGCTTGTATCAAATTACTAGACCAAGTTACTAAAATTGGATTTTCAAAAAAATTTGGCTTCAGCTCTAACCATCATGGATTAACATATTCTTCCATAATATATGACTAAGCATAAACCTTTCAGGGCCTGTATACAACAGTGTGTACTATGGCTATTGTCATAGTAAGAGCCATAGAAGGAAATATGGCAGCACCTAGAAAAAATCAAACAGGTATCAAATGCTATCATGTCAGAAGCACCTTAAGAAAACTTTTGAAGACCTGCTAAAAGAGAATAAGAAGATTATACAATTATCTAGCTGTTGCATGCAGTAGAAATCTTCTACATAATATGCCCTGACTAAAGGAAACAAAAAAGAAATGTGTATAATGGAATCCTAAAAATAAAAGTACATTAGAAATTATTAATACTCTCAATCAACAATTAATTAAAAGTAAAAACCAAAAGGTTAAAGCAATGTAAGGAATCAAAGCAGCACAAAGAATGAAATTAACAATTCAACATCAATTTTTTAAAAGTATGCTGTAGAGCCTTGAGGAAATTCAAATAGAAAGAGAATCTCAGAAAAAGAAATGTGGAAAATTTCTAGTCTCTCTGGCTGAATCGAGTCCAACACAGTGAAAATGTAAGTTGGATATATCAAATAAGAAAGTGAAGGCTAATGCACAATTATCATCATGAATGGAAAAAAATATTTACCAATGGAAATGGCAGACATTTTATCTTCTCTGTAAAACTAGAATGTAGTAGGCTCAAGTGAGATCCATAAATATTGGCTCACACACTTCATAGTGGTGAATAAATTACTAGCAATGCATTTTGCCTTTTGCCTCAGTAATGCAAGTCTGATCCCACTTTTCTTAACAGAACATATCATATATTTACTGTCAAAAGATGAAGAAATCATTGGCCCTTCTAAATCTAGGTCAATTACATGTTTATGAATTCTATATAAAGCATTTTATAACCTGTATCACTGAAAATCCATAAACCCTTCCAAAAGGGTCTTCCAAAAATTCTCAATGGTATAAAGATCAATCTATTATTGGTTCATTGATTATTGAACATTTACACTACTTTTATTGATTATCAACAGGCCTTTAACTCAGTCTTGCACTCAGGCTTGCATACAATGTGACAATGTGTAAAATGGGTGCAAGCATAGTGAAAATGCTTGCTAGATGCACGTGTGGGAAACTATTCTCTACATAAAACCAAGCCTCATTTCACAAATCAACCGAAAAGTTTCATGATAATATACATTGCTAGGTTCGTCAGATATGACTATTAACGTTTCATCTCTGGAAAGAGACTCTTAAATAGTTAAGAACTAAGAGTAGAGTCAAATGGGCACATTATGCATGACACCTACACAAACTCAACCAACAATCTGTCAGCAATGAAATGTGAATCAAATGGCTGATCCATGGGAATTTGTTTATAGAGTAGAGAGGTTTAAGATAGCCATTCAAATTAATGCCAGAAATTGCAGAAAGCTTATCCTTAAGGAAGTCATATATTAATCTATGCAGATTATGCATTGGAGTGGTAGAAACTGTGTAGCATATCGTTGCAGGTTATAAAAATTTAGTCTCTATAAGATACCTGGAAATACATAATCAAGAGGTTAAAATTATTGGAAGCTTGTTGCCTTTTCTAAATGAACAGATAACAAATCTCTGTATTATATACAGCCCCCAAATATCATTGAGAATACAATAAGGAAGCTGTACTCTAACTGGAACATTCTTACAGACAGAACTGTAGTTCACAATTGCTTGGATCTAATATTAATCTATAAAATGCAAAACAGTGTTTTTAATAGATGTTACCATATTAAATATTTATAATATCCAAACAACATGGAATGAAAAGATTTCAAAATAAAGTGTTCTAGTGGAAGAAGTTAACACTATGTGGAAACAGGATGAAGTGAAGAACCCATGTATAGCCAGGACATATTGTCATAGTACAGACATATGGAACACAAAAGTCAAGGGGGAAAAGAAGGAGTAAATAATCATTTATTCAGCATCTACTCAGTGCCAGGCATTGTGCTAACCATTTTTTTTTACAAATATTGGCTCATCTGATCTTGACAGCAACCCTGTGGGGTACGTGCTATTATAATCCCAATTCTACAGCTGAGGAAGCTGAGGCAGACTGAAGTGAAATGACATGTCCAGTGTCACAGCTCTTAAGTATCTGAGGCCAAATTTGAACTCAGGTCTTCCTGACTCCAGGCTGAGTGCTCTATGTATTGAGACATTTCAAGATGGCTGATTTCTTCTAGTAGTGTGATCATGCTGCTGTCATTGGGCCTTCCCCTCATGAGAATCCTAATATTGCCACTTGCTCATTGAGCTTAGCATCTGTCCTCTTTCTTGCTCCTTCCACTCATCTTTATCTGCTAACTTCTGGGCTTCATCACTCTAGGATGCCCATTGTCTATCCTCTCTCCAAACTGCTAGGGTGTGCTGACCATACAACCTTTTTTGAAAAGAGTCAACTAGCCATTCTTTTCTTTTTTCATACTTAGGCTATGAACTACCACACTCAACTAAGGGCTCAAAAAACCCCAAACTAAGATTAATTCTCTTCTTTTGAACATTCCCTCTTTCTATCAAGATCATTGTTTTTCCTAAGTTTTTTTTTTCTCTAATGCTAGAAAGTCTTCTTTAACTCCTGCCTGTAGTTCTAGTTGCCAAACTGTATCTCCTACCCCAAACAGTCTTGGGAGCTAACTTTCACCAAGCTTCAAAGGGCTATGTGGGAATGAGACACTATGGCTTCATTCAATTCATGTCCCCCATGATCCTTTGGGTCTTGTGATGAAAATGAATACAAAAAATCAAAACTAAGGGAAGATAGCAAAGTCATAATCCTGTTCCTTTCTTGGCTACATTCCTGCCTTTACTATGTCCATGTGCCTAGTAGAAAAACAGGCTTCACATCATCATATATATGTTATAAACCTCACAACATCCCTGTGAGGTAGTCACTCTTATCTCCATTTTGTTCATGAGGAAACTGAGGCTTAAAGCATTTGGAAGATATGCCCATAGGTATACAGTTGCTAAGTGACAGGTATATAATTAAAACTCTTATTTTTCTTGAATTAAAATCTAGTTTGTGTTTCCTTTTGTGTGTATATTCCATATGCTAATCAATCCATTTCCTTGTGATTGTAGTAGAGGTTGGTGTTTACCTCGAAAAAACATAAGCAATATTCAGCCCTATTGACTAGCCTAAAATTGGTGGGTAGGAAATAAGCACTACTTTCATAGTCATGGGGAAAATAGGAAGATTTTGTTTCTTCCAATAAAATCAGTAATGGGAAAGTGTATTGCCTGGTAAAGTCTGAAAACTAAGGCTAAGTGGAGAGTCCTGGTAAGCCTCTTCTTTTGGTTTCATGCCATTAAAATGTCAGCCCTTCAGAAAAGTAACTGAGAAAATCTCCTGGTGTTCTTTTGTGACTGCAGTTATCGACACACCTGAGGATGAAGAGATCCCAAAGGTTTCAACCCAGTTTTTAAAACAGCACTTTGAAAAGACAGCCCAAGAAAAAGTCCTTCATTCTGACAAAGATATGGCAAGTCCAGCCAAACATATTAAGGTAGGAGATTTAACAAGGATAGTCATTTGGAGGGATGAGAGGATGGGTTAATAAGCACATTAAAGGCTTGTCTAGAATAGGATATATAGTATTTCAAATTGTTGCATCTCGATTCTTGTCTTATAAGTGATCTTTAAACTTTAAAAACATCTTTAAAAACTGGGTGCACACCACCCAGAAGAATATTGATCCAACCAAGGTTAAAGACAGAGAATGGTTATTACTTTTCTTATTGGAGAAAATGTGGTTAAAAGCCTTGTGCTTGATGGGGGTGAGGGAGTAGAGTACAAATCAACATATCTCTTAATGTGAACTTGGCATAACTGTCATGCCCATAGGTAAAATAATAAAATGTACTTGAAATTGCTTTCATCTATTCCTTTTTTATGACATCTCTCTGTTTAGAATCCTGGGCAAGTTTTTGAGTTTTCTATTTTTTCCTTCAGATTTTTTTATGATAAATTAAGTAAAGGTAGAAAATACCAGTGTCTTATATGGAATGTGGAAATGTTATGAAATGAAACTAGTGAATGTGTTACATGAGCAACATAATGATTCAACGGCAGTAGATGGTAGCTGGAGGGTAATAAATGTTCAAAACTACACCTATGTTGCCATTTAAATGGAGTATGTTGCCTACCTAATGCCAAAATGGTAGTAGTATCATAGCAGGTCACTTTGTGTGGAAATGCAATGATGTCACATGCCCTACAAAGCCTCTTTTTCTCTCTCACTCTCAAAACATAAATTTTTGTTCCTTAAAGATTGACAGTGAATATAAAGAACCTGTGTGGCCATCTCCAGTTATCACTTCCGTAACTGCCAGTGCTTCAGCCAGTCAGAGGCAGGATACATCGGCCGTGAGGCACACAGAATACAGATCCACTTCTTCATCTTCTGCACAGGTTAACAGCACAAATTTTGGAAAGACAGAAGATTTTCCTCCTCCCCCACCTGAAGTTGTGCCAGCATTAGCAGATGTGACAGCATTTTCCCAGTCCCCTGAATTCCCTAAGCCCCCTGGAAAATTTCCTATCCCCAAAGATTTATATTCTAAGCAGAGAAATCTGTATGAATTAAATCGCTTATACAAACACATCCACCCTGAATTAAGAAAAAACTTAGAAAAAGATTATATCAGTGATGTTTCTGAGATAGTATCTCATCAGGTAGACACAGGAGACTCTGTTTCCGCAGATGTGCAGCAAACCCGCTATGCTTTTGAAAATACTGGTGGCAGCAATCAAAAATGTCTGAACACCGAAAGAGAGTTCCTTGAATGGGATGAAATTTTGAAGGGAGAAGTACAATCCATAAGGTGGATTTTTGAGAACCAGCCTTTGGATTCCATCAAAGATCAATCTCCCGGTGAAGGCAATAGCAAAAAAGGCATTGCTGATCAAGAAATCATTGCTGGGGGAGATGTGAAATATGCTACATGGATGTTTGAAACCCAACCAATAGATGCATTAGGGGTTCATTCTTCTGGATCCACAGAAAGTGATCTGAAAGTTCCAGAACTAGCCAGGGGTGATGTGCGCACAACCACGTGGATGTTTGAAACACAACCACTAGATTCAATGAACAAAATTTATCAGGACCAACAAAAAGGGTCAGAAGCAATTGCCATTAAAGATATAACTGGCGGTGATGTCAAGACTGTGAAATACCTGTTTGAAACTCATAATCTTGACCAACTTGGGCAGCTCTATTCAGTGGATGAAGCTAACTTACTACAGCTCAGATCTGAGCTCAAAGAGATTAAAGGTAATGTGAAGAGAAGCATAAAACATTTTGAAACTCAACCACTATATGTTATCAAAAATAACTTAGGGCAAATTCTTGAGATTAAAACTGTTCACAGGGAAGACATTGAAAAAGGGGATGTGAGAACAGCACGCTGGATGTTTGAAACACAACCACTGGACATGATTAACAAAGATGTTACAGAAGTTAAAGTTGTCCGTGGAATATCCATGGAAGAAAACATCAAAGGTGGAGTAAGTAAGGCAAAGTGGCTATTTGAAACCCAACCTCTGGAGTGCATCAAAGAAGAATCTGAAGTGTCCATCATTGAAAAGGAAACTATCATAGGTACTGATGTCTCCAGAAAGTGTTGGATGTTTGAAACTCACCCCTTAGATACCCTGAAAGAAATCGCTGATTCAAATCCTTTGCCAGCTGAAGAAATAATAGGTGGTGATGTAAAAGCCACCAAGTACTTATTTGAAACGCTTCCAATGGATGTTTTAAAAGATAGTCCAGAAGTTGGTAAACTTCAAAAGATAGTGGCCTCTGAAGAAGAAAAGGGAGATGTGAGGCACCAGAAATGGATTTTTGAGACTCAACCTCTAGAAGAGATTAGAAAGGAGGAGAAAGAATATATAAGGACAGTTAAACTTGAAGAGATTGACAGAGGGGATGTTAGAAGCTATACACATATCTTTGAATCAAACAGTTTAATTAATTTTGATGAATCACATAAAATACAAGTGGAAGGAGTGACCAGAGGTGCTGTAGAGTTCAATAAATCCCTCTTTGAGACAACTCCCTTGTATGCTATTCAAGATCATCTTGGAAGATATCATAAAGTGAAAACAGTTCAGCAAGAAGAAATACTAAGAGGTGATGTGCGAAGTTGTAGGTGGCTATTTGAAACTAGGCCTATTGATCAGTTTGATGAGAGCATTCATAAATATCAGATTATCAAAGGAATATCTGCACAAGAAATACAGTCTGGTGATGTGAAGTCTGCTAAATGGTTGTTTGAAACACAGCCTCTAGATTCTATTAAATATTTTAATAACATGGAAGATGAAGAAAGTAAAAAACAGCAAACTATGGATATTGTTAAAGGGGATGTAAAAACCTACACATGGCTGTTTGAAACCCAGCCAATGGAATCCCTTTATGACAAGACAGAGTTAATGACTGACAGTGAAGAAATTTGTAAAGGAGATGTCAAAACATGCACTTGGCGTTTTGAAACTCAACCACTCGATGCAATAAGAGATGACTCAGAAGCAGTAGTCAAACTCCAAACTGTAAAACAGGAAGATATCCAAGGGAAGGATGTCCGCACAACCTGCTTTCTTTTTGAGACAGAAAACCTAGACAACATTCAAGGAGAAGAAGGAAAAGAAATCAAGTCAGTGGAAGTGGATATTCAGGCTGGGGATGTTTCTAGCATGAAGTACAAGTTTGAAAATCAGTCCTTGGATTCTATAAGTTCCAGCTCAGAGGAGGTTTTGAAAAAGATCAAAACCCTACAAGCTGAAGATATTCAGAAAGGCGATGTTTTAAATTGCAGGTGGCTCTTTGAAAACCAGCCTATTGATATGATAAAAGAAAACCGAGAAGGTGATGAATTAGTCAAGACAGTGACAGACATACAAGGTGGGAATGTGAGGAAAGGGTGCTTTATTTTTGAGACTTTTTCTTTGGATCAGATTAGAGACAAATCCGAAGAGATCAGCACTGAGAAAACCACTAGCAAAGATGAAATAATAAAGGGGGATGTGAAAAACTATAGAATGCTATTTGAAACCCAACCACTCTATGCTATTCAAGACAAAGAAGGGTATTATCATGAAGTGACAACAGTTAAAAAAGAAGAAGTGATTCATGGAGATGTACGTGGGACTAGGTGGTTGTTTGAAACAAAGCCTTTGGATTCTATTAATGAATCAGATAGTGTATATGTTATCAAATCAGTCACACAAGAAGATATTCAGAAAGGAGATGTTAGTTCTGTCAGATATAGATTTGAAACACAATCACTGGATACAATTTCAAAAGGGACAAATGTAATTGTCCCCACTATTGACTGTATCCAGGGTGGGAATGTGAAATATCATAAGCAACTCTTTGAATCTGAAGAGTCTGATAAAAGAACATATGTTAGAACGGTTAGTGTCAATGAAATACAACAGGGTAATGTTAAAACCTCTACTTGGCTGTTTGAAACTCACACCCTAGATGAGTTGAAAGGAGAGGGGTCAGAATATGAACATATCAAGACAGTCACCAAGGAAGATGTGCAGAAAGGTGATGTCAAACAGGCAGTTTGGCTTTTTGAAAATCAGACTTTAGATTCTATTAAGGAAACAGATGAGCATATCACAGAAATAACCAGGGAAGAAATCCCTCCCTCTGATGTCAAAACAACAACATGGCTCTTTGAAACAACACCTCTTCATGAATTTAATGAAAATAAAGTGGAAAGGGAGGAAATTATTGGAAAGAGCATTAAAGAAACTTTAGAAGAACTATATTCACAGAAAGTGATTGAATCTCATGGAATTATCATTGAAGCAAATGAAGTTGGGAATGTCCGGATGGCTAAGTACAAATTAATGAATCAGGAATCTCCTGAAATACAGAAAGAAGAAGTTATTAGAGGTGATATCAGAACTATAATGATGAACCTGCTTTCCAAAAGAAATGATGCCAAAAGAGAGATTTTAATCAGTGAAGAAGAAAAGGGCAATGTTAGTTTGACCAAAGCCCAATTATTAAACAGATCTACAGAAATCCAATCTGAAAAAGAAGAAATAGTGAGAGGGGATATACAACAAGCAATAAGAAACCTGTTCAGTGAGGAACAACAATCTGTAAAACAAGGCATTATAATTCAGGAAGATGAAAGAGGGGATATTAACATGACAATCTATTGTCTTCTTCACGAAAATGATAACGATGACAAAATAGAACATGAAGAAATAATAGGTGGAGATGTAAAACGCACTATTCACAACTTGTTGTCTTCTGCTTCAAATCATGAAATAGTCAAAAAGACTAAAGTAGATGCATCAGAGAGGGGAAATGTTCAGTTTTTCACAACATGCATAGAAGCTGGAGCATTAGATTACCTCAAACTACTCCAGACAGGGTCAAATGAAACACTTACAGCTGGGAAACAAGAAGGAGAGGAGGAGATAATTGGTGGTGATGTTGAAGGCACAAAGCTGTTACTAACCAAAAGGAAGGCTCAAATTGAACGTACTGTTAATGAAACTGACATCATCCCAGGAGATGTGCATAATACAGTTAAGGTTTTCATGACAGAACCTCAGAGTACATCCTGTCAGGTACCTAAAGAAGAAATTATAAAAGGTGATTTGAAAGCAACCCTAAATTCCCTCAGTGAAGCCATAAATCAGAAAACAGTTACAAAAAGGGAAGAAATTATGAAAGCTGACATGCTCACGACATTGAAGTCTCTTCAAGAAGCAAGGCACCAATGGAAAGAAACTGAGAAGCCTGATATTATCCCTGGTGATATTAAACAAACTATTGAATCTCTTGAAAAAGCAGTAAACACAAAGACTGAAATTCTGAAAAAGGAGCTTATGCGAGATGACCTTGAGGCAACATTAAGAGTACTGAAAGACCAGCACTCTTTCAAGAAGATAGACAAAGAAAATGTAATCAAAGGAGAGACACAGGCTGTGAGGCATGATCTGGTAGATTCCACTGAAGAACACAAAGCCCAAAACAGGCAGGTACCCGCTCCCAGGGAAATAAAAGGGGCCCTGCAGCCAAAATCTGAGTCATTTGAGCATGGAGTCCAATACCAAGATAAATTAGGAGTGCTTAAACAAACTGCAGTCAAATCTTTTCATGGATATTCAAAAGGAGAACATAGTGAGATTGTCCCTCCAGATGCCCCCAAAGGCACTGTAAAAATTGTTGTAGGTCGTGACAAAAACTATGATGCCCTTGAGAAGAGCCTCCAAAGATTGTCTGATTCACCCCACAATACTGTTGAAAATTTGGCCCAGGATGGAGATCAAAACAGCATCAGAGCTGGTGCATCAAGAGCACAGCATCTTAGAAAGGAGTGTGTGAGAAGCCAGGTAGCTTCTTGTAGTTCAGTTCAGAAAAATGTAAGAAATGAGAAATTGGAGATGGGTGCTATACCAAAAAAGGATGATGCCTCTAGCACTGCCTTGACTACTGAAAAAATGCAGCAGAATCAAATGTGTATGCTAAGCAGTGGCCAGCAAACCAGGGAGTCTTCCCATGAAAAAAGTCATAAAAAGACAAAAATAGCAACAGATGCACCCAGTTGCAAGCATCATGCTAGCCCCCACTCAGTTAGCATCCCAGCTAATGACGATAAGGCGTGTGAAATGACTGGTCATATTCAGAAGGAAATTTTACTAAAGGAAGAAATGAGACAAGCACAGCATGCTAGTGAGGCTTTTCAAAAGAATGAAATGAACCTTCAGCAAACGCAGCCTTTTGTTCCTTTGTTCCTCAAACAGGATATTCAAAATGTATCTGAAGAAAAAGCCACAAAAGGAAACCATGGAAAATTTAAAGCAACAACAGAAAGGAATAAAAAGATTGATGTTCATCAGAAAAATGAGAACTTTCAAACAAAGATGGATGCCTCAAGAAACTTAAAAGTGACTGTGGAAAAATCCTGGAATCCAGTCAAATTGGCTGCTGTGAGTAATGTCTCTGAAACTCATTCCTCCCTTCCACCTCCATCTCCACCTCCACCACCGCCTTCCAATGCATCATCTGAAATTGAATTTCCTCTTCCTCCTCCACCTCCTTTAATGATGCTGCCTGATAACCACGAGTTTTCTTCATTGCCATCCACAGAAAAGATAAAGGCTGACTTTGATGGCTTTCCCTGCCTCCCTCCCCCACCTCCACCAATGGATGACAAAGGTGAAGAAGAATGCCCACCAAACTTTTTGCCTCCCCCGCCTCCTCCACCACCAAAACCCAGACATCTTTTTTCTTCCACAATTCCAACAAAAGCCTGGGAAGAGAATGTTCAGCAATACTGCCAAGAGGCAGTACAAAATCACTCAAGGGCCAAATCCTTAACAGGAAAACCAACAGTATTTCCACCTTCTCCCAAGTTCCCCAAACCAAAGTTCTTCAAACAGTTAGATGAAAATGAACATAATATTAATCCAAAAATGCAACCGCTTCCCCTTCAATCAAATATAGGAACTACAATGACCAAAACAAAGGAGCAAAATACAGTGATGATGAAGAGTGGTATGGAGCACACCCAGACAACAGAGAAAATGCATACTGAGACTTCTGAAGAAAAACAGCAGTCAACTACTGCTGAGCCCATGAAGCCTTCCATTCAGACTGCTCAGGAAGCATCACCTCCCAAAGAAGGAATGATCTCACCTCTTGTTAAATGTCACTCCCTTCCTTTAGATTTAGAACAGAGAAGCCCAAAGCCATATATCAGAAAATTCAAAACCCCTCTAATGATTGCTGAAGAAAAATACAAGCAGCAAAGAGTGGAGATTGAAAAACAGAAACATCAAAACTCTTCCCATCATATAGTCAAAACAGAAGGTCATAGTGGGATTGAATTAAAGTCAGAAGTGAAAACACCATCACAGAAGCCAAGGAAAGAAGATTCCTTGCCTATATCAGCTACAGAGATCACACAGTCAAATTCTAAGCATCAAGCCAGTCTCCAAACCAAAGAGACTTCTAGTGAAAACCAGATATCTGAATCATCAGCAGTGTCATTGACTGCCCAGAAGCTCCACAGTGTCTTGGATATATCCATGGATAATGAACATGTTCAAAAGGAAGTTCTCCAAGGTTCAAGAGACATTGTGCAACATAGCCTAGCTCATCAAATGGAACAAGCACACCAAGAATATACTTCTCACTTAAGAGAGCAGGAAATTAATGAGAAACATTTGTACTTGTCCCCAAACAAGCCAGTATCCCCAAACTTAAAAGCTAAAAGTATCAAGTTCCCAACATTAGAGCTAAGCATAAATAAAATACCCCAAGATTTCAAGATTTGCCAAAAGCAACCAGTACCCAATGTTCAAATCACAACTAAACAAGAACATCAGGAAAGACAGAAAAATGAAACAAGTACAGCTATTAGAAGTAAGCAAAATACTTCTGAGGAATATCGTCAACTACATATGAAGGAGAAAAAAGAAATGAATAAAATGCCTACCGATCCCTCAGAGAAGAAGCAAGAAAGAGAATCAGATAACATTTACAAGAACCCAAAAGGAAGAACAGAATTAGTAGACAAGAAAGCTTTAGCAAGTCAAGAAGAAAACCAGAGACAGGTAGTGGTTGGTCCGAAACAACAAAAATTAATAATTGAAAGAAAACAAGAACACCTTAAGAATAAATCATCAGAGAAAATCGTCCAGCAAAAAGTTATTGATACACACATTGACTCAGTGACACAAAATTTTCAGCAAACACAGATTCATACTTCTGAAAGTAAAGTGAAACATAAAAAATTACCCCAGCAATATAATGGTCTGAAAGAAGAATGCCTCACGATCAGGGGCACACAACAGAAACAAGTCCCCCCTAATAGTAAAGACTCCAAGGAAGAGATGACAGAGAATAAGATTTCACTTTCTTCCCTGCAAAGTTCCCAGCATGACGACAGAAAATGCATTGTAAATATATTGGAGTTCTTGAGAAAACGTGAAGAACTACAGCAGGTTCTGTCTCGAGTGAAACAATTTGAAACAGAACCAAATAAAAATGATATTAAAGCATTTCAGATACTATTAAATATTATCCCAGAATGGCTAATGAATGAGGAAAGAAAAGAATATGGAATTCGCATTGTCATGGATAATAACTTAGAAAAAGTAAAAGAGGAAATAATCCGTATTAAAACTGAAGTGGAAGAAATGCTTATTTCTTGTGAGAACACCATCCAAATGTGCATGAACTCCTCCAAAGCAGGGAAATTGAGAAATGAACCTCCTAGTGAAGCGTCTGGCCAAATATCAAACATTAGTACTGGCTCTAACAAAAAAATCCAGAAAGAGGAGAAAATTATGAAAGGAAAAGAATCTTTTCAAAAAGGGAAATCCCATTCCAGTGGGGTATCTCCTCAAATAGCAAACATTAGTGTTGGGTCTAGCAAAACAGTCCAGAAAGAGAAGAAAACTATAGAAGAAAAAGAATCTCATCAAAAAGTGAAATCCCAACAGGAAATTAGACAGGTAGAATGTAGAACTATCTCTCCCTATTTAAAACAACGTTCGCCATCACCTACTTTTATAACAATTGAATCTACTGCCCGTCGAACAGACACACCTACTGTGAACAGGCCTTCCTCATCTCCTGTGAAGAAGGAAAGTGTGCCTATTCTTTCTTCCAGAAGCAGATCGGCAACACCACCATCCAGAGGTCGCCAGGCATCTACCTCTCCTTCTCCACCTAGAAGCCACTCTGAGCAACTGGCCAAACTAAAAGACACCACTGCAAAATTGTCCCAAAAGACATGCCACTATCAGTCAGTAACCCCAGGTCCAGTTGTAGAGAAAAGAGCTGAAATAGTCAAGTCTCCTGCAACACTGAGACGACAGATTAAGACAGAAATCCCAATACCTATAAATGTATCTCATGTCACAGCTAGTACAGTCATAGAAGCCAAGAAAGCACAAGAGGAAGTCCAGCAAGTAGAGAAAAGGGCGACTTATGTTCATAGGGATGGAGTCGATATCACAGAGCACATAATGCCAGATACCGAAAGTTTTGATTCAATCGAAATCATACGCAAAGTTGAAGTTCCTCAGGCAGGCTTGTCAGGGCACTCTAAAATATATGAAACTTCCAATCAAACAGTTCATGTGGCTGAAAATGTAGTAAAGAGCTGTGAAAGTGGAACAAACAGATGGCTAGAGGAATTTCAGACTGACCCAATGTTTGAGGCAAAGTCAAATCGAAGAGCTCACAGAAATGGTGAAATAAACCATAACTTAAGACAGGAAATGCATACCTTTAGTAAGAAGGGATTTGGATTAACAGCTATGGAAAGTGAAAGCATAAACAGCAGTTTCAGAAACTTCTCTCGCGGTCATTCCAAAGATTCCCAGAACAAAGTTCCATCTAAACAAGCCATAGAGTTCTCTGAAGCAAAGTCTCTAAGAGAAGGTTTTTCAGGAGCAGATGCATATGAAAAGAGAATTGTTGGGTCAAGGACAGTAGGCTCTTCAGCACAGAACTCTGAAGCAGTTAAGTCTGGCTTTGACTTCAAGCATGCCCCACCAACTTATGAAGATGTCATTGCTGGCCACATTTTGGATATCTCTGCCGAAGATTCACCAGAAGTGCTCCTGAGGAATTTCCAGAAGACATGGCAGGAAAGTGAGAGAGTCTTCAAAAGTCTAGGATATGCTGTTTCAGATACCTCTGCAACTGAGATGAGCAGTAGTTTCCATGAGGAAGCTGCTTTTAGAAGTGGTAAATAAATATACAAAGCATGAATTTTGAAGTGTGAAGAAAGATTAACCAATTAAGGGCGCATAAGCTCACCAACCAGAGTGTTTTGCATTAATGAAGTGTGTGCATATATTCAAATAACACAATTCCAAACTAACAAATGTGATGATTACTCTTGCCTTCTCACTTCCTCTTGGCTGACTTTTACTATAATACCACTCCCTTACCAAAGACATTGGACTTAAGTGAACTATTCTGAGTGAAACAAACCAGTAAAAGGCTTGGTTTTTAAAGCACAGATTTGCTAAGGTAAATAATGGATTCGAAGTAGCAGCACATGAGAAATAACAGGCCACATATAATTATCATTGTTCAATGGGGAAAAGTGCTATATTTAGAATCAAAAGACCTAGATCCAGACTCTAGCTCAGTCATTTATTACCTGTGTGAACCTGAACAAATTGTTTCCCTATGTAGGTCTCAGTGTCTTCATCTGTAAAATGTGGGAGTTCTGTGAGATCCATTTTTTTCCTCTAGATCTATGATCCTATGATTCCTCTAAGGTCCCTTTGAACTGAATCTCTGGTCCAATGAATTAAGAGCAAAATGTTGGTATTTTGTCTTTTAGTGTTTTACCAATGATAGTGTTTTATCAGTGTACTTTAGAAAATACTCAGCAACATGCCCTGACCCACTGTTGACATACTCTTAACTGCCAGAGTTAAGTGGTGTTTGTGTTGGAGTTCAATACAGCCTAGTAATAATCCAAGAAACAATTTAGAATGTTCATATGTGCTTTAAGGTTTCCTATTGATCTGTTTCTCTGACAAAGGGATAAGTAGGACTTGAATTAGACCTTTTATTTATTTACTGTTACAGAGCTTGTTTAGGATAGACTATAATGCCACTCTCTTTTTGTCCTGAAGCACCAATTTTTTTTATCCTAAGTCAAGACTAAATTTCCCAAAAGGCCATTCTCATGCTCATGAAATTATATACTGTGATAGGGGGTTGTTTCTAGAAATAAATTTATTCTGTACTTGGACTTTGGGTTGTGTATATTCAGAGCCACTTTTTTTAAACAATTAACAGTGCTTCACACTCACACACCCACACCAAGATTTTATATAATTAGCTAAAATCATTATTGTAGTTAATCCTGTTGGGCAAATCGAAAGAATTATTAAATTTAAAAATGAAAACTGTTGAAGCACTAATAATAATTATGCCCCTATCATATTTGCGACATATTGTCTAGTTTAACAGGTTAATGTGGTTCCTTGATGTGCTTGCTTCTGGCATAATTAAGCCAAGCTGCCTAATCAATTTCAGATGCCCAACTTCTGCTCAGAAACACATGGCAAATACAAAGAAATGGGTCTTAGAGGAAGAATAATACCATATTTATCTGGAACACAACTGAGAACCAAACATTAAACATAAAAGATATCTTAGCAGCCAAGATCGATACCACAGAATCCACGTATGAAATTGTATCTGCTTATAGGAGACATTTTGTGGGGTGGGAGGTTCACTCAAAGTCTCTTTAGCCATTATTTTATGCATAATTCTATAACTTAGTTCATGTTTCTAAGCATAGAAAAAATTTGAAGCTACGAATAGAAGAGGCTAAAGGGTTGTTACCTACTTTGTATGATAAATAGCAAAGAAAAGAGACGGAAAAATCATAAGAAACAGACACAAGAATTTAAAAGGCCACCTAGTCTTGGGCAGAGCACCCCCACATTCACAAATAGCCTTGAGAGTTTTTCTGTATTATAGTGCAACAACTGCTATTCAAGATAATACCCAAGTTCCAAATTATCAATCATAAAAGGTTAGAGACTAAATAGCACATTTTAGAAACATCTTTTTTATTTCAATTGATTAAATGAACAGAATATAATATTATATGCTACCTCAAGTAAAAAAAATAGCACAAGGTTTCCCATTTTTGATATGTAGCTATGATATGTAGAATTGCAGTGATATATGTTAACATGCACACACACATATGCTTGTATACAGACACATAGTCTTGTTGAATTATACTGGCTTCAGATGCATTGTGGTCAAAATTGCATGACCTACCTGTTATCAAAATGGTGAAAACAAGTATCATGGTTATGCTCTTTATTTGCATGGACTGATTTTCAAAAGACATACAGTAAACTCTTTCTAAGGGATGCCTGAAGAAGACTCCACATGACCTTTGCAAATTTTTTCTTCTAGAAACTTCTACTTCAGGACAAGGAAATGTGCACACTTTGTCAAAAGACTGTTTATCCAATGGAATGCCTGGCAGCGGACAAGAACATTTTTCATAAGTCCTGTTTCCGATGCCACCATTGCAGTAGTAAATTGAGGTAAGTGGGAAGAGGAGGATTATTTGGTCTTCGGAGAAGGTAAACATCATGGTATAGGCAATCCTTTCTTCTCATCTGTCCATTTAGATACAAGTATAACAAGAATTGGTATATGCAGCTTATCCCACCACAAAATGATATTCTGTAATACATGTTTTCAGAGATGGCCTTGACCTTTCTCTTCAGTCACTTGTTGCTGTTTTTGCTTCTTGGAGAAGTAGCATTGTTAAGTTCCTCTGAGGGCAGAACTGTTTAAATTATTACTGTTGCTGTTGTTCCTGCTTAACATTGTAGTCCTCAGCACTCACCACAGTGTCTTATGAACTGTAGGCAGTTAATTTTTTTTAATAGACGTAGGTGGAATGGGAAGTAAATGAATTCACCAGGAGTCTAGAATACCAGCTTCATATGTGTAATCAAAATGGCAAAACACTTATCTAGGTTTTCTATACCACATTCATCATGCCCTTCACTGTGCTTCTCCTGAAAACCTCGAAGTATCTTTAAAAAAAAATTAGACTTGTGATTTTGTTGATAAAGGGAGTTCCTGATGAGAAACTTCCTCTATAAATTCAAATCAATGGCTTTTCCACAATTTAAAATCCGGATCTGTTGTTCGGGGCAATGAATGTTTAAGTGACTTGCCCAGAATGACATATTCAGCATGTGGCCAAGGCAGGACTTGAACCCAGATTTTCCTTACTCTGTAAGCCATCTCTCTGTCCATCCTTGCTTGCCAACTAGATCCCCTCTCAAAACAGGTTATCTTATTTAAAAGCTAATAAGATTTTATTGGCCTGACTTTTGATCGACATTTCCATAATCTGAAATCTTTCCATAATCTGAAATAATACCTTGGTGACATCATGACCCAAACCTTTAATGAAAACAAGGTATACCCTTGACTCTTCAAGTCTAATCTATTCCCAAGGGAAAGGACAGATCTTCTGCCATATTTTACTTGTTGCATGGCTACAACCTAAATCACAAGGAGAGGGTTCTCTGTAGATGTGTATACACCCATTGGTCCCAGGCCCATGATTCAGGTTCATAGGCTTTTAGAACTAGGACTAAGATAAACCCAAGCATCTTGAAAGTCTAAGCCCAGACTACCGCCTGGTTAAGGGAAGTTACATGGGTCCAGAGGCATTCATCTATGTTCATCATGCCCAAGGAAAGGTTCTGATTTCTTGTTTTCTATGGGACTTCAGAGTTAAAGTTTAAGTCCTTTGGGGACTGGCCAAATGGTACAAGGTATTTTCCTGGTTGATGGGAAGGAGAAAGAACTGATTCATCTACTCCGAAAAATTTACCTTTAAAAATAGGTCCAGCCTTACAACTCAATGAATCTGAAACAGTTTTGTTCGACAAGGCTCTACATTTCATAGAGGGTGAGACCTATGCATAGGCAGAATGGGCAGCCACATATTCAGTACTCCTTCAGTTGTGTTGAAAGTCTGCATACACCAAAATAACCTCATCAGCTTACTATTGATTTTGAAATCCTTATCAATAGAGTTACTGCTTTGTATTAAGTTAATATGTCTACAAAGTCCTTATTAAAATTGAAATAGCTACAATTACTCATTTGTATTCATTAATATGTCACGGACCAGTTGATCAGATTAATTAATAGACATCTAGCAGAAAGCAGGGCCCCGAGACAAAGAGACACAGAGCAGGTGAGTTCATAGCCCCGTACAATTGGAACTGGAAGCAATCTTGGTGGCCATCTATTCTGCATTAGATGGCATTTCACAACTGCAGAAACATAAGCCTCAAGAGGATTAATAAGTGCCTTACCTAAGATTACATAGGTAGTAAGTATTAGAATTAGAATTCGATTTTGAATGTGGCTCCTCTGATACGAACTCCAACACTCTCACCCCCTGCGCTATGCTATCTCCTAGTGAGGGAGAGAGACTAAGGTTTGGAGCATGAGGATGTTGATAAGGAAGGCACACCCAGATGGAGGTGTTGCAGTGGGAAGCTCTGGGCAACTAGAAAGACAGAAAATGAAGAAGAGGAAAATATTTAAAAAGAGACTGATTGGGAGGCAAGAAGTGAGGCTAGGGATCGGTAGTGGTACCAAAGACAAATGGCCTCTCCTAGATGAGGTATTAGTTGCAAGACTTGAGTTACCAGTTTCAGACCAAATCATGGAATGGCCAGTTGGAAGTGTAAAATGAAAGGTCATGATTCACTTGAGGACTCCAGAATTTACATAGATAATTTAAGTAGATGAATAAATTAAATCCTTCCCTCCATGAGGCAATAGTGATATTCTTATTATCACATTCTTCAGGAGGAATTTTTTTTTTCCAAATTGATAAGACCTGTTAGAACTTGAATTCCATTGTCATCACATGTAAAAGAGGGAAAAAAGCTATATTTTCTTTCCTCCTAGAAAGTATTCACTTAATAGCGCAGCTTCTAATTCATGATTGCCTGTCCTTGTTCAAGTCAAGAAAGCAGCTATTAAAAAACCGTGGTCACTGTGTGGATTGTAAGAACTAAAGCATTCCCTAAGTGATAATCATCTCTGTATAAATTGAAGTCTTAGGGTCACACCAACGACAGAAAAATACTCAGTTAACTCAGTTGGGAAATATCCAGGGCTAGCAAAATGGTTCCAAATTTATTCATCTTCCAGGACCCTTGAGGTGAATGCATTTAAATGAGTCTGATTTGTGATGAGTAAAAATGGGAGTGAATTACTTGTCATTCTGAGATGATAAAATGGGGGTTATCACCATGTATGGCACTTTGATTAAAGACTTTCAGGCCTAACCTATTTAAAATACACATTAGGTTTAGCTTCTAATACGTTCTCCGTTTGTTAGACCTTCCTCCTTCCTGCCCCCCCCCCACAAAAAAAGGAGGCAGGGGATACAATTAAATATATAAGTTCCTATTTATTCAGAATTCCAATAAATAAAAGTCAAAAAATGGATCCTGCCCCCCTCCTCGGTGTCCAACTTTGCTGTGAAGATACATTCACAAATAAACCAACCCTTAGGGATTTTTTTTTCAAAACAGCAATGTATGTGATATTTCATAGTATTCAAATTTAGCCCAATCTCTTAAGTCACCTACATCTATAACTACAGTTTATTATGATATCCATAATGATGACCCACAGGTGCTGTAAGATTACATAGTACTTTGTGATGTATTAAAGAAAAAAGTTATAGCCAGTTTAGTTTTAGTGGTAAGTAAATCAGTACAGTATCCTGATTTTTTTTAAATTGGCGATTCAACTAAACATTGTGAACCTAGGTTAACCAGGACACTTCATGTTTAAATATTCCAGATAACTGTTTTTCATGCTAAATAACAGGTCATGTAATTTTAACTGAAGTCTATACTTTGTTATGTTGAAGTAGATATGCAACATATTATAAGGTGTTTTTTCCCCATTTTTGACAGCTTGGGAAATTACGCATCACTCCATGGACAGATTTACTGTAAACCTCATTTTAAGCAACTTTTCAAATCTAAAGGAAATTATGATGAAGGTTTTGGACATAAGCCACATAAAGAGAGATGGCGTTATAAAAATCAAAGCAGCTCAGGGGACTTTGTTCATAATGAAGAAATAGATCTAAATAAGAATATACCAGCAACACCCCAGACGGTTCTCGCTCAGCATGCAGATTCAGGCAATGGTGATGGACCAGGAGAGAATTTGAAAAAACCAGGTGAGAGGGGCAAACTGAAAATTACCTGGCCTCCATTTAGCGAAACTCCTAAGAAACCCTTTACTATTGAAGATGATCTCAAAATGAGTAAACCGAAATGGCCCCCTGACATCACCACCTGTCTGTCCCCTGACCATCCCCTGGAAGAGAAAAGTGAAGCAAAGTTAGAAAATGGTAATCTTGTAGAAGGAAAATGGAAAGAGAGAGATGGCATTCCTGGCTTGCAACCACTTCAACAATCTATCCGTATGTCTCAGAAAGACAATGTTACAGGAATCACTGAGATAAAAACACATGAGACAAGGAGAGAAGAGAAGGAAGAAAATAGACATGTGCAAGAGAAAGTGAAAGAGACTGAAGTTTCTGAGGATAAGAGGAAAAGTGAAATGGATCTTAATGATAGCAATAACATGGCTGTGCAGAGTGCTGAGGAGAAAAATGAAAAAATTAATGAACCTGGTGGTGCAGAAGTTTTACAGGTTACTAACACTGATGATGAGGCGGTCCTAGAAAATTGTAAAGAGAATTTGAATAAGAATAATAATAATAATTATGTAGCAGTCTCACATCCCAGCAATTGTAGGCAGAAGACATCTATCTTCGATGGGCCTAATCCATTACCAGGATCAAGTGAGACAAAACACGCCGCATCTGAATATGAATTTGAAAAGTTGGAAAATGGGTCTAGGATTTCAGAATTACTTGGTATATTTGAGTCTGAAAAGAGTCACTCCAGAGAAGTTTTAGCTGTGGCATCTGACAAACAGAATTCTGGAGATCATTTAGGTAATAGTGGTCAATCTTTTCAAGCTGCCATTTCTCCAAAATCTGATTCCAACAGTGGATTAGTGTCCCAGGAAGCCACTGCCCCTGCAACGTTACCTTTCAGTACTGAATTGCTGATCAGAGAAAATACCAGAAGTGACACAAAATTGCCTTTTTTTTTCACTAAAACTGTGAAAATGCCTTCCTTTTCCAAGAAAGAAGAATCATTTTTAGACACAAGCCTTTTACATTCTGTAGATACAATTAAAACCACTTTGGGCTTGTGTGAAAAAGAATACCAGAATGACAAGAGTCACTGTCAAGGTAAAACTGCAGATGTGTCATATAGTGCTGAAAGAACAAGGTTTGATTCTCAAAACTCTCAGGGCAGAGCAATGCCATTGGCATCATCTTCTAAAAATGAGGTGCAGTGTGAGTCACTCACTATTGAAGAGCAAATTAAAAGAAATAGGTGCTACAATGATATTGACTAAAATGTAATTGATTAGGTGACACTGACATGCAGACACTGAAAGAATATGGAAGTTTACATCTATGTCCATGTTTAAGTATTTTAGACGATTTAATAGCCTTTTATCAGAACCCCTTGTTGGACTTAGCATACTATGACAGAGATATCATGTTTGTCATAACTTAAATGTTTTTTACTTCCCTAAAATGTCCACAAAGAAACTAAATAATTGTTGTCTTGTCAGTCTGCTCCAAAATACGTATTTATATCTATGGGCATACTAGAAACAATCTGAAGAAGTAGCTATTGAACTGATACGTATAAAACTTGCTTGCTGATCTTTAAAATGTCAGCAGAAAGGAAAAGCACCTGGTGTGCAGGACAAAAGTAAAGATTTCATATCTATAACTTTTTCATGTATTGCTTTAACTATAAGTAAATGAACTTTATCCCATAATAAAATATGAGCATTTGCTTTGGTTAGTTCATTATAGATAAGTATTTCTCACATGATGTTCCCATTTTGCTATCTGGCTTAAAAGTGGAAATTATATTGAAGTTTTCAAAAGTTTGCTATGTATAAGCATCTTGATGAATGAAATCAGGAAGAAATTTAAGAGATAATTCAGTTAAATGTATTAACAGAACAAATTTGGTAGTGATGGTGATGTTGGGGAGGGCAAAAATGTAATGCTGAAGAATCAACTCACTTGGAAACATGCTTGTTATTTAAATTATACACAATGTATTATTGTAAACCAGATAGATACTTTGGTGCAAATTAGAAAGTATAAACCATATCATTGTTTTCAAACTTATAAGTGATACCAAGTTTTATTTTATTTTGATTGCATGAAGGAATAGAATATATGTTACTTAACTCTTGAAGTCCAATAAAAAAAAACCTTTTCAAAACCTGAGTTTTGGATTTTCTCCTGACATGTCTGTTTTGTAAATACTTTTGAAGTTTATGTAGGAAGAATAATGCTGGTCTCAGAGCATAGTTTAACAGTTAATTAGGTGTGCGCATGTATAAAAAAAAAGGCCCCAACGCAGATTCCATTAAGTAAACATAAACCTTTGTTTTCCTGCCTGTGAAAAGAAGAAGCAAGGGTCTCAAAGATTTTCCCCTTAAAAATACAGTATGTTTCTGTTTTCTCTCTTTCTGATGCTTTCTCAATAGATTTCTATGACCCACATTTTAACCACTTTTAGTTGAATGTTGTGCAGTTCTGCTGAGATAATGGCAAACTACAGAGGTAGTATAGCAAATTCATCATTTGTATTGAATTATTGTATTGCTCTTTACTTTCCCTCTTGGTGGTGAGACAGCATTATATCAACAATCATTTATGTTAAGACAACATAAAACTTTCTGGAGAGCAGAAACCAATTTAATTCGATTAGAAAGCTCATGCAATGTTTTCTAAATATTTTGTTTCCTAAAACAGTGAGACTTGTTTTGTGATTGTATACCATGCGATATGACAAAAGATAGAACCAGGCAATTGTCTATAGCTGGAAAAATCATAGGCTTACATGGTCACAGATTTGGAACTAGACATATACTTGGAGGCCATCTCGTCCAACCCTCTCAATTTGGAGATGGGGAAAATGAGGCCCAGAGAGGTTAAAGGATTTGCCCTAGGTTGCAGAGTAAGCGGCGAAGCTGGGGTTTGTAGCCAGCTCTCCTGATTCCAAGTCCAGGGATCTTTCCAACATACTCAGAAGAAAGATTTCCTAAAATTTCTTGTTAATTTTAAGTAAAAATTCCTTCCTTAATCATTCCCTAATACCTCCCTTCCCCTTGAATTAAGCCTTCTCTTGTAACAAAGAAAAATAAGTAAGCAAAACCATTTGACACAGAAACCACCCAATGCAACTTTCTGTACTCGGTATCCCACACCTCTACAAAGAAGGAGAAAGTGTTTCATCATCTTTTTTCCTGGATCAAAATTGACCGGATCAATTCATCAGTGTCTAGCTTTATAAAAATCAAGAAATAAATACTACCTTCCAGTGTTGTTTTTGTTTACATCGTTGTAGTAATTTTACACACATCTCTGCATGTAATTACACATATATGCTTGCGTATATGTGCATATATTCATATGTGTTGAATATAAATGTATGTTTTCCCTGATTCTCTGTATCAGTTCATATAAGTCTTCCTGTGTTTCTGTAAATTCTTCATATATGCCATTCCTTATAACACAATGGTATTCTATTAATGCTTATGCCTCATTTTGTTCAGCCATTCCCCAATCAATGGCTATTTCCTTTCCAGTTTTGAAGGTTATATCTCTTAAAGTTCATAATCATCTTCATAATTTAATTTAAAAGAATAATCATACATTTGATTTATGTTTTCCCTATTGTAAACATGGCATAACCTGATTTTAGCTCTTTTCTCTTTTTAAAAAATATATCAGACATATATGTATTGCTATGTTAGGGCAACACTACACTTTGAGAACGTCTTCTATGAGCCAGGCACTATCCTAAGTGCTGGAGATAAAAAGAAAGGAAAATGGACAAAAAGATACAGAACAACCCTTCCTCCCCACTGCCCCCCCCCAAATCCCTGTTCTCAAGGAGCTTATAGTCTAAGGGGAGGGATATCATACAAATAATGTCTACAAATGGAATAAATTGAAGATAACTGATAGTGGGAAACCATTAGTATTAAACTGAAATTTGAAGGAAATCAGAAGATGAAAATGAGGATGCAAAGAATGTCTGGCATAAGGTATAGAAAATAAAAATGCCTAGAGTTGGGAGTTGGAGAATCTTATGTGAGGAAAAGCAAGAAGGCTACTATCACTAGATCACAGAATTACATGTAAGGGGAATAAGGGATAAGAAAAGGGGGCAAGATTATGAAGGGCTTTAAAAGCCAGAGGATTTTTCATTTCATTTTAGAGGCAATAGGTAACTGCTGGAATTTATTGACTAGGGGAATGACATGGTTAAACTGACACTTTAGGTATGATCATAGTCTTGAAGCTAGAAGGGACCTTGAAAGGTCATCTATGTACATGTCATGGAGTTCCATTAAGAGAAATTTATAACGAAGCCTTTAGATTATGTCTAGTAACCAGATCCCACAGAGTCCAAGGTAGGTCTATATTAGACCAAATTCCATACTCCATTGGATTTATTATAGCACAGTTACAATGTATAAGGTTTACATTTTAACAAAGTATGGTTTCTGAGTTTAATGTCTTCCTTTTGGAAATAAGCCTGGTGAGAAGTTCAAGGCACAAGGTAGGTCTATATTAGACCAAATTCCATACTCTATTGGATTTATTATAGCACAGTTACAATGTATAAGGTTTACATTTTAACAAAGTATGGTTTCTGAGTTTAATGTCTTCCTTTTGGAAATAAGCCTGGTGAGAAGTTCAAGGCACAGAGCGACACATTCTTTTGACTGGATAACAAATTTCCTGAGCATTTCTACATTGCAGTTGCAGTGAACCTGCCTTCTTATTCTACCAACAGATAAGCAGCTTTTGTCTCTTTCCTATTCTTCCTAGATTAATATTTTTTCCTGTGTACATTCCTAAAGTGGCTTCTAAAGCATTTAATTTCACAGTAACTAGAAGATATAAAAGTAGATTTTCATTCTGATTTTCCTCTCTATGAACTTTATCAAAACGGCCCCCAAAACCTGGGAAATTAATGTAGGCAGGCAGGTAAGCAGGGACAGTAAAAATAAGTGAAATATATTTTCTTTATTTTGGAAATTTGATTGAGAACCAAGGAAAATGCCAAGTAAATGTTAAAGTATGGACCAGTATAGGGACAGAGAGGTGACAAAGAAAATCTAAGAAAATAAAATCTGCATTAAGATCAGATGCAGGCTACCAATAGGACATATGGTCTCAGTAGACCTATAGGAGAACTTGTGTTCTGAGTACTTTTTCTGTACTACCCAAAAGTTCTTTAGAAATGCACTAAGTAATGGAATACCAGGTAATCTGTAAATTAGTAAATCCATTTCAGAGATGGTCTGACTGGAAAAAAAAAGCTGAGCATACCTATGCAAGTTAATTTAATTAGTAGGGTGGCTTTTTGGGTGTTTGCTATTATTGTTTTCTATAGTACTTTTTTTAAGCTTTGAGCAAATTGTATTAAAAAATCTAGAAAATTAAAGTAAAATAATAGAAGGGGGAAATGAGACAATGTTAAGAATAGTCATTCACCTTGGAGCACTATCATCAAATATAGCTAATACTAGTCTTAATTTGGAGAAGAAATAGCTTTAGACACCTAATTACTGTTACTCAGTAATAAGTGAAAACTGGAGTGATTTTATAAAGCACAAAAATCTCCATGTTGAATAATGCATTGAAACTTTTTTATACTAGACAATGTCCAGCTTAGCATAATTTAAATGTTGTTCAGCCTGTAGGCAAGGGAAAAGCCTAGATAACATTCTGATGTTCCAGGGTTCTGTTATTCATATCTGTGACCTTGGATTTATCCTCTCTCTCACTGCCCTGTACTGGAAATAAAGCTATCATACAACAGAGCTAAAAGGATATTTTGAAGCATAACTATACTAAGGTCATAATTTAGAAAATGATTTGAAATATTAAATAAAAGATTGTTATGGATCTTTTTGAAAATATTGCTATGGATATGCTAAAAAGTAAACATGTGTTATTTCAAATATTAAATATCAGTAAAGGATGGGTCTTGGTGACTATTCTTTAGTCTAGTATTATTTGACTTTTGGCCACATAACTATAGCAGTTTTTTAATACTAAAGATTGAACAGGTTATAGGAGGACAGGAACACTAGTAATAATTAATAATGCTGCCATCCTCTTATTTATATAGCACATTCTTCTGAAGAGTTGTCTAACATGCTCCTATTAATTCTCGTGTGGTAATTAACATATCCATTATGCTTTTTATCTCTCAGGGGAGTGAAGGCTGTTTTTTTTTAAGTCCCCAGTAGGCAACCGTTTTATCCTTTCTTGTTTGTTTGTTTTTTACCTTGCCTATGCAGAAGCTGTCTCAAAATTCTGAACCTATTAAAAAAGACACATCAATGCATGTCATTTGTCCTACATTTAACAAACATAACACATGGCAATTTCAAATATGAATGCCCTTGTTGTAGTTTTACTTCATTTATAAAATGTTGCTAACCACTGACAACTTCTGAAGTGTAGAAAATGAAATTTAATTGGTCATATTCATATGGTCAAATAATATCTTGCATATTTTCTTGATATTTAACATTCTTTGGGTCCCCATGCTACACCAGAAGGCCAAATTATAGCAGATGTTGATAGCCATGTTTTTGGTGTCCAGCAGTCCAGCATCTAGTTACAAAATCAGCAATTCCATGTTTATTGACAACACCAAACATTTCTATTTTTTCTATGTGATGATATCACCTATATAGGTAATATTGGACTAGGATATCCCCCAACCTGAAAAACAACGTATCTGTACAAGCAGCATAAGCCTAGAGCGCTCTGTAGCTACTTTTATATCCATAAATTCCTTCACTATTTAGAAAAAGTTAAAACAGTTCTTTAATACTGGTCGTTGTTTGACAGGGCAATATGAGATGCATTTTCCTGGGAGTTTTTGATAAGAGTGTATCAGGGTAGAGTACAGAATATACAGAGAATAGAACATAGATAAAGGGAATCATTGTGGCTAGAGTGATTGGGTTGATGGAAAGAGTGGGGTAAATCAGAAATTGAGAGATAATGTAGTGTCATGAGCTGTCATGAGTTTTATGTCATGAAATTTTTAATGTATCTGGGTGCAGATTCATGGAAGGTTGATTTTTGCCCCAAGGTAAACCTTGATTTATTAAAGTGTCAGTTGGATGAAGTCTGGCACAATCTATTGGTGCTTTGAGCCTTGGGATGACATGTAACTTTTGGACCCATTGCCCACTGCCTAATGATTTGCGTAGAAATGAGGAGTCCTAATGGTTCCTGTACCTGAATAGCATGGTTTAAGTTCCTAGCAGTCTCCACATGGGAAAAGAGAGTGTCCAGGAATTCCAGAAAGCTTGAAGAATATTTAAGGGATGTGTTAATTTTTATAAACTATATTTATTCATTACAAGGGACATTAATAAAACATTTTTAAAATATACAGAAGAAAACAAAGTTCAGAAGGGGACACGAAAGGCCATTTTGTTAGTGCAACTTTGTTAGTACACATTTGACATACACTTTTTAAAACAAATGAGACATCACAGATGTTCACAGTTTTATATATGATCCTTTTGGGTGGTTGTTCTTTATACATTTGTTATATCAACATTTGTTGATGATTTTTAGAAGAGAGATTTTTTCACAACATGACTAATGTGGAAATATCTTTAACATGATTGTCCATGTATAGCCTATATCAGATTTCTTGCTGCCTTGGGAGGGAAGGAAAGGGAGGGAGAAAATTTTGAGACTCAAAATTTTACAAAAATGAATGTTGAAAGCTATCATTACATGTAGTTGGAAAAATAAAATATTAAACACAACAAATAAAAATTAAAAAGAGACTTGTAAGAGCAATGAGCATATGCTAATAGTTCCCTGATATAAATATTATCCAACTAAGGATAGACTGTTCCTTACACTAACCTCACATCCTTTCAGATAGGGTAATATCATTCATTTCAATCAATGGCTATATCAATTGCTTAAAATTATCACAATTCTATGTCTTACCAGTACACAAACACCCCCACACACACACATACACACTCACACTCATAAACATAATTGTCATGAGTGCCAGGATAACATTGCAGAGCTAGAATCTAACTTGGACACCAAGAAGCTGTCCTTTTCTACATATCTCACACGCCACTATAGCACTGAGATGCAGGCAGAAACCTGAAACAATACACTATTCATTCAACAGCATTTAGTGCCTACTGTGTGACTTGAATTACACCAGGTACACTGACAGGTACAAAGATAAAATCAACAAATAGTTATTGTTTGAAGTGTTTAGAATCCTTAATACTAAAAAGTGCCCTGTCTTCCTGTTTTCCCACAACACTTTATCTGGATCTGTGTTTTTCCTCCATCGTAATCCTACCTTGTATAACATACATGTGTGCATATCATATCCCACTGCCCCACCCCACCCCCCACACAAGTAGAATGAAATCTCCTAGAGGTTTGGGACTGTGTCAGTTTTTATCTTTGCACTGCCAGTACTTTGTACATAGTAGGAACTTAATAAATTGCCTGTTTTTTGTGTTGGCCAGGTTCTTACTGTGCATAGGGTATGGTATCAGGTGCTGGAGGAGGCACAAAAATTTTTGTAAGACAGTCCCTGGCCTCACGATGCAACAACCTTATAATAACACAATGGCAATATGTAATATTAAGTTCATGAAGATATTTTCAAATAGAGTGCTGTGTAAGGTCGAATGGGTAAGGTCATAACCAATTTAGGGAATCCAAGAAGGTTACATGAAGGAGGGGGAACTTGAGTTGGTTTTAAAAAAGAGCTAAGAATTCAACAGTTGAAGAAAGGGAGGGAAGGAGGACAATAAATACAGAGAACAGTAGTTCAGAGACTGTTCAAAGAATGCACCACACATCTAAAGGATGCTAATGACCTTTTCCAATGCCTGACCATGTCTCTTTTGTCTCTTGATTCTTTTGGTTTCCACACTACATGTCCCTAGTTCCTTCAATCATTCTTCATATAAAATATTTTCAAGGCCCCTTATGTTTTCCAGTTTATAGAGGTTCTCTTAAAAATGTGGCACACCAATTTAAGCAACTATTTTGCCAGAATAGAAAAGAGCAAGAATATTACTTCTCTAGTCCTGAACACTCAAACTTCTGTTAATAAAACCCAAGATTAGATTTTGGGGGGCTGCCATTTCACAAACTGACTCATCAAACCTACAGTCTCCCTTACACTCCTCTACTTTTTTCATACTGACTGCTGGATACCTACACCTTCCCTACAAATGAAGTTTATTTTTTAAAGTCCAAGTATAAGGTTTTATATTTATTCGAAATGCATTTTTATCTTATTTGATTTGACCTAATGTTCCAAACTGTTTAAATTTTGTTGGGTACTATCATCCTGTAAGTGTCTCCAAGCTTCATTTCATCTGTGAAATTGATAAGCATGCTGTTTGTACCTTTATCCAAGTCATTGATAAAAATGTTGAAAACTAGGCTACCCTAGGCTACTCTAATAGACCCCTTCTAAGCTGACATTGAACCTTCCATGACTATTCTTTGGGTCTGGTCATTTAAACAGTTCTCAATCTATTAATTACATTATCATCTTTCCCCTATGTTTCCATCTTCTCTGTAAGAATAGCATTAGAGATTTTGTCAGATACTTTGATAAAATCTATGTTAACTGTATCTACAGCATTCCTTTGTTCTACCAGTCTAATAATCCTGTTAAAAGGGGAGATGAGGTTAGTCTGGCATGGCTTTTCCTCGAGAAGCTGTGCTACATTTTTGTAATTACTACTTCTTTTTCCAAATGGTCACTAAGCATCCACTTAATGATATGCTGTAGATTTTTTCCCCCCAGAATCAAAGTAAAGCTCACTTGCTGATGGTTTGCGGTATTTTCTTCCTGTGTTTTTTCCAATATTAAGATTTTCTTCCTTCTCTAATCTTATTATGTTTCCACCATTTTCCACACCATTTCAAAAATCATTGGTAGTGTCTCTGCTATCACATATATTATGATGTTCTCTCATTATTTGAGAATATATTTTATTTGGGCCTGAGGACCTGAACTCATAAAAGATAGTTATATGATCTCTTACCATCTCTCCACTTATTTAAGATATCTGCTCTCTATTAGAGCTTTCTCTTCTGACATCCCCAGAGCAAAGATCAGTCTCCCTGGGGGAGAGGGGGAGAGGAGGAGAGCAGGAGGAGAAGAGGGGGAGAGAGGGAGAGAGAGAGAGAGAAGGGCCAAGTACAAATTCCATTGTCTCTTCTGTTCTGAAGACCCATCCATCCTATCGCTTCTTTGATCCTCCATTTGATCCTAATTGTAGCTTTACCAAAATTTATTTATTTATTTATTGCTCTCTTAAACTCTAATCATCCATCTTCAACTCTTTGTGAAGCTTTATTCTTCACCCTAGTTTTACAGAATTGGGACATATTTGAGGGTTCATCCTTCATTATTTTCCCTTGCTTTCATCTTCTGTATGTCATTTTTAAATCAAAGCATGTTGATGAATACTCTTTTCATCTCTATCAGTATCTTTAGACAACTCCTCCTTTGTCTGCTCAGTGGAATTATTCTTTATTGGATTTTTAGAATTTCATTTGTGAGAGTTCCTCCTCCTGGATTGGACTAACTTCCCCTACAGAAACTTTGTCCATGTAAATCTACTTATCCTTTCCCCTTGAACCCATTGTGATCTTGTCTCAGCAATGTTAAGCTGCATATTAAACCATATCTTGATTTTCTTTCTTCTCTTTCAAAAATTCTAAGATGGAATGGGCACTTCTTCCCCAAGTTTCACATCATTTCTTGCCAGAAAAAGTAACTTCTTATTGGTAAGAATAAAATAAAAAGTATAAGATCCCCTTACTTGTTCCTCCACTTTTTGAATGATGAAAGCATCATTAAGGTAAGTCAGGAGATCATTAGCTTTAGTTGGAGAGTGAGTGAATGACAAAGAGAAAGAGGGAGAAAAGGAAGAGAAGGAAGGAAAAGAAGAGGAGGAGGAGAAAAAGGAGGGTGCCAATAGAGTCTGGTTTGTTGAAATTCACCATCACACCACTGTGGCAGAAAGCCTTGTGATCTGTTAATTTCTTATCTATGTTCTCTCTCTTCAAGAGACCTATAGTGATCATCTATACTTCAATGGCCATATTGTTTATCTTTCTTTTTCTGTTAATGTTTATCCAGCCCTTTCCCATCACACTTTATCTTTCTAGTTCCTGGACTGACACACAGGAGTGTGTCTTCTTAATATAAGTTGCTCTCTGCCCCACCCTACTTGTTATCTATTCTTTTCTCTTTGACTACCCTTGCAGAGATATAATTTCATCATGAGTCTCATCCTACTGAGTCAAAATATCTATGAGATCAAATTTATTTCCTTACATTAGAATCTGTAATTCATATTGGTTGTTATACATACTTTGCATGGCTTGATGATGTCTCCAGTTTGAAAGATAATTTTGAAAAGTGTGTGTGTGTATACATGTGCATGTGTACACACACCCATGCATGCTCATGCATATATTTAATACAGGCTTGTTAGACTGGACCCTTTCCCCAACAGGAGGACAATGGACATGCCATTATCTGTGCACTTCTCATAGTATTTGGTACATGGTGATCATTTACTTAATAAATGTGTGTTGACTGGATAATTAGACAGAAACAACTAGAATGAAAAAGTCCATTGCAGTAGCCCTTAATAACCAAAGGAATTAAACCAACTCCTGTGTTTGTCAGTGTTTGGACAATTAATAATTGGTGTATTCAAAGACATCTGGGGTCTGCTCAGCCTGGGTATATTGCTAAAAGACTCCAAGCTCCCTTTAATCTACTTCAGTGTAGAATGACAGAGATTCTCCCTTCCTCCCCTCCACTCCCATTGCATCCCTCCACCCATACCAATCCCCCAGCCATTCTGATTAGGATGCATTTCTGGGAAACACCAATTTCCTTGGTTGCTATTATGTGCATGTTTTTATTTCTCAGAACCATCCTGGGAGCTAATGGGGGGGAGGGGTGGTGGTAAGGGAAAGCATGTAACTCCTTGTATCTTTCTCTGACGAATTAGTTTTTTATCAAATATTTTATGCTATAAATAAAGGCTACAGTTGGATTTGAAATGGGTGTGTCTATGTTCTCTTCCTCAAAACCCAGAAGATCGAACAATTTAAATGATAAAGTCTACTGATAAATACATTTTTGACAGTTATTATTTTCTTATAGCTTTCCAGCTTCTTTGTCATTAATTTACTATTTTTGTTTTACATCTTGCAATCATAGAAATGTTTGTCTTATATCTGAAAGCTTGTCAATCAAAAAACTGCAAAATATATACTTAATATAGTAGGGAAGTGTACTCATGTTAGGAAAAACAATCCCAACAAGGGCTAAAACCAAAGGGAATTTAGTAAGTAATGGCTAAGCAGAAAATTCAGTATCTAAATCAGGAAAAAAGGGACTAACACATATGTGTAATACGTATGTACACGTTTCTGCATACACTCATGTATGTGTATTTGTTGGGCTATGTTCATATCAGAATAAAAACTTAAATGATGCAAAAGAAAAACCATTTATGATTGTTCACAACTATTTTATGGCTTATGAAAAATTTTACTCACAACAACTCTTGGAGGTTGGTAATTCAAATATTGCATCACCATTGGAGTAAATAAAGGAAGGCTCTGTGTTTGCTCCCATGCTTTTTAGCATGATGTTTTCAGCGATGTTGTTGGATGTCTTCAATGAGGATGAAAACAGCAACAAGGTCAGCTACTACACTGATGGTAAATTATTTAACTTGAAAAGGCTACAAGCCAAGACAAAAGTGGAAGAAGAATTGGTGCATGAATTTTTGTTCACAGATGATTATACACTATCAATGCAGCCTCCGAGGCCGAGATGTAACAAAGTATGGACCAATTCTCTGCTGCTTGTGCTAATTTTGACAAGGCAATTAACACCAAGAAAACACAGATTCTCCACCAGCTAGCACTACCCCATCCATATGTAGAACCATCAGTTATAGCACATGGAGAAATTTTGAATGCTGTGGATAAGTTCACTTATCTTGGCAGTATACTTTCCAGAAATGTACATGTAGATGATGAGGTTGACCTTCTCACTGCCACAGCTAGTTCAGTGTTTGGGAGGCTGCAAAGGAAAGTGTGGGAGAGAAGAGGTACTAGACTGTCTACCAAACAATTCCCATTTCATGTTCAGTTCTTTTCAGTCATGTCCAACTCTTTATTGACCCCACTTGGGTTTTTCTTGGCAGAGATACTGGAGTGGCTTGCCATTTCTTTCTCCAGCGTACTTTACAGATGAGGAAATGGAGGCAAACAGAACTTGCCCTGAGTCAGACAGTTAGCAAGTATCTGAAGCCAGATTTAAACTCAGGAAGATGACCTAACTGTCCCATTCCCATTTTACAGATGAGTAAATGGCTTCAAATATATGATCTAAATTAGTCAAGGACAAGGCTAGTGAATGTCAGAGTTCAAATGAGACATCAGATTTCCCATTTCTCTACACTATCAGTGACTCCTGAATTAAATATATATATATATATATATATATATATATATATATATATATATATATATATATATTTGAATATTTAGTCATCTTCAAGGAATGGAAGTGAAGGATGACATATCATTCCTTCTGCCTCAATCCTTTAGTTGACACAAAAGGAAAGCTGGAAGCAGGACTAAACTTTTTAAATCAGTGAAATTAACAAAATAAATTGAACATGGTAGGAAATATCCAGCAAGAGCCACTTCACATAGGCATGAGTATTTTGAATAACTCACTTAGAGACAGAGATATCATTGCCAGTGCTGCAAGTTACTCATTTCAATATGGCAATAGTTAACCCAGCATCATTATTACAAAGATTTGGTCCTAATTGTGTAAGTCAGCAAAAGTTGCTGTTTGAAATTTTTAATTTTCAAAGTTCTGAAGCAGTTATGCCCCAAAATACTTTGGAAACCTTCTAAAATGTAGTGAAGGAATATGCTGATTTTGGCTATAGCACCTGTATACTGGGATGCTTAGCTACCCAAAGGCCCAAATATTTAGCCTTTTCAGCTTTCTAAATTCCCAAAGTTAAAGTTTTTAATCCTGACACCTAAAATGGAAAAGAACAAATTCAGAATCCAAGGAATAATGAATGAAGCCAGGTTTTTATAGGCCCAAATGTTAGACTGAAGGAGGAAGGCCCATGGTCTTTCCCCTTACATCATTGTCCATCACCAAACAGTCAGTACAACCATGATCAGAATAGTCAACAAATGGGTGACGCCAACTAAAGCCTTTTTGAATAGCCCCAGTTCAAGTGTAGCAAATCAGAAAGCTTTCTCCTGATAATGTGATTAGCAAACCAGAAGCGTTTACTGAATATCTATACATCTTCAAGGCTCCCTAAAGCAGTGGTGTCAAACTCAAATAGAGACAAGTATCACTAAACCGTATGTTAGGATCCCTGTGGGCTGCATACTGACTTACAAAACTACATATTTAACATTATGTATGTTGTCTTGTATTTATATTTATTTCATTAAATAATTCCCAGTTACATTTTAATTTGGTTCAGTCTAATTTGTAGAGGTGTGTTTGAAACCTCTGCTATAAGACATGTTGATTATATAAATTTAGAAGAAAGTGCTCCACCAGCTTCATCTAGGTAGGGATACATCTTCAGAGATACTCTATGTATATGCCAGCCCCAGCTAGACTAAGGAAATGATTAAATTGGATTACATTCTAGGCATGGGGGAGAGGGGAGTCAAAAGGTGGAATGAGAGTGAGTATTTCTGCCCAGCATACTCAACACACCTCCTCCATGACAGAATAGAAAACATACCACACCTAATTCTGAGTGGGAGAATGAAGAAAACAATCACCATAAGTCATTTTACAGCCCAGGGCAAGTTAGGAAGATAGAGTCCTGCATACATCGAGAGCAGAGCTGGCCAGGAGCTCAACACAGTGGATTGTTTGGGTAATGGGCATTCCAGTACTCGGGGATGGAAAGAAAGCTGAGACTGAATATCAGGGAAAGAATCACTAGGGCAAAAAGAGATCCTAGGGGACCCTAAACCAGCACTGGAAATGGGTGCCACCTGGTGGCTCTGTCATCCATTAACCAGGTCCAGGTAACAGATCTGAGAGAGAGACAGGAGTAGTCATGAGCAAGAGGATCTCAAGGTGTTTATAGAGCAATGTACAAGTTGCAAAAACTTAGTTATGTGGCCCTTAGCTCTAGAAGAGAGTGGGGACTCAGTTCTAACCTTTATCTCTGCACATAAGCCTGCAGGAAGAATTAGACCAGGAAACCAAGACATGCAGTTCAGTCACTCTGAATCTGTCAAGCCTCACATTGAGCTAACAGTCATTGAGTCCATCAGCAGCCTTCTGAAACTCAACATGCAACCATACATAAACCAGTAGACCCAAACCTGGATTGGAAACTTGCAGAGCTCACACTAGGAGGCCAGTGAAACAGACTCTCCTCAGATTACACCACCATGGAAACACTGAAAACTTTCAGATCCCAAGACTGAGCTGTGGAAATGGCAGAAGGACATAAAAACACAGAAGCTCAGGCCAGAAATCACTCCTCCCTCCCCAAATGAACAGAGTCCAAAAAATAACACAAAATCTACAGTCAAGAAGTGACCTGGAAAAATGAGCAAACAATCAAAAAAAAGAACCTAACCATAGGGGTACTATGATGACAAGAAAGCTCAAGGCACAAACATAAAAAGAAAGATAATTAATTGAAAAAAAATCTATAAACAAAACCTCATGGAAGAATGCAGATTAGACACAAGACCAATAAGAATTCTTATAGGAGTAAGGGCAAAAGAAAATGAGTCAAAAACCAAATAAGAACTGTAGAGGAAAAATGGGAAAAGAAATGAGAGCTATGCAAGAATGTTATGAAAAGAGAAAGAATAGCTTAGTAAAAGAGGTAGAATATATTACTGAAGAAAATAACTCCTTAAAAATTAGAATTGGCCAAGGGAAGCTAATGACTCCACGAGAAACCAAGAAATAACAAAAATAAATCCAAAGGCTGAAAAAATAGGAAAAAATGTGAAATATCTCATAGGAAACACATTTGTAAAACAGATAGCAGATAATTTAAGAATCATGGACTACTTGTAAGCCATGAACAAGAATAGAGCCTAGACATCATGTCTCAAGAAATTATAAAGGAAAGTTGCTCAAATATCTTGGAAGCATAAAGTGGAAATTGAAAGAATCTGCCAGCTGCATCCTGAAAGAAATGAAAACTTCTGGGAATATTGTAGCCAAAATCTAAAACTCTCAGCTCAACTACCAGGTCACAGGCATCGAGAAAGAAAGAATTCAAGTATCATGGAGCCACAATCAGGGTTGCATAAGGTTTAGCAGCCACCACAATAAAGGTGTGGAGGGCTTGGAATCATAATCTGGAAGAGAAAAATGGACAACCTGGGAAACTGCATTTTGCTAAATGACATGATAGACAATGATTTAATATCAATAATGAACGTATATGCACTGAATGCCATAGCATCCATATTCTTAAAGTAAAAGTTAAATGAGTAAAAAGAGAAATAGAAAGCAAACCACTAACAACAAGGGACCTCTATTTCCCCTTCTTGGACTTAAATAACATAACAATAAAATAAACAAGAATAAATTCAGTTAAGATGAATAGAATTTTAGAAAACCTAGGCATCATAGATCTCTGGGGAACATTCAATGGCAATAAAAAGACGTGTACCAGTTTTCAACTATGCATGGCACTTTCAGAAAAATTAACCCTGTATTAGGGCAGAAAGCTTGCACAAACAAATGCAGAAATCTTAAATTCATCTTTTCTGACCACGATGAAATAAAAATTACATTTAATAAAGAAACTTTGAGTTATAAATTAAAAGCTTGAAGGCTGCAAACAAAGCAATATTTAAGAAAAAATTGTATCTCTAAATACTAATACAATAAAATAGAGAAAGAGCAGATCAATGATTTGGGGATGCAACTAGAAAAACAACAACTCAAACTCACTCAATTTTAATATCCAAAAATAGAAATACTGAAAAATCAAAGGAGAGATGAACAAATTTGAAAGTAAAAAAGTGGACTAATAAACAAAACTAGTTGGTTTTTAAACCAATAAATTTGAAAAACCACTGGCCTATTTGATTTTTAAAAAGAAAGAAAAAAACTAAATTACCAGTACCAAAAATTACAAAGGTGAGTTCTCAACTGATGAGGAGGAAATAAAAGCAATTATTAGGAGCTATTTTACTCAACTATATGTGAATACAACTGGCAATTAAAATGAAATAGATGAATAATTACAAAAATATAAATTGCTTGGATCAACAGAACAGGGAATAGAATACTTAAACAATCTTGAAAAAAGAAAAATAATCCATAAGTGTGCTTCCAAGAAAAAAAAACACAAGGACCAGATGGATTTACAAGTGAATTCTATCAAAAACTTAAAGAACAATTCATTCCAATACTACACAAACTGTTTGAAAAAAATAGATAAAGGAGTCCAACCAAATTCTTTCTATCATGCAAATATCATCTTGATACCTAAACCAGATAGGGTAAAAACAGAGAAAGAGAACTAGACCAATTTACTTAATAAATACTAATGTAAAATTAAGTAAAATACTAGTAAGGATACTACAGTAATATATTACAAAGACCATACACTATGACTAGGTTGAATTTATACCAGGAATATAGAATTTATACTAAGAATGGTTCAGTATTAGTGTAGTTAAATACTAGGAAAACTATAATCATAATTGACCATATCAATAACAAAAATGACAAAAATCATACGATCATTTCAGTAGAGTCATAAAAATATTTGATAAAATACAACACTAATTCCTATTAAAAACACTAGAAAGCACAGGAATAAATGAAGGAAAGGGGCATAGCAGTACCAGATCTCAAGCTAAAATCCAAAGCTGCAGTCACAAAAAAATTTGATACTATATAAGAAACAGAGAGACTGATCAATGGAAAAAATTAGGTATATAATATACAGAAGCAAATGAGCATAGTAAATCTTGTGTTGGATAAACCCAAAGATATCAGCTCTTGGGACAAGAACTCACCATTTGACAAAAAATGCTGGGAAAACTTGCAAGAAGTCTGGCATACATTGAGATCAGAGCTGGCCAGGAGCTCAACACAGTGGATTGTTTGGGGAGTGGACATTCTAGTACCCAGGGATTGAAAGAAAGCTGAGACTGGACATCAGGGAAAGAATCAATCTGGCAGAAAGCAGGCAGAGACCAACATCTCACACTATATACCAAAATAAACTCAAAGTGGGTACATGATTTAGACATAAGCAAATTAATGGAGTAAGGAAGAAATTACCTGTCAGGTCTATGGAGAGGAGGAGAGTTCTTAACCAAATGACATATAGAGAAAGTCATGGGAGAAAAAAATGAATATTTTTGATTACATATTTTTTTAAGTTTTTGCATAAACAAAACCAATGCAGCCAAAATTAGAAGAAAAGCAGGAAGCTGGGGTGGGGGGAGAATCTTCTAAGTATGTTTCTCTGATAAAGGTCTCATTTCTAAAATATATAGGGAACTGAGTTAGTTTTATAGAAATGAGAGCCATTCCCCAATTGATAAGTGGTCAAAGCATATGAATAGGCAAATTTTAGAAAAAGAAATCAAAACTATCAATAGCCATATGAAAATATGCTCTAAATTACTGATAATCAGAGAAATGCAAATTGAACTACTCTGGTTAATACCCATCAGATTGGCTAAGAGGACAAAAAAAGGACATGCCATAGGAGATGTGGAAAACCAGGTACATTAATAGTAGAGCTTTCAACTGGTCCAGCTATTTAGGAAAGCAATTTGGAACTATTCCCCCAAAGCTCTTAAAACTGCATATCCTTTGATCTAGCAATACCATTACTAGGGCTATATACCAAAGAGATTAAAGAAAGAAGAAAAGGACCTATATGTACACAAATATCTATAACAGCTCTTTTTGTAGTAGCAAAGAATTAGAAACTGTGGGGATGCCCATCAACTGGGGAATGGCTGAACAAGTTATGATATAGTAATGTGATGGAATGCCATTGTACTATAAGAAGTGATTTAAAAAAAAAAAAACTGGGAAGACCTGTGTGAACTGATACAAAGTAAAGTGAGCAGAATCAGAACAACAACTTACACAGCAATAGTAATGTTGTGAAGATAGTCAACTTTAGAAGATTTAATAACTATAATCAACACAATGACCCACCACAATTCCAAAGAGCCCATGATAAACTGTGTTATCTGCTTCTAGATAGAGAACTGATGGCTTCAGAGTGAAAATTGAAACAATTGTTTTCTCTTTCTTTTTTCTTTTCTTCTCTTTCTGAATATGGCTAATGCAGAAATTTGTTTTGTATCACTCTAAAAAGAAAGAAAATTATTAATTAGTATAATTTTAGAATTTAATCATAGTTTTCTACAAATGTATCATTGAAAGAAATTTGTTTTAATTCCAGGCTAGCTTGATCCTGCTACCGAGGTTGTTTCTGGGCTATCAGGCCCTGTACCCTGCCCCTGCCCTCCTGGCAGTTTCATGTTTGGTTAATTCAAACTAGTGTTTTTTTTTTAATTTTGTTTTTAATTTATGGAATAAAACAAATATTTCCATAACATAATATGAAACTACAAATCTACTATGGACAACTTGCTATTGCTTTCAAACATGCAATAAAATTATCATGTAAATTTCTTTTTTTCCTCCCTCCACACCCTAGCGACAGCTATCATTAGACCCAATACATACACACATATACACATACATGCGTACATACACACATATACACATATATACATATACATGTTAAATTGTTTTATAGATATTTTTATTTATCATTTCTTTCTCTGGATGCAGATAGCATTTTCCTTCATATTTCCTTTATACTTAATTTGGGTATTTATAATATTCAGAAGAACTTATTTGCTCAGTCATTCTTAAAACAATATTGTTGTTACTACATACAGTGTTTTCTTGATTCTACTCATTCCACTCTTCATTACTTCATGCTACTCCTTCCATGTTTTTTCCTAAAATCATTTTTCTAAAATCTCATCATTTCTTATATCACAATAGTATTTCATCACAATCACGTGCCACATTAGTTTAAAGAAAACATACATATGTGTTTAATCTATTTTCTTTTCCTTTGTTTTTAGTCTAAAATGGAGGAAATAAATATTGTTAGTCTTCATCATCTCAGTACTATTGGTCCCTTCCTACCTTTCTAGTCTTCTTATCTTTTTACTCCCCTCAATGCATGCTATGAAGCAGCCATGCTGGCTTACTTGCAGATCTAAGAAAATTACATTCCCTCTCCCTTTTCTTTGACTTTGCCATGGCTATCCCCATCCCCAGGAATGTTCAACCCCCTCACTTCTGCTTCTTAGTTTCCCCGGCTTCCTTCAAAGCTCCACAGAAATTCCAGCTTCTGCAGGCAGCCTTTCCCTCTTCTCTGAGCTGCTAGTACATTTCCCCTTACAGAATACCTTTGCCTACTTATTATGTGTCTACCTCATTCTTTACATATCATTTCCCCCACTAGAATATAGCTCCTTGTGGGCAAGGACTGCCTTTTGCTTTTCTTTGTATGCCCCATGATTAGAACAGTTCCTAGAATAGAACAACTGCTTAATATTTGCTTGTTGACTAATTGAATAACTGCATGAATGAGTGCTACAGTACTAAAGGATGCACCCATTTGTTTCTGCTCTTCATTTTTCTCTCCTCCTAATCTTGGGCTCTTCTACTCCTAAACCCTCTCAGTCAACAACCAGCACTATAATTTTTCTGGCACTCTCTTTGCCTTTAGTGTCTTCCTTCTTCGTCCCTTTAACAACAAAGGCAGAATTTCTTCATGCAAAGGTGAATGGGGTACCTGGACTCCCTTGTGAGAGAAAGAGACCTACCAACTACTGAAGGCATCAAAATCCCTTGCCCAGCACCTTGGTTGAAGTCTGAGATGCTCTTGGCAAGGCACAGAGAGGAACAGTGATGTAGACAAAAGAAACCATGAGTCTCGTAGCAGCTTTGCCAAAAATCATCTTCCTTCTCTGCCCCTCAGCTTCCTTCTCTTTGTAATAAGAGATCTGGAATAAATTATCTTTATGTTTCTTTACAGTAGGCTCTAACATTCAGTGGTGGTAAATCACTAATTTATGAGATAAATCAGCAATCCATGAAAATCATTGATATATTAGTGTCCCCTGAGGGAAGGCACCAAGGGACCTAACCAGGAATCCTCCATCTGTGCAGTGAGTTTACCACTTCCTGCCACTTCCTCTTTGCCAGCCTCCTCAGGTGAGATAAGGGGCCAGACCTTCTTTCTTTGGGCCTTCTGCCTTCCATCTCCCACTAGGCTCAGTCTGTCCCCTCAGGGGAGGTGGCAAGTTGCCTGGCAGGATATCTCCCATCTGCCCCAAAGCAGTGACTTATATCTGTACCAACACAGTCAATTTCTACCTCCTCCTGAAAGCCCAATCTCCCAACAGAGACATAGAGAACCTCTGGTGAAAAGAGGAGCAGTCTACCCTTTGACTTCAGGTCTTTCATCTCCGACTGCACTTATCCCCTTGATTGGAGAGGAAGTGGAAAGTCAGTGGGAAATGGGACTTCTTTCTCTTACTGTACAAGTTCAACTTCCATCTCCCTCTGTACTCCTTTCCTGCTTGATCTCCACCTTGCCTTTTTTGCTGTTCATTGATTTCAGTTGCGTCTGACTCTTCATGGCTCGATTTGGGATTTTCTTGGCAAAGATCCTGAAGTGGTTTGCCATTTCTTTCTCTCGCTCATTTTACAGATGATGAACTGAGGCAAACAGGGTTAAGTGACTTGCCCAGGGTCACACAGCTAGTGGATGTCTGAGGCCAGATTTGAACTTGGGAAGACTCTTCCTGACTTTAGGTCTTGCACTCTAACCACTGTACCACCTAGATAACCCATTCAGAGAGAAGAACCTCCTATTTGCCCATCTGACCATGTGCCTTCCATCTCATACTGCATTTGCCTCCAGCCTGCATTCAATAATGAACAGTGTCATGCTTGGTCAAACCCCAGCCCCTCTAGATCTTCATCCAAACCCCATTCCCTACCTTACCACCCAATTCCTTATTCCCATCCCCCTCAATTCTCCACCCCCAAAGTTTTGACTGAACACCATCAAGCCCTTCCAGTGTCCTGTTCCAGAGTCAACAAACATTCCTTCATCCTAAATATTTTCCTCTCCCCCTCCTTCCATGTACTAGCTTTTACTGAAACCTGGCTCCTCTATGAGGACACAGCATTCCTGGTCACCATTTTCAATACTGGCTGAACCTTCACTAATTTCCCATGGCTCACTGGTTGAGGAGTAGAAGAGTTGGAATACCTCTTTCTTCTCACTGCTACTTCTAGGTTCTCTCTTACTTCTATTACTCAGTAACCTCTTCTACTTTGAGGTTCATCATATTAATATCTACCACTCAATCAAAATCCTTCTAAATTGTTGTCAACAGATACTCTTCTTCCTTCCTCAATAGTTCAGCTCCTGGCTCACAATTTTTCTCTCCTCCCTAACTCCTGACCCCATACTAGGGCCTTCAACATACAACATACCTCAATCACCCTCAACCTAATCACTTAACATCAGCTACTCCTCCACCCTACCTTAGACACACCCAAAGATCATCATTCTCCTGATCTTGCCATTATCCACAAATGTACCACCACCATGTTCAAGAATTCTGAAATCTCCTTAACTTGCTACAATCTGTTGGATTTTTATCTCTCCCTCTGCCTTCCCTCACAAAACCCTGCTCTTTATCATACCATGACCTGCAGTCCCTTGACTCCTTAATTCTCTTCCAGGCTCCCTCCCCTGCATTAGCCATTCTCTCCTCTTTTCCCAATCTTGACTCCTCAGTGAACTGATTCAACCCTATTCACTGCCTTCCCTTCTTGAATCCCTAGCCTCCTTGCCATATTACAACTATGCTTTGCCATGCCTCAGCCTTGGATCACTCCTATAATTTACTGCCTTTATCCTACACACATATTGCTGAATGAAGGTGGAGAAAATCATGAAACCATTCTGACTTGGTCTACTACAAATTTATGTCATACAACCTCAACTGCACTCTCTTTGCTGCTCAGCAATACTACTATACCTCCCTTATTAATTCATCAGCTCATACTCCAAACAGGTTTTTCCAAACCTCTTCATCTCTCCTAAAATCTCCTCCTCTCCCAACACCCCCCTCCCTCACTGTCTTAGTTAATGCCCTTACTTTATATTTTATAGCAAAAAAAGGTGCCATTTGCCATGGGCTCTCACTTTTCTCCCTTCCTCATCTCCTAACACTCAAATTTTTTTGCCATTATCTCCTCCTTTACCTCTGTGTCACATGTTGATGTGGCCTTACTCATCAATTCTGACTCCACTGCCTTTTCAAGAAATCCTATGGCATCCCATTTCCCCAACATAATACCCTTTCTGTCATCCCCACCAGATCACTTATTTTCAATCTCTCCCTGACTGCTGCTCATTCCCTACTGCCTACAAACATGCCTATGTCTACTCTATCCTGAAAAAAACTTTCATTTTATTCTTCCATCTACACCAACTGTCATCCTATACTTCTTACAGGATGTAGCTAAACTCAAAAAGGCTGTCTACAATAGGAGTCTCTGTTTTCTTTTCTCTCACTCTGTTATTAACCCTTAACAATCTGGATTCAAACCTTATCAGTCCAGAACAAAGTTCTCTCCATTTACCAGCAATCATAATTGCCAAATTCAATGGTCTTTTCTCAATCATCATTCTCCTTAACCTCCTTGCAGCCTTTGATTCTATTGATAGCCTTTGTCTTTCTTGATAGTCTCTTCTCTCTAGGGTTTCAGGACACTACTCTGACATGATTCTCCTTTATATCTGACTTCTTCTCAGTCGCCTTTGCTGTATCTTAATCCAGATCACAACCTCTAATCATAGATGTCCCTCAAGATTTTGTCCTGGTCCTTCTCTTCTTCCTCTGCACTACTTCACCTGGTGATCTCATCAGCTCCCATGGATTTAATTATCATCTCTATGTTGATGATTCTCAAATCTACCTATTCTGCCCCAGACTCTGCCAGCTTCCAATATCACATCTCCAACTGCCTTTCAGACATCTTGTACTGGATTTCCAGTAGACATCTTAAACTAAACATATCCAAAACATATTTCAGTATCTTTTACCCTAAACACTCCACCCATCCACCTTTCCTATTTCTGTAGAAGGCAGCATCATCCTCCACTCCTTCAGACTCACAAGCTAGAGGTCATGTTCAACTCCTCACTGTCTCTCATCACTATCCTGCTTGCTCCTCCTCATATCCAATCTATTACTAAGGTTTATTGATCTCATCGTTGCAACATCTATTGTAGATGTTCTCTCCACTGACACTGCCTCATCACCCCACACCTAGACTATTTCAATAACTTGCTAGTGGGTCTGCCTGTTTCAAATATTTCCCCACTCCAATCCATCATCCATTCAGCCTCTAATAGTGATTTTCCTGAAGTGTGAGTCTGATCATGTCACTCCTCTACTAAAGAAATTCCAGTGGTTCTCTATCACCTCCAGGATAAAATACAAAATGCTGTCTTTGGCATTTCAAACACCTTCATAACCTAGAACTTTCCAGTCTCCTTAAACCATACTCTCCATCACCTAATTTTTGATCCAATGACACTGGCCTCATGGCTGTTCCATGAACAAGATACTCCATTTCTTAGCTCCAGGTATTTTCTCTGGCTGCCCCCCATGCCTGGAATACTCTCTTTCTTTGACTCTGTCTGCCAGCTTCCCTAGATTCCTTTAAGTCCCAACTAAATCCCCACCTTTTACAGAAAGTTTTTCCCAATCCCTCTTAACTCTAGTTCCTTCTCTCTGTTACTTCCCATTTATCCTGTAAATAGCTTGCTTGTACACATTTGTTTTCAGACTTTCTCCCCTAGTAGATTGTAATCTTTTTGAGAGCAGGAACTGTCTTTTGCTTCTTTCTGTAACCCCAGAGCTTAGCACAGTGCCTGGCAAATAGTAGGTGCTTAATAAGTGTTTGTTGATTGACTGGTATTAAAAAGTAATTTGCTAAGTAGTACAGGGGAGTGAGGAATACCTAAATTCAAATACAGCCTCAGACACTAGCTGTGTGACCTCGGGCAAGTCACTTCGCTTCTTTCTGCCTGTTTCCTCAAATGTAAAATGAGGATAATAATAACACTTCCCTCTCAGAGTTGTTGTGAAGATCATATGAGATAATATTGTAAAATGCTAAGTGCAGTGTCTGGCACATAGTATGAGCTATATAAATGCTAGCTATTATTGTTATTATTAATAAATGCTGCTGAAATTATTCAGGGAAGCTATGTATTTTTCCCTCCTGAAATGGGATAAAAATACTATAAATACTTGTGAGACATGACTAAATATTCCGGGAGAAAATTTCCTAAAGCCAAATATTATAACGGGTTTAGTACTACTTTTTCTCTTTCCTCATCCATGAGCTCTAAGAGCTTCATCAAAGCAAATAATTCACTTGCTGCCACATTGTAGCTATGTGTTGCACATACATACATATTTGATAAGAGTTGTTTTTCATATAATACGTTTCTTGTGTGTGGTGTTAATATGATTAAAGATGTTCCCCACTCATTAATACCCTTAATAAGCCTCAGGTAGAGCTACTAAAGGGAAGCTTGATTAGGGAGGCTTGTTTGTAGTAAGGCCCATACCCTTTTTCTAATTAGGTCACAAGAGGCATGAAGCCCTTGGGCTCTAAAAAGGGTATGTATACCCTGAGGGTAGCTGTTAAGAACTCAGAACTACAAGGGCTCTAAGAACTTCAAGTTCTCAGGACTTCAGGAAGAGAGGACACAGGCAAGCAGACAACCAGGATTTGTGAGTGAATGTTTACAGGAAGTCATCAGCAGAGGGGAAGGATACAGGGTGGATTGGCTCCCTGCTGTGATATTTTGTTTTAATCTTGCTGTTATAGTGAAGTGGACTTACTAGTCTTGGGATATAATTGCTGCTATGTTGAATTGGAGTTATTGGTTCTGGGATTTGATCCTCTGGTGTCTGAATAAATGTTTTACATCTTCTACCTTCTATATAGAGACTATGTTATCTTCTGCAATACAGAATTATATAGGCATATTCATGGTCACCATCAATATTGTGATACTTGCTTTATAGATACATTGTGTCCTTTTGTGTTGGTGAGCAAAATGGGCTCTTAGCACTTAGTTCAACCAAGTGCCCTTGAAGAGTTTGGCTTTTGTTTCCTTTGAGTAATTCAGTGTATTTCATTGAGACTTACTAGGTGCTAAGCCCTAGGCCCAAACCCCTATTAGGTATAAAACCTATGTGGGTGCGGATTGGTAACTAAGGTGGGGCCCAAGGTGGGGCTAACTAAGGGGAGGTGCTAACTCCAGAGCCAATCATAGGAGCCTAAGTTCTGGTCATTCAGATGATGTTTGATGATGTCTGAAATGCTTTAAGAAAAGAAGACAGAGCCATTTGCGCAGGCCTCTCACTTGCAGTGTTGCTGATGTGAAGCCTCTGAGCAGCTGTAGCTAAGAGCCCTCCAGCTTGTAACCTGGATGCTGAGACCTTGTTAAACTCTGGTAACTATTTATTGGGATTTGAATCAGACGAGGTCTGTCTGCCAATGTTTGTACTTTGTTTGTATTTTGTTCTGAAGTTCAGGGTGCTGGTCTTTTCCCCTGAACTAAGTGAATGATATTTGTAAGCTGAATTTAAAGTAAGCTTGCGAACCCTTTAACATTGCTTTCCTTACTAAAACAGATCAAAAGAACCTGGGTGCTGGTAGCATGCTTGTTGTGGGGTTTGTGTTGGTCTTTCACCCCCACAACAGCTGCTAGCCAGATTGTTGAAACACCTTTTTAAGAAAAAAAATACCATTAATATTTCTGAAGACACTGGGTGAAGAAGTCCCAGAGTTAAATTCAGGAAATCCTATGTTCAAATTCCACCTATGATACTGATCAGCTATGTAGCTAGGTGGCACCTTACACAGAATGCTGAACCAGGAGTCAGGAAGACCTGAATTCAAATCCTGCCTCAGATAGAATTACTTGCTATGTAACCCTGGGCAAGTCATTTAATCTTTTTTTTTTCAGTTTTAGTGTCCTCATCTGTAAAATAAAGATAATAATAGCACCTACCTTGCATGGTGGTTGTGAAGATCAAAAGAGTTAACATTGTGAAGTATGTTTTCAAACCTTCAAGCTCTACATACATGTTGTTTTGTTGTTGAGGTTGCTGTATTATTACTATTATTAGTGAACATGGGCAAATCACTTAACTCCTCTGATCCTCAGGCAACTTAATATGATCCTATGCTATGGATGGTTTGTGATTTTCATCTGTATATGACACAACCCATATGTGGTACCATACAAAGTAAGGTAAACTTTGAGCTTACAGTATCAGAGAGATATGCACTAAGCTAATCTGAATAAGATCATAAAACAAAGCACACTGAATGTCAATATTTTATAAACTCAAGAATAGAAACTACTTGGGGAAGAACTCTTGGGAAAAGTGGAAGGGAGCATGACAGAAAATAAATTTACACCAGCATTTATACCACACATCACAAGAAGTTCCAAATGGATAATCAACTTTTTAAAAAGTTACATTATAAAAAATGGAGGAAAAGGGATGGAGGTATCTGTTACAACTAGTGCTAGGGGGATTTCATAACCAAAGAAGGGATAAACATGAGAAAAGATAAATAGATAATTTTAATTACATGAAATTGAGATTTTGCATGAAAAAAAGATACAGCTAGGATAAAAAGGGAAACTCAAATGAGGAAATAATGTGTGCATCAAATATCTCTGATGAGGTCTAGCATCCAAGATATATAGGAATTAACCCAACTATTTGAGTCTGAGAGCTATTCCCCAATAATTTTCAACTTCCATAAAGCTGGAAAATTATCAGCCTCATCAGCACTGTACTATTTAACTAAAACAATATAATGCTATCATCGTCTATTCAATTCCAGCTCCTCTCACTGTCTAGTCACAGGACTTGTCCAAGACGTGTATTGATGGACTATTGTTAGTCCATCTAACTACTTGTCATCGTCTGTGCAATAGACCTATTTTGTACAGTCATTTTTTTCTGATTTAGATTACTACACCAGTCTCTTGAGCAGCCCTGGATAATTGGTCAGAGAATACGAACAAACATTTCTCAAAAGAACTGCAAATTATTTATAAAGTTATGAATGTTTGCTCCAAAATATTAAAAATATTTATTATATAAGGTAAAACAGCTCTTGGGTTTTACCCCTCATCCAACAGACCGGCGGGGATGAAAAAATATGGAAATTGTTGGTGTTGGAGAATTGTGGGTAGACAGGCACCACAATATCAGGGGAGCCATGAACTGGTCCAGCTATTCTGGGTTGGAGATAATTAGAAATGAGATTTTAAAATTACTGAAGTTGCCCAGAGATCTTACTGCTAGGTATCTACCCCTAAGGAAGCAAAGACACAAAGGTCCCATGGATACCAGAATATTCTTAGCAGAACTCTTTTTGTGGCAGCAAAGAACTAGAAACAAAGTGGTTGCTCATTGCTTAGGGAATGGCTAAACGAACTGTAGTACCTGAATGGAATGGAATATCATTGACTCACAAGAAATGATAAGTATGAAGAATTCATAGAAACATTGGAAAACTTACGTGAACGGGTACTGAGAGAAGTAAGTGAAACCAGGAAAACAAGATGCACAGTGATTTCAACAACGTAAGTTGAAAGAAGAATAAGTTAATCTTGAATGTTGTGTGGTTTTAATGACCAAGTCTGGCCCTACATAAGGGCTGAAAAAATGTGCTTTTCACTTTTCATCACAAAATGCTGGATACTGTCAGATATGGTTTATGTGCTGACTGCTTGTGTCAAATTTGTTAGCTTTTTTGTATTTATTTATGTATGTACTTGCTATTGCTTTCTTTACTACACACACACACACACACATGTAGATATAGTGTATATAAATGTATAATATATACCTATTTATGGTAAAGAAAGGAAGAGGGAAAATACATTTAGAATAAATGTGATATAAAAAGTAAATAAATCAATTAAATTTAAAATGATATATTAGGTACAAGCAAAAAGGTAAGTGCCTAGGGATGAGATGGATGAAGAGTTAGGAGAGGAGTAAAAAATAGGGCGTTGATGTTTGGGGCTTTTGGTAGAGAAGGACCTGGAAGTTGATGAAGTATTAGCTCACCAGCTGTTTCTCCTTTCAATTTAATTTTATTTTTTGAAATTGAGTCTCTCCATCTTTCATAGGTTGGAATTGTAGTGGCCACTTGCAGGCTAATCTCACTGCTGATTGGCACAAAAGCTTTAACTTGTTTTATTTTCAACCTAGGCAGCCTGGTAGAATAAAGGAAGGAAGGAAGGAAGGAGAGAAGGAAAAAGGGAAGGAAGAAGGGAAGGAGGGAAAGAAGAGGGGAGGAAAAGAGAAAACAAACATTTATTAAGTGCTTACTATGTGACAGACATTGTGCCAAGTGCTTTTCAAATATTATCTCATTTTATCCTCACAACCATGCTGCATGGTGGGCTCTGTTATTAATCCCATTTTACAGATGAGGAAGCTAACACAAACAGAAGTTAAGTGAAATGCCCAGGGTCACATAAGTAGTAAACATCTTAGGCTATATTCGAACTCAAGTCTTCCTGACTCCAGTCCAGACTCTATCGACTGTGCCACCTAACTGATGACTCACCAAATTGGAACTGGATTTCATATAGGTAGATAGCTCATTAGCTTTGACCCTAATTCTGTTCAGAACTTCCAAACTCAAGCAATCCACCAGCCTCAACCTCCTCAATAGAAGGGACTATAGCTATTATTTCTCTTGACGAGGTAAGATTAGAATGGGTCAGTAGTCCTATACTATAACAGAAGACAGAGATAGAAAAGGAGAGGATGCAAGAATTTAATTGATTGGTTAGAAGTATTAATATCAACTGTTTCTTTCCCCATCTAGCTTCTTCTATCCTAGCAAAGAAAGCATTTTTTGAAACAATCAGATACTCCCTGACAATTAGAGCTGCCCAAATGTGTGATAGATTGCTTCCATAGTTGAGAAGTTCCCTGTCATTGGAGGTCTTCAAGTAGAGACCAGCTAATCAGTTGTTAAAGATGGTTTAGAGGGCTCATGCTTTAGGTAAGCTTTGTACCTGATGACTCTGAGTCCCCTTCTGTCTTTAAGATTCTATGAGGCTTGTCTTGGTAGCAATGCAGAATATTTGGAAGCACACAAGAAAATACTGGGATATATAATGGAATGAGTTCTACACCTGGCATCACAAGGAACCTAGGCTTGAATTCCAGCTCTAACACTTTGTATGTGACATTGGACTTAAACTCAATGAGCCTCAGTTTTCTCATTTGTTAAAAGGAGATCATAAGAACACTTGCAAAGAAAATTATTTGTGGGGGAGGAGCCAAGATGGGGCCTGGAAAGCAAGGACTTGCTTAAGCTCTCCCCCAAATCCCTCCAAACACCTGTAAAAAATGACTCTGAACAAATTCTAGAGCTGCAGAACCCACAAAATAGCAGAGGGAAACAGGTCTCCAGCCTAGGAGAGCCTGCATGGTCACCAGGAAGGGTCTATCGTGTAGTGCTGGAAGTGGAGCACAGCCCATGTTGGGCTGTGCCAGGACAGACCAGACTGGGAGTCAGCCAGCAGAACAGGCCCTAGGGCCATGAATCATTGAGCTGTGGCAGTTATCAGACTTCTCAAGCCACAAACGCCAAAGAGCAGGTTAGTGGAAAACTGCGATTGAGTTCAGAGTGGTCCGGCCACCAGCCCTGTGGGTGGTGGAGGTGATGCAGCAGTGGTGGTGGCAGCAAGCAGGAAGCTCCTGAGGCTGCTCCCAGAGCTCCAGTGTCAGAAGTGTCCTGAGTCCCTGGCTCACACAGTGGGAGGAGTCTAGCAGCCAATCAGAGCGGGAAATGCAAGGAGCACTTTGTGGGCACAAAGGAAGGTTCTCTTGCTGTGCGCTGCTTGGATCTGTATTGTGGTCCTGGTTGGTGGTTCTTTGGGGAGGAGGAGTGCTGGTGTGACAGAGCCTGGGGTGGCAGTGGAGTAGAAGTAGCTCTGAAAACTGCAGTGCTTGGACCCTAAAGCTTGGGACAAAGTACTCTCTACTCTACAAGCAGTTATACCCTGACAAAAAGCTCAAGGGTCAAGTAGTTGGCTGGGAACATGAACAGGCAGTGAAAATGAACTCAGACTCAAACTCAGACTCAAACTTAAACTTTAGATTCCTTTTTTGGTGACAAAGAAGATCAAAACATACAGCCAGGAGAAGTCAACAAAGTCAAAAAGCCTACATCAAAAGCCTCCAAGAAAAACATGAATTGGTCCCAGGACATGGAAGAGCTCAAAAAGGATTTGGAAAAGCAAATAAGAGAAGTAGAGGAAAATTGGGAAGACAAATGAGAGAGATGCAAGAAAACAATGAAAAACAAGTCAGTGACTTGCTAAAGGAAACCCCAAAAATACTGAAGAAAATAATACCGTAAAGAATAGACTAACCCAAATGTCAAAAAGAGCTCCAAAAAGCCAATGAGGAGAAGAATGCCTTGAAAGGCAGAATTAGCCAAATGGAAAAGGATGTCCAAAGACCACTGAAGAAAATACCACCTTAAAAATCAGATTGAATTCTCAACCCACAAACACCAAAGACAACAGAGAAGGTTAGTGGGAAATGCTGCAGGGACAGAGTGAAGGAGTTCGAGGTTCAGCCACCACCCTGGGGTCAGCTGAGGTGGTGCAGCTACAGAACTACAGCTGCAGTTGTTTCTGGTCCCAGGCCCACCTGGTGGGAGGAATTAAGTGGCGGATCAGAGCAGGAGTAAACAGCCCGCTTAAGATTTTCATCAGGTCTGGGTTGGTGGTTCTTGGGGAAGGAGGAGTGCTGGTGTGGCAGAGCTGGCTGTATAGAAATGGCTCTGAAAACAACAGCGCATTCCCTCAAGCTTGGAACAAAGTACTCTTTACTCTACAAGCAGTCATACTCTGACAAAAAACTCAAGGGTCAAGTAAGTTGGCTGGGAACATGGCCAGGCAGCGACAATGAACTCAGATTCAGTCTCAGACTTTGTAATCTTTCTTTGGTGACAAAGAAGACCAAAACATACAGCCACAAGAAGTCAACAAAGTCAAAGAGCCTACATCAAAAGCCTCCAAGAAAAACCTTAATTGGTCTCACAGCATGTAAGAGCTCTAAAAGGATTTGGAAAAGCAAGTAAGTAGAGGAAAAATTGGAAAGAGAAATGAGAGTGGGGTGAGAAAACCGTGAAAAACAAGTCAATGACTTGCTAAAGGAGACCCAAAAAATACTGAGGAAAATACTGAAGAAAACAACACCTTAAAAAAAAGACTAAGTCAAATGGCAAAAGAGCTCCAAAAAGCCAATGAGGAGAAGAATGCCTTGAAAGGTAGAATTAGCCAAATGGAAAAGTAGGTCCAAAAGACCATGGAAGAAAATATTACCTTAAAAATTAGATTGCAGCAAGTGGAAACTAGTGACTTGACAAGAAATCAAGATATTATGAAACAGAAACAAAGGAATGAAAAGGTGGAAGACAATATGAAATATCTCATAGGAAAAACCACTGACCTGGAAAATAGATCCAGGAGAGATCAAAAGAATAAGAGAGATTAAAGAAAAAAACACTTTTTTTTTTTTGCTGTTCAGTAGGGCAGTTGGGGTTAAGTGACTTGTCCAAGGTCACACAGCTAGTACATGTGTCAAGCGTCTGAGGCCAGATTTGAACTCAGTTCCTCCTGACTCTAGGGCTGGTGCTCTAGTCACTGCGCCACCTAGCTGCCCTCAGGAGAGATAATTTAAAAATTATTGGACTACCTGAAAGCCACGATCAAAAAAAGAGCCTAGTTATCATCTTTCAAGAAATTATCAAGGAGAACTGCCCTGATATTCTAGAGCCACAGGGTAAAATAGAAATTGAAAAAATCCGCAGATCGCCTCCTCAAATAGATCCCAAAAAGAAATCTCCTAGGAATATTGTCAACAAATTCCAGAGCTTCCAGATCAAGGAGAAAATACTGCAAGCAGCCAGAAAGAAACAATTTGAGTATTGTGGAAATAGAATCAGAATAATACAAGATCCAGCAGCTTCTACATTAAGGGATTGAAGGACTTAGAATACGATATTCTGCAGGTCAATGGAGCTAGGATTAAAACCAAGAATCGCCTACCCAGCAGAACTGTGTATCATGCTCCAAGGCAAAATATGGATTTTCAATAAAATAGAGGACTTTCAAGCTTTCTTAGTGAAAAGATCGCAAGGGACTTACTAAAGTTGAACTGTTTTGTTTACATTCCTACATGGAAAGATGACGTGTATGATTCATGAGACCTCAGTATTAGGGTAGCTGAAGGGAATATGCATATATATATGTGCATATATATATGTATGTATGTATATATGTATGTGTGTGAATATATATTTGTGTGCATATATATATGTACATATATATATGTATATATAGACAGAGGGCACAGGGTGATTTGAATATGAATGGATGATATCTAAAAAAAATCAAATTAAGAGATGAGAGAGGAATATATTGAGAGAGGGAGAAAGGGAGAGATAGAATGGGGTAAATTATCTTGCATAAAAGCGGCAAGAAAAAGCAGTTCTGTAGGAAGGGAAGAGGGGGCAGGTGAGGGGGAATGAGTGAATCTTGCTCTCATTGGATTTGACCTGAGGAGGGAATACCATACACATTCAATTGGGTATGTTACCCCACAGGAAAGAAGGAGGAAGAAGATAAAAAAGGGGGAATGATAGAAGGGAGGGCAGATAGGGGGAGGAGCTAATTAAAAACAAACACTTTCGAAAAGGGACAGGGTCAAGGGAGAAAATACAATAAAAGGGGGTAGGTTAGGAAGGAGCAAAATATAGGTAATCTTTCACAACATGAGTATTGTGGAAGGGTTTTACATAATGATACACATGTAGCCTATGTTGAATTGCTTGCCTTCTTAGGATGGGTGGGTGGGGAGGGAAGAGGGGAGAGAATTTGGAACTCAAAGTTTTGAAAACAGATGTTCAAAACAAAAAAAAATTAAACAGAACTAAAGGAATGAAAAAAGGAAGACAATGTGAAACATCTCATTGGAAAAACCTGGAGAATAGATCCAGGAGAGATAATTTAAAAATTATGGGACTATCTGAAAGCAATGATCAAAAAAAAGCCTAGACATCATCTTTCAAGAAATTATCAAGGAAAACTGCCCTGATATTCTAGAACCAGAGGGTAAAATAGAAATTGAAAGAATCCACTGATTGCCTCTTGAAAAAGATGCCAAAAAGAAAACTCCTAGGAATATTGTCACCAAATTCCAGAGTATCCAGGTCCAGGAGAAAATACTGCAAGCAGTCAGTTTTAAAAGCAGATGCTCAAAAAAAAGTTGCTTTTGCATGCAGCTGGGAAACAGGATATATAGGGAATGGGGCATAGAAATCTATCCTGCCCTACAAGAAAGAGGAAAGGGAATGGGGGTGGGGAATGGGGTGACAGAAGGGAGGGCTAACTGGGGAATGATGCAATCAGAATATATGCCATATTGTAATGGGGGGTGAGGGTAGAAATGGGGAGAAAATTTGTAACTCAAAATCTTGTGGAAATCAATGTCGGAAACTAAAATATTAAATAAAAATGATAAAATTAAAAAAAGAAAAATTATTTGTGAACCTTTAAAAGCAAAATATGATTTAGTGTAAGATATTTATCTTGATTTTCCTCTCAGATTGGTAGCCTAGGAATTCAAAAAGAATTTTTAGGGAGGCAGTGAAATACAGTAGCATGACCACTGAACTTGAAGTCATGGGACTTAAGTTCAAATCCCATCCCATTTATACCACTTACTACTTATGGGACCTTGAGCCAGCACTTAACCTTTCTAGGCCTCAGTTTTCTCATCAGTAAAATGGGGATTTGGGCTATATACCTGCTAAAGTTCCTTCCCGTTCTAAATCTGTGACCTATAAGTAAATACTATAGTCTGGAGAAATGTCATGAAAGGCTTTAAAGTAAAGTCACACAATGAGCTGTAGCTTCTCAAAGAGGAATGTGGCTTGTTCCAAGGAAAAAGGAAGAGAAAGAAGACAAATCATGATGATGGTGATGATGATTGTGGTGGTGATGATGGTGGTGGTCTTTAGATGGCAGACCTGAGATCTCATCATTGTGGGCACTCTCCCCACCAGTGCAGATAGAAAATTATCTATCAATTCTCATTCTGCATGTCCATATCCTCTCCTAGAGTATCCATACCATGTGTCATAGGATCCTTCAATAGTGTGCAAATGTCAGTGGAACCCTTAAGCTATTTATTTATTAACACTTTGACTACATCAATAAACATTTTATCTATCGATAGGCACTATGTGCCAGGCACTGTACACCCCACCATCCTTGTCTAGTTACAGAAGTCTCTGGAGTTGTCTCTAACACTGCTTCTTCAATAAAAATCATTATTGATGGTGTCCTGCAGCATCAATCAGTCACCAAGCATTTAGTAAGCACCTACTATGTACCAGACAACTGTTCTTGGTGCCAGATGGTACAAAGTATAAAAATTAAATAACCCCTTCTGTCAAGCTTTCAAGAGACAGCATGTAAATATAAATGTGCATATAGAATAAATGCCAAATAAATACACGGTAATTGCATATGAGAGAAGGGAAGGGAAGCACTAGCATTTGGGGGAGGGTCGGGAAAGGCTTCAGGCAAAGGTGATGATTGAGATGCATCTTGGACTAAGGGGTCCCTTGAAGAAGAGTTGAAGAGAAGTGAATTCTAGGAATGGGAGATGGCCAGAGCAAAGCAATGAATAACAGAGTTGGAGAACCCTGTACAAAGAAAAAAGCAAAGGTCAGTTTGCCTGGATCATAAACTACAGGAAGAAGAGTAATGTATAACAAGACTGGAAAGATAGAACATGAGTTTTTGTACCTCTCTGAGCTATCTGTAGTTTTCATTCTCCAGAGATCTTGATGGGGTGTTATTCATGGTAACATAGCTTAAACCAAAGATTTTTTTTATCTGAGAGGGATACAATTAAGGATGATTGAAATCCCTGTACTGTTGAACAGCTTTATCATAATCTAGTCTTGTGCAGGAATATACCAGTAATTATTTAACAATTGACCCTTGGGGAGGGGAATGTAAGCAGGACACACTTTTAAATTTCATCTGCATTATTAATATTTTCTCTATCACTTTCTTCAGTCTAGCCAATCAGTAAAATAAAGTGTACCCTCGGTTCTGACGTGAGACAAAGGAAGACTCCCAGCAAACAATATTGTTTTTTTTCAATGTTCCTTCATGGACTTATATTCCTAAGAATGAGAGGCAACAGAAAATAAGGAGTTTTGGGATAAGAACACAACAAAAGAAATGAGGTTATAGGCATGAGGGAAAAATGGACCAAAGTGGGAGAAATAGATGAATATAAAGAGATGAACAATTTAAGTAAACTCAAAGAACTAGGGATAGGAAAAGCAAATGAAAAGGGAAGGAGAACCAGTAAGCTGGTAAAGATAACAAAAGATAGAAACAATAAGTTTTGGGTGAGGCACGTTAATATACTATTGGAGTCTCTGTAAATTGGTCCAACCATTCTGGAAAGTTGTTTGGAATGCTGCTAAAAATGTTACTCAAATATTTGTACTTTCACACAAAGATCTCACTTCCAGGCATATGTTATAGAGTTGTCAAAGATATAAAGAAAAGTCTCATATGTACCAAAATCTTATTAACAACACTTTATTGTGGTAGCAAAGAATGGGAAACCATGTAAATGCCCATGGACTGAGGAATGATTAAACACAGTGTGGACATAAATGTAATAGGATATTATTCATTTGTTCCTGTGACACTATTCTGTTTTAACAACAATAACAACAACAACAATTATGTTGTAAGAAATGGTGACCAAGAAGATTTCAGGGGATGGTAAGAAGACATATAAAATGACAGAGTGATATAAGCTGAACAATAAAAACAATTTACCCAATGACTATGGCGATGCAACTGGAGAGAACGCTAAACTTAAGCTAAATGCTACATAATTTTAATGACCTCACTGAGTCCTAAAAACAGTGCCTCTCTGCAGTTGTGGAGAACTATGGGTGTGGAATGTACAGTGCATTGTAGGCATTTAATATCTTTCTGACTGACTCTATCAGAATCAGTTGATGCCATTTATTTCCTTAAAGACTTTGGTAATTACATTTGGTTGGTTGATTTTGCTGAACTGGCTTTTTGCTCCTTTTTAAAATCTTTTTACAAGAAAAGACTCCTGAGGTAGTAGTGGTGGGGAAGAATAAATTTGGAAGTGAAGGGGCTATAAATACAAAAGATCCCAATAAAAATAAAAGAAAAATTTAACAAAATAAAATAAAGAGGGTATTATAAAATGGTAGCAAATCTATGCCATTATATTTCTATTCATTATCCCCTTTCCAATTTCAACTAAAAATATTTTTCTGATATTCTGATTCTGTTGGGTCTCACACCAAGTTTTATGAAGATTCATTTCCCTCTCCACTACTTTTTTCTGCTTGGTTGTATGACCTTGCTCTTACTCTTCTTTTTAATCTTTTATGTTTAGAAATAGTTGTATTTGTATTCTATGTTTCTCCATTTTGCAGGTAGAAGAGCTTCTGAGTTGTTTTGGCTTCATTATTTTGATGGGTGATTAACATTGGTTAAATTTATCTAGTAAAAGGAAATAAGGGTAAATTTCCTTAATTTTGTCTATTTCTAATTTTTTATTTCTTTTTTCACTTTTTTTCTTATTTCACATTTTCTTTCAGAGTGAATAGATCAATGAGATTGGTCATTTTGGAACTGTTGTAATTGTAGTTAGTAACTCCTCATCTCCCTGTTTTCTTTTTGACTCAATGTTAATTTTGACCTTTAATGTAACCAACTGATTTTAATGTACACAAACAGCCAATTGTGAAATGTCTTCAAGGCTGATAGTAATTGCCTATCTTTTAATATATAGTAAGTTTCATCTTTTTATGCTGCTGTTGTTCAGTGTTCACCATGTCCAGAGTATCTTTCTTCTTGAAGAAAGTTTTCACCACATACTGGCATGTGTTTTTTGGATATTCAGTAAGCTTTTGATCTTTTTTCATTTATTAATTCTGAACCATATATTCTAGCATACTTTTCACCATTTTCCCCTGGGCCCACTTTTATATTGAAAGCACCAAGTGCCACAAGAGCAACTTCGTTGGATCATCTTGCCAAGTTCTTCAAAGACTAGTCCTACTTCTTCAAACTCTTTAACAAAGATTGGTATGTAGAATGCAACTTTCTTCATGTTAGCCCATTAGCTATGCTTATTATGAGTAGTATAAGGCAAGATGACCAAGTGTCCCTTGAAATGGTATTTTCTGTTTCCGGAGAGTGAACAATAAATCCAACTTAACCATTTCCCTTATTAAATTTCTTGGAAGAATCTGTGAACTAGTCTTTCACTAGCTGCAACTTCTTTATTTCTTCTAGTTTCATTTATGGCAAGAATTTCCATAAGGATGTAGTATGTCAACAAACACTCATCTTTAGAAAAAGTTGTCACATTTATATACCAACTTTTGAATTAATATCTTTTAGATTGTCCAAAACTTTAAAAGGTAGTCAGCACCTCCATTCCCTTTTCCACATTCATAACCATCACTGCAGAATGGAATGGAGGGTCATTATAAAATTTTGTCTCCCTCATAGTATGGATGTCCAAATAATACCTTGCCTCATATCCAATCCCATAATGATCTTCAAAAATGCATAAGCCAGCCATCAAACAGTAGGCATAAGCTGTTGCTGAAGCTTTCACTGCTGGTGCTTTGCTGGAATAACTTGCAAGAACCCAGGGTCACCTCTGTGCAATGATGAAGCATCAGGGCAGGACTTTGTTGCAGATCAATACGAATGATACTAATAATAATGATAGCTGACAAATGAATCTTTTACTCTGGAAGCCAGAATATTGAGGATTAGAGGATGGTCTTCCTTGCCAAAAGCTACTGAGAAGTCAAGTAGGATCAAAGTAGAAAAACGTCCTGTAGTTTTATCAATGAGGTCAATCAGTGACCTTGGCAAGCACCATTTATCTGGAATGGGATAGATGAAAATCTGATGAGAAAATGAGTTTTAGGATCTTGAGAGAACTACAGAGGCCTCAAAACAATGGCTGCATGGAACAAGATATTCATCCCATGGTTGGTAACTTCTGGAAAGTTACTAAACCTGTGTTTTAGGAAGATCACTTTGGCAGCTGAGTGGATGGTGTATTGGAGTAAGAAAAGACTTGAGGCAGGGTGACCAATTTGAAGATTATTTTGATAGTCAAAGTAAATAAGCCTAATTTAAACAACAGGGCAACATTAGGGAGAGATGAGAGGCAGCATGTGCCAAGCAATTCAAACCACTACCATCATCTTGACTGCCATCTTCCCATCAGATTCTGATGGAGACAGTCCAGAATCCTTAACCTAAGAGGCTTTGAAAGAGTAAGGTTTCTATCTAAGTGGCCTCAGAAATCATCATTGTTGTGGGCGGGGTAGGGGGAGGCAGATTTTGTGGAGGTGCAGCCTGGTTACTGCTCCTGCAGGGGCTACAGCTACTGAAGACCCAGAAAACAAAATTCTTGACATCAGAGTCCTTGACACTGTCCACAAGTTTGACATCAGAAATTGATGTGATTTATCAGTGGAAATTCTTTAAGAAGAGGCATCTGCCTTGCTACTGCCCCTGAGGACCGTGTGACTTTTCCATTTGACTTACAACTGAAATCTTCTGTGTGTTGTCTTCCCCATTAGAACACGATCTCCTTGAGAGTAGGAACTATCTTCTTTTCTATTTTTATTCCCAGGGTTTAGCACCTAGTAATCACTTAATAAAATGCTTCATTCAATCAATCATTTATACATAGTCCAGGTAAGCAGCGATGAGGACCTGAACTATAATGGTGGCTGTGTGAAGACAGAGGAGAAACACACAAGAGTCATTGCAAAGGTAGAAATGGCAAGATTTGGGAATGAATTTGCTTAAGAATGAGGAATCAAAGAGGACATCACCATTGTGAAATCCTATGACCTCACAATTAATAGGGATATTCAGAAAAGATGGGAGTTTTAAGGAAAGAAAATGAGTTGTTTTGGACATAGTTTGCTTGGGATTTGATGAATGAAGGACATTTCAATGAAGACCCTGGTATTTTAATGACAAAAAGTACCCTTGGCAGAAATATCCTGGAGAAAATTGAGAAATTTAACTGTAGTGATTCCTTCTCCCCTATGGTATTTCTCTCCTTTTTGGCACCTGTGAGATACTGGGGAAACACTGAGAACATTAGGTTTTATTTCTTTTATGGGTCACCGTATCTTCCACCAGTAATTGTGGTGGGCCAAATCTCATGCAGTGAAAATACGTTACATTTGGAACCAAAGTACCTGGGTTCTGGTCTTGGTTCTTCTGCTTATCGCCTGTGTGCTAAGCCCACTTAACTCTCTGTCTCATTTTCCTCATTTGTAAAATAAAGAGATTGGATTAGATAATTTCTAAGGTCCCGTCTTCAAAACATAAATCCCATAATCCTCTGATATTAAATAATTTTAATAAAAGAGGAAGAAAAATACATGAAATGGTTAGGAGAAGAAATTATTTCATTAAGCATAAGAAAGTTTATTATAATTTTGTAATTTATGAGATTTTTTTATTTTGAAAGTAAAGTTTAGTTTTAACAGGACAACAAAAATTGCCATTTTAAAAAAACTCAGGTGAAGCTGCCAAAAGAATATTATTTCACACTTTTGGTCTTTCTGAAGGCCTTTTTGGTCTCTTTTTTTGCTGCTACACACAAAGATTGTGCAGTTAATATATACAGTTGTGGTAGAAAGATAGGTAAAAGATGCCCCAAATGTCAACTTGCCTTTGTCCCTACTGCTTGAGCTTCTAGTACTTTGCAATATGCTTTGCATCTTGGGGGAAAAGAAGTTTAAAAATACCCAAAGAATGAACTTCAGAATAAAAGGCATAGTATGGAAGTGAATTTAAATCACCAAATCATAGGATGAATACCTTAGAGATCAGGGTTTTACTACTTTGAAACTGCCTTAAGTACTGACAGTCAGTGCAAGGAAATTCATCATGAATTAAAATTCTGAGCTTAAAATAGCTATCTAGAATATGTCCACAAGAACTTATTTCAATGAAGATTTATTGAATTTATACTACATATGTGAGTATACTAGACCCTATAGGAGAAGACATGTTGTCCTCAAAGAGTCTGTGATCTAGATGGGAAGACAGGCTTTACCCACCTGGAAGTGTTGTGGTCCAGCACAAAACAGAATATAAGTTAATTTGGTGTGGACAGGTAGTCAGTTAGGGGCTGAAACCAGGACAAATTAAGGGCTGGAGGGGTCCTGAAGCACCCCAAATACAAAGGATCCCTTCCAATGACCAGTCATTATTTGGCTTGCAAGTTGTGATGCAAAATAGAATTGTGGGGCTTCTCATGTCTGGGGGGGTAGGTGTAGGCATTAAGGCCAATTATGCCAACTCAACCCTTATGAATACACCCAATTCTAATTTAATAATGCCAGGAATGCTGAAAAAAGACTGCATATTAGAAGTTCTGCAATTTCCTAAGCTGGCATAGCAGCCTGTAAGCTCCTGGACAGTCTGTTAAATTAGGCCCTTTAATCTGCCTAATTAACGCCTTTTTAAGTCCAAAGGCTTTTAAGTCCAAAGGAAAATCTGCTCCTTTTTCGAACCCACTTCTGAGCTAGAATAATTGAGAAAGACTTCTTGAAGGTAACAGAAACTAAAATGGGATTTGAAGCATGGATGTTAGCTAACATTTGATATAACTAAAGCAAAGCAAGGAGGATGCTCCGGTACCAGAGCATGAAAAAATAGAGAGGTGTGAATGACAGCATAGCTTGCGTGTGTGTGTGTGTGTGTGTGTGTGTGTGTGTGTCTGTGTCTGTGTGTTTAGTGGGCAGTGAGAGAATACTAATACATTCTTTAGAGTGGGACTGAAAAATTGAAGCTATTGGGTGCTTCCCCTGCTACTGCCTACCTATTATAAAATCATATTTTCAAAGGATTGTTGTAGATGTCTTTAAGTATGATCTAAATCATCCTTCTAATTAAAACCTTTCCAATCCATCACCAACACCTCAATTCTGCCAGACCTCCCCCACAGTGATGATATTAACATTCAGACAGCCTGGAAAATAAATTTCATGCTCACATTTATTTATTTTTATGTTTATTAAGTGACTGTTCTCCAAGTACCAAAGACATTTTACAAAACATAAATTGTCCAGAGGTATTAATCCTCACAACTTTCCAGTAAAACAGGCAAGCAATAAAAAGTAAGACTCGGTAGATTTTGTTTTTACTCAACAGAATTGTGTTTTGTGCCAATTATCCCGTTACTTTCCAGAAAATTATGATATTCTTGCCCCCAGAGGCTAAAGTTCTATAAAGAGACTCTATGTGTGAGCGCCAGTACCAGCTGTTAGAGATTTTCCTCCAGCTCAAATAGTCAATCTGCTGTTTTTATATGACATATTTTCCTGTTCAAATCCCAGAAATTAGAGTTTTGTTTTGTTTTTTCTGTTTTTTTTCCCATGGATTAAAAAGACACTAATTAGGTAGATTAAAGGACCTGATTTAATACATTAGTCAGAGGTTTCCACATTGCCACACCAAGTTGGGACAATAAGGAACTCCCAATGGGCAGTTGTGTTGCAGCATCTCTGGGATAATTGAATCTTGCTCTCTTCAAACAGGTGTCATCATGGGGGCTCTGGATGGACCTTTCCTTTGACATTGAACTTGTTCAGAGAGGCTGGCAGTGAAGACTTGAATAATTAATTCAGCAATTGCATTATAAAAGTGGAGCAGCACTTTGGGGCTAAGTTAAACCCCAGTTGTACAGAATGTGTCTTCACAATCTCCTCTTCTGTTTTCTTTTTCTCGTGTGTATTAACATTCACCCTACTACAAAAGTCCTCCTTCAAGCCTTAAAGAAGTTTAAAAAAAAACATATCATGCTGGGGATCTGCCTTATCTCACCCTCTACAGCCATGTTTCCCAATGCTTGTGTTATAAATATTTATAATTAAGGTCTCACTTTAAAGTGCTTGATAATAATCAGAATGACTTTTTGAAGAAGTGGAGCACTCAAGTCAAGTACTATACCTGTCCGACTGCTGAACATAATTATGGGGGAAAATGAACTGCCCAGCACACACACAGTCTTCACCAAAACATAATAGAAAGGCACAAAGGGCAAACCATTACTATTATTATATCTTTCAAACTTTTAAATTTAATAGTGAAGTTTGGATTTGCAGCAGTTCGGTAGCACGATGGATAGGGTGCCAGGCCCAGAATCAGGAATATCTGAGTTCCAATCCAACTTCAGACACTTACTAGCTATGTGACTCCGCACAAGTTACTTAATATCTGTCTGCCTCGATTTCCCCATCTACAGAATGGAGATAGTAACAGCACCCCCCTCTCAGAGTTGCAATGAGGATTAAATGAGATAATAACTGTAAAGTACTTAGAACACCGACCAGGTACATAGTAGGCACTACATGTTGTTAGTAGTTTTCCTATTATTATTTTCCTTTTCCATAATCCTATTAAATGGGATTTTTTTTGTTTTCAGGTTTAATTTATAGCAAAACTTTCAAGATTGATATGATGCAGTGTTATGTTCAATTGTTTGGTTTCTTGAGCAGGAGCTCATATCAGGAACGCCAACAACTAAGTTAATGTTTGTAGATGGTCTAAATCTAGATGATTCTTAGTATCTTTTGCCTGACCACCTGTTTTTTTCTGCCACTGCCACTGCCATTGTTAGAAGCAGGAGAGGGTCCTAGAGAACCGAGGGCCATTTTGCCCTTGTTTTATGGGTCACCATGTCCAAAGATTCCAACACTAAATGGTTGGCCTGCTGGCCTACATACATATTGAACAAACCATTAGCTGTAAAGGGCATTTTCATTTTTCATGAATTAAAGAAACAGATAAGTAGAGACCATAGTTATATATGTATGTTTGCTTAGGATCACAAGGCAAGGCATAGCTAAGAATCATGGCAATATGACCTCCAAAACTGCTGGTTCATACTAGTAAGATTTGGAGAAACTCCTTGAGATTTATTAACAGATGTTCCCTCAGAGAATTAAAAGAATTATAGCTAATAAGTAATTTGTGAGGCTCTGCTTTTTGAAATTTGCTTTCACTCCATCTTGTTCATATATAGAACTCTGTTTGCTATCAGCTAAAGACAAGAAAAGTGAGCAAGATTTAGTACACAGACAATATGTTTGGAACATTACCTGGTATTGGAAAAATAAATATATGCCCTGTACTAACCTTGCTTGTGATAAAGTCTCAAATAGCCTTAGGCAAGGCAAAATTAGAAGTATATAATAATTTGTTCTGTATTATTATTTAAGGCCTTCAAGTATAATATCTGGAGGTGTATTGTATCTTTCCCCCATGAATGTAAAGGTATTCAAGCCATCCCTCACTGTGTCTTTCTGTAGGCAACATGCAATAAAATAGAGGCAAAAATGGCCTTGTATGCTTGACTTACTGACTAAGCAACAAAACCCAGCTCTCATTTCAACAGAATTGCCAGTTCAATAGGAAGCAAGTTTGCAATTTGCAGAGAGAGAGAGAGAGAGAGAGAGAGAGAGAAGACTGAAATATTCTGAGGCCTGATGTTATGGAAATTAAGAAAGCCAGGTTAAAATAGGAAACTTCGTTAATATGGATGAATCCAAATGTCCATACCCTTTGACCCAGAGATTCTACCGCTCTTACAAACCCCAAGGATTTCAATGACAAAAATGAAGGCCCTGAATCCAGAAAAATATACATCGCAGGCAGCAATTTTTGGAGTATAAAGAAATGAAAACAAATAGATGTTCATGGATTGGGGAATGACTATAAACAATTTGTGGAACATGAATGTTATAGAATATTATTCTGCCTTAAGAAACAATGAACATGATGATTACAATGAATCATGGAAAGACATATATGAACTAATGCAAAGTGAGATAAGCAGAAACCAGGAAGACAATTTACATAATACTTTAGTAAAATCATTGGAAAGAACAACAAAACAATTGAAACAGAATACGGTAAAATTATAATGACTGAGTTTGGACTCAAAGAAAAGCTATAAAAATGTACTTCCCCCTGCTTCTTTACAGAAATGGGCCATTATTGGTGTGGAACCCAATTTTTTGATATATTGATTATTTTTGCTGAACCATATTTTTCCCTCTCTTTTGTTCTTTGATTGAATAAATCAAATATATTGAGAATTATTCTCTGGAAGGGAGAAAGGAGAAAGATACATCAGGAAATTTAGGTGATCTAAGGACAAAAGATATCAATAGAAATTCATTTTTAAAAAAAGGAAATGCTAGTCCATTATGATATGTACATATGACGTAAATATAAACAGTCATGAAGTAAAATAGGAAAAAAAAGACATTGCCAAGGAAGGGAAACTACAGCACAGACTGATATTGTCAGAATAGAGGGATAGGTTGATGCATTTTTTTAAACTTTACAAACCTAATCACTAGACAGTAATTATGTAGCAGCATAATAACACACAAGAGTGTATTGATCAAAATTTCTCTTTCTCTATGGACTCCACAGACTTCCATGAGTCAGCATCAGTAAAGGCTAATGATGATTCATGTTCCTAAACTCATGTGGCACCAATCCCGGGGAAATCAACTTTGACCTTTCATTAGCATTTCTCTTCCTCCCAGGCAAGTAGGATTAGGTTCTAGTCACACCTCCAATGCCTAGCTAATGCCCAGTAAATCAATTGACAATCTGATTGGGGACTTGGGGAGGGGCCAGGAAGGGTGATGGTTCAGGGTACTACAGAGAGAAAATGTACCAGGATTGTTGCCAACATCTGTCAGATAGCTCTAGGAGAGCCAGGAAAATGAAATTACATATGAAATTTTAAATAAAGTGAAAATAATCATGATTAAAAGGGAGCATGTTGATTTTTGTCATTTGGATTTAGATATCCAGTAATAAAAATATATATGGTAAAATTTGTATTGTATCTATGTATATATGCATATAACATATATAGTGTATGTGTGTATATATATGCATGCACACACATATATATGTATATATACATATGTACAGAGAGAGAGAGAGAGAGCAGTAGAGAGAAGATATTAATTGGATTAACTTTTAAACTTAATTTTTTATTCCCCTGGCAGCTAGGTGCACAGTGGTTAGAACTCTGGGCCTGGAGTCAGGAAGATGTGAGTTCAAATCCAGACTTAGACACTCACTAATTGTGTGACCCTGGACAAGTCACTTAACCTCTATCTGCCTCAGTTTTCTCAACCGTAAAATGGGGATAATAATAGTACCTACCTCCCAGGGTTGTGACAATCAAACGAGTTGATAATTGTAAAGTGTTTCAGCCATAGAGTTCTCCATCGATAACATTCATTCTCATTTCTTCAATTACTTGTTCTGTGATGAATATATGATCTCACTAGTGTGAGGACTCCATCCACTGGTGCAGATTACAACCCATCCATCCCTTCTTATTCTGTTAATATCTTTCCATAAAACATCCATAGAGTGTCTAACCAATGTGCTGGGGTTTTATTCTGGGCCTGTCAATGTATAGATACAACTATCTATCTATTATCCCTGACTCTTGCCCCATCACCTGCTCACCTCCTTTCCTGGTCCTATTCATTCTTGTTGATATTTTGTGCCAGCTCTCAGAAGTCATCCTTGACAACAACTCACACACTCATCAGCCACTCTGCATCTTGCCATTAAATTTTAGTTAGCTTAGAGTTTTGCTTCAACTGATCTTGCAATATTCCATGATTCAGAGAGATATAGCACCACTAGGACAATGTTGTTGCTAAATAAATGGGTTTTGTCGAAAGGAGCAGTTTGAGATTAATAAAAGTGCATGACTTCTTAAATGTAGTCTAGCTTGATCTCCCTTTCCTATATAGTTCTAAGCACAGCTTATTTCCAGTGTCTGTCCCAGATGTATATACCAAAGAACTAATTTAATAGGCCGCCTACTCAATTGCTTCCCATAATCTGGGTATGCCATACCCTTGGTTTTACCTCTGTGGATTGGTAGACTAATCTCTTTGGGACTTCAACTATTACTCCTCTAATCTGTGTGAATGGCTTTTATTGCTGTGAAGGGCCTGGATACAATTTAAATTATCACTTTTCTGGCTTGTTCCCCTTACCCAGACAATCTCAGAACATCCTATCTGACACTATCCAGTGTATTATTTACCAATTCTCCTTACAAGCCCCTAGTTCACAAGCATCAAAGAGTGAACAAACCTACCTCTAGGTCAAAGAGGGCTCATAACAAGATCCACTGAAAATGACAACAGCCACCAGTGAGCAACCTTCTTCAGAAGTCCGTAAAGTCTCTTAATCCTTCATGTTGATACTTAAGTAGGAGATAATTTCCAGGTGGCTGCTCACCACCTATGCCTCTTTATGAGGCTGAGTAGCACAGTGGAAAGAGAGCTGGGTTTGGAGTCAGAGGACCTGTCTCTGTGACCTTGGGCACATCCCTTAACCTCTCTGGCCCTCAGTTTCCTCATCTGTAAAATGAATATGGCAGACTCTATGGCCCTTCCAGCTTCAAATCTGTGATTTTCTACTGAGGCTTTTCACAGCTTGAATTGATACCTATGACCCCTCTATGCCAGAGCTCATTCCCTGCCCCTCCATAGCTCTTCACTCTGCCTGAAGTGCTCCATCCAGATGTCAGTCAGCCTATAGTGTGTGCTGCCCTCAGTTCTCAACTTCTAGCAGATAGATAATGTGGGTTGATGTTCCATGTTGATGATTCCATAATTTGACTGACTGTAATGAAATTCAACCACTTCTCCAGAACAGGTCATCTATATTTCTGAAGTCATGTTTTATATTCCAGGTCCCATTGCCCCACACAGGGCAAGCAAGTCATCTTAGCTAAAAGTAGGGGAGAGGGGGGGAGACAGAGACAGAGACAGATAGAGACAGAGACAGACAGAGACAGAGACAGAGAGACAGAGAGAGAGAGAGAGAGAGAGAGAGAGAGAGAGAGAGAGAGAGATGGGAAGCAGCCTGTGCCAGGCAAGTTAAACCATCCCCATCACCTTGATCACCATCTCTTTTCAGATCCTGAAGAAGACAGTCTAGGAGCCTGAGCCCACAAGTTTTGGGAATAATAGCATCCCCCAAACTGCCAGACAGGCTTCCAACCCAGTCTTCAAAGAGGGGTAGAAATCATAACAGAGAGGGGGACCAAGAACTTCATCCTCACTAGCAACAACTGTTGACAAACTGCCACTAAAAATCAAAAAGACATAGATAGGACCTCCCAGACACTGGTCCTACTTCAAACCCAGCCCTCATGGCTATCCTCCAGAAAAACAACTCCTGCGAAGAAGGGAGCAGCCATCCTCACCAAGTGCCATGCACAGGGTAACCTAGAAGAATGAGCAAGTCACCTGATGGGAGAGATGGAAAGTAGCATGTGCCAGGCAAGTCAAACTTTCCCCACCACCTTGTCTGCCATTTCTCCTCAGATTCTGATGGAGATGGGCCTTAGGGCCTTTGGAATAGCAATGCCTCCATCACAGTGCCCTCAGCTATCATTGGTGTGTGAAACAAGCCCTGTGGAGATGCAATCTGGCAGCTGCTCCTGCAACTGCTGCAGCCACAACTATTGCAGAACTGGAAGGGAAAGTTCCTGCCACCAGAGTCTGTGGCACTGTCCAATAAATGGTACAACATCAGAAACTGATATCATCTTATTAATAGAAAAGGCATTAGAAGTATCAGCATCTGCTTTGCTGCAGCACCCTAAGGTCGGTGTGACATTTCCATCTTACTTAGCAGCTGAAACCCTCTATGATGTGTTGTTTCCCCTAATTGAATACTAACTTTTTGAGAGTAGGGATTGTCTTTTCTATTTGTATCCCAGCACTTAGCACAGTCCTTTGCACATAGTAAATGCCTAATAAATGTTTTATTTATTCATTCATTTGGTTGCCAAGTCCCCTGACATAATAATCCTGCATTCTAAAAGCAAATCTCCCTCCCTAGTATAATGTTGACTTCAAGTTTCTTTCATAGTCTGATTTCCTCTCCAGCACATGGGCAATAGTCCTTTGGCATGTCAGCGACACCTACTGGTTCAGAAGCTCAGAAGTGCACTCCAGTGGTCTCTCAGTCTCTTGTGATTTTCCTCTGGGATGATTAGGCAAGGTTATCCAAGTTACCTGGGTCTGCATCTAGGAAAGGAAGGGAACCATATATTGCAGAGTATCATGACGGAAAAGCTTTTGGTCCTTAGTACATTTTTTATAGGAGTAATAAAACAAGTTTTTAGCCTTGGCTTGAGCTCTTTCTTTCATTCTCATATATTGTGAACTTTAGATTATGCAAGACTTGTCTGTTTCTCTGGGTAGTACTTAAGTACTACTTCCTGTATGAAGCTCTGTCCAGCTGCTCCAAACTATATTAAACTGTCTTCTCTGATTTTCAGTAAAACTTTCTCCCCTATATTTCATAGGATTATACAATCTCCAAGCATGACTAGACCTTACAGATAATCTTGCCTAACCTTTTCACTTTACAGATGAGAGCACTGAAGCATGCTGTGTTTTTATTATTTTGTTATTTTACATGGGCGTATTTTCTTTCCCAAGTGAAATCTGTAAGTTCCTAGAAAATAGGAATTATGCTTTAACTTAATCAGAGCATCTCAAAGCAAGAGGTCATCTAATCCAACCTGAGTTCCTAAGCAGGAATTCCTTCTGTAATTAACCCAAAGAAACAGATGGTCATTTACAGATGGGGAACCAATTAAGATAACCCATTCCATTTTGAAATGAGGCCTTTATCAGAAATACTGACTGTAGAAATTGTTTCCAGCAGTCTGCTTTCCTTCTAATCTTGGTTGCATTGGCTTTGTTTGTACAAAAACTTTTTAATGTAATGTAATCAGAATTATCCATTTTTCATTTCATAATGTTCTCTATCTCCTGTTGGCCACAAATTCTCCATAGATCTGACAGATAAACTATTCCTTGCTTTCCTGATTGGTATCACCCTTTATGTATAAATCATGTACCCATTTTGACCTTATCTTGGTATAGTGTGTGAGATGGTGTTCTATGCCGAGTTTCTACCATACTATTTTCCAGTTTTCCTAGGAGTTTTTGTCAAATAGTGAGTTCTTATCCCAGAAACTGGAGTCTTTGGGTTTGTCACCAGTAGATTATTATTACAGCCATTTGTTACTGTGTCTTGTGTACCTAGCTTATTCCACTGATCTGCCAGTCTATTTCTTAACTAGTACCAAATAGTTTTGATGATTGCCTCTTTATAATGTAGTTTTAGATCGATCACGGCTAGCCATCTTCCTTTGTATTTTTTTTTCCATTAATTCCCTTGATATGCTTGACCTTCTGTTCTTCCACATAAATTTTGTTATTATTTTTTCTAACTCTATAAAATAATTTTTGGTAGTTTGATTGATATGGCACTGAATGAGCAAATTAATTTAGGTAGAATTGTCACTTTTATTATACTAGCTCAGCCTACCTATGAGAAATTACTATTTTTCCAATTGTTAAAATATGACTTTATTTGTGTGAAAAGTGTTTTGTAATTGTGCTCACTTAGTTCCTGGGTTTGTCATGTCACATAGACTCCCAAATATTTTATATTATCTATAGTTATTTTAAATGGAATTTCTCTTTCTATCTCTTAATGCTGGGATTTGTTGGTAATATATAGAAATGCCGATGATTTCTGGAGGTTTATTTTATATCCTGCAACTTTATTTACTGCTTAATTGTTTATTATTGTTTGTTTATTATTTCAAGTACCTTTTTAGTTGATTCTCTAGGATTCTCTAAGTATACCATCATCTCATCTGCAGAGTGATAATTTTGTTTGTTCATTGCCTATTCTAATTCATTCAATTTCTTTTTCTTCTCATCTCTAAAGCTAACACCTCTAGTACAATTTTGAATATTAATGGCAATAATGGGCATCCTTGTTTTACCCCTGATCTTATTGGGAAAGCTTTTAGCTTATCCTCATTACATATAATGTTTGAATGGTTCTAGATAAATACTATTTATCATTTTAAGGAAAATTTTATTTATTCCTATGCTCTCTAAGGGTTTTAATAGGAAAATCCCTTCCGTTCTGGGGCAACTAAAATTGCTAAAAAGGTTTTCCTAATATTGAGCCAATAGCTGACTATCTGAACTTAAATTAATTGGCATTTCTCCTGAATTCCAGTCCTATTTTACCACCAATGTACTATTATCTCCACCTGCATGTCCCATTACCACCTCAACCTCATTATCTTTCCCATGCTCCAAATTTCCTCTTTTTTTTCTTTTTCTTGCAGCTGAGGTCGGTACTATCCTTTCCATTTCATATGTTTGTAACCTTGCTGTGGAAATAAATGACTGATCTTCTTCAGATTCATTGGCTAATTATCAGTATAGATGAAACTTGACTAAGCCCTCTTATTCCTGAATTTGCACTTTGTTCTGAGAACCTCACTTAAAAAACAGGTTTCTAGCCCTCTTTGTGTAATTGATTACATAAGATAATATTAATTTATCATGTTTGTATTTATGTTCAGAAATTTAAATGCCTAAGAAGATCTCTTTTTATTATCTGAGTTATTTCATAACAAGGTAATGAATTAATGAAAATGGGAAGATCTTTCCCATCCATTAATAGGCCCTTGTGACCTGCCTGAGTCACATGGAAGCCATCAGTCATGTGAGTTTGTGGTGGAAGGAGCTTGCTGAATGGGTGGAGCAGGAAGTTGGAGTCAGTTGGAGTTGGGAAAGAGAGAGCAGACAGAGGAACTAGGGTGAGTGAGAGGGGCAGCTAGGTGGCACAGTGAGTAGAGAACCGGGAGGACCTGAGTTCAAATTTGGCCTCATACACTTGACACACTTACTAATTGCCCTGCCTTCCCCCTCCAAAATAAAAAAAGCAAAAAAAAAAAAAACAACCCAAAACAAGTGTGAGTGAGAGACAGAGTGATATTGCCTAAGGAAGTTCATTTGTGGGAGGGCCCTAACAGAAGGAAGGCTTGGGGATGTTGGTGCCCCCTGCAGTGGTAATGTGTATAGACTTCTTGGTTACTATGATGGATTTCTTTGTTGCTATGATAGATTTGGCTTTCTGGTGTTAGAATAAATGTTTTGGTTCTGTCTTCCATGAAGAAAGTCTGTTATATTTTGCAATTCAGAACTATGCCAGCATATTCATAGCAACTGCAGCCACTGTGGGTATCATACTGGCATTACACAAGGAGACATTGGACAAAGAGAAGCGGGAAAAGAGGGAGCAGGAAGTGAAGTTGGCACTAGCATTTGGACAACAGCATTGGGAGCAGCATCACAAAAGCAATAAAAATATTGTTTATGTAGCATTTTTTTTATATGGAAACTACAAAATGTCACAGATATACATTATCCTTCACAACTGGAAAATCATATGAAGAAGAGCCAGAACTGCTAATCCTTTAAAGCTGAGCTCAAATACCACTTTTTCATGAAGCTTTCTTTAATTCTCCAGCTTGGAGGAATATTTTCCTCTTTGGAACTCTGAAAGCACCGTTTTCTACCTTTCATAGATGTTTCCTGTGTTTCTATTTTGTAATTTATAATGTCTTTCTGTGTGCATATCTTATCTGTTCTAATAGTCTGTAAGCATCTGGTGGACAGGGATTGCATTGTGTTTTGTTTCCATTTTGTATTTATTCAATCTTGAGCTATGATACTATACATATACTAGGTGCTTAATAGGTTAACTGAAGGTGAATTGGAAAATGCTCTCTCAAAGATTAAAAAAAATTTTTACATAACTAAGGTCATTTAAACAAACTAAAACTGGACCATCTCTCTAGCAAATATCTACATATTACAGTAGTTTAAAGGTTTTAATTCCATTAATTGACATACAGTGACTGGGACATAGGTTAACTACTCTGTTTAATTCTCTTGCTTTAGCATCTTCATTGATTTTTACTGTTTCATGTATATATCTGTCAGTGAGTAGTTAATTGTAGAAATTTGTATTGCTAGTAGAAACTCCAATACTACCCAAATGAACTGAAGTATTACTTTTAAATTTGTACCAAATGCTGTGTAATAATAATAGAAAACATTAATACTTCAAGATTTACAAAGGGCTTAACATATGTTATCCCATTTGACCTTCAAAACGAAACACGAGAGATAATTGCTATTATTATATACACTTTACTGATGAGGAAACCAAGGCTTAAGAGGTTAAGTGAATTGCTCAGAGTCACATAGGCAGTTTTTCTGAGGCAAGATTTGAACTCTGGTCTTCCTGTCTCCAAGTCCAGTACTTTATCCACTGTATGTCCTGACTATGATCTTTAGACCTCTGGCTCCCTTGGTCAAAATTTGTTGTTGGTTCTGGTTTGAGTAAAACTTCCTTTCAAACCAATGGGAAGTTGTGTGTTTTCTTGATGAAGCATTTAAGAATATTAAAAAGGGTTTGGGGGTTGAATTAGAATAGACTGCATGCTTATCTGTAATTTTCCATATAAGTAGATTTTTTAAATCCAATTAAATTGAAAGGCAACTAAACTCTGATTAATTATAGTGACCAATCTTGTCCCAGGACAACAGATGATGGCTCAAGAAAACATTTCCCTTCTTTCTATTGATAAGTGTGTACTAATGCATAAATTGTTGGAATCAGTTGATTGGTTTTTCCTCCCTCCCTCCTTTCTTTCTTGGAATGGTTCGGTGGAATTGGGAAGTGAATATTGTGTAAAAAAATATTTTTTTTAAAATCTAGTTGAAATATTCTGGGGCCTCTATTAGTTATACAACACAAGTATCAATTAAAATAAAATGCTTCTAATGCTATGAAACCCCATGAGATTACTTATTTTCCCTAAAAACCATGTTCCTCAACTATTAAGATAATTTATAAAGGTATTCACAATAAAATATTAACTTTTGATAAAAGATATTTACCAAATTTTTAGTTTTAATTTCAAAATGTTCTTATTTCTAAAATCCTCAAGTATCTTAAACTATTTTAAGGTTTTCTCTAAATGTATGAAGTTAATTAAAAATGAAGAGAAAAAATTTTCCCCAATATTTCAATCCTGTTGACAAATTTAATAACTTTTCAGAGAAATGAACAACATACTTTTAGTTTAGATATATCTTATTTATTTCACTTACTATCTGTGTTAAATTGAAAAAAGGCCTTCGGTTTTCTGAGACTCCATTTGTCATTGCACAATGGAAAGAGGTTAATTAAATACTCTCTAAGATCCTTTCCATCCCTTTAATCTGTGAATTTCTATGATTAATATGAAATGCAAGTATATATGTATATATGTGTGTATACATACATATGCATATACATACATACATATATACCACACAATGAAACTCAAGCTAATTTGTCCTATATTTGTTTAGGAAAAATGCAAATGTGAACTGATCAATATTTGGGTGGCCACAATATGATACCCTGAGGAGATGATAGGTTTGCTATTTCTTGTCTGGACAAGGAAAATTGAATTCCAAGGCAAAAACTACTATAGTATCTGTATCAAACCACTAATAGTTATGGACTCAGAAAACACCTAGAGAAAATGTTGAGATTTGCCCTGATATTTGCTCCCTCACAATCAATCGAGAATTCAGTAAGACTCAAGTTTGTTGTGTGAAGGAGAAATATGAATTCAGGAAGATTGTCCATGAAATCACCTGTCCACTTCAAGAAAATGTTAGCCTTTACCTAGAGTTATCAAAGATATGTTTGGAATTCTAGGGATAAATACAGGAAGATCTATGATAACTGCATTCATCAGAAAGAAAGAGGGATTGAATATACCTTCACTTTAGAACAAATAGTAAAGCTCAGTTCTGAACAATGGTATACACAGGTGGCAGTAGGACATTGGCCATTTCTACATCACACCTCTGTGGCACATACAATTTACTAATGTTTCTTTAGTCTACAAAACAACACATCTTTCTTTCTCTCTCTCTCTCTCTCTCTCTCTCTCTCTCTCTCTCTCTCTCTCTCTCTCTCTCTCTCTCTCTCTTTCTTTTTTTCTTTCTTTCAAAGGTTCCAGGGATGGGGAAAATAGCATGCGTTTTCTGGGTTTATGCCATCACTTCACTTTGGGTGTGAGCCAAAAAACTTTGCATCTTTCAAAGCTGATTCTCCAGAGGGACTTTTAAGTGGCTAACGAGTATTTCATGCTTCAGAAGGGGGACAGTGAGGCATCTCTCTTCCACTATTTCTGAGATCATTCTCCAGTATGCATCAACGGGTCCCTGCTCCCCCACATGGGGTACGGGGTGTTCTACGTTGATTAGTTCTAGAAGAGCCGGGTGGAGAGCCTGGAAACGGGACCTCGTAACAGCCTCGACTGCTAACAGGAAAATGAGGAGTTCAGCTTTCCTGGGAACTAGTCGCTGCGCATGGTGCTTGCCTGTATGATGATTTCGCCTGATTTCTTCCAGGCCAAGGACCACCTTTGGCAACTAGCTCTCCAACAATGAGAGTCGCTTACACACTTGTCCCACAGACTATGAAACGGCGAGGCAATGATGCTGAACGGCCATGCCACAGTTCTGGCGTCAGAGTCACCCTGGGGCGCCCTTTTCTGCAGAGCCTTGCACTTCATTCATCCAGAACCCAGCGAAAGCCTCTACGGCCCACCTTCATAAACCCTACCATATTCATGGCAATTACGGGAACCGGGCGAAGGGCCACCTACCCAGTACCAGTACCACTCTCACTCCTCCTCCTCCTCCTCCTCCCCCACCCCGCAAGCCCATAAGCAGCGCATTCTCTCCCGGAAACAACCCTGCTGAGCAAAGGCGGAGGAAAACCTTGGGCCTTCCGCTCTGATTGGTCTCCCCCCGCAGAGCTGGGCGAGGCAGCGATTGGCTGCCGGCTGTTGTCAGTCGAGGGAGATCAGTGCCATCGCTGGGTAAGTGGAGCCGGCCGGGGCTTTGGTGCTCTCGCTGCCGCCGCGGCTGCTCCGGCTGGTGCAGCTGTGGCGAGCTCGCGCTGGGCGGCGGGTGCTGCTGCCGCTGCTACTGCTGCTGCTGGTGCTCCTGCTGCGGGCGCTGCTGCTACGTTAGGAGGAGAAGAAGGAGGAGGAGGACTAGGTGGAGGAGGAGGCGGTGGCGGCGGTGCAAGAGGAGAAGGAGGAGGCGGAGAAGTGATGCTGGCGCCAGGGATCCGGGCAGCGGCGGCGGCAACAGCATCACCGCCGGGAGTGCAGCTGCAACAGCCCCGTTGCCATCCAGCCGGGCGGCCGGCCGAAGACAACAAACCCAACTGGTAAGGTCCAGTCCGGAGGGGATCCGTGGGCGTCTCTGGCAACCTCTGTGTGAGCTTTGGGGATGGGTTGGCTGGATGGCAGCTGGGTGACTGGAGGTTCAGCGTGGCAGGCAATTCAAGGTGCAGGGTGAGCGCACCCTGCCCAGTGCCACAGACAAGGGTAAGGCGCTAGGCGAGGATGCTTGGGACTCGGGGCGCGGGTCCTGGGCGGGCAGCGTGACTGCTGCTGCCTTTGCCTATGCTGCTAGCCGCCGCTGAATCTGTGACAGACTTTGACAGCAGAGAGATTGCATGGCGTGTGTGTGTGTGTGTGTGTGTGTGTGTGTGTTGCACTTTCCAGTAAAAGCAGCGGGTCTTCCTCTCTAATGTGCACCAGTGTCCTTCAGGAACCGAGGCTTGGATGAAATAGATAGGATGCTCTTTGACAGAGAGAAAGAGGGGAAAGAAAAAGAGAGAAGCGTTATATGAGCAGCAAAGTCCGCTGTGGCTCATAAAGAGCCGAGTAAATTGAACTTTATTGCTATAATTAAAAGAAAGAGCATTTGGATCCGATCGCCTGGGGACAACGAATCCAGAAAGGCACCGTAATGTCAAAGCTTTTCTCGGGAATTCTGGAGGGGAAGAGAGAATGTTGGTAAAAGGGAGTTTAAAGGGGAAGAAAGGAAACTGGAAGAAGGATGGCCTTTGGGAATGAAGGCTATTTGTTGTTTAAAGAACGGTAAAGAAAAGATTCCCCACACTTTTTTCTAGAGACTGCAGGTCCGCCTTACATCTTTGGGTCACAGAGAGGAACAGTGAATCTCCTTTTCTCACCCCACCCCCTAGTCCAAATCAGTGACTATCTGGAGCCTCCGGAAGCAGCTTCATGCTCTGAGAGTCTATTTCTCCACTACATTGCCCACTTTAGGGCAACTCCGTTGGACGTGCTTCCCAAGTAGGGAATGGAGAAGAAAGAGGCACTACTGACTGTATTAAAGGGGCGAAGCTTTTGGATAGGACCTGTGAGATCCCGCAGTGGGATGACAGGAGCTCTTTGCCAGTTGAAGGAGGAGGAGGTAAGAAAAGGAGGATGGTACCCAAGCAAGGACGGGGCTGGGGAGGGGGAAAAGGAATAAGAGTTATGAGCTACTTTCTCTGAGAAAGTTCCTAGCTCCAGAAGGTCTGAAAAACAGAACAATCTCCTATTAACCAGAGTTTTTAACCATCTCTTTCGGTAACTACCTCACCAGCACTGTTGGCGTTCTTCTTCGGGCTTGAGCAAACGAGTGAGTGCATGAGTGAGTGCGTGTGTTTTGCTTTCTGCTGAAAGACCTTAAAATGAACGCGCCTTTTATAAGTCCCTGCAGATAGGAATTGCTTCTTGTCCGAGATCAAATTCCTGTCGCTCGATGGAATGAACCTGCCGTCAGTTAGTTGTGCTACACCTCCAAACTTTTAATCCTCCGTCATGCTATGTATACTGATGGTTGGTTTTCTCAGTTTCGCTCTTGGGTTACAAAAAAAAAAAAAGTACTTGGAATGCCTCAAAGCCTACCTAAGAACAGGCTCAAATCTGTCGTAGTGAGTCAGGGAAAGGCTGATGTAGTTGAAGTGGGATACGAACACCAAAGAACCCCCACCCCATCTAGAACTGATGAGAAACCTCTATTGCAGGTAGCTTGATCTTTTCCTGATGGTAATGCTTTTTCTCATTAAGCAGTTTGTTTAAACAATAGGTCTCTGACCAATTTCACCAGAGAAAGCTTTTGCCCAGAAACTAAAGTAGAGGGGACAAAGACTAGTGATTTTCATTTCTGCTTACATAAAATGTTCAGTAAATTGAAAGTATGCATGTAACTTAAATATTGAAGAAAATAAATGCAATGGACTGTTCAGATTGTCAGAGAATATTAGTATTTTCCCCTATTTTCCCATCTTAGTTTACTTTCTCATTATTCCTTTATGTGAGTTTTCCTCAAGTGGATGATGAAATGTTTGTAGTATTCCCTACAGTGTTATTAGATTTGTGCTTTAAGGCAGTGCTCAATTTTTTATCATTTGGTTAGTATGCTTTATGCTCAAATGCCTTTTTTATCACTTTTTTATTTCAACACTTTAAAAAAATCTTGATTGTGTATGCATTTAGACAATTGTTGCTAATTTTTTTTTCTAGAAGCTCTCACATCTGGCACAGCGTGTAAGATTTTCTGAAGTAGCTGAAGGGAATATAGGATGGTAGCTATTACATCTCTACATGCAATTTGCTTTCTTTGTCATTATTTTTAATATTGCTGAGTTGGGGTTAAATTAACTTTCCAAGTAGTCTTTTTCAAAATCTTGTTGAAAACACTAAAAAGTTGATTTCCTTCTAAATTTTATTTATGATGTGTCAGGAGTGGTTGAACAAAAAATGGTTCAAAAACATGAAAAATTAGCTGAGCAATCAGTGAGTAATTGACAACCATGAATGCAACTATTCTTAGTAAGTATTTAAAATGTCTATATGGAACAGGATGTGTTAGCATATTGCTTCGAAGTATCTCACTATAGTATTTTGGTGGTCAATCCAATATGAAGTAGAGTATATCCTAAAAAGTGTAACTAACATGCTTTTCAAGGCCTAACCATGCAACAATGCACTTTTTTCCACTTTAACATGTTCTCAAACTCTTGCAGTTTTTCATGGAAAAAAATGCTGTAAATATCAAAATAATTGTTTTTAAAAAGACTTTCTCCAACCTTTAGAGAAAACAAATTCATCTTGAAAATTGGTATAAAGAACTGGTTGGTGTAAAAGTAATGTACTGTACACAAGCAACCACAAGTAGGTATGCTATGTAGACATGTGAGATAATTTCTATATCCCTAAAAGTAAGAAACGAGCCTGTAACAGGCATTAGCCTGTTAGTCTTCATGAAAGGCCAATTTTCTATAGTTCTACAAATTCGCTTCATCCTTGACTTGCATAGTCCACAAGCTTTGATTCTGCCACATTTTCTCGATAGCTTTGTAATACGGTGAATGTCAATTTGTCAAGGCTGTAAGCCATTACATTTATTTTGGTACCTATACCCTATTTTACTTTTGATATGTACATATAGAGGATTACAGGATAAACTCATTGAATAGCTTTTTCTTAAGTTATTTATATAATAACTTGATCTTTGGGTTATGAATGTTAATAGTAATACACACTTGAACAAATGTAATCTTTAAAACATTGTTAAAATTCTTTTGAAATACTCTATTTTCAAAATTTATATGCAGCAAAGGTTAAATTTTTTAAATTTATTTAATAATTTGCTAGATAAATTTTTAAATAAAAGTCATTGCAACTACAGTTTGAGTTTCAAGCATTTGTGACAGAATCTTGATATTTCTTATTATAAAAGTAGGACTGTTTTTAAAAGCAACATTAAGGGGATTAAAAAACAACAACCAAAAAGATTAAGAGCTGGAGGAGAACCCCAAGAGAAAATAATGTAGCCTAACCACCGCCATTGGGAAGATTAAACCCAAACTTTTCAGACAGAAAAGTATTCATCTGGATTTTAAAGATCTTACTTGGAAGAATCCACAGTCTCCTATAGTAAATATTACATTATGCTGATTATTCTGATTGGTCTCTTCTCCTCCCAGCTATCCTACTCCCTACCTTCATCCCCACATGCCATCATAAAAACAACAACAAAACAAATTAGCAAATGAATATGAAAAGTGGAAAATTGATTGTTTTAAAAGTCAAGAGCATGGAATTCTTTGTGATCATAATTGGATAATCTCCATCCTCTACCATCTGCATCTAACTTAAGAACTACAGTATAGTTTTTTTTCTTGGTTTGATTTTAATAGGACCTATGATTTCATCAGCATAGCAAGTGCCTGGTTAGGAATTCCCTCTTCCAATATACTTGGCACCTCCTGTGAAACTTTTAATCTTAAAAAATTACCAAGGGAGTCACACAACCAGTGTGTGCAAGAGGTGGAATTTGAACTTCAGTGTTCCTGTCTCTGAAGCTGTTTATCCACTAAGCTGGCTATACAATATCTCATGGTTTGACCTAAATTGCTTTGGTTTTTAAAGTTATTTCTTTCCATTCAGATCTATACCTACACAACTATAATTTCCTTGGTGATTTATGTACTAAAAGGTCAGCAGAAAGATAACTAAAGGACTGAGAAAGCAGTGATATTTTTCTTTTTTTTTATAATTTTAGCATAAATTAACCATCTCTTTCATTCAAAGTTAATACTAATTATCTTTATATTTATATATTGCTTTCTAGACTATTTCTAACCTAATAAGAAATCTTAAGAGAGGACTCCCAAAAGGTTATAATTTACTTCCTTCACATTGGATGAACTATACAGAATTTATATGTATATATATAAACATTATATATATATATATATATATATATATATATATATATATATATATATACAGAGAGAGAGACAGAGAGAGAGAGAGAGAGAGAGAGAGAGAGAGAGAGAGAGAGAGAGAGAGAGAGAGAGAGAGAACATATATGGAACAGCAAAGAGACTCCATCCCCCCACCCCCCACCCCCAGCTTACTGAACCTCTAGGAAAGGATTCTAAAACATTTCTAGACTTTCAGTGGAAGGTTGAGTTTTAAGTTCAAAACTAGTTGTTACACATTTTCCCCAAAATTACTTACTGTCTATATCTATCATATATATGATATATATATATATGATATATATATATATACATTACACACATGTATGTATATATATATATTACATATATCTGTTTCTGTTTGTGTATATATAATGTCCTCCCCTTAAAACAGTTACTAGAGGATGAACTTTGTTATATTTTTTTTATCGTTTCTATTTTCTGATGGATATAACATTGTTCTCCCTTGGGATTCCAGTTTACCTTTTTAGCCCTCCATTTCATTTTGGAATTGCTTCTGTCTCAAAAAAATGTAATTCTCACCCACAGTTTAGCACTCTGTAGATGTCTGTTTAACTTAGCTTTTAAAGACTGGATTTTTGAATTACATTTTTATATCAAAGAGAACATTTTAAATTGCATCCTTGAGAAGCTATATGTGATAACAAATTAATACTGACCTATTCATAACTTCTTTCTTTTATCAGTATATTAGAATAGGGCAAGTGATGCTTCCTAAATGCCTTTCTTTTCTCAAAGTGAGGAGTGTGTGTGTGTGTGTGTGTTCAACCTAGCTTTAGACAACTAGAAAAAAAGTTCTGCCAATGTCATATCAATACTTTTTTTTTATTCCAGAGAAAAGAACTTTATAGTCTTTTATGCATTGAGCAGACCAGAAAACCAATAGGGAAACAAAATCTTTTAAAATAAATTTACCATATCTAGCTAAATTGGCCATATCTCATTATTTTGAGTAAAAAGTAACACTAAAAAAGCATTAGATATAAATTTTTGTATGTTTTGAACAAAATGTTTCTAATTTCTGCTTCTAGATATATGAGGACACCAAGTCACTCGGATTTTTTGTTTATTTTATTTTGTTTTACCATATGTACATTAGAGATGACTGGTAAAATTATACTAATGATTATCATTTTGGCTACATAATTATTTAAAGATAATATCACACACCCAAAATGACTTTGACCATTGAGCTTTTGGTGTCAGGAGGGAGAAAAAAACCAAACATTTTGATAAAGCCATCAATACTAGCAATAGAGGTTACTAAATATATTTACCATTTGTGTGTGTGTGTGTGTGTGTGTGTGTGTGTGTATGACTGCTTCATCTTTTGTGTGTGTGAATTCCCATAAAATTGTTTATTAGTGTATTTAGTGCTACTAAAATGCATGAGGTACTTGTGAAATTTAAAGGAGAAAAATCGAAGTTGCTAATGTTTTCAGCCATATTCTTTCTTTTCTGTTAAGTTATGAAAACTTGTACACACTTCTCTCCTATTGTACCCACATTTTTAAAGAACTAGTTTCCTCACTCAGGTAATAAGATAACAGAATTTAGGAAGAAGGCTACTGCTTTGTACTGCCCAACACAATTCAGCCTTCATAGTTTTTGGCTTACAGAGGCACTTCTTGTCTCCCAAAATATACAACATCATGTCTGAGAGGTTGGTTCCTAATTGATCATCTTGTATTCTATTTTGAGGTATCTCAGTCAGCATTTTGTATGGTCACCAAAGACCAGCTGTTTTCCAAGGGAAGAGTCACAAGGTCCAATGACATCTGGCAATGGTGTAAGGGTTGAATTACAACAGTAAGACATGAATCTCTTCTACAATGTCTTGGAACTCAGTTAATCAAAGGGAAATGTTGTTATTAAACTGCTCACTTGTAAATTTCTGTGAATTTCGGATATTATCAGATAAACATAGTGGTTTAAATTCCAAAAATTAAACTATGCATTAATGAACAAAGTATAAAGTCTAATAGTTATGTTTCTTCAGTCCATATTTTATTATCCATCTTTTTGTTTCCGTTTTTATCTTTTTGACCTGAACAAATGAATTAATACTTTCACATTTTAGTTTCTCTATCTATGGAATGGGGGTACTATTGGATAATCATTTAATTTGTGGGATAAGTAGAATCAATATGAATAATTCATTTTGATAACTCAGAATGAAAACTTCCATCTAAATACAGATGGGAATAATATTATTTTTTGTTAAAACAATAAAGGAGTGAGGTATATCTTTTTATAATTAGTAATTTTTCTTATTTCTTCACTTTACCTATGGAAAAAAAAGAGACTGTCATTTATTTTCAGTACACCTAGATGTTGAGTTTTGTTTATTAAAATAACCATGTTTTGATTGTCATGTCTACATTTTGTTTCATATTTGAATCTAAGTCTTAATATGGCTAGAAATATTTTAATTTTCTATTGGGATGGTGTTGATATTCTCTCTGTGTGTCTCTCTGTCTCTTTCTCCCACCCCAACCCGCACTATAGTGATGAGATCTGATGCCTTTGGTATACTGCTTGCTTCAGAGACTTTGAGAAACAATCCCTCAACACCACCACAATCATGTCACATCCAGCACTGACTTCCTTGATATATAATTGGTCTAACCCAGATGCTTTCCCCATCTTTGTTCTGTTTAGTACCATTTCCTCCTCCAATTTAAGCAATTCGGAGCTTACGATGTTATAGTCCAATTGTGGTGGCTATGGTATCTTTGATGATGAAAAAAGAGCTTGTAATGATAAATCTGCAGATCTTTTCCTGTTTTAACCTGTTTCTTGCCCCAACCCACAAATGTTCTCAAGTGATTTTACTTAGTTGGGATTATTGTCAAGCCTTATTTAAGCCATTTTTATTCTACTCTACTACTTTGAAACAATATTTCTCATAATTCATAATCTTCTGCTGTACTCTATAAGATTTTACAAATGAGATTATATATGAGATAAATGCTACATTTGACTGACATATTTGTCTAATTGTCAAGCCAAGTGTTTGGTGACTAAGGTAGTGTTAAGGTTGTTTTGGCATTTAATAAACGTTTCCCCTCTATCTAAATGATGGCATCATCTAATGATGTTTAAGTTAACCTGCATGTGTGATTTTTTTCCTCCTTTAAATATGAATCTAATATTAGACATGGACATGCCTCCTTCCACACATACTAGCTGTATGATTACGGGCAGTCATTTAACTTCGCAGACCCTTCCATCCCTCATTTCTTAAATGGAAGTAGTATTTCTTTTAGTAACTGCCTCACTGGGTTGTTTTAAGTCTCAGATGAGATAATACATACAAAGCATATTGCAGACTTGAAATTGATATATAAATGGCAGCTGCTATCATTTTAATAGAAACACCATTCTTTTCTCATTGTGTCAGTCTATCACAATTATGTACCCAATAATCTATTTTTAGCATGACAAATATGTTTCATTGTGTCAGAAGAACACTTTTAATTTCTTTTCTTTGCGAAGTACTTGAATATTGGGTCAGTCTGAGCTGGATAAACAGAAAAGGAAAGCAACAAGAAAAGATTTTCCCCACACTACTTGGCAAAAATTCAAAACACATATGACCTGAAAAAAAAAACCTTTACAGCAAAACTCTCTCTGTCTCTCCCTGTCACCGTTTGTCTCTCTGTCTCCCTCTCCCCTCATCTTTCACGTACTCTGCCTCGACTATTCCTTGTTTTACAAGCTTTGCTCTGCTTTCGACTTGGGCTAGCTTGTCCTTCCTTTGAAGGAAGCTCCTTTCAAGAGCTCACCATATTGTTTCATTTTAGTGTGGACACCCAGTTGGCTTTAATTCACCATAGCTCAGAAATCTGAAGCTCAAGCAATCTGCCAGCCTAAGCCTTCCAGCACCAGGGATTACAGGTGTGTGCCACCATGCTCGGCTCCTATTCTCTCTTCGTTACTTCCTTCAGGGTTTCTCTTTTTCAACTTAATACAGGTACAAAAGCTACTAAAACTTAAAACTGCAATAAGACTTTTGGGACATTTTGTATTTTATGTTATACCCAGGAATCATTAGGGTACTGCCTGGAATTTTCAATTGAACTTATATAACAATAAATCTAGAATCAATGAAGATACAACGTCAAAGGTTGGCTTCTAGAGTAGTAAGTTGGAAGTCAAATATATAACTAATATGTCTATTAGAGGAATGTGATTATTTTTCAAGAAAGTGAGCCATTCTATTATATTATACTCTTAGTGCTGAGCTAAAACTTATCAAGAATGATTTGGCTTTTTGCCCTCTTGGTTCACTTTTCAGAATCCTTTTCCACTAGAATCAAATTATGCAGTTATCTTAGCATAAATAGCATGAGTGAAGAACTTTAATTTTCTTTCCTTTCTTTCCAGGATAAAAACAATGAATTCTGGTTGGGGTAGAATGAAAATTGTATTAGATTTCATTGGTTATACTTTTAATTTGTATTATAACAAATTTAACTCTAGGCAATATCACATATTGAAAATTAGCAAATTAACATCTTGCCTGTATCTGTTGGGCCTTAAGATTTAAATGCTGTTTAAATTTAGACTACAATGAACAGAAACTACACTACAACTCATTTCACAGATTGGGGGGAAAAAACCTTGTAACTAAAAGTTTAGATATCTCTCTCTTCTCTCTCTCTCTCTCTCTCTCTCTCTCTCTCTCTTTCATTGTAGCAATAATAGGTTGCAGAATACAATGAAGTATATGTATAGATAGATAGAATAGCTGAGCCTTTCTTCAAAGCAGAACTTATATTTTAGGAAAACTTGTTGCTCTGTTGTATGAAGACAAATTTTCAGGAGATGATTTTTTTTGATCATTTAGATTAACTGTCGTATAATTCAACAGATAATCATTAGGCATATACTATATGCAAAACACTGTGTTAACAGTGAGGGTGATACATAGTTTAGAAAATACATAGTCTCTGTTATCATGGCATTTATAGTCCAGTAGGAAATCAGACATGTGAAGTTAAATACACAATCATACGTGATAACAAGTATTTTATGAAAGAGGGAACTAAATCCCTGTGAGGACCATGAGGAGAAAAATTATTAACAACAAGAAGTTTTCATATATTAAAAATGGAAATAGTCAAGAAGAAAGAAAATGGGAAGTGGCCTTGATGTGCTTGGCTTCTTACTTGTGACAGGTTTTAGTCTATGACTACTAGGCAAATTTAACTCTAATAGAAAACTTCTCTTTCAGGAATAAAGAAGAAATCCTTCACTATTTTATTCTATGTCTCTTGGACACCTTCCATTTTGTCATTGTTCTTCTCAAAACATCATGCCCAGAATGGAACACGATATTCCAGATGTAACCTCATCACAGCAGAATCTTGCCCTGAACATTCCACTTCCATCACTGGGCTATAAAGTCACATTAACTTTTTTGATTGTCATGGCATATAAGTGGCTCATTTTATACTTGTAGTTTGCGAAAAAAAAATCCCCAGTCCTTTTTTCTCCACAGAAACCATTGATTATCCATGCTTTTCCTACCCAGTAATTGTACAGATAATTTCATTAATTCAAATATAGAATTATAAGGTTTATCCATTTAAATTCCATATTCTTTGTCGATCCATGTTCTAGACTATCAAGACCCTCTTGGATCTTTATTTTGCCATTTAATATATTATCCTTCCCATTTCAAGTCATTTGCAGATTGCATAAGCAGATCATGTATGCCTTCATCAAAGTTCATAAGAGTATTAAACAGAACAGACCCAAGAGAAGATCCTGAAGGCCTACTACCAGAGATCTCCCTCCAGATAGCTCCCTTTAGGTTAACATCAGTGCATTCATCACTAATTTGAGGGTTCAGTTATTCAAGCATTTCTGAAACAGAACTATATAAGTTGTCCTTTAGCCTATATCTATTATATGTACAAGAACATTTAAGACTTTATCAGATAGTTTGTTGGGTTCCATTCATACTGTCTGTGACATTTGTTTATGATCATAATATTTTCTTGATGTACCATTATGATAATTGTGTTGAAAAAATGAGGTGTCTAGGACAATCTGTTTTTTACCCTAAGTTTAGTCTTACTGATTGACACTTCCCTCCCTAAGTTTTTCAAGCCACCCCTTTAACAATACATTCTGGAATTTGGGAATTAAAGGGCTTGACCTATATTTTGAAATATGCACACATCCTCTTTTGCCAAAATTGGGATATTGTGTTTTTTCTAGTCCTCTGCCACTTCTTGCAACTTCATATTTGTTCAGAAATCAGCCACTGTGACTCAATAATCATGTCTTCAAGGTGTACCCTGAAATATTGGTCATCCAGGCCTTGTAAATTAAAGGGGTTGAGGGAAGAACGGTGTTTCCTTAGCATCTATTCAGATATCTTGGATTTAAATTTTGTTTTAGCTCTTTGTTCTCTGTGTATTCACAGTCTAAGCATCATTCACTTTGTTAAAGAGAAAAAGAAAGAATAGAAATAGAAAACTTGTCATTTCTTTTACTCATCTGTTGTCATTATCCCTATCTACCCTGAACCATGGTCCTATCCTGGCTTTGATAAACTGTCAAGAAGTTAATCAGCAAACATCTATTAAGCACTTACTGTAAGTCATGCACTTGTGCTAAGTTCTGGGGATACAAAGAATGATAAAAAAAGACTGACTGTCAGGGCTTACATTCTAATGCAGGAGACACATGCCCATAAATACATAGATATAAGATACATGCAGAGCAGCTGGGGAGAGGAAGGATCCAGGAAAGTCTTTCTGCAGAAGATGGGGTTTCAACCAAGTCTTAAAAAAACAAACCATGGATTGAAAAAGTCTAAGAGGGAAAGCATGGCCGGCCTGCAGGCTTGCAGACACACTATGAAAAAAAATATGGAGTTAAGAGATAGAGTGTTGTAGGCAAGGAACAGTAAGGAGGCCAGTATGGCTAAATCATAACCTATGTGGAGGGAAATAAAATACAAGAATCTAAGAGCAGGAAGGATCCAAGTCATGAAGAACTCCTGTCCCCATTGCCTTCAAGAGAATTCACTAGGAAAATAAATGTGATACCTGAATTTTTGAAGTAGTGGATTTTGCTCTTCTACTACTGGGGGGTGGTGGTGCGGGGAGACAGAGAGAGAGAGAGACAGAGAGAGAGAGAGAGAGAGAGAGAGAGAGAGAGAGAGAGAAAGAGAGAGAGAGAGAGAGAGAGTGAGAGTGCACAGATTGCTTCCACAGTGTCTTCCTCTTTATGATTTCTTAGGGCTCCCAAGGGAGAATGGAATAAAACCAGTGAGTTCCTAAACCACTTTCCTCAAAACTTTGCTGTAGGCATTCCTGTCACACTTTCCATTTCCACTACTCACCCTACAAATGAAAGAATTCACAGTTAAGCCTTCTGCCTTGGTGTCTGTCCCTAAAGCAAGGCTCCAGATACTTGAAAAACAGCTCCTCCTCACCAAAACCCTGGAGACAAGTAAATTCTTTAATCTAATTTTTCTACATCTAAAATTTTCAAGACATGGATTATAGGTTGTTTGTTTTTAAGTCACAGTGAACTCAATTATCTATGGAACTAAAAGACAGGTATGGCATAGTTATATGAAAATCAGAAGAAATCTGGCATTTCATTTTAGCCAGCACACCAATATCCTGCCCCTTTAAGTCTTACTAACAAGTAGCAAACATGAATGACCGAATGAATCTCTTAGTCTCTTATTTATAATGAGTGACTTCTAGTTTGGATAGTTTCTTCAGGATAATCAACACAGGAGAAAATGGGAATAAAAGGATAATCAGTAACCTGATTTACCAGTCTCTGCTTAATTAAAAGTTGACTAATTGTCATATCCATTTGCTATGTCATTTATAACCTGTTTTTAATTTTATATTTCATGGTTCTATAATCAGTCAGCCAATAAATATTTATCAGGTATCTGCTATGTGACAGGCTCTGTATGATGTTATAAGGATACAAAGTCATGCAAAAAAACAGCCCCTGTTTTCATGGAGCTCCCAATCTACTGCAGGTAACAAGATGCAAACGACTATGTACAAACAAGCTGTATGCGGGATAAATTGGAAATAGTGAATAGAAGGAAGACAATAGAATTAAAGAGGATTGGAAAAGGCTTCCTACAGAAGGTGGGATTTTAGTTGAAGGAAGCTGGAGAAGCCAGAAGACAGAGATGAGAAAGGAGAGAATTCAGATGCCTAACCCATTGAATACTTAGGTATCTGTTCTAGTCAATGACTTCCTTTGAATTTGTAATACAATAATCAACACCAAAAAATTCAACTTCAAATCAAAGCAAGTTGTTTGGCATTGTGTTTTTGTTATTTGAAGCTTTTATGTGTTGATGACTGTAGTGTCCTGATGGTCTCATAATTTGAAAGCAAAGATAAATTTTAGAAATATGGATAGTTCAGTATTTCCTCTTCTTAGATGATTTTTATTCAACATGCTGGGGGTTAAGCCTTTTCTGTTTTATCAGATTGGATATTAGCATTTATAGTATGTGATCAGTCTTCTCTCCCTAGAAAAGCAAAGATTTATCAGGTCTGTTTCTTTTTGTACAAATGAAATTATGAAAAATGCCACAAAAAACCCTAATCCGGTGATTGTGGAATTCAGGAACTTAATAATTAACTTCTGTTTGCTGAGGGTTTCAATTTTTAAAAATCTAATCCTCTAGTAACAAAACAGTGTTAGCCCAGCTGTGTTCCTGTCAGATTCAAAGTCATATTTATAATCAAACTGACCTTACCAATTGTAAACTGAATTACTTAACAGTAAAATACCTAACATTGGAGATGTTTTTAAATGGAACAGAACCATGTGATTGATTCTATTAGATTATATTAATGTTGTATTTAAAACAATTTAATTACTTCCCATACCAATGACATAATCTCAACCTCACGAACAAAGAAAATCTGGCATAATTGTAACAGAGAATATTAAAAGTCACTGCCATTCTATTTGAAGATACATCTTTCTGTGGTAATGAAATAGTATAATAATGTGAACAGCCTCCAGAGCAAAATATTTGATTTAGCACTATGCCATTACTATGCATTAGTCTTCCACTGGTTATTCTTTTCTGTGTTTTAAATAACTTTTACATAATGAATACTAGCATAAGGCTAAATTACTATGTTATAATCAGCAACATATATAACAATAAGCTTGAATTTCTGAAGGTGAGCTAAGGAAAATAATTTCCGGGGGAAAAAAAAACAGAATTGAGTTTGATTTACCCAAAGGTTACACATTAAATTCTTCATGTTTTTTTTGTTCCTGTGCATAATGTTTTTGTTTTTTGTTTTCAAAGAAGCTACATTGTATTCTGCAATCCATGTATATGTACTGGTAGGGAATCTTGCTGCACTGAAATACCTATGAAAATGATTTCTGCTGTCTGATAATAATGTCTCATCTAATAATTCTGAGAAGACTTAATGTCTGGTGTCCTCTCATGCTGTTGAACCACATAATACCATAAGCTCTCTTTAACTTATAATATCAAATAGGGTTCCACTGCAAAAACAAAATGCACACACACACACAAATACACAAACCTTTTGGGAATATTTTAGAATGTGAAAGGGTGTTTTAATTTTTCAAAGTCTCAGAGTAAACAGGTAGGCATTGATTGATTAGACTTCTTATTTAAATTTGGATTTATTTTTTCATGCATCGGAAAGGAAAACAAAGCACATTTATTGAGTCCTTAGTATATGTGTTCCATTGTGCTATGTTAGGGATGCAAAGATCAAAAAGATTGTGGAGCACTTGGCCTAAAATACCTCACAATCCATTAGGAAGGGAAGGCATCTTTTAAAATACCTATAAATGTAAGTATCATCAGAGGGGATTGAGAGAGAAAGAGACAGAGAGAGAAAGAGACAGAGAAACAGACAAAGAGAGTAGCAGCAAGTAGGACAGAGCCTTGGAGAAATCTCAGTTGGGGAAACAATATGGAATAAATCAACAAAAGAGGGACTAAAACAGGCAGGTAGGAGAGAATGTAGAATTCATTGTCAATAAAGCTCAGAAAGGAAAGAGTATGCAGGAGGAAAGGATGATCAACATGTCAAATGCACAGAGAGCAATAGAGAACTGGGGAAAAAGACTATCAAATTAAGCAATTAAGAGGTTGTTGCTAACTTTGGAGAGAGTAGGTTCAGTTGAATGAGACATTAGTTTGAGAATTCAGTGAGAGAAGAGATAAAATCAATGAATGTGCACAGTTTTTCTTCTAAGATTTTAGCCAAGACTACGAAGGAAGAAAGGACAATAGATTGAGAGGATGACTGGGTCTAGTGGACATCGGGTAGAGATGACTAGGATATATCTGAAGGCAATACAAAGTAACCAATGAAAGAGAAAAATTGAAGATCAGGAAAAAGGGAATGACTGAGGGAGCAATCAGCTGGAGAAGATAGGAGTTAGATCAAGCACACATATAGAAGGGTTGATCTTACAAGAAGGGCCACATTATTATCAAAGAATAGAGGATAAAAGGAAAGAGTGGGAATGGTTTCAAGGGGTTTTGAAATAAAAGGAAAAGCAGGGAACTCATGTTGAATGGCCTCCATTTTCTCAGTGAAGGAAGAGTCATGGTCCTCAGATAACTTGAGAGGGAGAGAAGAAACACAATGGAATAGTTTTGCAGGGAGGGAAATACGAATTGATTTGGAATAAAAGGATTGCCTTGCTGCATTGAGGGCCCGGTTAAAGTCAGACCACATAAACTTGCAGTGGACCCAGTCAGTATTGTTTTACAACTTCCTTTATCTCTACTCAGTAGCACTTGAGTAGGAACTGTGAGAGGGGTGATAGGACTAATGCAAGATTAAGGTTTTGCTAGGCTTAAGCTGTGATTAGGACAAGGGCACAAGGGATTGGAAGTAGATGAGGAGTATGGATTCAAATTCATTAATTATAGGGTTGAGCTTGAGAAGAGAGGAAAGTGAAGTGAGAACAAGGTGAATGTCCTGAAAAACTAATAATGGATGTATGTAATGGTAATCAGGGTGGGGCTTTTTTGCTGTTTTTCTTTTAGATGACCTTAATGATTTGGCCTTTGTTTGGATGGAGCTGGTAAAGTGTGATTTTGTCTTGGAAAGTTTCTCAGCACTGAGGCAATCAGGAGTCATTACTTGATTTGTATATGATGTGGTACTGGGGATGGGGAACTTTCACACACCCAGCCTGGGTGAAGGTAGAGCCCTCAGGGCAATGAACAGGATACAATTGAGGGGAGCTTGGTGTTTGACTTTCGGGGGTCAGTCACGGAAGGAGTGTTGAGACTCTGGGCAAGTCATTGTGTTTGCCCCCGAGCCTTGTAACCCAGATATATGTTGGTATTTCACTGGTAACTATATGTATTGTGATTTGAATCAGACAAGGTCTGTCTGTTGATGTTTGTAATTTCTGTTTGTATTTTGCCTTGAAGTTCAGGGTGCTGATCTTTTCCCCCTGAACTAAATGAGTTATATATGTATGTTTGATTAAACTGAGATTGTTAACCCCTTAAAGTTGCTTTCCTTAGAAAAGCAGATCAAAGAACTTGTGTTAGCGGCCTTCTGTGTGATGGGTGTTGTTGGTTTTATGCAGCCACAGTAGCTGCTAGCCACATTGTTGTTACAATGTACTACATACTTTGAAGGGCTATGTTTAAGGCTTAAACAAGATAATTTAAATATTGTTACAGCTGTTGTTGTTGAGGTATCTAGCTGGCATAGTGGATAGAGCGCTGGACCTGACCTGAGTTCAAATCCAGCCTCGGATATTTATTAGCTATATGACCATGGGCAGGTCATTTAACTTCTCTCTGCCTCAGTTTCCCTATCTGCAAATGGAAATATTAACAGCACTGGTCTCTCAGGGTTGTTGGGAAGATGAACCAATATAATATTTGTAAAGGGCTTTGTGCATCTTAAAAATGTTATGTAAAGTACTATTGTTATTGTCATTAATAAAATAATAATAGTTATAAATGACTTGATCAGGGTGACATCGCTAATATGTATCATAGGCAGGATTTGAATACCAGTTTTCTAACTCCAGGATTAGAGTTTGTTTTGTTTGTTTGTTTTTAACTCATCCACAGGAGGGATCAATTCAATAACATTCATAAACATTTACAAAAGTACCTAATGAGCACCAAACATGCTTTTGGTGCTGGGGATACAGACAAAAATAAAAAAAAAAACTTTGCCCTCAAGAAGCTTGTATCCTGCTAGAGTGATACAAATTTGTAAACAAAAAATAAACACACCATGAAAATTTGAGGAAAGAGAGAACAGAACTCGGGTGATTCAGGAAATCCCTACTTTAGAAAATGTCCCTTAAACAAACCTTGAAGAAAGTGAAGGATTCTTAAGTCATCTGCTGGATATATCAGAGGGCAAGAAACTTGCTGAATAAACCCGATGGTTAGGAGACTTTCTAAATTGCAGAATGTGGTCTAAAAGCTATGAACTCAAGTTGTTGCAGTGACCCATGGCTAGGAAAAGGTAGATGTGAGAGATAAGCAGCTGTTTCAGATCCAGAAAGGCCTCCTGAAGAAAGAGGGATTGACCTGAGGCTTGAAGGACCCAGAGATTCTAGGAGATCCAAGGTGGAACGGAATGCAGTGCAGGCATGTGGGACACTCAGTAGAAAAATACAGGTGTGAGAGATAGTTCAAAAGGAGAATCCACAGGACTTGGTAAATGATCAATTACAAGGATAACGTAGAAGGGAGCGTCAAAGAGTTGTAACATTTTGTGTCTGAGTGTGCAATAATGTTAGCAGAGTCCTCAGTAAAGGATTCTGGCCAAAGAAGGCAAAGAAATTGTGACAAGGCTAATAACTAGAAGAGTATGCTCAGTATATGTTTCTTTTGAGATACACATGTCATGCTTATCCTTGCCTCATTGCTTCAATGGATTCATGATCTCCTAATTGACCGCACTGCCATGAATGGGGCAGAATGCAGCTGTCAGTATTTTCTCATCCTATATGACTCTGGTTCATGTCCTTCTACAATCTATAATTTACCCAGTTGGCTGAAGGCCTTCTTCTTAACCTTAAAAAAAATCTCTAAGTACAGTGCAGCAACTGGGCTGTCCATCTTTCCATCTTTGCTCTTGCTACATGACCCATCTACTTCCTTTTCTTGTGTGATGTTTGACTATCAGTCAATGCTGCAGCCTACTTATAGCTACCATAGGGCTTTGCATTGTTCTTGGTAGCCTGATTTTTTAATTTTAGAAATATTTTTATTATTTTTAAAAGTTTTTTTTATTATTTTTGGAAGTTGTGGGTTCCATAATTTAGATAGATAGATGTATAGATGGAGAATGGATGGAAAGATAATAGGATAAAAGATAGATAAATAGATAGAAGCATATATGTAAATGTATATTATCATAGCAACATTATGCATATGCATATGTATATCTATATATTCACCACTGGCAAATTTTAAGGAAAAATCTCATGCATGGTTGTTGTTGCTGATATTTTTAGTCATTTCTAACTCTTTGTGACCCCATTAGGGTTTTCTTGGCAAAGATATTTGGAATAGTTTGCCTTTTCTTCTCCAGCTCATTTTATAGCTGAGAAACTACGGCAAACAGGGGGTTTAGTGACTTACATAGAGTCACACAGTTAAAAAGTTCCTGAGGCCAGATTTGAACTCACAAAGCTGATTCTTCCTGACTCTAGGCCTGACATTCTATCCACTGCACCACCTAGTTGTGTCATAGGTTTAGAATAATCTGACGTTTGTGGACAATCTATTTCATTTCTCTGAAATTCAGTTCCTCATCTATAAAATGGGGAAGGGGAAAACAGACCAATGACCTCTAAGGTCCCTTCCTACTCTCAATCTATGATCCTAGAAATGATGTTTAAAGGGAAAGGAAACATTTTTATTTCATCATTTTCTATGATATCATCTCCTACTTCAATTCTTGTTAAATGCACGCAACAATCTATATAGCATTTCTGTCTGCTTTACTTTTGATACCAGTGAAACCACTTTACCCTTATGGGGAGCCTTTTATCTATCCCTTTTATCTCCCTCCTTCATCTATCCAAAGATGTAATGCACTTAGAGAGAATGTCAATGAAAATCAAATCTCTTCACTTAGGGATAGTTGGAGGAAGTGAGGTGGGAAGGTCCTCACTGGGAATATCTTCACCTTTATAAGATGTGTCCACCTTGCCGTCTCTAAGAAACAGACTGGCACTCTTTAGGCACAATATCATAATTAATTTCCCCTAATTGAGCTATACTTACTCGCAGAGTATAGGAGTCATATTTGCTGTGAGAACCTTAGAGTTCTATAATCCTTGGATAACTTATTTAGAGGCCGAGTTGGAGCATCTGCCCAATGGTGTGTGTGTGAGTGCGTCTGTGTGTGTGTGTTGAGAGCGGACAAACCGGACAAAAGGAAAGAGAGACAGAGAGAAGGACAGGGAAAGAAATAGAGGAAAGAAGGAGGGAGGAAGGAAGTTTCTTTTCTTTTTTACTTTTGGGTATTTGAGGGAAAGCATTAGATTATCTTTTATGGAATAAAAGAACCTCCTGTTGATCATCAAGTAAACTAAAATCTGTCCTCCCCGACCACTGGAAAACTACAAATCCAGAGAACTACCAGTATACACACACAATGTGTATGTAATGTGTGTATGGTGTGTGTGTGTATGAGAGAGAATAAATTATTTATAATTACACATTATTTAGTTCACTTAGAAAAATACATAAAACCGAAGATCCAACTCAGATGCAACCTTCTGCCTCAAACTTTCCTGAATTTTACACTGTCAGAAATGATCTTTTTTGAATACTTAATACTTTATAAATTTCTCATGTGTTTGTATATATTGTATTATAGTTATTGATATATTGTCTACTATCTCTACTAGAATGGAGTCTTCTTTATTTTTAGCCAAAGAGCAAGCTTTTCATATAGTAAGAGTTTAATAAGTGTTTCCTGAAGTAGAACAAAGAGAAAGAAAAAAATGGTCAAAACTCCTCAGCACCAAATGTCTGCATTTTCCTTCAATTGACTCGTACCTCTGTTTGGCCCAGATTAGTCAGCCAATCATATCTAATTTAAGCAGTGAAAATCAATCAAGGTGTTTAAATATAAGATGGTAATATTTTACCACTGCATTACTTGGAGCCCTATCTTGAATTTGCATTGTCTGATTCCTGCTTCAGGGAGAAGCCACCTTTCAGTTCATTTCTCCCCTTCATTTTAGGTCATCCTTACTTGCTTGTCTACTTAGAACCATGATGATTAAGGAGAAAGAGAGAGAAGGAGACAGAGGTGAGAGTGGAGAAACAGATGAAAAAGGCAAGAGGAGAGGGAGAGAAGGAGAGAGAGAGACAGAGAGACAGAGAGAGAGAAGGAGACAGGGAGAGTGACTGAGAGAGAGAGAGGAGAGAGAGAGAGAGAGAGAGAGAGAGAGAGAGAGAAGCAGCAATGACAAAATAAAATATTTCCCCTTTGCTTCCTGCCTTTCAGCTGTCACAATGATTCTTGGTTCCAATTAACAGAAACCCACCTCTTCTTTCTCCACATGTACAAATGGTACTCCATATTAAAGGGGTCAAATAATCAAAGTATGCTAAATACAGCTAAATGACTTAAACAATAATTATAGTTTAAATTTCTCCAGAATGAGCTATATTAAGGTAAGGGGTTATAAACAAGTCTACTGTGATTCTGTAAAGTCTTTGTCAGCCATAACTTCTATTGGTCCAGCAATCCTTACTTTACCTGTCTTAACCTGAATAAAACAGGAGGGAAGACAGCAGCTTCATTCAGCTGGCATAATTTAGACTGTCATAATCTCCTCACTTGGAGGCTCCTTTCTTTAGAAGGTGGCCTTCTGGTCATATGTATGTCAGTCATTGTTTCTTCCTTAGTATGATCCTGACAGAGGCACCTGATTATACTTCCCATTAGGAAATACAAGACCTTACAGATTCTGTCAAAGTCACAGGTCACTTGTAGTCACATATTTTATTTTTACCTTTCTTTTTTTTCTCCTTTTGGCAAAAAGCACCTTCTTTCTTCAGACAATATTTTCCAAACTCTGCAATGCACGTGTCTCCAACTCAGTATGTTTGGAAGCTTTATCAGGAATGACTCTTTCCTCTAGCCAGTATCTCCTAAGAGTAACATGCTATTGTTTGTCCTTTATATCTTCTGTATGATCATGTCCTATTCAGGGTGGATACTCCTCAGAAGGTAGGAAGTGCTAATCTACAAAACTCTTGTCAAGCATTTTCAAGTTGCTTGTGTGTGGTCAGTCTTGTGTATACAGGTGACAGTGTAAAGACACCCCACCCCCACCCCAAATAGCTTGTACTATTTCCAGAGGTGAACTGAAGGTATAGCAAAAAAAGACTGAAATTGGCCATCTCAAAATGGGGGGTCAATTACAGTAGGATCTAGGGGACAGTTTTCACTCGAATGAATCAGTCATTCAGATAATCTCTTTACCCACTTAAATTTTAACCTATTTACTAAGCTTAGACTCTATATGTCACCATTTATATACAATTTTAATTCTACATATATTAGTTAAAACCTTAACAAGTATTTATTCAGTTTTTGGTGGTTATTAAATAGTGTAATGAAAATATTAGGTCATCCATTGATGAGGCATTCAGTAGTTTCATTTTGAGAAGTGACAAAGCACATTTTCTGTTGTTTATTTCCTAACAAATTATTTATAATTATGGCTTTATATTTAGCTAATATTAGAAGGATTAGCAATGAGTTGTTTGCAAAAATGTACAAAAAATCTATAATATCTAGAAGTATTTAATCAGAATAAGAAATGATGTTCATGTATTAAAATCAGTTAAGAGAAAAATTTTGAATTTAGCTCTACAAGTCTGCCATCCTTAATTCCCCCATAATCAACAGTGCATTTTATATGAAATTCTACAAAAATTCATTTGAGTAGTTAATTTGATTATATTCTTTTAAAACACCAAATTCTAATTCCTATTATGGTATCGTGACACAGTTTCAACATGTCCCCTACTTCTCAGATTCCTGCAGGGGAGATACTTCTAAATTATCCTCTCTAAACCCTAGGTGGAGTGCTCAGCAAATGCATTTGTAATCATGATGATGCTGTCCAAGTAACAATTCTTGTGTTTCAAATTAAATATATGCTGAAACCTTTCAATGAAATGCTTTATCTAAAGAGAAAACAGTTACAAAACAGCAATGCACATGTTTGCCTCCAACTGAGTATTTTTGGAAGCTTTATTTAATGTCATTCACTGTCTAAACATCTTCACTAAAGAACTGTTCTGAAAAGAAAAAAAAATTAGGAAAGTTGCCAGTTATGTATTTTAAAATATAAATGGCTATATCCACTAGGTATAGAAATGAGATGACATTTTTATAGACTTACCCAGCTAAGGGTAACTACTTGGTGTAGTGGATAGAATGCCAGGCCTAAGCTCAGGAAGACCCATCTTCCTGAGTTCAAATGGGCCTCAGACACTTACTAGCTGTGTGACTCCAGGCAAGGCACTTCACCTCAGTTTCCTCATCTGTAAAATGATTGGAGAAGGTAGATCAGCTTAGTATGTTTGCCAAGAAAACCCCAAATGGGGTCACAAAGAATTGTATACAACTAAAGCAACTGAACAACAATATACCTTACAAATATTAACTCATTCGAGCCTTTGCATAGGTTGGGAAGATAGTAGGTGCCATAGGAAACTGAAGCAAACAGAGGTCATGACTTGCCCAGTATAAGATAGGAAGTAAATATCATAGGCAGAATTTGAACTCATCTTCCTAACTCTAGTGCTCTATCCACTGTGTAACTGGGTAATACTTCAATTCATTTCAACAAACACTAATTAAGCACCTGCCATGTCCAAGCACTGTATTGGGCACTGGAGGAGATACACAGAAACAAAATAGGACTGCAGTTATAGAGCTTATATTCTACTCTAGGGACAGAGCCTTGGTACATTATATTATCACTCTTTCGAGAATGGTGATTTCTGTTTTTTAAATGACAAAACCAATATCCTTTGAATCTCCTGGTGTACAATGGTGAAGAAGTGTCACTGTCAACTCATCCTGGTTGGTTCTAGTTCACTCACACTGACTTGTCATCAATCTAGTGCATATGGATCGTGATAACATGGGTTCAAACACAAAGCAACATTTTAGATGAGATAGAGATATGTAGAAAATCAATGTCCCAAGCTGGGATGACAGTTAAATGGACGAATTAATGGGCAAACTGGGTGTATGTGTAAATGCCTGCTAACATCATACCTCCATTCTCTTCCTGATACTGAGAAAGAAAAGTTATGGAACTTACATCTGATTCATTTTTTTTCAGTGTAGAACAGCAATACTAAGGGATACTTTGGGGTTCTTATTCAAGAAAATAAGTACAGTAGATTAATATCATTGTGCTGCATGGTAGCTTGTCTGGTAGAGTGTGGTATTTGGGAAGTTTTGTGATTTAGTAATGATTTTTCCCCCCTAAATAACACTTTCATTTCCCAGACTCCATGCCCCTTTCACCAATGCCATAAAACTTATAATAAATACTATTAGCAAAACAAATCAACAAATCAATTTCTGATGGTGTATGTCTTTCTCTGTACCCATAGCCTACCACCTCCCTGCTGAGACATGAAGAAACATGCTTCACAGTCTCCTGTAGTCGTGTTAAGTCTTTTTTATTAATTTATTTATTTTTAGTTTACAGTATCCAGTTGTAAGCTTTGAGTTGCAAATTTCTCCCCTCTCTCCTCCCCCCCTCCCCAAGACAGTGTGCAATCTGATGTAAGCTCTACATATATTCACATTAAACATTTTTACATTAGTCATGTTGCAAAGAAGAGTTAGAACCAATAGAATGAACCATGCAAAAGAAACAAAACAAAAAAGAGAACAAATAGTATGGTTCAATCTGCATTCAGACTCTGTAATTCTTTCTGTGGATGTGGGTAGCATTTCCCATCAGGAGCCTTTTGGAGTTATCTTAGAACCTTGCATTGCTAAAAAGAGCGAAGTTTATTAAAGTTAGTCATCGCACAATGTGGCAGTAACTGTACACAATGTTCTCTGGGTTCTTGTTTAGTCTTCAAATGTTCACTTTTACCTTACTATGACTATTGTATACATTGTTCTCCTGGTTATATTAACTCTGAATTTTCTCATACAAACCTCCTAAAGTTTCTCTGACTTCTTCGTATTTGTTATTCTTGTGACATAATAAATTGTATTCAAATAACAGGTTTTTTTAGCCTATCTCCAATTGATGAGTGTTTGTTTTCCTTCCAATATTTGCTGATACTGGAGGGTTGGTGTTTTGGTTTTTTTTTTTTGCATTTTAGCTAATAATAATTATCTTTCTTTTTAAGAGCTTATGGATTGGCTTTTATTACAACAAAGTTTTAATTACAATCTTTGGTGGAGTTTGATGTGACAGATACCTCCATCCTTTTCCCTCTTTAAACCTAGAATTGTTGGTAGTATTTAAAATAAAAATGATTTAAATTTCAATATGAGATTCATGTATGAAAGTCATTATTAAAAATTTTCATTTGAATTTTCACTTCATAAAACTAAGCTTTTTTAGTATAATGTTAATGAGTTTTGATTTCTAAACAAATTTCAGACTCTGAAAGCTGATATTATATTAAAATATCAATGAGAGAATGCATTTTGCTGGCAATGTGGAATACTTTGCCTCTCGATAGATTCAACCTCTATTCAAAACTGAATTCTAACTGAATTCTTAAAATCCCTAAGCAATAACTAGGATCTATTAAAGGCTTAGTCAGAGTCTTTTATTATCAGTCCATTAATAATGGCCATTGCTGTTAATATTCCATTATAACAAAAGGTTTCTGTTTTTGTTCTCAGTGTTTAAAATCTAACAATTCATCACCAAAGTAACAGGGCCTTGAAGCTTAATTTAATTTAGCAAAAGTTGTTTGTCAGTGTTTCAGGAGTTGATTGCATCCCCAAAGCTAGCCTAAGTATAACTTAGGCTCTTCTTAGCAATTATTTCTAGAAGATGAATTAGTGAATTTAAACCTTATCTTTTGGTTCTTTAAATTAGCCCTTCCAAGGCAAATGTCACATAGAATAAGACAACAACAAAAATAACAACTTTGTTCCAAAGGTTTATATGTGATATGGGGGGGGGAAGTGTTTTTAATCTAATTTGTTAAAAAAAATTAAATTTATTTTAATTTAACATATTGGTTTTCATTAACCTGTTAGACACTAGAATATGAACTAATAGGTATTGCCTTCCTCTAGCTCTCATCCTGGATTCTCTGAGCTGTCTGAGCTTTCCCCCAGGCACCCTGCTGAAATTCCTTGCTACCCTAGCAGCTGAATTCCTGGCTGTTGGAAGCTGAGAAAAGTCTCTTCTAAGAAAATCAACACTGGAGCTGGAGAGGCCAGCTCTAGGGTGGTGTATGGGAGCCAGGAAGGACACATAATTTCTGCAGCAGGGACAGTCAGGTTTGTTAAATGCCTTTAGCATTCTCTTTACTGTTGAGACCAAATGAAAAATGTGGTCCCTGCTCTGAAAAAGGGCTTGGAATAGTTGATATTTATAGCTGGTGAATAAGGAGGCCAAGTTTAAAAACAATCTCAGATTGGCCAGCTAATGTGTTTAGAAAATTTGCGCAGTAGGTATTTGTTTCCCTTGCTTTATATTCTTTTTGTGGCTCTTTGTAATGAATAATAATGTCAGGAACAGATTGAAAGGTGACCTCATTCTGTCCTGGATGTCTATTAGGAACTTATTTACGGTGATATTGTTACTAATCTCTATAAATTCAATATTATTTCTGTAATATGCTTGTTTGTAGTCTGACGTCAAACTTTTGAGATGGCTTTTCTTAACCTTTGAACCCTTCCTTACTACTTACCTTCTAACTTCCCTCTATTCCCTACCACCCAGTCAATCTCTGTAATGCTTTTCCTCTCATTTCAGGCTAAGTATATGCATATTACAGCCACACAAACATACCAGGATGCACAATTTATTTTGCAGATATACAAATCGTTCAGTCAGATTGCTAGTGTCTAGAATACATCACCATAGCATGTGAACTGGGAAGCAGAGTCCAAGGCCAAGTGCTAGAGAAAGGGGTCCCTGTAGCTAATGAGAGGAGATAGCTTAGAAGGAAAAGGCCTGAATATAGATAACACCTTTACTTTCCAGATTCTTGAAATGTAGGTAGTAACACGTAACAGCAGCACAACCTTTGGTTGTGAAAGGCAGTATAAACACAGTTCTCCTACAGTTTGGCCCTTATGTTTAGCATGAAATAAAAGACTACCACTGTTTAATAAACATCTCTCCTTTCATTTTGAGCTATGGCTTGAAAAGGAGTAGTATTTGGATATTTTTAAGCAGCCACAAACATAGATATGCTTTAAATTGAGGTGGATTCTTTTTTGATGAACTAGAACTACCTAAGGCATTTAGTGTCAATACATGAACCTGTGATTTCAAGGGTACTGGAACACTTGCCACCAATGGAGCTCCCAATTCATTCATAATGTATATATTCATTAAGAGCAGCCTGAAGCTAATCCAATGACATACAATTTCACTGGGAAAGGATGTAAGGATCTGCCCTTATGATTCCAGCCTACTTCCAGGATCGCAATGGTGCAGGTTAACCAAGATATCCTCAGCTTTCTCCAGGATTATCCACGTTGTACTACTCCTTGTTTCTACAAGGCTTTTGCCACAGCTAAGTTTTTTTAAGTTTCTTTCATATATTTCTTCATCATCATCATCATCATCATCACCACCACCACCACCACAACTACCACTGTCATCACTCCACAGATAGGATTTTAAGGTTTACAAACCTTCTAGGGTAGGTCATAGGATTCCTGTCTGCATTATAAAATAAGCTTGTCATGGGATGTGCGTCTAGAAAATAGAGTGGTGTTAATGAACTTATCCAAAATAGACATGCAGAAGTTTTGTGCCATAAGAAATAACATATTTGAGGAATTTGAGAAAATGAAAATATGGGAAGACATGAATGGATGCAGAGTGAAGAGAGTAGAACTAGGATAACAATCAACTCAGTGACTAATAATATAAGTGCAAATAGCACTAAACAGATCTGAATTCAGATTAAATGTAATATGGGTATTTTGGTTCCAAAGGATTGATGAAAAATTTTCCTTCATCCTTGCTAAAGTGTACTGAATCATGGATGTGAATGTTTCATATACTATTGGTCTAGTTGGGTTTCGTTGATCTGTTTTCCTTTGTTACAATGAAGGGTTCTGGGGCTGAGGTCTCACGTGAATGTGACTGTGAAATAAAAACAAAAGGCTTCAACAAGACTCAAAAAAACATATCAAGGTATAAACGTAAATAATGCAAAGACAATTATAGTCACATAATGTTTCCACTTAAAATGTTAGGAAATTGTTTTTAGGTGGTAGATAAGATTCCAGGTATGTCGGTACTTTCTTTGAGGATTTCTGCTTATCTGAGAAAAACAATGGAACTTTTAGGAAATCTTCAAGAAAACAATCTGTGCTAAAAGGCTTATATGACCTATACAAAATAGTGTATGTGGGTCAGCCTGATTAGTGTACCCTTGTTTATATTATCAACATTTCATAGCAATATCTTAAATATTAATTTTTATAATAAATTTTAAAAATGGAAATGTAAGACAAAGTATTCATTGAAGTAAGTAAAAATAAAAAGAGGAAAATTCATGCATAATGTTGTTGGTTGAAAAAGGTCACTGATCCTTTTCATTTAAATTTATAATATGCGGGAAACAGAAAAAAAAAACAGCCTATAATAAACAGCACACAAACACACTTAATAATTCTATAATTCAGGGGAAACGGAGAGTAAGTACTTAAATCTGTGTACTATTTAAATTTTGAAAGTAAATATCCTATTGATAATGGCCATTCTATTACCGAGCAAATACTTATCTTTGTAGGTACATATATAGAAAATTTATTGTACTTTCCACATAAACATGTATATACATGTATGTTTACTTACAGATGTATATACACACATGTATGCAATTCTACACATGTATATGTGAACAGTTATAGAGAGAGAACAGAGTTGTATACATATATCTAATAGCTAGTTATATACAAAACCTATATCTGAAATACAATATATTTTCTATATATGGTACTGATAAACCTATATCTATACCTGTCTGTCTATCTATCCATATATTTTTCTATGTAGAGTAGGATGTGTTTTCCCAGGGCTTAGGACTGAATTTTGCATTGCTTCAATTACCATTATTTAGTTGTGGATGGGCAGATGAGGAGGAAAACAATCGTCTCTTTGAGATATCCACATTTTACTACATTGCCTTGATTTTCATTTTTTACTATTTGTCCTCATTCTAAATATAAAAGTGCAAGTTAGTGAAATAAAAAGACGCCTTGTGAAAAATATCTTTTATAACATCTTATTTTTCTCTAGGTGAAATACGAGCTATTCTTGTCTCCATTTGTCTTCCATGCTGGGCATTTATCCAGTCCCTTACTAAATAAGCCAGGGAATAAAGATCCTACTCTCACCAGAACAGGGAAAGAACCATACCTCAAATTCCCAAGTTACAGCTAACAGCCACCAGGAAGCTGTGCTTATAGTTTCTAGGTTGTTCTTCCAGTGTAATGATGAAATGTAGTATACTCCATTCGATGAAACCATTTTGGGATGACTTAATACATTTATCAAGTTCAAAATATGTGGCATCTATTATTATAAGCTTTTTAATAAAGAGGGAACACTAATATTGAATGAAAAATTACATGGAAATTTCATTTGGGAAAAGAGATATCTCTGAGCTTGTGGAATAATTTTAAATAATATTAAAATGTTTTATGGATCTAAGAATTAGTGGATAGGAGATGTTTAATCCCAATACTATTAAAATGAGCCTTCTTCTGGTGGGTGCTATAAATGGGAATATAGTAATTCCTGTTTTTACAGTGTGTTGAATTTGGTCATTTTGAAAGGTTGTGGAGAAATAAATTTAGCACTTGGATCAGTTTACCTTATTTAATTTCAGTCAGTGATTTCAAGAGAATGTTTCTTCTCAAGTTAATCTGTAGAGACGGTCTTGATAGCTTTATGGTTCAGGATAGAGACTGCTCTTCTTTGGGGGGAAAGACTTGTCTCAGGTAGAAGGGTTTTTACATATATGTTTTGTGAGGGTAGGTACCATGTCTTATTCTTGTTTTAGCTCCTACACAACGGGTTGGCACAGGGGAGAGAGTACTGGACCTGAATCAGAAAGACAAGAATTTCAATCATTCCTCAGATACACTTCATAATCCTGGGACTCACATCAAGTTCCTGAACTTCTTTCATTCTCAATTTTCTCATCTGTAAAATGAAAATAATTATAGCAAATAAGGTAACATGTGTAAAGCACATCTGAAACCTTAAAATGAAATATAAAGCTAACTTTTCTAATCATCCTTTACATGTGCTCAGCAATATTGTCAAATGAGTACCTATTATGGTTTCTTACTAAGTTTCAATCAAAATTAGTGGTTTACAGTAGAACACAGCATTTGAAACTCAATGTACAGAAAATGAAGGGGAGGCAACAGGAATTAGGGACCTTTCCAAGAAAGTGAGATTAGCTGGGACCTCAGATAGGAGGAAATGTCTTTCATATTTATCCGCAATATTTTTGGGCTTCCTAACTGGTCATAACATTGACTTAGAGTCACTCCTTCTCTACACAGATATGGGAATGACCTGGATAGTTTTTATAAAGTTCCCATGAGAAACTTTTTGGGTCAAGAAATTCAGTTCAGTTATTTCAATTCAACAGATATTATTAGGCATCTGTTATGTGCAAGATGAGATGCAATGTGGTCTTTTGTATGGATAGTTACACAAGCCAGTGGAGTCAGAAGATCTGGGTTCAAGTTCTGATTCTGACACATACTTTGTGAACCTAGCTAGATAAGTCACTTTTGCTCTCTGTAATCCAATCAAGTCTCTTATGCCAATAAATTGCAGAAAGGTGGTAATCTTCTTAGGTATAGAGAGTTTCCTGACTGGGAGTCCTGTAACTCAGCAAAATTATATTTCCAGTAAAGGATAAAATAAAAATATGCAAGATGTAGTTTTTCTATACAGTGATAGAAATTGATCCTTTTTTGTTTCAATGGAATTATAATTGACCAAAATTATAATAAATATAGCAGTAATTGTCTTTTTATTAGGAGGGGAAAGACCCGTACAAAAATAATTGTACTATGCGTTGCTGTTTTATGTTGGTTTTTATTCAGATATTTTATTGTTATTGCTGTTAGTTGTTTTAAAATTTTTAATTAATGATGTTTTATTGTATTTACACTTGAGCCTTTTAAAGAGTGCAATTAAAAATTTAATAAACACTTGTGCATTATCATATAAGATAAGATATTGAAACTGCCAGTACAGTATGTTAGAGTTTTAAAATTATAATGTTACTTCCTGCAAGGAAACTTAAGAAGCCATATGCTGTGTGGTTGTTTGCTTGGTTTTTTTTTTTTTTTCCTGGCCTTGGTAATAGAGTACAGATCATTTGTGAGTCCTAAGATGTATAGCTCTAAACTGATTTCCATATGTGGCCTATGGAATAAACTAGACAAAATAGATGTTGCACAGCATGCTTGGTGAGTCAATGTAAGTATATCAAAATGTAAGAGAATTAAGAAATGACTACTTGTACAGGCATTAAATATAGTAGAAATTATTTGGAGACAAAAACCCTGCCTGCTAGGATCTAATTTTTAATGATAAATTATTCTACAAAGTAGAGATAATTATACATAGCTATCTGGTGGCACAAACATGAGTGCCCACATTAGATCAATTATTTTCATTCTATATAAATCATTTCCTCATTGTTTCATGATTACTTATTAATGTTTTCAAATTTATATCATATATCCATGTTAAAATAGTCTATTTAGGTATGATGAATGTCATTATGGTATTTTGGGGAGTACAATCATTGATATGTCATAGGCAGTATAATCCTCGATATGTTTAAACTGCTTGCTACCCTCAAAGTGTAAAATTTTTACCATTTAGTTCTTCTGTACCTCTTGGTCAATCTATGCATATTTATTGAATCCCTGCTATATGCACACATACAAGGATAATGTATTTTCAATAAGATCAAAGATATGATCTCTGTCCTAAAGGGCCTTTTAATAGTTGAGGAAACCATTTTTGTTGTTTGGCTTATTAGATATGATTTTAACGACATTGGGATTCCCAACGAGCAAACTTCCTCCACAATAGAAATTGGCTCTTCAAATTTGCTGTCTTTGAAATTTTTCCAGGCTAACTGAGAGGTTAAGTGACTTTTCAAGATCACATAGCAAGTAGATTTTTAAGAGATGAGACTTAAACACAGATCTTTCTGACTCCAATGCTTGGTTTCTACCACAAGTACCATTCAATAAGATATATGCACATGAAAAATTATCTGGCAATCAACAGCCATATGTAGCAAATCATTATGTAAAATTATTTGGCCAATGCATCTTCTCTGATGTAAAGTTGAGTTGCCATTCTTTGTTGCTGTGGGGAATTTCCACATGGGGAGATTCTCTCACTGATAAAATTTAAGTCTAAGCTAAAATGGTAAAGTGCTAAATGAGTGATAATGAAAGAAGTTCGAGGAGATGAAATCATTGTGGATAGCTTCATAGAGGCAATAAAACTTTAAAACTGATGCTTGAATGAAGGATAGGACTTTGATAAGGTGGAAAATAGGGGAAGAAATTGCCATCAAATGAAGAACCAAGGTCCCAAAGTGAATACATTCAGGGTGACTGCCAAAGATTGTTATTAGAGTGTTGGATCAGAATGTTCAGCTCAGGGAGGTGTAGGATGTAAGTTTTAGAAGATAATATAAGAACATTAAGAATGATAGATTCACTTGCAGTGGCAAGATGGCAGAGTGAGGAAGGAACCCTCTGAAGCCCTCCTAAATTGCCCTCCAAACAACTAGGAAACCACCTCTGAATTGATCTAGGAGCAGGGAAGCAGTTTACCAGAACAATAGGAAAGGTCTGTCTCAGTGAGATGGGAGGGGAGTGAGATCCAAGACCAACAGCAGCAGCCAGTCTCACCATGGGTCCTATGGCAGGACTCCAAGGCTGGGGCAATCCACTAGCAAGACCCTGCCCTTCTTCAAACTGGAGTCCCCCTAGGCAAATGAGTAGTGTGTATGGTGCAGCAAAGCCCCACCCCAGCAACACCACCCCACCTCAAGCCACCAGGGAGGGCTTGACCCCATTGCTGATAAATAGTAAAGCTGTGCCTGGGGGCGGCCAACAGAGAGACCTTGCTTCCTGTTTTCCTAACAACCCCACCCCTGGGGCAGACCAGTAATAAGATCCCTCCTCCAGGGCCAGGGACCAGAAAGACTCCATTGTAAAATCAACCAAGCAGAAAGGCCCTACCCCTGGGGCAAGCCAGCCCTTAAACTTGAGGTGGGGAACCTTCAGCCTCATGGCCCTCTAAGTCCTCAAGTGTGGCCCTGTGATTCACTCCAGGACTTCACAGAACAAATCCCCTTAATAAAAGGATTTGTTCTGTAAAACTTGGACTCAGTCAAAGGCCACACCCGGGGTGAACTCACCACCAATGAAAGGGAAATTAAGTAAGTTCTTAGCAGCTATTTTACCCAATTATATCACAATAAATTTGACAACCTAAATGAATTAGTGGAATAGCTATAAAAATATAAATTATGCAGATTAACAGAAGAAGAAATAAAATCGTAAATAACCCAATCTTAGAAAAGAAATTGAACAAGCCCATCAGCAAACTTCCTAAGAAAAATCCCCAGGACTAGATGGATTCACAAGTCAATTCCACTAAACATTTAAAGAACAATTAATTCCAATACTATATGAACTATTTGACATAATCAAAATTATCCATTTTGCATTTTGTAATGCTCTCTATCTCTTGTTGGGTCATGAATCTTTTCTTTTCCATAAATCTGATAGGTAAACTATTCCTGCCTCCCAAATTGCTTATAGTATCAGCCTTTATTCCTAAAGCATGAACCCATTTTGACTTTATTTTGGTATATGGTGTAAGGTATTAGTCTATGCCCAGTTTTCTGCCCTACCATTTTCCAATTTTCCCAGCAGTTTTTGTGAAATAGTGAACTCTTAGCCCAGAAACTGAATTCTTTGGGTTTATCAAAGAGTAGATTGCTATAGTCATTGACTTCTCCATCTTGTGGACCTATTCTATTCCATGATCCATGACTGTGTTTCTTAGCCAGTACCAGATGGTTTTGATGACTGCTGCTTTATAATACAGTTTAATATCTGTATGGCTAGGCCACCTTCCCTAGCATTTGTTTTCATTAATACCCTAGATATTCTAGACCACTTGTTCTTCCAGCTGAATTTGATATTATTTTATCCAGCTCTATAACATAATTTTTTGGTAGTTCGATTGGTATGGCACTGAATAGCTAGATCATTTAGGTAAAATTGTCATTTTTATTATATTAGCTCAGCCTAACCATTAGCAACTGATATTTTTCCATTTATTTAGGTCTGGCTTTATTCGCGTGAAAAGTGTTTATACTTATGTTCATATATATATGTTCATATATGGCCCTGGGTTTGTCTTGGCAGTAACTTTGAATGGAATTTCTCTTTCTATCTCTTGCTGTTGGCTTTGTTAGTAATATATAAGAATGCTGAGGATTTATGTGGGTTTATTTGTATCCTGAAACTTTGCTAAAGTTATTAATTATTTCAAGTAGCTCTTTACTTGATTCTCTAGGATTCTTAAGTAAATCATCATATCATCTGCAAAGAGTGATAACTTAGTTTCTTCTTTGCCTATTCTAATTCCTTCAATTTCTTCTTCTCCTCTTATTGATTTTTTTTCCTCCATTTACATTTTTATGTCTCTCTTGAGTTTTGTATATGAAGATCAAATTTTCCATTGAGCTCTGGCCTTTTCATCAGGAAGGTCTGGAATTCCCTTATTTCATTGAATGTCAATTTCCTTGCCTGAAAAATTACTATGCTCAATTTTTCTGGGTAGTTGATCCTTGTTTGTAGTCCAAGCTCCTTCACCTTTCAGAATATCATATTCCAATCCCTCTGATCTTTTAATGTAGAAGCTGCAAGGTCCCGTGTGATCCTTACTGTAGTTCTGCAATATTTGAATTGTTTCTTTCTGGCTGCTTGCAGTATTTTCTCCTTGACATGATAATTCTGGAATTTGGTTACAATATTGCTTGGAGTTTCAATTTGGGATCTCTTTCAGGGGGGTGATTGGTAGATTCTTTTGATGAATATTTTACCCTCTGGTTCTAGGACCTTGGGTCAGTTTTCCTTGTGGATTTTCTTGGAAGATACTGTCCAGGCTCTTTTTTCATCATGGCTTCTTGTAGACTAATAGTTCTTAGATTATCTCTTCTGGATCTATCTATTTTCCAAGTCAGTCGTTTTTTTCCAATGAGATATTTTACATTTTCTTCTATTTTTTCTTTCTTTAGATTCTGTTTGACTGATTCTTGATGCCTCACCGAGTCATTAGCTTCTACTTGCCCAATTCTAATTTTTAATGAACTGTTTTCTTCATTTAGCTTCTGTACCTCCTTTACCATTTGGTTTATTTTACTTTTCAAGAAGTCATTTTTTTTTCCAATTAGATTCTGTACCTCTGTAACAACAATGCTACTTGCCACTACTGTGGCTGTGTAAGGCCAATAACACCAACCCACGGGAGGGCTACCAGCACAAGTTCTTCGATCTGCTTTTCTGAGGAAAGCAACTTTAACGGGTTTACCATCTTACTTTAATCAAACATACATTTATCATTCACTTAGTTCAGAGGAAAAAGTCAGCATTCTGAACTTCAGGGAGAACACAAAGAGAAATTACAAGCAGATAAAAATAACACAAATCAACAGACAGACTTCTAACCATCTGACCATAGCAACACATACATAGTACCAGAGAGAAGCACCAATATCTGGGTTTTCAAAGCCAGGGGCTCCTTAATAGCTACCCAGAGTCTCCACACCAACACTCTTCCAATGAGTGAGCCCCAAACAGAATGCTAAATTCAGAGTATATATACACTTCTTCAGGGTCAGAGCACTTCACACCTCTTGAGGGCTTCACACCTCTCAAGGGTTTTGTGCCTTTCATGACCTAACTACCTAAAGGTGTGGGACTTCTACAAACAAAGCAAGACTCAATCAAGGCACTAGATTGCCTTAGTGCTGAGAAACCCTCCAAAACAAAAGACAACAAAAGTCTCACTTTGTTTGCCTTTACATTCCACTCCTCCAGGATCCTTGGACTTACAATCTAAATGGCTATGGATCCTGGAACAAATGGAGGCACTATGCCATTACAATCTCCTTAACCATTTTTCCAATTTTACTTTTTAAAAATTTGTTCTCATCAGTGATTTTTTTTTCCATTTTTTCTCTTACCTCTCTCATTTGGTTTTTAAAATCCTCCTTGAGCTCTTCCAGGAATGCTTTTTGGTCTTGAGATCAGTTCATGGTCCCATTCAAGGTTTCAGATGTGGGTACTGTGTCAATGGCTGAATTGGTTTTTTGATCTTCCCTCTCTCCATAATAAGAATCAATGGTCCTTGTTTTTCTGGATTGTTTCTTCATGGTTGTTGTCTTTTTCCTGGCTCTTAAAGTGGATCTCTACTTCTCAGGCCCAAGGGGGTCTTTCTGAAGCTTCTTGTGCTGAGAACTGGGGACCTGGTTACTGGCTTCATGTGCTGTGGTTTTGTCAACTAAAGGCTATATGATGCTGCTGCTCACCTGGTGCTGAGCAGTAGCTGGCTGGTGTGTGCCAAGGTCAAGGCCAGGTGCAGTTTTTTTTAGTTCCCTGGGTTACACTGATGCTCCCTCTGTGAGGTGTGGGGGAGGGATATTCTAGTTGCTGGAAGTCTCCTTTTCCCTTAGGGCTGCACTACATAGCATGGGTGGTCTCAGTTGTCTGCAGTGTTGTCTGCTACCTCCCCTGACAGTGTGAAGGCACGCCTAGTGTCCTGGTGTTGGCACTTACTGTCTCCACCCCACTGGGGCTCAGGAACTCCTACTGGTCTGCTGATGTGGGGCCTGCTGGGACACCTCCCTTCCTGCACTGGTCTCCTTCTGCCACCACAAGAGGGGCCCATCTCTTCAGCCTCCCAAGCTAAGAAATGATGCAACACCCACTTCTGGCTCCTCTATTCCAGGGTTTTTCCCAGGGCAGTATTCTCTGGGTCAATTCAAGGTGGGGAAGGGATGAGACTCCCTACATTTACTCGGTCATCATGGCTCCTGGAAGTTCAAGAAGGTGAGTTTCATACCTTTAGACTGTGGGCTAAAAGCCTCAGGAGTAGCTGTTGCCATGGCTGCAGGCTCTGTGCTGCTGTCTCACCTAGCTCCAACAGATTCCAGGCCTGGGCTGAGAGGCCTGGGGATCGCCACCACGGCAGTCACCTCAGCCCCGGGTCTGCTCCTGCTCCTGCTCTGGTATGGCTTAGTTCCATGAGCTCAGCACTCTCTCAGCCTGGTCCACGGGGTGAGTTCTGCTGCTAATCCCGCTCTGGTGTGGTCAGGTGCAGTTCCACATGCCTGGTGCTCTCCCAGCCCATAGATCTGTTCTGTTGACCCTGTGGGCTCTCCTGGGCCAGAAATCTGTCACACAGTCTCCTAATGTGTTCTACCTCTCTCAAATCTGCTCAGATTCACTTTTTTAGAGGTGTCTGACAGAATATGTAAGACAGTTCCAGTAAGTCACCGGTTTTACTCTGCCATCTTGACTCCGTCCCAGGTACAAATTACAGAGTAATGTAGTATATGATAAACCCAAAGATCTCAGCCTTTGGATCAAAAACTCATTATTGGACAAAAATACTGCTGGGAAAACTGGGAAACAGTGTTGCAGAAAGTAGATATAGACCAATATCTCAACATGTACCAAGGTACTAGCTCCAAAATGGATTTATTGGTTTAGATATAAAGTGCGATACCATAAGAGAGCATGGAATAGTTTATCTGTCAGATTTATGGGCAAGGGAAGAATTTAGGACCGAAGGATATATAGGAGCATTACAAAATATAAAATAAACAATTTTGATTATATAAAATTAAAAAGTTTTTGCACAAAAAAACCCAATGCAACCAAAATCATAAAGAAAGCAGAAAACTGTTGTGGGGCGGGGGGCAATCTCCAAAAAAGTCTGTTTTCTCAAATATGTAGAGAACTGAATCAAATTCATAAAATACAAATTATTCCCCAATTGATAAATTATGAAATGACATGAACAGGCAGTTTTCAAACAAAGAAATCAAAGCTATCTCTAGTCATTTGCAAACAATGTTTTAAATCACTATTAATTAGAGAAATGCAAATTAAAACTACTCTGAAGTACTACCTCCCATCTATCAAATTGGCTAATAGGACAAAAAACGAAAGTACTGAATGTTGGATGTGAGAAAACTGGGACATTAATGCACTGCTGGTGGAGTTGTGAACCCTGGAGAGCCATTTGGAAGTATGCTCAAAGGACTATAAAACTGTGCATACCCTTTGACTCGGCAATACTACTGCTAAGTCTATATCCCACAGACATCCAAAAAGGGGGGAAAGGATCTCTTTGTACAAAAATATTTATAGCAGCTCTTTTTGTGGCTAAGAATTGGAAGTTGAAGGGATGCCCATCAGTTGGGGGAATGGCTAAACAAGCTATGCTTATTTTTTATGTTTATTGTTGTTCATGTTATGCTACATGATTGTAATGGACTAACGATGATGCATGTACATAGATATTAGCATGTTATCTCCTCAATTAGACTGTGAACTCCATTAGAACAGAGACTGTCGTTAGGTTTTCTTTGTATTACCAGCACTTAGGATAGTGCTTGGCAGTAACAGGCACTTAATAAATGTTTATTGACCAACTGATTGACTGACAATGCAAGGTGTTTTTTAAGGAACAATTACTTTCTCAGAAGAAAGATATAGTGACCTTGTAGATACTTCCCTTCCATGATTAAAGAGTGTGTGTGTTTGTGTGTGTGTGTGTGTGTGTGTGTGTGTGTGTGAACTTATGCAGCTAAGCCCAAGTTCATAAAGGCTAAAACAACAAAAAACGAGATTCTAGAATATTTTAAAGCTTACAAAAGTGATGCAATTGTTATTATCCCCATTTTACAGGTGAGAAAACTGAAGAACAGAGAGGGTAGACAGCTTGCTCACTGTTCCATAGCTCATAAGTTTCAGAGCTGGAACTTGATTGAAGATTTTTTAACTACAAGCCTGGTACTCTTGCCACACTTTGTCATTAGAGTCCTCATTAGGCTCAGCTCATTGCATTGCCAGCTCTCTTTGGCAGAGCATTTCATTTTGAGAACATGTTTTATATCCAATCTAAGCTTTATCATTTTCTAAACCTCCTTCCGTCTTTGTCTCATTATTTAGACTGAACTTCTTTATGTAAAAGCATTGAGATCATCATTTCCTCCAAAAATATTTATTAGGGGCATATCTGTGTATGACACTAGAATAGAATAAAGTTACCAGGCATGATTCTTGCATTCCTAGAAATTTATAGCCTGTGCCAGAAAATCTCAATTGAGGTAGACATGATTAAGGACACATAGACAATTGAATAAAAAGTACATACTCAAAAAGTATTTCCATAATAAGAGAACACAGGAGCAAAGATATCAGTATGAGGTGAATGAAGTAGCAATCAAATGAAGAAGACATATAATGACCAGCCTGACTTCCTGTCCTTGCATCCTTCTCACTGGAAGGCTCATTTAACAGCTTTTCAGAGACTTAGCTCTGCCCCAAATCCTGGGGCCAATATAGCCATTAGGTAAAAGGAATTACAGGATCATATTTTGGGAGACTCAACATTGTAGCAACAATCTGCTAGCAGATACTGTGGCTGTGTAAAACCAACAACCAGCACACAGAAGGTCACTAACACAAGTTCTTTGATCTGCTTTTCTAAGGAAAGCAACTTTAAGGGGTCAATAATCTCAGTTTAATTAAACATGTATATCATTCACTTAGTTCAGGAAGAAAAGATCAGCTCCCTGCACTTCAAGAAAAATACAAACAGAAATTACAAACATCAACAAACAGACCTTGTCTAATTCAAATCACAATACATACTTACCAGAGAAGAACCAATGGGTCTGGGTTAGCAAAAGGGGGGGGAGGGGGCGGAGGGGGGGCAGTCGCAACAGCTTGCTTAGAGTCTCAGCACTCTTTCCATGAGTGAGCCCCAAAAGTCAAACACCAAGCTCCCCTCAATTATATGCTGTTCAGAGCCCTGAGGGCTCTGGTCTCACCCAGGCTGGGTATGTGAAAGTTCCCCATCCCCAGTATCACATCATATACAAGTCAATGAGTCCTGATTGCCTCAGTGCTGAGAAATACCCCAAAACAAAGACAGCAAAAGGTTTCCCATAAATTCAAACAAAGGGGAGACTTGATAGTCTTAGCATCCCAAAAGGGAAGAACTGGGAAAAGTCTAATTGCCTTAACAAATATCTAATGACCCTAGTCATTAGACCCCTGTCTGTTTCTCCTATACCTGTGTCCCTATTTTGATGTTCTCCCTTGCACCTCAGCTCTCCTTCTCAGATTAGGGCATTGCTTTACTTATGGTATTCTTCCCAGGTATTAAAGCATAGTTCCATTCCCCTAAACCACAACATCATCACCGCATCCTACTCGTAGATCTGCCTGATGCTTATACCTTCCCCAGTCCTCTACTTTCTTCCTACCCTTAGATTACTCTGATGCTTCCCCACCACCAAGACATACCCTTGATACCCTACAGCTAGATGTCTTTGGTGGATATATGTGTCTGCAATATTTTGTGATGACTCAATACATTGTATCTGCTTTCTCCTAGAACTTGGTACAAGAACTTTCCTGGAACTTTTCTGCCTAGCAGATCTGTAGTGCAAGATTGTATTTCTTTAGTTATTATCACTAGGTTTTTCCTTTCTATACTTAGGAATACCTGCAAGTGCATAGATGCATTTCTGAATTACCAAGACAGGTCTTACAGTTTCCACATCTACAAAAAACTTCCTAGGTAAGAAGGTAAGGGTTTCAGATCCTTCAGTTGGAATATTTTATTGATGGCTAAGCAGACAAGAAACTAGTGAAGTTTTCTGATCAAACGTCATATACTCTTGCATTGAGATCTGAGCAGAGAATAGTGCTTATTGTATATAATAATCCTATTGTATTAAAGAATTTAGTCAATTGAACAGTTAAATGTATACTACATATGGCCTATTGATGACAAAGGAGTCACATTTTGTCTGAATTCATGAAAACTTAGGGATAAATGCTGATTACTCATCCTGTAAAACTGGTATGGTTAAGCAACTGTCATCAACTTCTGATCCTTCTCAAAGAGAAATAATGGTAAGCAAGATAAAATGATTCTATTGAGTTTGTGTAATCCCTACAAATGTCTCAGTCCTGATAAAGACAATGAACAAATGTCGAAGTCATAATTCAAATATATTTCTGTGGAATAAGATGCAAAGGAGGACATGCATTGATACGACCAGCTGAGTTTCTAGTCCTTTTAGCAGCAACTTGGTGTAGTAGATGGAACATCGGACTTGGAATCAGGAAAGGAGATCTGGGATTAAATCCAGCCTCAGAAACTCACTACCTGTGTAATAGTGACAAGTCACTTAATGTCTCCGAATTTTAGGTTCCTCATTTGTGAAATAATAACACCTATCTGACTAGGTTGTTGTGAGGATCAAATAAGATTGTATTAGCATGTAAAGTGCTCAGCAAATATGAAAGTGCCTCTAGTTTTGAAAGTCATTTTATAGCATGGGTATTAATTGCTCTTTACATTTTTTTGAGTTCGCATAGTCAATGGAATTCAGCTAAAAGTGGTCATGGGACAAAGAACTAACCTACTCCTGTTCTTTTATAAGGATATTCAGTGAACTATTGTAGAGATAGGTGCTGTTTTTAATAATCGAATAAAAGTTCTAGAAAGCAAACTTATCATCATTAGATCTTGGTTTTAACTACAGTAGCAGAAAGGAGAGTGTTGACTATACATTCTTCATCATGTCCCCATATCATTTTTGTTTCTTCTACTGTACCTCTTTATTTTTTAAAAAAAATTATTTCATATATGTATATAGATATCTTAACTATATATTTAGTACATTTTTTTTTACTTTTGAGAATTTTGTATTCCATAGAGAGTATTTAATATGCTGACCACCTTAAAACATTGTTCTTACTTTTTTGGTGGTGGGGAGGTTAATGTTATATCCAGGTGCTTGTGGACAAGTTTTATCCATGATGACATTCCATTTCCATGATAGTTTATTTGTTGAATTCTAAAGGATATTTGAGAGGTTGTATTTGTAATGGAACTAGAGCTTTGTCACATACTAGTTTATGAGGAATGGTGAGCTTCTAGTGTATAATTTCGGCTACTTGATCATGGTTTTCGAGGTGTGCAGGTGGTGCTAAATTTTTGCATGCTGAGAAGATATGTTGTGCGGTTTCTATAGTTTCCTGACAAAATCTGCATTGCTCAGTAAGTCCAGGCCCCTTAAAGGTAACCTTTCTGCAATTTCTGATAGCAATGACCAGAACTTTTTCTACTCTCAAAACCCTTCCTGTTTCTATAAACAAAATACTCACAACTCAGCTATTTATTTGATGAGTCTTTGTTAACATATTGTTGCCTGAGTTCATGCAGATATCTTGTATAGAGTCATTTGTTTCTATTCTTGGATTTGGGCTATTTAAAAGGATATTAAGTTATAATCCATGAGAGGAATTTCAGAGTTCAGGATCATCGAAGTACTGCAATGACAGGTGATTTTTGTTCAGTTGTATCTGACTCTTTATGACCTCATTTAGGGTTTTCTTGGCAAAGATACTGGAGTAGTTTACTAACTCCTTCAGTTCTTTTTACAGATGAGGAAACTGAGACAAAGAGAGTTAAGTGACTAGCCCCAGGTTATACATCTAGGAAGTGTCTGAGGCCAGATTTGAACTCAGGAAGATGAGTCTTCCTGACTCCAGGTCCAGTGCTCTATCTACTGCACCATCTAGCTTCCCAGTGATAGGGGACAGCAAGATCTAAAGTATGACTGCTCTTATAGGTGACTACGGTAGATGAAAAATATAAGTTATAGAACCTAAAGACATCAATGAATTAGAAGGCAAGTATTTCTGAAGGGGGATATTAATGTTTATATTGAAATTCTAAAGTAGATATTGGGGTAGAGAAGACAGTGATTCAGATATTGAACTTTAAAAAGGAAGGAGGATGTTCATCCCTAGCAGGCTACATCAACAAAAATACAGGACGAAAGATAAAGACATATGGAGTGAATCTTAAGGGATGAGAGATTGCTGAGTGATTGTGCCAGAAGTAGAGTCTGAAAGTGAAATTGACGTGCAAGTATGAAACCTGTTCCTCTTCCTGTGCCATTGTTTGGAGTGGAGAGGGACATGAGAGAGGAACATCCATTACTGGAAAGAATAGTCAGGGGCACATTGTCTTAAGGAGGCAGTCAGATTTCCATGAGCACAAGAAAATGGAGTGTATGAGGTGAAGAGGTATAAAATGAGGGCAGCTTATAGTTCCTAAGGGGCCAATGCAAAAGTAGCGGGGAAGAATTAGGTGAATGAAATTAAGTCTAATATGATGATAGAACAAAGAATGCTAGGAAGGGAAGTCATTTATTGTTGTGTTTTGGCCTCATCAAGTGGCAAATGAGAATTCTAGGAATAAAAGGATTTGCTAGATGTAAATAGGAAAAGTACCAATAAAATAGGCATTCTATCCTCCAAGGTGTTAACAGAAGGCAGCACCAGCCTGTTCCCTCTTCAAACATCAGTCAACAGGAGATGGAGGCAGCAGATAGATTGGGTTGTGTTGGTAAATAACTGGTGAACATGTGTTAATTAATTTTCAAATATAATATTTATAATCTGTCATTTAATATTTGTCCTCATTTTCAGATGTTTGCATGATTCCTATTACTTTTTCTTGTTTCAATAGTTGGTCTTTGATTAGGTTCCTTTTTGGTGGGGGTGGGGGGTAGGAAAGGGCTTCACTTTGAAATATTTATTTGGTGTTTTGTATTTTTGATTCAAGGACCCAGTCAGCTCCACTTTTTATGACTGGTAGGACTAGTATTTGTTATTCAAAATTTTTGTGAAGGAAAAAGCAGCAATAATATTCTTTCAGTTTTTTGCCTTTCCTAAGTGAACTAATCTACTTCTCTCCTTCCTGATGAGCACTTGTTCCTTTGAAAAAAAGGTCTTATTGATGCCTTTAGACATTATCTAATAATCATTTCTGAGTTAACATCTTATCATCTCCATCCTCACTCTACCCAAGCTAAGATTTAACTCTCTCTTACAACAAAGAAGAAAAGTTAAGCAAATACCTGATACATTGACTTTATGTGAAAATGTACACAGCACTCAGCTGCAATGTTCTCCTACCTCTCTGCCAGGAGGAGCAAAGTATGTTTCATTACCTTTTTCAACCACCATAATTATTTTTAAGTTATGAAGTTTAATTTCTTTAAAGTAATCTTTTAATTTATGTCACTGTAGTCCTTTGGATACTGTTCTTTTGGTTCTATTTCACTCTATACCACATCATACAAATTTTCTGATGATTCTCCAGATTCTTCACTTTCTTCAGTTCTTATTGAACAACAATATTATCTTACTCTCATCTACCATAGTAATTTTTCAGCTTTTTCTGCAATAAAGGGGTATGCCCTTTATTTCTGATTCTTTGCTAATACAGAATGCTGCACAAATATCCTGGTGTTTATTCAATCTTTGTTTCTACCTTTAATCACTGGAGCCAAGGTTATGGATAAGTTAGTCATTTTTCATACATAATACCAATTTGATATCCATAATAGCCAGACCAATTCACAGTTCTACTAACAATGCATTGGTGAACTTTTCTTCTCATGACTCCTCCAGCACTAACCTCCTACTTTTTGTAATTTTTTTTTTTCAAATTTGTAGGGTATCACTTGAAACCTCAGTTATTTAAATTGGTATTTCTCTTACTACTTATAAAGACCTAATGGCAATACTTTGACTACTTTAAGGCAATACATATATATATATATATATAGCTATGTAACATTTTTTTTCTTCTAAAATTCATCACAGGATTTTAAGATATTAAATCTAAGTGAGATCTCTTGTCCTTCTGATATTTTTCTTTCCATATGCTATGGTATATGTCCTATATGTATAAAAATAGAAGACAACTGTCTACCCAGCTTCTGAATCTTGAATATTTTATTGTTTGATGCAAATTGGCTACACAGTGATTTTCTCTAGACAAAATCACCAACCTTTATCTTGGGTATATTACAGAGTATATACACACTCATACACATATTTGTTGAGTCTAAGCTGGAATGTATAGGGCAAAATGACTTTTGGGGAGATAGTTTTAAATATACTCATTGAGTGGAATAACTTTTCTCAATTTCCCATATAAGAGAGTATTTGATTGGGCTACTCAGAATGGGAAAAATTTTTTGACAACACAGAAGTAGAATGGGGTCACCAGAGCTACCAAAAGTAGGAACTATCTACCACCACATAAACTACTCTTATTAATCTCATATATAGGAGCTATCAAAAGCCATATGGTTCCCTATAAGCTAATTACATCTCACTGCCTGTTCCCATATTCTCCTGTGGGCCTACCAATAGAGTTACCTTTATTTTATAAGCAAAATACATTTCCAGAGAACAGTTCAAATGAGAAAAGAAGAACTAGATGAAGAGAGGAAAGTAGAGAAAAAAGTCTAGCATCCGACATAGAGCAAAATGACCAAAGAGAGGTTTATTGACTCAGGCAAAGACAATGGCTAGAAGAGTGTAAGGAGCTATTCCAGGAGTGGCAGGTTGGTCAGGGATCTTGGACCTTGGATATGAGAAAACAGGAGCTAATACAAAAGTCAATGCAGTTATAGAGGGTGAGAGTGAAACAAAGAGACAAGAAGACTTGAAAAAACTGAATTGGTAGGGAAAAGAGCAATAAAAAAATGAATATTTAAAACAATAACCAAAGAAATATTAAGGTAGAAATCTCAGGAACGATAGAATATCATGCAATCAGTCTTTCCTAAAAAATGAAACATCAATAGGATGATATGAAAAATGATTTCAGAAATAAAACCATATCACCCTCTCTTATATTTGTTCAATGTTATTTATTTTCTTTTTTCCTCTGGTAATCACACACACGTACTTTTTTTAAAGATTCTTGTCCATTCCTTTTACCATAGTTCAATCTCTAGTGTTCCTTGCCTGGGATACATTCTGTTCACAAAGGGTTTGACTAGTCATGGGACCAGCTGTTGCTGCTACCATTGTGATAGTGTTTAACACCAGCTTTCAGGGCTCTCAGACTCATTATCTCTTAAAATAACACCTCCACTGGGCTTCAGAGAATCTTTTCAAAAGACAAAGAATAACAAAAAGAAAATGGGCACTTAAGGAGGTCCAAATCTGTCACTCCAGGGTGGCATTCAGGGTTAATACATTGTTCTTTTTTGGAGAGTCTTCTTATCCTGCCTAATTTCTGCTTTAACTTTTGATTGAACACATTCTGAAACATCTGTGAATAGGAACGAACTTGAAAATTCCAAATGGCCGCAATCATATGAGTGCCTTCACATTTTCAACCATCTTAATCCTTCTCTGATAATGTGGAAGGATGATACTGTCCATTGGGACCAAGTAGAATGAAAAACCCAGTAGGTGAAAATGTAACACCATTTTGGGTTCATTAACTAGGTAACAATCCTGAGAACAATGCTGTCCATGCCACTATATTGTATAACAGGAATAAGAAAGGATCTTTGGGGCATTGGTCTTATTTTCCCAAAATCTAGTTAACTCTTGCTCAGCCTGTAACCCCAAAACAATTCTTCTTTATAGATCCAGCTGGTAACAATTCTCTTAGGCCTTATGTTGTAGTGAAGCAAAACAGTTTATTTAGGAATAGCATGGAAAGGTGAAAAAGTAACTTGTGCATGTCAGGGGTGTGCTGTAGCCAGCTGAAACTGGTTTCCAAGAACTGATTGTTGAATTTTCAATGCAAACATTTACATATCAGAAATCTGCAAACACAATAAATTGGGGTTTGATTTATTGTTTTGTTTCTAGACTTAAGAAAGTGGGGGGGATGATAATAATACATATCAAACTTAAAAGTTTGTTGTGCCTGTTTTTTGCTGGTGAATTCATTGTTAAACATCTCCTAGCATATCTGGGTACAGGCAGGATATACTTAGCAGATGGCCCTCTTTGAGGCATGGTTAGAAGATTGGAGAGAGAGTAGACACCAGTTAAATCTCATCAACTCTTTTCACTTTCGTATTAACATGCCCAAACACCACCACCAATGCAATTCTTCTCTCCTGCTGCAAAGGAAGCTAATATATTTACTCTCCTGCCACTTCCATGCTTTGGTTGAGGAAATTAGAAAGTTTATTATCTCCATAAACCTTTTGTTTCCTATCAAAATGAGGCAGGACAATATCCCTGTCACTCATGGAAAGGTGGCAGCAAAAATGGTAAGCTTTTTAAAAAATATCAATGGTCCTAGTTTTTTTAATGCCATAAAAAGAACTCTTTTTAATATTATTTGTACATATATGACCTTTTTTCATTCTTTGACCGCTTTGAGATATAGGACTAGAATGGGTATAGCTGGGTCAAAGGACATGAACTCTATAGGAACTTTTTGTACATAATTCCAAATTCCTTCCCAGAATGGTTAGACCTATTCACGGTACCAATGTGCTTGCATTTTGTGCAATTTTGTCCAATTTGTAATTGTTTGGTCACCTCTGCCAATCTGATGGGTGTGAGATGGAGTTTCAGAGTTGCTTTAATCTTCATTACTCTAATTATTAGTAATTTGAAGCATTATTTCATATAGTTATAGAGAGCCCAGGTTCCTTCCCTTCAGATTCTTCTCTGTATAGTAGCTGAACATACATCATTTGTAGCTCTCCAGCTCTTCTTTCATAGTCATGGAAATCCCAGTTTTTCCCATTGCATTCTCAGCTCTACCCACTAAAAAAGAGACTGGGAGTCTTGTTGTTCAAGTACAAGAGCAAGAGGAGAAGAAAAACCCAAGTGTTGGTAAGCCAAGGCCAGGGTAAGGGTGAGCCAGCAAGAAGCTTTTAGCTCTGCCTAACTGCTAGCCTATTTCTTATTCCTTCTCCTCTCCTCTCCTCTCCTCTCCTCTCCTCTCCTCTCCTCTCCTCTCCTCTCCTCTCCTCTCCTCTCCTCTCCTCTCCTCTCTTCTCCTCTCCTCTCTTCTCCTTTCCTCTCTTCTCCTCTCCTTCTCCTTCCTTCCCCTCTCCTCTCCTTCCTTCTCCTCTGCTCTCCCCCTGTCTCTCTCTCTTTCTCTCTCCCTCCCTCCCTCCTTTTCTCTCTCCCTCCTTCCCCCCCCCCTCTTTCTCCACCCCCCCTTACCCTCAACCCTCACTTCCCTCTCTCTTTTTCTTTCTCCCTCTCAACTTTACCTTGGCAAGACTTCTTTGTTCCTCCACCTGACCACCAAATATGGGTCCTGTTGGCAATTAAACTCTATCAGAAATGCCACAGCAATGCCAATTTTGGGGAAACCACTCAGAAACAGTAGGCCCACATCTGAACAGACAGACTCCTTATATAATGATCACTTTGAAGATAATAGCTTATTATCTTTTGAATGCTGTGTCAGCATAACAACTTTTAAGAAATTAATTTTTTTTTGGATAGGGGAAGGCAGGTAATTGGGGTTAAGTGACTTGCCCAAGGTCACACAGCTAGTAAGTGTGTTAAGTGTCTGAGGCCAGATTTAAACTCAGATCCTCCTGACTCCAGGGCTGGTGCTCTACTCACTGCGCCACCTTGCTGCCCCTAGGAAATTAATTTTTAAGGAAGCATCCAAAATGAGTTTTGTGTCATAATAGGTTTTAAATAAAATAATTCCAAACCTTTAAGATGTTAGATCTTAATAAAGCAGTGCAATCCCTTGTCTTTTTTTTTTTAATTTAAACCATAGACTATCATCTGAGAAAAAGAACTTTCCCTAGAGCCCTGTCCAGCCTACAAAGCACTTTTACATGTGAGTTGTTCACAATCACCCTTCACAAGGAGGAAAGTCATCATCATTCATTCCATTTTGCTAATGAGAAAACAGGCTTAGAGAGGTTAATCAAACAAGCTGCTCAATGGCAAAAAGGCTGAAAGTAAAGAGGCAATTCAGGAAGTGGCTTCCATTTGTTTATTTATCAATTGGTTAAATAATTTGTTCATTCATTCATTCATTCTTTTGCTTATTTATCTATTTATTTACTTGTTTATTTACTGGCTTGTTTATTCACTTATTTCTTTGCTTGTTTGTTTGCAGACTAAGTAATGAGTAATCATGGCCTACACTTGTCATATTTCACACAACTTTGTAGTCAACTTAAGTGGCTCTTTGAGGGCAAGATGTCTTTTGTCTTTATTTATATCTCCAGCATTTAGCACAGTCTCTGGTACACAGTAGGCACTTAATAAATTGCCTACTTACTAGCTGACTGATAAATAAGTTATAAACTTGATTATTTAAAAGCCATAGGACAGCTTTTATTTCTTTGTCTGTGACTATAAAGGACAAAGGATGATTGAATTACAATTGTCTCTTAGGACATACATAAAAGCAGGCCTCAAAAACTAGAGCGCAAAATAAGCATATCTGGGAAAAATAAATTTCAGTATTAAATTCCTCCATTGTATTGATATTTTACTTGGGTCACAAGCACAAAATCAAATTCTTTTTTTTTCTACTCCCAGGACTAATTAAACATAGCAAAATTAAATTAAAGTTGAAATTTGGCCATCTTGAATGGTTGATAAACCTCCCTAGGGGCTGCTAATCTACACAGATGTAAAAGGGTCCAACATACTTTCTTCTTTAATGCCTGTAAACTTTAAGAGAAAGGAGACTGGCAAGATGCTAACCCACCATCAGGAGAAACAATATGTTCACATTTGAGAGAAAAAAAAACTATATTGTTAATCATCAATGAGAGAGCTTTGTGTGACCCTTCTTTGGTAAATAAAATTCTTTATTAGAATAACAAACTTTGTAGTAAATTGTTCAATATGGTATATAAAAATAAGACCTCATAACTGGAAAGCAAGTATAAGGCCCTTTAATTTTAATGAAATACTAGACAGAGTTGACTGAAAGAAAACTAAGTATTTCAGAATGACAAATCAGAGGAAAGACATCCTGAGAAGGTGATTTGGGGGATTCAGGAAATAGAAACTGAAGGCTGAAGACTAACTTCACTAAAAGATTTACATCGATTCTCATAAAAATTCAGTTGATACGCCATTCTTAATGGAGCAAGCATGAAAAATATAGAATTCCCATCATGCCTCAAGGATTTCATCAAAAAGGTAGGCTTTCAAAAAAAAGTTATCCTTGAATTGTTTAAATCCCAGCCTAACTTGAACAAAGTTCTAATTCAGTTTCATTATTGCTCAAATTTTTTTTAAAAATAAAATGTTTTTTTGAAGCTAAAACATTTTCTTTGAAAACATTGGTAGTAAGTATCCTGACCATTTTTCAACCAAGTAGTTAATGTTAAGTTTGATCATCTGTAAAATGAAGGCATTGAACTAGACTTTCTGTAAGGTACTTTCCAGCTGTAAATCCTATGGTTTTAGGTTCTGAAACCCAAGTCCATCATGATCCACTAATTACAAACTTTTAAGCAAAGCTATGCACGTACCGTATATCTGGGGTTCCCTAGGAATGACTAGTGAAATCCTTCTAGAGGGTCATTTTTGCTAATCGGTAACTTTCTGCGCATTCTCTCTTAAACAAGGAGGCCCCTCCTCAAGAATTCTGTCTTATGGTATTATTATGATGGCCAATTGCTAACTTGTCCAACCTCAGGATTAGGCTGATACTCGTCAGCAGTCTGATCAAATTCTCAAGAAGCTTGAGCTATTGGGAAAAGATTTGAGGCTTGGGGATATCCCATGTGACATCTATAAGACACAGGGCAAATACGGTGGTTGACGGTCAATATGTCTGTACCTTCATCATCAGCATCATCATAACTGGCATGTATTTAACTCTTTAAAGTTTGCTGTCTCAGTTGATCCATGCAAACAAACCTGTTAAGTGGATGCCATTATTATCCCTATTTTACGGGTGAGAAAACTGAGGCACAGATATAAGGGATTTGTCCACAGTAGCCCAGCTAATAATCTGAGGCAGGATTTGAACTTATGATTTTCCTGACTGCAAGGCCAGTGTTCTGTTCACTATGTCATTCAACTGCCTTTTCCCTCTGGGAAACTGCAGAATGTTCAGAGTATCCCAAAGACAAGCAAGCGTTTGGAATAATACAATCCAAATTCTAATATCAAGGGGGATCCCAAGAAGAATAAGGAAAGCCCCAGCAAATGTTTCTGAATCCACCATTTTTGTTGGTTTATTTGTTTTAGATCTGACTATGAAACAAAAGCGTCATTATTCGTGGAAGGAAGTGATCCTGAAGAAATTAAGCCATGATTTAATCAAGCAAAATGTGAAATGTTTTTGCTCATACTCCATGGACTGTCAGTGGTCTTAAATAGGATCACAGATGTGCAGTTGAGACCATCAAATTCAACTTCATCATTTACAGATAGGGAAACTGAAACTGAAGGAGGTTAAGTTACTCCCTCCCTATCACATAGTTAATAATTGTTTTAGTTAGGATTTGCACCCAGGTCTTCCCAGCTCAAAGCCCAATGCTGCCTCTGTTAACATTTGACCTAGACTTGTTATTAAGTCAAAATCTACCTTTCATAAAGAGCTTTGGTAGTTGTAATGTACCCTCCATGATGCATCCCTTAGCACCTCCTCCACAAAGCTTTTTCCAATATTCCCAACCAGATGTAACCTCTTCTTCTTCTGAACTGCCAGAGTCCTTGGAGTCTATGTAACTCTTGCTATACTTTAATATTCTGTCTTTGTGTGGGGCTCCTCCTAGACTGTAAGCTCTGGGAAGACAAGAATCACCTTTTGTTTATCTTTGTACTACCCACATCCCAAAATCTTTGTTGTCTAAACAAATAAACTAATGAATAAAAGTTATTTCATCCTTACATGTCCTTTTTAATTTTTTTAATGCAGATTCTATGTTAGGCCAGATTAGGACTCTATATGAAAGGGAATTGACTATGGGATACTTAATCATAGGAAATGGTGATAGTTGCTAAGTGAAAGAAGAAAGTATTTATGTAATGTGGGAATGATCTTTTCGACCTGCTCATTTGAGAGAATGCACTTGACCCTTTGCTTCATTTGTCCACTTATTCACTAGACAAACATTTCTTAAATTCCTATTATATTTAAAGCACTGTATAAGGTGATTGGAAAACAAAAACTAAACAAAAAACGAACAGCCTTTGCCTTCAAGAAATTTATATTCTATTGGGGACCATATGACATTTAAGCAGATAAACAAATACTATATAATTTAAAGAGGGAAACAACACTAGCCTCAAGGATAATTAGGTATGACTCCCCATAAGATGCAGCAAATTCCAGAAAACTGAATTGCTTCCACTTGAATTGTCTTAGAAAGATTCTGATGATTGCCTTGCAAATAAGGTATTAGACACTGAGGTCCTGACTTGAGCTGAACTATAAAGCATTCAAAGTGTTCTGCAGAAAATGCAAATCCAATGGACTGGCCACACTGGCCAAATGCCAAACACATGCTTACCTAAAGACTATTTTGCAGAAAACTTGAACAAGATAAGCATTCACAAGATGGTCAAAAGAAACAGTAAAAGGATACTCTCAAAGTCTCCCTTAAGGACTTTAGTATCAATTATGAGACAAGAAAGATGCTAGAACTAGACTGCCTAGCAGGGAATGCCCACATCAAAGAAGGTGCTGTGCTCCATGAGCAAGTAGCACAAAGGAAACATGAGCTTCAAAAATGCAGAGATATCTCCATCCCAAATGTTCTAATCCAGGAGTCAGGAACCTGCTGCCTTGAGGCCACATGTGACACTCTAGGTCCTCAAGTGTGGCCCTGTAACTGAATCCTGTAAATCCTATTAAACTCACAGAGCAAATCCGAGAACTTGCAGCCTTGAGGACACATGTGGCCTCACCCCTGTAATAGACTACTTGTGTCCGACCTGTGGTAGAGCCTTCCAGACTCAAACTGGACTGATCAGCCACAGCCAAACACACCATACTCTAACTGCAATATTGTGATGTCATTGGTCCTCTTTGAAGACGTACGATGAACGTACTCATCTCAGCTCAGCAAGAGCTGAGCCATAAAGAAAGAATTCTGAGAGTCAGAGATGGGGAGAGAGTGTATTCCAGATGTGCAGGATAGCCTATTCAAAGACATGGAGGTAGGAAACAGATGGCAGAATTCCGGAAACAGCTAGTAGCCCTGTTTGGATGTACAGAGGACTGCTATGAAATATGCCTGGAAAGTTAGCCACACTGAAGGGCTTTAAATGACAAACTGAAGAGTTTATATTTTATCCTAGATGAAATAAAGGATTGTCCTGATTATTTAGGATTTTTCCCCTAACATCAAGCCTGAATTTGTTTCTTTGTAATTTCCACCCATCACTCCTCATTCTGCACTTTGCTTCCTTCTCATCTTGATTTGGAAGAATGCAAGAGTTCTGACATCCCAATATGATGCAAAACATATATTTTCAAATCGACATTATATCATTGGTAATTTGCACAGATAGTATTAACCATCCCTGTTACGCCTTATATATTTTAACTAAATACTGCACATGTGAGTTTTGTGCCTGGGGCAATTTCCTCCGAAAGGGCGTAATTTTGTAAAAAGTAAAAAGAAAATGACATCTTTGCCACAAGACTCTCTTGAAAACTAGCAATGACCTTGTGAAAATTTAAGACCTTCATTTTGACTTCAGAGAGTACTTGCATTTTCTTTACTTTTTGATTTCTGGAGCCTTAGGACTTAAACGGCTTTACTGTTCTGCCTCAGTCAAAAGCAGAGGAAATAGCATAGTCTCAGGTGAAATTATTGATGGAATTAAAGACATAAAACTAAAAAGTGCCCTGTCCAAGAACACTTGGCTTATCATGTAATTTTTATACCTGCTCCTTTAATATTCTCTCCTCCAAACTGAAGCAGCTTTATGATGAATTTATCACATCTCACAATAACTGCAGAATCATGTATCAACCTCCCTTTATAGGCACAGGATAGAGACATATGGTATTAAAGTGGTAGATGTCTCTTTTTATATTTTGCTCCAATCTTATTTACGTATTGAAACATAATTCCTAAGAATAAAAGACTGTTCTAGTTTTTGTTTACACTAATCAGAAAGGTAGGCTTTTGGAGCAATGATTTACTCTTGCTCACCTAGACTAAGAAAATATTGTGAAATGATTTGTTATGCTAGAGACATTTCTGTCTCAGCAGTGGTGCTTCCCTTGATTGATCTGATGGTTCAGAATGGAAATATATAGCCTATAGCTTGCAAAGGCCTACTTTATTTGTTGGCCCAATTGTATTAAGCACATATCTCAGTATACGGAAATTCCTTGGCCAGGACTTAAAATACCAGTTTAATTTTGCATCCCTTCAAAGTCAAACTCAGGTAGTCTACTTTCACTTGGATTTTTATTTCTATTTGGACTCCCATTGCAATGTTTACTTAAAAGATAAATAACTGGCATATGCATGCATGCACGTACACACACACACACACACACACACACACACACACACACACAACCACTACCACCAACAAGGATGGCAGCAATAGCACATCTGTAATGACAAAAAAAAATTGTCCTGATCTAGGACAGCAAAACAATGCCATTTTAGGGTCATAAAAATCCTAGAAGTCTCAGTCCATCCAGCTTGGTTGCTTCAACACCTTAAGCGTCTTTGGTTTTAACAATATTGGCTTTTCCTCCATCTGTATCATTGTGATCTAGGGGATAAGAAGGCTGGACTTTGAGTCAAGAAGACCTGTGTTCAAATCCTACCTTAGACACCTATTAACTATATGATCTTGGGCAAATTATTTAATTTCTCTTGATTTCAGATTCTTCATCTAGAAAATGAGGAGGTTAGACTTGGTGACCTCTAATATCTCCAACAGCTCTAAACTATGACCTATTTCAGTCCTAACATAAACTTAATTTTTTTTTGGAGAGTCCTTGACTTCTGCTGCTACTCATCATCATCATCATCTTCATCACAAATTGTCATCACCTCATGACCGGCCTTCTGATGATTAACCTCTCTGAGCTAGGCTGGTCCAGAGGTAACAGACAGGAGATCCTCAGGCCTGTATTTAAAATCTTTCCAGCTGAGAGTCTGTACTCCATGGCATGCCCTTCAAAGCCTCACACTCATCTCCCCGCTTCAATGAGCTATTGGAGTAGGGCCTTACTGAACGTTGCTATGGATGGAATGAGGTAGAACTAGATACTTCTGGGTTTCTGCCAGTGTTGAAACTCTCTTCATTTATGGTAGCAGATGGGAATGATCAAACTTTTTAGTACCTTAATTTCTGCCCCTGCACTTGTAATAGTAGCCGTGATGATGATGGTGATAACTACAAGTGACATTTTTACAGTACTTTTAGGTTTCCAAAGCATTTTTTGCAAGTACTGCACCATCTCATTTTCCCAACAAGCCTGTAAAGTATATTATATGGCAGATGAGAAAATTGAGACTGAGAGGTCAAGTGATTTACTTACCCATAGTAGTGAGTGGGAAAAGTGGAATCACACCTGGCCTTCCCTGACTCCAAACCCAACATTCTTTTCAATTTAACACATTGACGTTTATAAGGAAGGCAAATAGATCTATCTATCTATTTATCTATCTGTCTGTCTATCTGTGTATGTGTGTGTTCACCTTTCTTTTTTCCTAAAATTTCATATGATAAAGTTGTGTCTAGATCCCTATATCAATATACTAATACTAATGACAACAACAATAATATTTACCTAGGGTTTATTATGTCTGATACCATGCTAAGCATTTTACAGATGTCTCATTTTATCCTCACAAAAAACTTAGGTGCCATTATTATCATTTTAGGGATGAGGAAACTGAAAAAGACAGGTTATGTGACACACCCAAGGTCACATAGCTTGTAAGTGTCTAAGGCAAGTTCTAAACTTAAGTCTTCCTGACTCCAGGTCTAGCACTCTATCCACTATGGCCACCTACATGCCTCTAGTGGTGATTAGAATAGAATTTGTGTTCCCAAATCAGAGAGGACAGTACTTCCTATAATACATAACTGGTTAAGGCTCAAAGTCAATTGGTGTCAGTGGTCAGAGCCACTTTTAGGTTTTCTCTTAGAAGGATCTTAAGAAACTAGAACCTCAAAAACCAAAGATTCCTAATTATTGAACGTGAAAGTAAGTACTTTGCATGATGAAAAGAGCATTAGGGTAGCAGTCAGCAAGCCTGAGCTCTTTAACTTTACAGTGGGTATGACCTTGGGCAAGTCACTTACTCATCTTGTCCTCAATTTCCCCAAATGTAAAATTATACGTGCAAAACTAAATGTCCTGCAGGTTCTCTTCTATCTCTAACATCCTGAGATTCTATAGCAACAAGTCTGAAGCTTTAAAAGGCAACTAAAACCATAGCAAGTCCATTGTCCTAGTTTGTATTTATTTGTGTGCTAGGTGTTATTTAAGGTATTTAGTTATATACAGTCATTCAACAAACCTCCAGTGTACAGAGCACTGTGTCAGGTGTTGGGTAGATACAGAGTTTAGTTAGTTTAGATGTGTTTTATAGATCACTTTAGATAAAGTTGATGGTAAGGATGCAGATGAGTTTTATTTAGAGAGTAAAAAGATGGTGGTCTCAATAAGATTTTATTTACATAAAACTTGCTAAAAAAAAGATATGGTTACTTAGGTAGAAAAAATGAGCATAATCATAGATCTAGAAATACATTAAGAGGATAGTCCATTTCAGACAGAAATATCCTAAGCCTTCATGGCCTATTCAAAATTCACTTTCTTTTAAGATCTCCAGAGAAGATTCCCAGAGATCTTAATTTAAAGCTTATACAATCTTTCACATCCACCCACTCCAGTTTTGAATGACAGTGCTAGGAAGTGCATTTTATATTATGGTAGGTTTTCCACACCTTGAATCATACTTATGCTTTTATCTAGTGAAAATTCATGGAGAAAATATTTCTACTCATTTATTTGAAATAACACTGCAACTAAAAAAGAGAACCAAGCTTGACCTTCAACATGAGATTTGTCAACCATTTAAAGGATCTGACCTGACACTGAATGTGAACTGAAAAACTGATTTCAGTACAGACAAAATACAGAAATTTAAAGTAACAATGATAAGTATGCCAAAATAATAATGGAGATTTGGGAATTCAGCTCTTTATTTGAAAAGTCCAGTGTTCAAATGGTATTCAGTAACGTACCTGGGAATGAACAGCATTAATTTAAGGCAGGGTCTTTAGGGCTTTGACTGACTGAAATGGTCATAACACATCACATGTGCTGCAGGTAATTGAGGTACATTTTACACAATAGCCATAGTTCGTGTCTACGTTTAGCCAACAAATCTATTCGATATATAGAATTACTTATGTTCTGTGAATATACTTCATTTCTTTATCTTTATTATCATCAAATATTTATTGAGTGCCTGCTATTTGTAATGCCAGGGTCTTTCACTTTGTCAAAGAATGTCATGGTCTCAAATCTTCTTCCTCTTCTATACATCATGTCTGCTGTATTTTATTTGGGAGGAGGAGAATTTAATGTCCCAAAGCTTTATTAAGGCACAGCACAGATTCTGTCCCCAATTAGCAGTTTTAATATTTTGAAGTCCATTTCTGTACTCTTCAGCAATATTGGCCCAAATGCAAAGATTCTGATGCACGCATACTAACCATACTGACTCTAAAAGTAGCAATGGGGACTTTGAAATCCATAATAAATTCAGGCCAGATGCTCATAGAACCATAAGAAAAACCTTCCAAAAAGGGATTACTTAACCCCTTGCCAAAGAAAAAAAAGACATTAACTTCAAACCTAGTCAGCCCTAAGGGAATATCTGACAGTTTGGTTCAGCCATGGTCACATCTCATAGTCTCTTGAGCTATTGTGACTGACCTGGAGTAGCTGATGCCTACAGATGATGGGCATGAGTTGAATAGGAGGACTGCTGTCTGGATATGTCTTGTGCCCTGGTGACGAGCGGACAACCCAGGAGCAAATTTAATTCTGCGAGAAAACTAAACTCTCTGTAGAGAAAGCTCTTTCCAAGCACCAGATATAATTACTAGGTCATGGGCAATTCACTTCCCAATGGTTACCAAGACAGTGGATTTTTCAAACATTGCCTCAGCGGGTTACCATTGTTTCATGTACAATGTACTAAATTTTTAGGCTTTGTATTCCAAATTCAGGTCTCTTTGGTAACTGTACTGAATATTTTGAAATCTGGCTCAGAATTTTTCAGCATCAAACCAATACCAGTAATAGTAGCTTAGGTAGAGTGATTTTCTTTTAAATTCTATAGAAAAAGATGTCTGATGCCTTGCATTCGTTTCATATTTTGTGAATTTCTATCTTGTTACAGCTTCTTACATAGATCCTTTTATCAGTTTGGATGTTTAGAAAAGGCAAACCAAAAACAAATCCATTATTTTTCTGTCTAGGAAAATTTAATTGGTCTCTGGACAACCCAAGGATATCAAAGACTTTTAGAAAGCAGCCTTGAACCTTTCTTCAGAGGAGCTAGATTCAAGTTAAAGCTGTTAATAAACAAGTTTGTTTTAGATGGACACATTTCTCTGAATTTAATGAAGAGATTTGAATTATGTGTTCATACCCTTATCCAGCCTCAGACACTTCCTAGCTGTGTGACCCTGGGCAAGTCACTTAACCCGGTTTGCCTCATTTTCCTCATCTTAAAAATGAACTAGAAAAGGAAATGGCAAACCATTCCAATATCTTTGTCAAGAAAACCTCAAAAAGGGTCACAAAGGGTCAGACATAAATGAAATGACTGAATAGCAACAAACTTTTTTAGTCAAAATATTTTGTTCTGTTCTCATGTATTTCATCTATATTTTTAGTTATGTCTCAAATTTTGTAATAAATGATAAAGTATTTACCTTTTCAAGAATTTCTCTATAATTTATAATTTACATCACTATGAGGCACCATGATATAAGACGACCTGGGTACAAATCCTGCCTCTGACACTTACTAGTTGTGTAACCCTAGACAAGTCACTTAACCTCTCTGAGACTCAGCATCTTCATCTGTAAAATGGGGATAAAAATGGCACTTTCCTCATGGGATTCAATGAGGGTCAAATGAGACAACATATGAAGTGCTTTGCAAACCTTAAAGTGCTATATAAATGAACTGTCATCATTGTCATCATCATTGCAAGGCAAGAGATAGGAAGTGACATGAGACAAGCAGATCAGATCACCACCACTACCTTTGCTCAAACCACAATGGAGTTGGCCCAGGACCCTGGGTGCAAGAGCCCCAGGAACAGCAGCAATCTCCCATCCTATCCCAACCGAAGACCCTGCTTGCAGTTTCATTTCTCTCCATCCCCCGGCCACCATCACCCAAGGTACCAACCTGCAGATGCAAGCTGGTGACTGTTTCTATGAGTTCTTAAGCTCTGCCCTCCTTAGAATGCACAACTATTGATGATGTGAGAAAGAATGTTCTTGCCACAAAGTCTGTGGTGCTATCCAATGATTCAACATCAGTGGAGATAACTTAAGAGGAGTTATTTTATCATCTGCTTTGCTGCTGCACTACAAGAACCATGGGGGCTTTTCACCTAACTTGCAGTAGAAACCTACTATTTTTTCTTGTGTCCCTGCATTAGAATGTGAGCTCCTTGAGAGCAGAAACTGTCTTGCTTTTCTATCTGTATCCCTAACACTTTTCTGTCTATAACCCCAATTGAGTACCTGTGTTTTGTGTGTGTTGCTCAGTTGTTTCAGTTGTGTCAGGTTCACCGCAACCCCATTTTGAGGTTTTCTTGACCAAGATACTGGAGTGGTTTGCCACTTTCTTCTCTAACTCATTTTACAGATGAGGAAACTGAGGGAACCAGGATTAAGTGACTTGCACAGGGTCACACATGTAGTAAATACCTAAGGCCAAATTTGAACTCATGAAAATGAGTCTTCCTGATTCCAAGTCCACTGCTCTAACCACTGCCACCTTGCTGCCCCTAGCTTTGTGTATAGTAAGCACTTAATAAATGTTTTTTCATTCATTCATTGCTTCCAGTCACAATGGGTGCGTACAGTTGGTTCCTCAAAGATGATTTTTGATGAGGATCCCTCTAAGGTTCAGGATTAGTAGAAAGTGGAGCAGTAATTAATTCAGAGAAGTTGGATATGATTTATATTCATTTTTATTTTTTCATTTCAAGACATTGACAAGAGATTGTAATATAATAAGTGATGCGAATGTGATCACATTTTATTTAGTTTTCTGGAGAGTTTTATTTTATATTGCATATTAATCTTGCCTGAATTTCCAGGTTCACATGCCCATCTCCAAGAAAATTTCTCTTTAGAAGTTAGAGTTTTAGTTTCCCTCTTGATATGGAAGAACTAAACTTTAAAATTACACTTCAATTCTAATAAAATGTTCTATATATGAATATAATAATAGCCCTCCATCTAGACAATGTTGTTGTCATGTTCAAAGTCTACTCTACACCATGAAATTTTAAGAACTGACACATACCTTATGGGATTTTTTTCCTTGCCAACAAGCACAAATCACCATTTCCACTGTGCTTCAAAAATATTTTGATATTTTGGCCTCAACTAAACAAACAAAAAATACGGAGGGATGAGTGGTAACATTTTAAAGTTTTAAAGGGTGTTAAGACAAACTAGAATTTAGTTAAAGTACAGTGGCTAAGGGGTTAGAAGACCAAAGTTCTAGAGCTGGATTTATTATTTATTAACTGTGACCTTTGGCAAGTCACTCGAAGCCTCTGAAACCAACTCACTTAAAGTCTCAGCTATCAAAAAATAAAATAAAGAAGTGAATAAATGAATAGGTAAATCAATGAGTGATATTTGTGTATATGTGAGTGCCATTACAGTTAGACTGCTTACTTCATGTAGTTATTATATAAAATGTGATTTCAGAAAAAGTGATTTGAAAACAGAAAAGCATGACATAAATTAAGGTACTTTTACGATCATAATTATTCATCATCATCATTACTCAAAGACTTGTTTATATTTCTCTTGATAAGCAGCTGAATGGTATAGTGGGTAGAATGCTGGACCTGGAGTCAAGAAGATATAGATTCAAGTAGTTTTGTAACTCTAGGCAAGTTATTTAACTCTCTGCCTCAATTTTCTAGGCTGTAAAATGGGGATAATAGTACCATCTACCACCCTATGGTTGTCACAAGAATAAAAAAAATTGTAAGACACTATACAAATCTTAAAGCTCTGTATAAATGCTAGCTGTTATTATTACTATTAATAAGGAGATTCATCTTATATTTTCTACATTTTATCCAAAAAATCCTGTTTCATAAAAAGCTACATTTTTGTTGAAATAAGACAAATCCCTGGTCATTCATTTGCTTTCTTACCGATAAAACTAAATGTGACTATTTCTACAGAGAGCCAAACTTGCTGCTTTGCTAAATCAAATTAACAATAAAAATCAGTAAGATACCAAACCTGGGGTGGGGAGCCTGCAGCCTCGAGGCCACATGTGGCCCTCGAGGTCCTCAAAAATTCTTCACAAAAGTTTAGATTTAGTCAAAAGGCCATACTTGAGGACCTAGAGGGTCACATGTGGCCTTGAGGCTGCAGGTTCCCCACCCCTGTACCAAACTTTTCAATTGGTTATGGCAGAAACATTTTTAATATATTGGATGAGGTGTCATAAATTACAAAATAAACATCCTGCGTCATAACTTCAAGATCTTGTGAATTTTGTTTACCATTTGTGTTTGCCATTTACCAAGTCTCCCTCCAGTGATGAATCCTGTACCTTCCATTGAGGAGGTACTTTTCATCCAAGTCTTCCAACAAATCCACCATAGAAGATCTTCCTATACACTGTAGGCCTTCCATTAGGGCTTTGAATATATGGTGGATATCAGTGCATAAATCAAACTGCCTAGTTATTGTCTTTCTATCTTGACATGTGGCCACTGCATGAGTTACTACAATAAAACCAATCTATGAATTTACCATTTGCAGCCTCTAAAGTGGAAAGAAAATAAGTGGGCTTTTATTTTTTGCAACTGGAAAATTTTCCAAGTAAATACAATGATATAAGTAGGACCCAATTAGTGCATATAACAAATCTCTTTGCCTGATCACATTATGTGAACTTGCATGGCATAATTCCATTAAGCTGTAACCAATGAGAATTTTCACATAATTATAATTTCAAATAGTGAAAATGAGAATACCTATGACCACCTCAGAGGATTCATTCTTTGCATTAATCTGGACCTGACTATACTTAATATTTTTGCGTGACACATAGTGTGTACTCCTAAAACCTTTTGATCCCATGATTCTTTCACATTCCCATTACACACACACACACACACACACACACACACACACACACACACACACACACACACCAGAAGATAAAAGAATCTTAAACAGAATTGTGTTTCTTTGTGGGCACTTTTAAACTTTAGGAATCTACTTCTATTCTAAAAAGGAACTTTCATGACTAACACAGCCCTTGGTCAGTCCAGCCTGGTTGCCTGTTTATGGTGTAAGAGGACAGAGGGAAAAAAGGAAGTCTGAAATCAGCTTTCCTTTGTGAAAGCAGAGCCAGCGCAGCAAATCGAACAAGGTCCACAAATTGCTCTGGAGGAAGGGTTAGACAGGTGAAACCTACATCAGTTAACAAGAGGAATAATAGATTTAAAACTGAGGAATGTTTTGTATTTTTGAATTTTGCACATTTTACCATACTCCTCCAAGAGAAAAATCACTATCATAAGCATATATGAAGAAGAGAATTTAAGGGATGTGAGTTTCAGGAAGGAAAGCTCTAAAAATATACTGATTTGGAAAAAATGCTTTCCTTCATTTTCCTTTTTTCCCCATTACTAGTTTATTAAATGTGTGTATGTACATGCACTCACATGCTGCTCTAGACTGGCTCTTGACTTTCTGAAATGACAGAGAAGATGCTATGACTGACCATATGAGTGAATGACCTGCCTTAAAGAGGCTGTTGCTTTTCCCATATCCTTTTACCTCTTAAGCTACATGTGACTTTAAGCTCACTTAAAAGCAAATTCCCTGCTTGGTATGTGCCATATTTGCCTGCCTGCTCCTGCTGTCCACATATTCATAGCCTAAAGGTTATCTCTACTATCTTCCTCTTGTATTTCTTCTGCCCTCCTTGTGTCTAATGCTCTCACTTAAACTCAGTGTATTGCTGATTTTAGATATCTTGTTTTCTGGGCTACTGCTGACATTATGTCAGTGCTGGAATGCCAGGCTAGGTGCTCTCTTCATCTTAGCTGGTCATTCATTCACCCAAATGCCCGCCAACAAGGCAAGCAAGGCAACCTAGCTGAAGCCACAAGACAACTTGAAGCAAACACAGTAGGTGGCATTTCTAGGCAGGCCAAACCACCTCCACTCTCTCAAACACCACCTCCCCTAGCCTCTATCCAAGTGCCTTGCAAATAGCAGTGCCTCCTAGAACTCTAGCCCTGTGGCTATTATTGAAGGGAACAATTTCTGTGTAGAAAGGGCCTACCTTCTTCACTTACTCCTATCACCAACTGTTGGTCAACTGCCATTGATAGGCAGGTAAGTCTAAGAACCTCTGGAGTGGCAGTATCTGTCAGCCCATCCATCCTATTTCCAGCTCAGCTCTTCAAGCCATAATGCCAGGAAATACTTCCTGTGAATGACCCAGAAAAGAAAGTTCTCAATGCCAAACTCCTTGGCAATGTCAAATGGTTCAATATCCCAAACTGTTATGATTTAATCAGTGAAAATGGCATTAAAGAAGATACATTGTCATCTATTTTGCTACGACACCCTTAGGACCATACATGCTTTCCTGACTTGTAGCTGAAACCTTCCATGAGTGTTATCTTGCAATGAGGATCTGAGATCCTTGAGGACAGAGGCTATACTGCCTTCTATTCATGTCCCCAGCAATTGGTGCAGTGCTTGTACATAGTAAGTACTTAAATATCTCTTCATTTACTCATTCATCAATTAATTCTTATAGAACTTTCTTTTTATTTATCAGAACCAATGGTGGGGAGGACAAATGGTAAGGCAAATAAAACAGAAAGTAGAAGGGATGTTTATATTTTTGCTTGCAAAGATAAAATTGATAATGCTGAGAATTTACAGTCTTTTATACAAATAATGAAATGAAACCACACTTTTAAGACCTTCATTCATTCAGTCAATGCACATTTACTACGTTCTGGGAACTCTGCTAGATACTGGGAATACAAAGAAAGAAAAGAAACTGTTCCTGCTCTGGAGGAGCTTCCATTGAAGGAAAGGGGAAGGAAAGTGCTAATAGAAAAGTCAATACATAATAGATACAAAGTAATTTCTGGCACCAGGCTTCCTAGCAATAGGAAGCAAGATAGGCTTCCATAGGAGGCAGTATTTGAGCTGAGCTTTAAAGAAGGCCAGGAAAGGCATTCTGGTTATGGGGGAAAACCTGAGCAAAGACATAGAGATAGGAGATGCAATGTCTCACATAAGTAACACCAAGATAGGAGATGCAATGTCCCACATAAGTAACACCAAGATAGGAGATGCAATGTCCCACATAAGTAACATCTCTGTCGAGGTCACCTGGAACCAGATTGTTTAGGGCTTTAAAAGGCAAATGGAGACGTTTGGTTTTCATCTTAGAGACAACCAATGGGACTTTTTAAGTAGGTCTATAACATAATGAAAACTATACTTTAGAAATACCCTTTTGTCCTAACTCGGGGGGAATTTCTTGAACTTTGCAACACTGAACTGCTGGCCCTTTGCTCAACTTCTTTCTGCCTTCTCTTCCAGTCTTTGACTGGAGGGTATTACCTGCTTAAACAAACCCAGTTTTGTTTCCTAATTCCACCTACATCCTGCCACCTCAAAGCATGTGTGGTATTGCAGAAAGATTGTTGGATCTGTAATCAGAATATCTCAGTTCAAATTACTAGCTTTGTGACCTTGGGCAAAGCATTTAATATCTTTAAGGCTCAGTTTCCCCATTGTGACAACAATGCTGCTTGCAGCTGCTATGGAGGTGTAAGGCCAATAACACCAGCACATAGGAGAGCTGCTAGCACAGGTTCTTTGATCTGCTTTTCTAAGGAAAGCAACTCTGAGGGGTTTACAACCTCACTTTAATTAAACATGCATATATTATTCACTTAGTTCAGGGAAAAAGTCGGCACCCTGAACTTCAGAGAAAATTCAAACAAATTACAAGCAGATATTATATAAACAGAGCAAATAACACAAATCAGCAGACAGGGCTTCTAACTGTCTGTCCATAGCAATACAAACATAGTTACCAGAGAGCACCAACATCTGGGCCTTCAAAGCTGGGGGGGCTCCTTAATGGCTACCCAGAGTCTTGTCTGGCCAAATCACATGAACACTCTTCTAATGAGGGAGCCCCAAAGCAAAATGCTAACCTCTGAGTATATATACAGTTCTTTGAGGTCAGCCCACAGAAGGCTTCACAACCATGTGACTCAAACTCATGTGACTTAGGCTTTCCTGTGACTTAAGCAGGTCATCAAAGACTCTTGATTCAATCAAAGACTCAATCAAAGGCACTTGATTGCCTTAGTGCTGGAAGTACTCCAAAAGAAAAAAAAGCAAAAAGTCCCACTTTGCTTGCCATTACACCCATTTGTAAAATGAGGGGAGGGATGGACTAGATGACTCATAACATCCTTTCCGTCTCTAAATCTATGATCCTCTCAACTTTATAGTTTTACAATGGGGAAGAGAAGTCACTGGGCATTTTAATTCTTAAAGCAGGAATCTCTCTTTTTGTTTCTTATTATCAGCAGTTATAGTCAAAATGCCAAAAAAAAATTCAACTCAATTCACATTGATTAAGCACCTACTAGATGCATAGCTGGAAAAGTAGAGTTACATAGTGGGTAGAAAGCTGACTTTGAAGTTAGAAAGAACTAGATACCATCATGAAGCATTCCCTCCTTTTAATTGATGCAGCACCCTATCCTCTGCTGCTGTCATGCTGCAGGTGAGAGCCAAGGTACCACTCAGGATTTTTTGTATCATACCTATGCGGCAAGTTTTTTCAGCACTGGGCTTGAGAAAAATCCAGGATATTTGTTATCCCCCAAAGTCTTAAGCACTGATTCACTATGGTCCTGGAGTCCCTGAAGTTTCCAAGGGAACTTCTATTGAAGGTTCCCTGGAAGGGAGGATCCTTCTAGTCCAATTCAACCTTCATTACAAATGCATCATTCTTTTGGAGAAGAAGGAATGGACCCTTTACTGTATCTGGATGTGCCCAATCCTCTTACAGTAAACTTACTAACAGGATAAACTTCTCTGGAAGGTCAGAACTACTCACTGACTATCCAAACCCAGGCTGCTTTATGGTGTTTGGTAGCGATTTTTAAAGTCTATGAGTATAGAATAAAGTCTGCCCTAGTCGACCATCACTGTGTTTGAGTTCAGATCTCTGCCCATCTCCTTATAATAAAGACTCATGCATGTAATAACTCAAAAATTTATATAGAACTTCAAGATTCATAATCATGCATATCTCATGGTTTACCTGTGATGCAAAGAATGCAAGTATCATAACTTTAAAGCAAGGAAACTGAGATTCAGAGGTTAAATGATATGCTCAATAGATGTCAGCTAGTAGATATTACACTGAGAGTTGAACCCAGATTTCCTGGTGTCTAGCCCAGTTTTTTTCTTCTACACTCCTTGCTTCCTGAGATTTAATCAGACTTAGCTTCCTACCAGTAAACATATATGCACAGTTTGTATTTTAAAAATCATCCTCTAGTCCCTTGTCCTCTGTTGTTTTTTTTTCTTTTTAATTCAGCAAAAACATTTTTTGGATAGTGATTTTTCCTTTTGTCTATCATGTTTTGTTTTTCAAAATGACTGATTTTCTGGATCGCTGAGTCTAATTTTGTTTAATTATAGTTTGGAGATTTGTACTGAATCCCAGATGCCAGTGGTGGATACTTTTTAAAAGAAAAAAAGTATTTAAATCTGAGGATGCACAGGGTAGGCTTTTCTTTTCTATTTTTTTTGTTTGCTTTTTGAGAAGGAAAAATTGAAACAGAGCATGAAAAAATGTAATGAAATGCTGCTCAGGTGCTAAAGCTAGTCAAGTTTTATTTTTCAATGTAAGGAAAGAATTAAAATTACAAATAACCCTGCAGGCAATGGAAAGACACATAATTGGCATAAGTAGGCTGAAATACATTACCAGCAGCAATTTGTCTTTAAAAAAATGTTAGTGAAGACATGCATAATCTGAAAAAATGGTGGGCCATGTAGCAAAAATGAAAGATAATAGATGGACAGCTAAAGTGGTACACTAGTGTCCCCATGATGTTAAAAGAAGTCAATAGATAGGCCTCTAGCATGTTGGTTACATCCTATATGGAGGGTCTTGAATAAATATGAACAAGAAGTATAGAAGATGAGAAGTCATAGAGAGATAGCCATCTTCATCAGTAAAGGGAATGCTCACACTTGTGAAATCTACCAACATCCCAATGTTGTCACAATAATTCACTTTTATGACTTATTTAATCCAATTTAGTGAGCACTTATTAAGTACTTTCTACATACATTGAAAACAGTAGGAGCAAAAAAAAACTTTGAAAAAACATATTCCTGTAATTAAGAAGCTTACATTTTTGCTAGATGGGAGAAAAGGTTATAGTATATACAAAAATAAGACAAGGTGGCATGATGGGGACAAAGGAGGGAGAGGGAGAGGGAGAGTGGGAGAGGAAAAGAGGGATGGAGAGGGGAGGGGAGGGGAAGGAGAGAGAGAAAGAGAGAGAGAGAGAGAGAGAGAGAGAGAGAGAGAGAGCGAGAGAGAAAGAGAGAAAATGAATTTTAGGAAAATTTGAGAACGGAATGTTTTTAGTGGGCTAATCAGGAAAAGCTTCATGAAGGAGAAGGCACTTGAGGTAGGTCTTGAAATAAGCTGAAGAATTTGAAAGGTTGGGTTGAGGAGAGAATACATTCCAAAGATGGCAGAGGAAGGAGAGGGTTGTTGACCTGCAACCAATTCAGGAAAGTAAAAAATGAGATGTTGAGCATGGGGAACAATTAGTCCTCCAGTTTATATAGTTCATGAAGGGAAACCATGTGGGAAAAAGCTGGCAAGGTAATATTTGGCTACATTGTAGGGGGCATTAAATTTAAAGTGAAGGAATTTGTACTTTATTTTATAGACAATTAAATGAGAAGCCTGAGATCATTTAAACATCCCTCAGAATGGCAAGATGATTAAGTTAACCCCCTTCACCGTTACTATTTGGGGTATGGTACTATTCATTAATGTAGGCTGGGTGTAAAATTTACAGTAAACCTGAATTTGTAATGTCTGAAAAGGTGAGATTCTACATATCAGACCGGGCTTGATTTAGTAGTACTTATCTAGTCTATTGTAATTAAACTAGTTAAATTTTCTGTAAAAATTAAATGTTTGTACCTTTCCTTTTGAGTGGCCCTACCACTCTTATTCTAAAACACATACACACACACACACACACACACACCCTCTAATTGATTGAATTCAATTAAAAATGATAAAATCTACACCATATGGGTGTTCTTGAATCTTCCAAAGTATTGTTTAGTTCAAACAGATGCACAGGTGTGCCTCCTTTACATAATAGCAGTGTCAATATAATTTTTGTGAATCAAATTGTACTAGCTTCTGACACTAACAATTTAAAAGTTTCTCTGTCCCCAGTACTTTCTCAGATCCTGAGCTATAAACAAACACTTAAATATGCTAGCGGGAGGTTTATGTTTAAAGAAAACCAGCTGTGAATGCTTTCTTAAAGTGAAGAACCTTTTAGTAATGCAGTAATTACACCATAATTGATCTGGTTTATAGCCTCAAAATTTTATATAAGTATTGTTCAAATTGTTTCAGGTTTTTATTAAAAGAAAGTATTCAATTTTAGGAATACATATTATATATATGCATATATACACTGGTCTTTTGCTACATTTCCTCATAATCTTTTAGCAGACCTGAGCATTTTTCATAGCATACAACAAGCTATTTATTGCCTTGAATGAATAAGCTCCCTCCCCATGAATACAGTCATTTCCTTATCACTAAATGAAACCTTTAGAAAGTCTGACTCTTTATCTTAAGGTTAATCAATCTGAAAATAATCAAGCTGGAGATATGCTGTATCATAATTAAGAGTGATCTTAAATCAGACACCCACTGTGAAGGAGCATATATTCCCATGAGAAGATGAAAAGAATTTTGGAAATCTTAATTAACTTTGTAGACTCAGTGGGGTGGCATAGAGGGGAATAAAGAAATGACATGAGAAGATTCTTGTTTCTAAAAATCCAGTATTTTTAAATTTCCTTTTATTTATTACATTTTGGTTTGAGACAGAGCAAATGTTTCTGTTTGGTTCTCTGGCTGAAATAAATGAACAAAGTGGTGATGCATTTGAAAATGAATTTCATCCGTATAGGTTTGTGCATTTTGTTGTTGTTTGTTGTTCAAAGAACTTCAATTTAATGTATGAGAATACTTATTGGAGAATTTGCTTTCACACTGGCATTGAAAAATCAGTATTTTGAATTGTGAATACATGTTTATTTTTCCCACATGTTATTCAAGTTAAGTATGGGGGTACAGTAGAAATAATAGTAGCTCCCAACATTCTCCAAGCTCCTTGAGGGGGTTTGTTTCATTTTTGTTTTTGTATTATCAACACCTTGCACAGTTAATGACATATAGTAGGAGCTTAATAAATATTTTGTTGATTGATATTTATATAACCTTATAAAGTTTGTGAAACATTTGGATACGTTATCTCATATGATCCTCACATTAGCTCTGGGAGGTAAGCACTATGGGTTTGGGGTGTTTCTTGTTTGTTTGGTTGGTTAGTTGGTTTTGGTCCAGCCCTACGCTTTTATTTGTATGCGGAATTCTTCCACTTTTATTTGTGTGGGGAACTCTTCCATATCAGCAACTTATCTGCAACTTAGAACTGGAAATTTGTCTATGCCGCTGAAGGATGTTATCCGCCTGTGGTCACACAGCTTGTATGGTATGTGTTTGACCCAGGGCTTGAACTCAGGCCTTTCTGTCTCAAGGGCTGAATCTCTAGATACTATGCCAGGCTAGCCCCAAATGGTGAGGTGAAACTGTAGCAATGTGGAAGTACTTGTGATATAGTTTTATTCCTGCAAGTGTTCAGCTCTTAAAGTTGGTTTTGAAGGAAGAAAATAATGAATTGCAGGGGTATTGTTATTGTATGATAATTTTTATGACATAACTTGTGTAGTAAACACAAATGCAATATGTTACCTTGCATACAATGAAATCATGGTAGCATATGCTAAAATACATTAAAAAGTGTCCAAATTTAAAAAAAAAAGTTGGGAAGAGAGGAAAAGCTACAATTACAGTGAAATTGGAAAAAAATGGTCCATTGGGGCAAGTGTGGCCAATTTAAATTTTGAGTTATTTGCCATAGTTGTAGAATTATTTTCAGATAAGTGGCAGAAGACATACAGTCTCATGTGTATACGGATGTAAGCTCTTTGAGGATTTTTGTTGTTGTTTAGTCATTTTTAGTCGTGTCCAACTCTTTGTGACCCCATTTTCATAGATCTCCTTGGCAAAGATACTGGAGTGGTTTGCCATTTCCTTCTCCAATTCATTTTACAGATGAGGAAACTGAGGTGAACAAGGTTAAGTGACTTGCCCAGGGTCACACAGCTAGTAAGTGTCTAAGGCCAGATTTAAATTCAGGTCTTCTGTGCCTGGCACTCTATCCATTACATCACCTAGCTGCCCTTCTTTGAGGGTAGAAACTCTAATTTTTGTCTTTGTATCCTCAGTACCCGAAACAGTTCCTGACACATAGTAGGTGCTTAGTGCTTTCTTGATTAATGTGATGTTTTAGAATATTATATGCTGCTATGTATTATATCAGTTCCTTTCTAGATTCCTCAAAGGAAGAAAATTCCACTCAGCATTAAGCAAATTCTATTTCCAACATGTCAAATAATATATGATATGATCTGATGTATGATGATACTTAAAGTATGTGTGTGCCAACTTACCCTATGGCTCTACTTAATAGAAAATGGACTCTTGTTGAAATTGACATATATTTACTGTATTGGAATTTAGATGAACTTATCAGTAATGCATGAAATGCTTAAGGGAGGAAGTCTAAACAGGACTGCTTGAAGAAATATTGGAAAAGAATGTGTTTAACTGAGTTGTTTACATTCATATAATGCTTTTAAATACTTTATAGTTCACAAATCATTTTTATATATAATTTCTCATTTGATTCCCCCAACAGTCCTTTTAGATAGACAGAAGAGGCAGTTTTTTTTTAAATTTCTGTCTTACAGATAAGGAAACATATCCCATGGAAGTTAAGTTTGTTTGTCTAAGATCACAAAGCTAGGGGATAGCAGAGGTTAGTACTTAGACCCAATTTTCTGATTCTTGGTCCAATGCTTTGCTCATGTGCCACACTAATTACCAATTAGTAAAGTATCTAGTTATTGAATAATGTAATTAAGCTTCAGTTTATGCAACAGATGTATTCTTTAAAAGTTGTGTATTCTGAAAAGTGAATTATTTAAAATAGATTAGGTGAATATAATATTATTATCATGAATCCTGTGGTAAGCTGAAAAATTGTTTTGTATTTAATCTTATTTTATTTTTCCTTATTTTTATGAAAGACTTTTGTTTTTACATCACATTAATTTCCAAACATATTCCTCTACCTGTCCCCATTGTCCACCCAGAACTCCTTTCTGTAGGACAAAACTTTTAATAAGAAACCAATACATGAAGTCTATACAACAATGTATGTAATATTTCACACTTGTAGCCCCCTAGCTCTGCAATTAAAAGTAGTAGATACATTTTCTCATATTTTCTCCATGGCTAAGTTTGGTCATTGTCTCAATACAGTGTTCAATATCTTTAAAAATTATTCTTTCTATTTATGTGACTGCAGTTACCATGCATATTGCTTTTTTCTGGCTCTATTTATTTCACTCTGCATCAGTTCCTTTAAGTTTTTCCATGCTTCTCCAAATTCTTCATTTTTGTTGTTTCTTGTGGCACAGAAATGTTCCATTACATTCACATGCTGTAATTAGGGTAGCAAAATTCTAAACTGCCTTTCACAATGATTGAGACAATATACCACTCCATCAATATCGTACCCCTGTGTGGTATAAACAGTTATCTACACTCTTTGAGTATACTTCCTCACTTCCAATCATCAGACCCTTGCAAGCTGGTTTCTGTTCCCACCACTTAAAAGAAACTGTTTTTAGCCAGATGAACAGTAATCTCTGTCAGAGAAAAAATATTAATACTAACCTTGTATTCTGTGTTACATATCCAAGACTACCTGAAACAATTTTATTTAATTAGTTATCAACATATATCCAAACCGTTTCTAGCTTAGAAAGCAAAAGATATCCACACTGCCATAGTCCCCTATGCCCTCATAGAAATCTTGAACAAGGAGAAGATATATTAAAATACATTCTGTGTTAGCATTCTAGAATTGAACTTATAAGTCACTAACCCACTCCTCCTGGACCACTACCCTTGAGTTTCTTCCCAGAGATTTATATTGAGAATCTAAATTGAATAGGAGGAGAGTCCTGCTGAGTGGAAGAGAGCACTTTCCATAGGATGAACCCTCACCTAATCCCTTCATGAGATTAAGATGGGAGATGACCCTCTAATTATTCCACCAGTGAAAGTCCTTTATCACCTTTTTGTGGTGACCTATACCCTCCCTCCCTCCTTCCTTCCTTCCTTCCTTCTTTCCTTCCTTCCTTCCTACCTTCCCTTTCTAGGCAAAGAGGTTAAGTGACTCAACCAGGATCATACAGTCAGCAAGTGTCTGAGACTGCATTTGAACTCAAGTCCTCCTGACTCTAGGGCTAGCACTCTGTCCATTGCACCAATTAACTGCCCCAAACTCCCCATTTTTAAAGCATATGAAACCCTTCACAATCTGCTCTATGTTACCTTTCTAGGCTCTTTTCCTCATTTCCCCCCTCACACTCTATGCTCCATCCAAAATGTTCTGTTCTCAGTACGTCATCCCATCTCTCCTGTCTCTGTGCCTTTGAACAAGTTGTCTCACTTTTATGTAATGCTCTTCCTTTCCTTCTCCATTAGCACCAATTCTTGGAATTCTCAACTGCCTTCTGACTTATGGGGCTTAAGTGTCACATCATTCAAGAGGCCTTCCCTGATTTCTGAGGTTTTTAAAACTCTCCCCTACTCTCACCGCACCCCCCTCCCCCGCCAAACACTTTGCATTTATTTGTATATATCTTGTATTTACTTGTCTGTGAATATGTTCCTCTCCCAACCAAAATAAGTAAGATGTCAGCTACTTTAGGGTAAACGCTTTCTTACTTTCAAATTTATATCCTCATTGCCTGGTGCAGGGTGTAACATATAGTAGGCACATAATAAGTGCTTATTGATTGATTTAATGATCAATAGGGTGAACTCCACATGGTTATATGTTGGGCTTATTCGAAGTGTGCCATTATAACACTCTAATAGTGAAGTTTCAGGCTAAAATTTAACAAGTTTGACCATTGTTCATTTCACCTGCTTCCTATATTGTAGCGTGCAGTTCATTCTGGATTATTACAAAAAGTGATCTTCTTCAATGGTGTGGGAGGTGCTAATTTAGAGAACTGCTTTAGTTGTTGCACATTTTTTTAAAAAGCTGCTTTATTAAATAACATCTGATAAAATATATTGGGACCACCTGGGGGATCCTGCAAGTAATATTTCTCTTTTCTTTTTGTAATCTATAAAAGATTAAATTTTTGGTAGATACACTTAGTTCAGCATTTATTAAAAAAATCAAAGACACCAGGATGAGTGAATTCCAGCTTCCCTTAGTTTACCTCTCAACAATAAGACATTTAGGGAATTGGATTGTATTTGGATACAATTTGGAACCCAAAATAGTTTGCCACTTCAACTCGATGTCAAAAAGCCAATCAATTCTGTCAGGAGCTAGGAGGGTGCTTAAGAAATGGGAAACATCTCTGCTGGCAGGTTCACTATTCATATCTGAAACCTGGCTGGTGCAATATCGAGTACTTTAATTTATGGAAGGTGGTCGTCTGAAAATAAAAGCCATACATCCTCATGCATTGAACCAATTTCAGCATTTCTTTACGGCTAGTTTACTCAAGATTTGCTGTTTTTAATAAAACATTGAACCTTAATGTTTTCAAATAAGTTTTGTAATTGACAAAAACTCATTTGACCAAAGAGTCATTCATTTTTAATGTATGCAAAATGTATGTGTAATCGAGATAGGAACATCTTACATCCATGATGAAATGACTATTTTGTTTTGTTTTCACACTTTAATTGGCTGGAGCATAATTGAAATTTTTTCTGGATATAATAGAGAATTGGTGTACAACTTTTACCTCCTTAGAAATTTCTAGAAGAGATTCTGCTCATCACCCCTCCTGCTCTAGTCTTTTATAAGGTAACAGATGGGTCAACCATGCTACTCTTTTAGCTTCATTAAGACAACTCAAGCAAAGCAAAACTTTGCACTTTAGCTTGACGTTTTTGTAATTGATAGTTTCCTAGCAACAATCCAATTCTACAAGTAAAAAAAAAATATGAAATTGACATCTTTTACACTATTGAACATCTATAGACTTTGGGAAAGCATGATCTTAATGGGAAGTTAAGGCATGTGATCTGGCTGATCCTATTGAGTTGAATGGTCTCTGAGGATGGGTCTAACAATAGACTATAGGTCATCTGGGGCAGGCTTAGCTAAATTCAGAGAGGCTCATCAGCAGATTGGCCATAAGCAATGAGTATTTTGGCTACCACAATTCTTAAAGGATGTCACCTAAGTCATAACAGGGTTATATTCAGTGTCAATGCAGTGAATGCCTCTAGTGAAGCAATCCCAGCTCTTTGATGTATGTATTCTTTTGTCATCAATAATATATAACAGTGACATTTTTATTGATTCTACCCATGCATAAACCCCCTTGTAGTAAACAAGGCATTTTGGAGATTCATAGTAACTCTTTCAGGAAGAAGGGTATTTTTTTTCAATAATGTGATAATTTATTAAAATATTGCAAGTGTACATAGTTTTTAGTCATGGTACCCTTGTGATCCATAAGAATGACTACAGCTGATAGAACTGCTTATACTCCTGCCTTTGTATCTTTTAAAATGGTTTACAATGGTAGGTATATAAATATCCCCCCATACATTCTGTTGGTTGTTTTAGAATATGTCTGAAGACAAAAAAAACCCTATTTTTAAAAATAAGTTTATTTATTTTTATTCTTCAACATTCACTTCTATAAGTTTTTAATTTTCTCCCTCTCCCTCCACTCCCTCTCCCCAAGATGGTATGCAATCCTATAGGCTTTACATATATGTTCCTATTAAACATATTTTCACATTAGTCATGTTGTATAGAAGAATTAGAATAAGTGGGAGTAACCATGAGAAAGAAAAATATAAAACAAAACAGAACAAAAAAAAAACCCAGAAAATAGTCTGCTTCAATCTGCATTCAGACTCCATATTTCTTTTTCTGGATGTGAATGGCATTTTCCATCATGAGCCTTTTGGAATAGTTTTAGATCCTTGCATTGCTGACAAAGCTAAGTCTATGAAAGTCAGTCATTGCACACTGTGGCTGTTAATGAGTACAATGCTCTCCTGGTTCTGTTCACTTCACTCAGCATCAGTTCATATATGTCTTTCCACGTTTTTCTGAAGTCTGCCTGTTCAATCATTTCTTATAGCACAATAGTATTCCATTACTTTCATATACCATATCTTGTTCAGTGCTTCCCCAATTGATGGTCATCCCCTCAATTTCCAGTTCTTGGCCACCACCAGCTGCTATAAATATTTTTTACATGTGAGTCCTTTTCCCATTTTTATGGTCTCTTTGGGATACAGCCCTAGAAGTGGTATTGCTGGGTCAAAGGGTATGCACATTTTCATAGCTCTTTGGGCAAAGTTCCAAATTACTCTCCAGAATGGTAGGATCAGTTCGCAACCCCACCAACATCTCCAACATTTATCATTTTCCTATTTTGTCATGTTAGCCAATCTGATTTGACATTCAGCAAGCAGTCCTAAGCCAATAGACTGATTTGTGTCTGGCTCAACACTTCATGTCTGCTCCTTTCTCCTCCCATCCCAATAATGTGAGTGGGAAAAGAATATGCATGTGTCATTCCATTCTTCCCATTTTTATCTGTCTTTATTTTCCAGGATATGAGAGAGGGCCAAATTTAATATATTAACATTGAATAAGGATAAATGGGAAGCTCCATAATGGAAACCTAGTATTCAACCAGATGAACACAGGATCAAGGAGTCAGGGCTAGACAGCAATCCATGTGCAAAAGATTTGAGAGTTTTAATGGATTGCAAATTTAATATGAGTGAATAGCATAATTTGGCAGCCAAGAAAACTAAAGCAATCTCAATCTATGTTAAGATTAAGAGAGACAGGGGGATCCAAGATGCTTGAGTGGGTGGTCTTGGCTAAACCTTTTAACACCATAAAACACCAACAAGTATGAAAAATAAAATTTTACAATAATAATAGAAGGAAGGGAATAAAATTAAATCTTCATGGAGAAAAGTCATCTCTGTGATAAAGAGAAAAATGGTTGAGAAAATGAGTAAACAAAGTAAATTACTTGGATATAATTAACAAATATTATGGGATAAAAGAAAGTTAGGAAATGTGATGAAAAGAAAGACAAAAAATTAACAACAAAACCAAAACGAATAGGCTGTAGGAATCTTTTGAGTGGTTAATAAATTCCAAAAGGAGAACTGAAAGATATATTATCAAGTTTAAAAATCAATATAAAATCAATAAAAAGAATATGACAAGAATAATATGGGATTCAACAACTTGTAACAATTGGCTGTTCATGTAAACTGTTCAAAAAATATGTTATTAAACTGTTGTAATCTCTGACAAAGAGAATGGGCCAGAGGGAAGACAAACATGGAAAGATAAATGAAAAACATAACAAAAATACACCTTGCAGATTTGAGAAGCCTAAAAACTAAATTCATAAAACTAAACTGAAACTAAACTAAAAACTAAATTCATAGAGGAAAAGGGTTTGGTGAGGAAATACTAATTTTTAAAAAGAAAATATAAAGAAATATAGAATCTGAAGAAATATATTTCTAGAAATAATTGAAAAACATTTCCTGTATTATTGGATGCAGGAATAAAAGTACAAGTTGCTAGAATCCACAGAATACTATCATAGAGGAATCACAAATGTAACTTCACCCCAAATGCCATTGAGAATTTGAAGAACTTTAAAGAAAAAGAGAAATTTACAAGTAACTAAAAGGAAACAAGTCATACATTATAGAATCATAAATATAAAGCACTTATGGACATCATAGGTCATCTGATTTAATCCTCTCATTTTACAGATGAGAAAATTGAACCCAAGGGAGCTTAAATGACTTAGTCAAGCTAATGAATGTCAAAAGTGGAATTTGAACCCAGGTCATCTGACAACAGATCCTGCACTCTCTCCACTGTACTGCACAGCTTCTCTTTCAAATAGTTCCAATTCTAATCATTTAAAACATTTCATCAAAACAAGAAAATTTGGGGCAGTTTAAAATGTAACATACTGAAAAGCAGAGAAATTTATATTACCCTCAAATTAGCTAATCCAGCTAAGTTTGGCAGATTCTATCATGAGAATATGTGGTTTAAAAATGCATTAAATGAACTCCCTGATTTTCTTTAAAAAAAAAAAAAACCAAAACTTCTCTAGACAGTGAAACTGGCAATCAAACCAAATACAAAACTGAACTTTAAGATGGTAAAGAAAAATCTAAAGCAAATAATTATAAAATGATTCCTTATACTGCCTTATACAGAGGTGTTTAAAAAGCCTTTTTTTTTAAAAAAAAAAAAAGGCTATTGTATTTAAGTCTCACTTTGAAAGAGGGTTATTGAGGGGAAAACTCCATGCAAGGAGTACAAAGGAGATTGCCTTGAAAAGGTATGAATGGGAAGAGAGAAGAGAACATTGTTATAACATACCTTGAACCTAATTTCAAAAAGAAGCAGCCAGTGAAGATACAGGGATAAGGATCTAAGCAGGTAATTCATAAACTAGATTCCTATCTGGAATTAGGACATACATGGGAAGCTTTAAAAATAATTTACCATTGAAAATAGATTCCTAGGATGTTTGAGAGTTTGGGAGGGGGGGAAGGTAGGTGATTATATATGCAGAGACTTTGATTGTCTTGAAAAAAGGAAAATAATCAGCACTTTAACTTCCACCAAGAAAAGAGATAGTTATATGATTAGATATAATAGAGGGAAAACTGGACTTAATTGCAACATCAAATGTAAATGAACTTAACACACCCATAAAAAGAAGAGAGTTGTAAAAAGTAGAGCATTGCAGATGAATGACCCTTTCACAAAGCATTTAAAGCTGGCTGCCTACCTAATATCAAAGTATAATCATGGGGACATAATAATACTAGGAAAAAAAACCTCTCAACTCACTGGGGATAATTATAAACTTTGAGGGGACACATAGTAGACTTCCTCTGGAACTCCAGTTTGCCAGTGCCATTGGAGTTTAGTAGAGTGACTCTAGAACATTCATTATACATATACATAAATAAAAGAAAATTATATTATAGCCTTTAACAAAATGTTTGATTGAATAGTCCAATGGGGGGAAAATCCTGGCTTTGATAGATTTATGAAGAGAATTGAATAAGAATCATATAGAACATATGTTTCTTATATACTCATGATACTTTCACAAAAACCTGTTCATGTACTTGAACAAAAACAACTCATGAAAATGCAGGAAGTCAGAAAACATCCTGTTCAGAAAAGATATATAATAAGAATAATCAATATAGGAAACATGACTGAGACTACTAATACAAAAATAGCAAATGGAATATTTGAAAGAAGACTACAGCAACATATTGAAAAAGCATTTATTATGATGAAATTGGATCCATACAAAGAAATTAAGGATAGTTTAACATTAGGAAAACAGTTAGCATAATACACAAATTTTTCAATAGATCTGTGATATCACCAACGGAGTACTCCCTCCAATGATGCAGATCATAAAACATTCATACCTAGTTTTCTTCCCATAATAAGCAAAATTAATAACAAAGCAATAAAATAATAGAAGTACATTAATAAATGCAGAAAAGCCCTTTGATAGACATTTTTGAAATACTCATCTTATGTTAAAATACTAAAAAGCATAGAAATGAAAACATTTCATTAATTTGATTTTTTATATTTACCTAAATCAAAAGAGCTAATAATATTACTAATAATGAAGAAAATGATGTGGAAGCTTTTCAAATATGGTAAGGTGTGACTCAAGTATACCCACTGAAGACTTATATTACTGATGCAAAGTGAAATGAACAAAACTAGGAGAACATCGTACATTGTAACAACAATATCGTAACAATAATCAGTTCTGAAAGACCTAACTACTCTGATCAAGACAATGATCCGACTTAATTCCAAAGGACTCATAATGAAAAATTCACCTCCAGAGAGAAAAATGATGAACTCAGAGCAGATTGAAGCATGCTTTTTTATTATTCTTGCTTTTCGTGGTTTTTTTGTAGCATGGCTAATATAGAAATATGTTTTTCATGACTTCACATACATAGTTGAGATCATGTTGCTTATTGCTTGCCTTCTCAGGGGTGATGGGAGAGAAGGAAAAAAATTAGGGATTCATAATTTTAAGATATGCATGTTAAATTTTTAAAAATGTAATTGGTCAACATTTAATGAAATAAAAATATAAAAAGAATAAAGAAAAAGGATATGCCCACTGGTCAATAAGACTTAACATATACTAGAAATGCTACCTATAGCACTTCAATTAAGGGAATATGAATTGTAAGTAAAAGGAATCAACAAAAAAGAAGCAACAAAAATATGCTCTACCAATAGCTTCAGTAAAGTAGCAGGATAAAAGTTAATCCACACAAAATATCATTATTGATATACACACATTTTTTAAAACCTGGTAAATATAGATACAAAGAGAAATATTTTTCCAAAATAATGGCCGATTACATTAAATATCTGTACATTAACTTACAAAGACATGAACAATATTAGCATCCAATGTTTATCCTGAGGACCTACTCATAAAATAAATTCAACAACTATATATAAGTCTATAAATTTATCATTATACTAATGAAAATATCAAGAAGATACTTTACAAAATTAGACAAAAATAGCAGCCAGATTCATATAGATTACAAAAATGTGAAAAATATGAAAGAAATATATAAAAGGGAAAGAAAAAGTAGAATACTACCAGGTCAGAAATTTAAGTCAAGTCAACAAACACTAAGTCCCTATCCCTTGCCAATCGCTGTAGTCAAAACAATGCAAGATGTGCCAAAAAACTTTAATATCTTAAAACTGCACTAAGACTTTTGGGACTTCCTGTGTAGTGCTAAATAAAAACATGGAAAAGTAGTAGCGGAACAAATTAAGAAATATTTTAGAAGCAAATGTATGACTTAGACTACTATAAGTAAATACACACAAATAACACAAGGAAAACTATAAATTGTTAGAGAAGGCAATCTCTAAAATAGTCATTTGGTGTAAAATGTTTGTGCCAGCATCACATGCCACATAAAACAAAAATTTCAGATATATAAATGATCTAAATATATACTAGGTGCCCCAATGGTGGGGGTATAGATTTACAAATTGTACCATGTGAATGTAATGGGATATTATGACACCATGAATACCAATGAATGGGAAACCTTTTGTGAACTGATTCAGAATGAAGGAAGTGGATGCAGAAAAGAAATATTCATACTGACCACAACTTCATAAACAAAAATATTATGTAACAACAAAAATCAGGTTAAATACGGTGGTCAATATACAAGTTTAAGTTGCTGCACATAACGTATCATCAGTTCTACATAAGCACAATGTATATACAATTAGTTGTAAAAACTTTTTATGTTGTTTTATTGAACAGTTTTGGGGAAATATCTTCCTGAAAATGTATAATATGGAGAAGAGGAGGCTTAAGGGGGACATTATAACTATCTTCAAATATTTAAGGATGTCTTATGGAAGAAAGACTACAATTAATGTTCTGGTTCCCAGAAGTCTTGCTTTTTAACAGTGAGTAGAAGCTACAGAGAGGCAGATTTTGATTCATAATATTAAGGAAAATCTTCTTAATAATTGGATCCATAAATGGAATGGGCTACTTTAGCAAGTATTTCCTGAAGCTGTTTACCCTCACCAAAAGCTTTCAAGAATAAACTAGATTGGGGCAGCTAGGTGACACAGTGAATAGAACACAGACCCTGGAGTCAAGAGGACCTGAGTTCAAATCAGGCCTCAAATACTTGACATTTATTTGCTGTGCGAACCCGGGCAAGTCACTTTACCCTGATTGCATTGCCAAAAATAAAAAAAAGAATAGACTAGATTACCACTTGTTAGGGAAATCATTAGAGACTGAAGGAGATAACATTTGAAGTCATCTAAATCTAAGATTTTGTAATTCTGTGATTAATAGTTCATTTAATTCCACCTCAAGCAATCTGTTTTTGTACACACACACACACACACACACACACACACACACAACTTCTTCTCCACCCTTCTTCCTTTGCTTATTCCCTGCTTTCTTCCAAATCTCTCTAAGTTAATTTAGGAAAAAAATCCCCCTCCATTCCTTGATTATAATTTCCATTCCTCTCCAACCTCTGATCCTCTTCATAGCTGATGATGAAGGTTAACAGTAGCATTCATAATAAATTTATATCAAGGAATCACCAACTTTGAAATGAAATCAGATGTGAAAAGGAGTAACTATTAACATGGAAGAATGAGAAAGACTAGATTAAAATGAGCAGACTTAAGTCTCAGTCTATCCTCTGACATTTGCTAATACTCTAGCCATGTGACCTTAGACAAGTCACTTACTACCTCAGAATTTGTTTGCTCATCTGTAAGATAGGTAATAATATTACCTACCTCACAAAATTGTTGAAGGGGAAGGTATTTTGTATTCTACAAAGAGCTACATACATTTTAACTTTTATTATTGACCTCTAAGGCCCTTGAACATATCCAAAACCCACATTCTGCATATCTACAAGTCTGCATTTACTTTCTCTTCCTTCTTTAATAAAATTTTTCTTTTCCCACAAACACCAATGATCAAGATAAATCCATTTATTATTTTTATCTTTGTTGTATTCTCATTCAATTTTACTATTTTTCTTTTTTAAGTAAAAATAAAATCTAAACAGCAAATATTTATCAAGATTTTTTTATGTCCAGAACCCAGGCCTAGATACTCTAGGGGGATGCTGAAAAAGAAATTATGAGACACAGTCCCTTTTCTCAAGGAGCTTAGAATCTTGCTGAGGAGACAGAAACATGTTAGGTGAAAAAATGACCTTGACCTGGCCTAGTGGTATTTAATAATTTAATCAACAATTTGAATAAAGGCAAAAATGAAATATTTATTGAATCTATAGATGATTCAGAATAGGAAGGGATTGCTATAGATAGCAGAGTGGATAGAGTGCTAAACTTGGAGGAAGATCTGAGTTCAAATTTGGCCTCAGACCCTTACTAGCTGGGTGACCCTGAGAAAATAACTTAACCTTTTTCAGTTTTCTCATCTCTAAAATGGGGAAAATTATAGCATCTACTTCACAGAATTATTGTGAGCATCGAACAATTTCATATTTATAAAGTATTTTAAAAGATTTAAACATTACATAAATGCCAGTTAACATGTTACTGGACCATACCATATGATTGACTATATAAAATGAAAATGAATAGAAAAATAGAAATTCTTATAATTGCTTAGACCAAAAAAATCAGTCTCAAAAATGCGATATAGGATAGGTATGCTGACATAGCAGTTTGTCTCAAAAAGATCTTGAAGTTATTTTTATCATGCTTCAAGCTCAATGTGAGCAAATACTGTGTTGTGACAGCCCAAGAAGCTAATAAAGTATGGTATTCATTAAAAAAGGCCTAATAATCTAGGAATTAGAGAAGTGATGGTATGGTTATACTGTTTCTAGATTAGACTATACCAAGAAAATTGTGTTAAATTCTGGGCACTACTTAAGAGGAAGGACATTGGTATGTTGGAGATTGTACAGAAAAGGATTAACAAGAGGGTGAGGAACCTCATTCTTTCCATGTAATGACTGGTTAAAGGAACTGGTGATGTTTAGTCTAGAGAAGAGAAGATTTAAGGAAAATGATGTCTGTCTTCATGGATTTGAGAGGATGGCGCATAGAAAAAGACCTAGGAAGAAGCAACGAACAGAAGCTGAAGAAAGCCAAATTTTGGCATAATTAATTTAATTGTCATGGATATTATGAAGGGGATTCCACTTAAGGTTTGGGTTGGACTAGGTGGCCTCAAAAGTCCCACTCAACTCTGAAGTTCTGCAATTCTGGCAAAAGATTTAACTCATAGTCAATATTATAATAGACAAGATGTTACAAAATGACTTTAATCAACTGTTATATTTAATTATAATCAAAAATATATCTCTTGTTGGAATAATAGCTTAGCTAAGTTCAGATAATCACCAGAAGACTGGCTGTAGTGATCAAAGAAAACAAACTTCAATTTCTTATAAGGACTAAATACTATGACAGGATGGGAATCTGCACTGGCAGAGGTAGATATTTAACACTAATAAAATTCTGAGTCCTTTCTGACATTGAAGCAAACACTCTAAGTTTCTAGTCTGGCAACCAAATAGTTATTTTCTATTTTTGTTTGCAAATACCTTCAGTTTGGCTCTCTTATGGATTAAATTGCTTTTTTAAGTTAATTTTCATAAAAGTTAGTTTTTATGTTAGTTCAGAAATCTACCATTTATAACATTGTTTCTATGGGAAATATTGTTCAGAGATTCAAACAAATTACTTACATGCAAACTTTAGAAGAACCATCTACTTAATTTGAGACTTCCTATGCACTTTCATATACAGATGGGGGCATGTAAACAGTATTTATTGATGATTTTGAACTTCTCAAAAATTATATTCTTTCCATTTGAGGAAAGGGGAAGAGATTACCATTTGCTAATTGAGGGACATTAAGTTCTCTTGCTGGGATTCTTCATATAGCATTAAATTCTTGTAAAAAATCTATTGAGTAGATAACAAGGAGTCATCTACTTAAAAAGAGATCGCTGTATGTGATAGGCAGTGAATGGAAGACGCTATCAGAAGAAAGTCAGCAAACCTTTAGGAAATTATCAATTCCAAATAATGCAAGAAAGCCTCATTCTTAAAAAATAAAAACAAAAGCAAGCAGATGACCTCAGTAAAATGACAGTGAACAGAACAGGGACCTGAGGAAGGGAATAGACAGGACTAAGATAGGTATTTGACTGGTGATTAAGGTAATTTCAAATTCCACTTGTATTGTTTTAGAATATACGTTGAATAGTTTCTTATCTATTAGGAAGACCTCCAGAAGACAAATCTAAAAATAAAGATTTCACATGCCTGTTCTTTTTTCGATGTGGCTGGCTGGCTTCTTAGCATTCTTGGTAACTGTTCATCTGTTTCCTTCACATAATCATTCTGACAAACTATCATGTACCACAAGTTAATTCTCTTTTCTCTTCTTAGTTTCTATTTTGTTTTTAAAATCTTTTTGTCCCAAATCGGAGTTTGAAATTCTAAGAAAATTACCTGTCACTGTAGCTCAGAGCTTTTATAAATACATGGTGCTCGGTATTAGTAGAGAACAGCCAGTACTAGGCACAGCAAATCCTCTCAGCAAACCATTCTGTACTCCATTCCTTTTTTTAAAAAAATCTGCATAAATATAGTGTCTGGTAAAGAAATACTGTGACATAGGAAACTATGATGAAGAATAATTAATTCTGTGAAACACATTGTGCTCTTCCCTTCAGCTTCCCTCTCTTATTATTCTCTTTTCCTCCCTGTCCCCCTCATTTCACCTTCCTATTCATGTTATTTCCTTCTTTACCTCTCTGGTGTTCTCTTTCATTTTTATTTTATTATTCTGTTTCCTTTATTCCATCTTTTCTATTTTTCAGTTTTTTAAAGAAAGCTGGTTTTCTCCCCAGTTCCAAGATGTGTTTCATATCTTCTCTTCATTTTCTTCTTTTATTCTTCTTCATATATTTTTCTTTTTGATGTTTGCTAGCCTTTGTTCAATTACCCATACCCTTTTGTCTCTCTCTCTTCCCATTATTTTTTTTTCCAACATGTAGCTCTTTTCTCGGGTCCCCTATTCTTCTCCCAGGCCTTACTCTCTTTGGAAATTGGACTTTGCAGAACCCTCTCCTTCCCTCTTATTTTCTCCTTCTCCTTCCTGATCATTTCTACTCTCAATTCCTTGTATTCTCATTCTGCTACTCTCTCTCAACATGCAGCTTTTTTCCTTGCTTTTTGAATTCCTTGTTATCTCTTCTTGTCTGCCCCTTATCCCAGGTATTTTCTTTTATTCATGTCCTCACCCCTTTGTATACCATTTCCTGCACTTGATCAGAATACAACTTCTCTTTGAAGTTCTTCGATACTCTAGGCTTTCTCTGTTATAGACTGCAGACCTCAGTGCATGAATAGCTAAATACTCTCTTCTTTCCTTTCCCTTGCCCTCTCTAACTAGGGGTTAGCTAGAAAAGGCAAAGTTACACTCTGGTCAAAGCCTCATCCGCTAAAGATATTGTAACAAATAACAACTAGACCTAATAGCAAATGCAGAGCATAACAACAAAAACTTAGATAATAATAACTTCAAGCACAGGCCATTTTGTTGTCTTTGCCTATTTCAATATTTTCTCTTCCACTATTTATAAAAGTCCATGTCTTGGATTTTCTATTTATGCCTGTTAATGCTCTTTCCCTCCTCAAACTACTCAGTGCTTACCTGTTTACTGATTCATTCATTCATTTATTTGTCTGTGTAAATTGTCAACTTTTTGAGGGTAGGGACTTTTTCTCTTTTTCCTTACTACCCCTAGCACCTAGCAGAGTGCCTTTCATACAACATGGTAGGTACATAATAAATGTCTTCAGTTGAGTTGGACTGGAATACATTAAATCATACACTATTAATAGTAAAAGGGATCTTTCCAGTCATTAAGGCCAACTTCCTCATGTTACATATGATGAAACTGACATCAAGAGAAAATAAGTCATTTGTTCAAGGTTGCATAGCTGGTGGATTGCAAAAATAGTCAGTAAATAAGCGTTGGAGAAGGGCCAGATCATCTGACTCTTGATCCACACTCTACAATCCAGTGTACTCTTGTTGCTGTCTTGTCACCACTCCTTCCCCTGCTTTCTGGGTATCACAGTCTTACCACTACCCTCCATTATGTATATTTTCCCCTTCTTTATGTCCTAGAAAATAATCAATCGAATCATCACAAACAAGCAATGTGTCATAACGAAATTGTGTCAAATTAAAACTTTTATGATTGGATCACGTCAGTTTCATATATTCAATGTTTCTGAATTTTATCCAGCTATTTGATCAATCAACTCTGTCACTATGTCTTTATTGAGAAGCTAAATAATATGGGCCAGATGATAGTACTTTTAGGTGGATCTATAATTGATTAAAAATCACAATGGACAAATATTGGCCACTGAATCAATGTCACTTGGAAAGAAGGTAGAAATGGACAAAGCACATTCAAGGACTTTGAAGGAAACAACTGTATGGAGCAACATTTTCACTTAGGGATTAATGAGGACATGTTTGAAAAGGTGATTTGGAGTTCTCCTGTGGAAGATCTTGAATCCAAAGCTAAGGGATTTAGACTCAGAGCCATTCAATTTTGGAGTATGAAGTGGGGCTAAAGTTCATGTCCTACCACCAACAGAAATGTTCTCGATAGAAAACTTATGACCTGTTGTTTCAACAATCCGGCTATCAGCTGCTGTGGGGGTGGAAGACCAACACAACCCCAACAACAAGAACGCTACCAGCATGCTGCAAAAAGCACAGGTTCTTTTGATCTGCTTAACTAAGGAAAGCAAGGTTAAGGGGTTGACAAGCTTACTTTAATTCAGCATACAAATATCATTCACTTAGTTCAGGGGAAAAACCAGCATCCTGAACTTCAGAACAAAATACAAACAAATTACAAACATCAACAGACAGACCTTGTCTGATTCAAATCCCAATACATAGTTACCAGAGTTTAACAAAGTCTCAGCATCTGGGTTACAAGCTGGAGGGCTCCTAGCTACAGCTGCCCAGACTCTCCGCCTCAGCACCACCATGAGTGAGAGCCCTGCACAAATGGTCCTGTCCTCTCTTCTTATAGGACTTCAGACATCATCAAACATCATCTGAATGACCAGAACTTAGGCTGCTATGATTGGCTCTTGAGTTAGCACCACCCCTTGGTACCCTGGGAGCTTCACACCCACATAGGCTTAGCACCTAATAGGGGTTTGGGCCTGGGGCTTAGCACCTAGTAAGGCTCAATGAAATACACTGAATTACTCAAAGGAAACAAAGGCCAACTAAGTGCTAAGAGCCCATTTTGCTTACCAACACACCTGTGGTTATCCCACTTCTCTTTGAAACTCAAATTATGAGGCACTCACTACCCAATAGAAGAAAACAACATTTCAATTTAAGACATCTCTAGTGGTTAGCAAATTATTTCTTTCATTTATCAAGATTCTGCCTCTATTTAACTTTCAGTTGTCCTACTCCTGCCTTCTATGATTACATAGCATGTCTAATACCATTTCCACATAACAGCCCTTTAAGCATTTGTAGAAAAGTATCAATTTTCCTCTGTTCTTCATTTTCCAGGTTCAGTTCCTTAAGCAAAGTCTCATGAGGTAGTGGTTTCAGATCCCCTCATCATGCTGGTGTCCCACCTCCTGATGTTCTTCACTTTGTCAATTTTCCCTTAAAATGTGGTGCCTAGAGCTGAACATCTCAGCTATAATCTTACCAAGGGACTATGGAACAGCCTTTTTGCTGTGGACACTGTCTTATTAATTCAGCCTAAGACTCTATTAGCTTTTTTGGCGGTCGCACCACACTGTTGGCTTGCACTAAACTTATGGGAAACTAAAATTCCCAAGTCCTTTCTCGTGAAGTGCTGTTAAGCCAACTCTTTCTTAAATCATACTTGTGAATTTGACTTTTTAAAGCCTAAGTGGAGAATTTTACATGTGTCCCTGTCACATTTCTTCTTGTTAGATTATGCCCATCTTCCCAGCCCAATGGAAACTTTTAAAATCTTTATTGTGTCATTCAGCATATTAGTTATCCCTTACAGCTTTGTGTCATCTACAAAATTTAATCTGTCATCATTGAAGTAATTTTAAAAATGTTGGACAGGCCATTCTGACTGGGAGCATGTTATAATGGAAGTGCTAGGTTTGGAGTCAGAAGATGACCATTCAAATTCTGGCTCTGCTATTTTATAGCCTGTCCAACTTCGACAAGTTCTCTCAAGGCCTCAATTTCCTCATCCGAAAAATGAGGAAATTGAGAATAGAAGACCTTATTGGTTCCTATGATCCTATGATTTTGGGGACCAAGCACAGAGCCCTGTAGCAATCAAGTAAAGACTTGACTCCTAATTGATTATGAACCACTAATCAGAACCTTTCGGTATGATTGTTTAATCAGATATAGATTTCAGCAGTGATATTGTTATTCGGCTCACACTTCATCACCTTATCCTCAGGGATATTATTGAAGTCTCTGTCAAATATTTTTCTGAAATGAAGATATGCTTATTTCAACTGCACTTACCAATAGGGCACTGGCAATTTACCAACTTAATGACCCTGTCAAAAAAAGAAATGTCATTTCATATCTCTGAGTCTCCTTTTCCTCACCTATGAATTGGAAATATTAATACTTGAACGACTAAGGTTGCTTTAATGATCAAAGAACTTATTGCATTTCCCCCAAAGTTCTACCATTCTTCCAAATGTTCCTATTTTTGGGAAGACATAGCTATCCTATTCACCGAAGTTGCCAAGCTTAGAGTCATTCTCAATGCTTCTTTTTACTTTTCCCCCCATATCTAATCAGTTTCTAAGTATTTTCAATTCTACCTGCAGAATACATATCACATTATTCCCATTTTCTCCTTTTTTGTAGGTTAGGCCCTCATAATCTCTTACTTTAACTATTACAATGGTTTTCTAATTGGTGTTCCTGTTTTTAGGCTCTCTCCTATCCAAACCACCCTTCATTCAGTTGTCAAATTGATTAATCCTAAAACACATTTCTGACCATACCACTTCTCCACTATTTTTTCCAGTGGCTCCCTGTTTTCCCTAGTACAAAATTCAATTTTTATAGTCTATCATTTATTGTCCTCCACAATCTGTCCTCCCCAACTTAGCTCTCCAGGTTATTCCATACTTCATCCTTTACCACCTGCCCATTCCAGTGAAATTGACTTGCTAATTTCAAAAAAGATAGTCTCAATAGGGGTAGAGGTCATTAGGAGTTTACAAGGTCAGAGATATAGAGATGAAATAGACCTTATAGGTCAACTAGTTCATTCCCTCCCCATTTTACAGATAATAATCATAAGTTCCATGGAGATGAAATGATTTGCCCAATGTCATATATATACATATATATACATATATGTATATATGTATGTGTGTATGTATGTATGTATGTATGTATGTATGTAGGAAAGCTGAGATTTAACCTTATTGCTCCAAACCTGACAGTCTTTCTATTACAGTAAATCCCCTCAATGGTGCTTCTATGTATCTGCAGTGCCAGGTACCCATATAAGAGTCAGAAAGCTATGGCTCCATTCTTTAGAGAACTTCTATCATTAAAAAAACCTAGACAAACTAACATGAATTATTTTTACCAAATTCCCTGAGAGAAAAATGTTTTTCATTATTTGGGACTTTATTTCTTTTAATTCCTTTTCTTTTTCATGGGGACAGAAAAGTAAATAATCCTGAGGTCACTTTAAAAAAATGACCTTATACCTATCATATAAGAGAGGTTGTTATAAACCAAAAGAAAACCAGGTAGCTGAATGAATATTTTCAGCCTCTATCATTCTCCTTTGTGTTTTGCATAGAGACTTTGAAAAAGTTTTCTTCAGACAGGTGCTTGAGTTCTCTGAGCCTAGTGACACAGAGAACAGAAGGAAGAAATAGCTTGGCAGAATAATAATCTGCAAAACAATTTTGGATCATTAAGTACAGATTATGAAGCCCAACCTACATCAAGAGCTTCTGAATGGGCCATTGTATGTCATAGCACAATGTAATAATTATGCCTTACATTCATATGGCACTTTATGGTTTTCAAAGAACTATTATCCTTGCATCCCCATATCAATCCTGTATATTAGTAAAGGCACACATACTGTTAACCACATTTTACATATGAGAAACTGAGACTCAGAAGTTGTCATTTATTCTCATGTCATTCTCATGTTATGATGCTTACAGATCATCAAGAAAAGTTTAAATTTTGTTCAGTAGTCCTTTAATAAAGTAAGGAAATATGGATATATTTGGAGAAGATTTTCATCAAAAATTTACTTTAGTGCTGAATTACTGTGGGGGGTAAGCATAAGAGCAAAATCCTCCTATGTTAGTAAGTATAATTTAAAATGTTAATGCGATAATTTGGGAAATAGTCAAGCTGTGATTTAAAAAAATTAAACAATTCCAAGTTAGCCTCCTACTGTTCCTTATTCCAACTTGGGCTTCTGGGTTGGATATCTCCTTGCATTTTGTCTTCCTTAAGTCTACAGAAAGACAGCCTATCACTCACTATTAGTTAGTATTAGTAGTATTCCCTTATTGGATAAGGGAATACTACATCTTAATGACCCAACAGGTGAAGCTCCACTTAAGCCACCAACGTAGTCACTTGATCTGGCATATGTGTCAGATAACCCTTCCCTAAAATCTGGAGTGTCCCTACTGATAACCAGAAGACACTTAGCCTACAAGCATTTATATGGTACTTCCCTCCTTTCACAGAGCAGCAACCAAGCCCATGGGGTAAGGCAGTGGTTGTGGGAAGCAATTTAGATTAATTACCTCCAGCCAGGTCCAAAATTAAACTAGGAGATGAAAAGGAATGTTGCTCAAAATATGAAAATATGAAATCTACTATCTCTCCCTAGTTAATAAGCCCTAATTCCACCTTAGTTCTTTGCCCAATGCATTGACAGATTGAGTCTTAGCATCTTGTGATCACATTGTTTATTATACATTCAATGATTTGAAAGGAACTGAATTAATGTTCCTGTATAGAAGCACTGGCCTGCCAGCACTTGCCTCCAGTGGCTGTGGCAACCAGAGAGTGAAAAGGATGCCCAGAGAGTGAAAAGAAAACACGGGCCAGGTGGAAGAGTAGAGGAGAGCTCCATTTATTAAACTGAGGGACAGGGCTTATATACTTTTTTAGGCAAGCAGAATCAACAAGTCCAGGTACAAAAACATTTGCATTGCATGACTTCCTCGTGCTGTGCTTTGTTCCCTTTTGCCGTGAACAATATTGTGTTAATAGCCCACAGGTGCTGTTTAGCACGTGTGTGCCATGGGGGTATTGGAGAGAGCACGTGTATACCCAGGAGGCTTGGAGAGCCTTCATTCTGAGCAGAACATGTATGCTGAGGCGGGGGTGGGGGAGCGGGAGGGGTGGTATGGACAGCCCACGTGCCCAGTTATCAGCCCAAGGGCAAGAACAGGCTTCTGGCCTATATCTTATCCCAGAATGGACTTTCTCAGAGCTGGCCCTCTACATTGGCCTTCAACCATCTCATAGCCTCCCTCCCAGTCACCCTTCTTGAACTTTAGGCAGGACTGAGAGGGGTGTATCCTGAGTGCATAACTTCACTTTCTGGGAAAGCAATAGATTTAAGAGTATTTTGCTGCCTGTCTCAGGGTCACAGATTAGGAACAATGGAAAATGAGGAAGATTCCATTGTCCTCAACTCTCCCTCCTACAGACACACACACAGGAGTCATTCTGGGGATTGAAAACTGTGTCTCTGACCCTCACCACCCAGGGCAGTCTGAGTGCTGCTGGGTTTCCCTCATGTCATTCATGCTACCTTGGCCTCAGTCTAAGCTTCCAGCACTGCCATCTCAAAGGAAGCTCTTATCTCCAAATTAGAGGAAGAAGATTGTTAAAGGAACAGAGGCAAAAACAAAAAGGACAAAAAGAAGTGGACAAAGGAGTTTAACACTCAAGTATCACCCCCACCTTGCCCCTATCCTTGGCCTACAGCCCCACAGCATACACTAGACCTAGAGACAATGAGGGCAGCCTCACTTGAGTGATATATCTCCCAAATCCTGCTTCATCTGCTTACTACTATAGTATAGATTCTGTGCTCTAAGGTGTCCCCAAAGATTAAAAGGCAAAGCAGAAACCCTGGGCAATGGGAACATTTGAATTGAAGAATCATAGAATTTTAGAACCAGGAGAAACTTTGGCAGTTAAATATTGGGCTCAGAGAGATGGAGCCATTTGTCCAAGATCATAGAAACAGTAGCAGATTTGGAACTAAAATGCAGGCTGACTAATATCCCCATGTTTTTTCTATGAATTTTTTTCATCTGATACCAATTAGATTTTCTTTTTTTCTGTGAGATTAGCTCATATGATGGTTCTCCACCTTCTCTCTATTCTTTCTTTTGCTCTTGGTCTCCTTGAGACAGCTTCTGGTTTCTTAACCATGCTTTAGTGAACTGGATAAAAATTCTAGAAGAACAGGCCCCTCAAGTCATTTTGACCATGTGACTCACCATAGACATGTGAATGAATCACTTATAGTTTATATTTTTAGCTGAAAGAACTGATAAATAGAAGTATGAAGAGACTGATTTTATATATATATATATGTATGTGTGTATGTGTATTTTATATATATATGTGTGTGTGTATATTTATATATATGTATGTATATGTATATATATGTGTGTATATGCATATATATTCATATGTGTGTGCCTAATGGCAGCCATTTCTAGGGTGGGGGGGGCGGAAGAAAAAAGGGTAAAAAAGAAAATTATATGATCACTTTATTATATATTTAGAAAAAATAGCAAGTTGTACATAATAGACTTGCAGTTTCATGTACAATCATCTTTTTTTGTATTCAACTATGTTATGGAAATGCTTGGTTTATTTCTTAACTTTAGAATAAAATGAATAAAAGAAAAACATAATATACTTTCCTACTTACTTCCTGAAGATGTTTGTAGGGACTGATGAGCTGACATAACCCAAAGAGAAAAAATGTAACTTGTTTTTAGCTGTTTGGGAATTGCTTATATCTTTTAATTCATTTTCTTCTCTGTGGGAACAGAAAAGTGGGTAATTCTGAGGTCGCTTAAACCAAAGAAATAGAGAATTACCATATATGAATTGGATAAGAGAGGTTGGTATAAACCAAAGGAAAACCAGGTAGCTGGATGAATATATTCAGCCTTTTTGAGGACTATCAAACTTTGATTCAGAATGAGAAAATACATCATTGTCCTCAACTTTGCATCAGCAAAAGACCACAAAGTTTAGCTTGCAGGTTGGCCCTGAAGGAGTTTAATCAAGGAGTTGAACATTTATTTGCCAACCAAAAAACAAAAAGCCCCCTCCCCTGAGCAATACTAGCCTTATTCAATGAATATTTATCAAATGCTATGTCTCCCTTGCTAACATCCCCCTGCACTATTCTTGTCATCCTTTGAATCATAAATAAGATTCTCCAGAGTGTTTCAAGGCATAGCAAATCAAACATAACAGGACTTCAAGAGCAAGAAATTCTCCATTTATTCTTCTACCAATCTTGTAAGCAGAAGGAATTTTCTGTCAGCTAAACACTAAATTGTTCCACTCGAATGTGAATTCCTCCTTCCTTTAGAAGCAACTGTTAAAAAAACAAGAGGACCAAATGACTATATTGGACATTCCCACCTACCCTCCACCAAGGATGAGAGAAGTATGACACCTTCAAATTAAGCAAGCAATCTATAGACATATATATCCGTATAGATAGATCTATAGACTAACATGCAGACCCCTGAACCAGTCAGAGGTAAGGCAAGTATTTTCTGACAGAAAATGGCCTTTAGAGTAAGTGAAAAGACTTCAAGCTTAAACCAGGTTCCTAGGTAGGAATCTAAGCATTATATTCCCATTCATCTTCTATCACTCAAAGAGTGCTTGTTTTACAATCAAAGGACCTGGTTTTGAATCTTTTCTCTACCACTTCTGTGAAGTCGGTAGAGTCACTTGCCCTCTCTGTGTTTATTTTCTCAAGTGAGAGAGTAGATAAGATACTCTCCAAAGCTCTTCCAGCCTTCAATCTAAGAGCCTATGGACAATTTGATGAACTATAATGGCTCAGTCCTACCTGCCCCATACAAGGAAGATAAAAGCTTGTTCTGGTCCATATCATTTGTCATTTGTCATCCACATTGGGGGCTCTTGGATAAAATTTTACAAAGGAGTCCCTATGCAATCCACTTCTTCTAATGATTGTGCTGTCATCCATGCTGTCCTCTTCTCTATTTTCATGGTTCTTCAAGACCACATAAAACTTCTAAGCACGCTTTGTATTTATACAGGGATCATTTAAATAAAAGCCACAATAACCTTTCCCACAGTAGCTCACGAACTCAACCTTGTTCCTCGGTTTTATAGAGGACTGACATTTTTTGTTACTTTCCATTTATGCAGTTTGCAAAGAGTGAAACCACATTCACCTGAAACATCTGATTAGGAAGTCTAATTAAGACTTTATAAGATTTGCAATTAAGGCTCTATATTTAACTTGTGTGTGCACAAATCACTGTTAACTTTACTGCTTTGGTTTAATGTTGTGATGAAGGTCTATTACCTTTTCTTGCATTTTCACATCTTAGCAATTGCTGAAACCCTTCACCAGTATCAGATACACAACTTGGATTCTTTCAATTTGCTTTGTACCTTTGTGTGTATTGCTCTTCAAATATTCCCAAACCTGTATCTATCTGATGCCAAAGCAAACCCACTGAAAGGTGAAGAATGCAGTCAATCAGTCAGATAATTGTCTACAAGAGACTATTTTTAGGGGTAACACAAAAAAAAACAGTCAAGCAAAACCAATTCCTACATTGGCCATGTCCAGAAATGTGTTTCACTTTGCAACTTGTGTCCATCACATCCTTGTCAGAGGGTAGGTAAAATGCATGGGTGTGCTAGAGCCACCTGATTCCATTTCATGAGCACTGATTGTTAAGTTTTCCAAAACTGACAAACATGACAAATCAAGACTTGACTTATTGTTTTGTTGATTGTCTATGCATAAGGAGGTGAGGCAAAAACGTTAATAATGCAGACTAAATTTAAAAGTGTACAATGTGTATATATCCCCCACAACTCCACCCTGAGAGCCATTTACCAGCACATCACTGATGGCATGCTTTATCATTTTTTCTCTGGATTTGTTGTTGGTCATTGCATGGCTCAGTCATAAAGTTACAGAAGACTTAAAGAAATTTGGTTTTGATTTTCTTTTGCCAGTACGTTTACCTGGTACAGTGGAAAAAGTGATGTATTTGTAGTCAGAGGACCTGTGTTTAAATTCTGGCTTGGCCATTTTATAACCTGAGTGACTTTGGGTGAGCCACTTAATCTCTCCAGGCCCTGGTTACTTCATTTGTAAAATGAGGGTGTTAGACTAGATGACCTCTGAGTTCCCTTTTGAGGTCCAAATCTATTATTTCAATTTTTTTAATCTACACTAATTAAATAGCTTAGTTCTATGTATCTGTAGTCCAAGTTCATTTTGGGTGGATATATTTGGTCTTCCCAAATAGATCATAAATTTCTCTAGAGTAGCGATGTTGGTATAGCTTTCTCCATAGTACCCAGATCTGTATATAGTGGATGCTCAAAGAGTATTGACTGACTGAATGAAAGAAGATAGTAAGTGCATTTTAGATAATAAAAAATTTAATAGATAAGTGTTTTAATTGGAAACAGCATGGAATGGTACAAAGTGTTCTGTATTTGAGTCAAAGAACTTGGATTAAAATACCAACTCTGTTGTTTATTACCTCTGTGACCATGGAAGAATCATAACCGCTCTGGGCTCAGTTTCCCTGTAAAATGAAAAGATTGGGTTAACTCAGGGGTTCTTAACCTTTTTCATTTCACGGACCCCTTTGACAGTCTGGTGAAGCCTATGGCTCCTTCTCACAATAATGTTTTTCATGTATAGAAGTAAATACCGTGGGTGTTATTCAGTTGTTCGGTCATGTCCAGTTCTTTGCGACATCATGGACCATAGCACACCAGGCCTTTCTATCTTCCACTATGTTGTGAAGTGTGTCCAAGTTCATATTCATTGTTTCCATGACACTATCATCTTCTGCCGTACCCTTCTCCTTTTGCCTTCAAACTTTCCCAACATCAGGGTCTTTTACAATGAGTCCTGTCTTCTCATTATGTGGCAAAAGTAGTTAAGCTTCAGCCTCAGGATTTGACCTTCCAGTAAGTAGCCTGAATTAATTTCTTTAAGTATTGACTGATTTGATGCAATCCAAGGGACTCTTAAAAGTCTTCATCCAGCCCCACAATTTCGAAGAGTCAATTCTGCAGAACTCAGCTTTCCTTATAGTGCAACTATCACACCCATATGTTGCTACTGGAAAAACTATAGCTTGAACTATATGGACCTTTATTGACAAGGTGATATCTTTGCTTTTTAGTTCACTGTCCATACTTGCCATAGCTTTCTTCAAAATGAAATATATTAGATTACAAAGGAAATCAATCATACTAAAATACTGTTATTAAAATATTTTTCAAAAACAAGTTGGCAGTCTTTGGGTTAAATGTCTTTAAATTCCAAATCTTGTTATCCAAGATGGAAAATGAGATGGACAGTTTTGGATATGGCCAATGTGGGAATTTGCCTTGATTATGCATATCTCTTATAAGGGTTATATTTTTCTTTTCTTTTTCCCTCAATGAGGGAAAAGTGAGAAGAACAGAAGATAAGTGCTTATTAATTGAAGAAATAAAATTTTAAAAGTTAAAAAATAAATCAGAGTAGGAGGAACAAGAGTAGTTAAGGTTTATATTTTTGCATTATAATTTGGCATTGATTATATGAATGAAAAAGAAAATTCAATTTGATTAAATGAGTTAACATCTACAAAGTGCTTTCCAAAACTTAAAACACTCTATAAATGCTTAATAATATTAATATTATTATAATATTAGAGGAGGATATTAAGGAAAGGATTAGAGGTTAGAGATGTATAGGTGTCTTGAATTATATCAACTATGACTGAAGTCATAGGTATTTTTCTTAATAAACTAACAGATTTTGTGTCAGATCTACCGACCCTCCCCTACTCCAAGTCTATCAAGCTGTACAATAGATGAATACAAATATTTAGCAGGCAGTGTGTTAGTAAAAAAACCATTTTTGTTTGTTTATTTTTTACTAGCCAAGCATAGATTGGAGTATATTAAGTGGGAGTAATGAGGCAAGTGTTGTTTTGTGGGTCTGGAACGGGATTTCATTTTAACTCAATAGAGGATGTACAGCATCCAAAATGGATGTGAATGTATGCTCTTAACTGTGGTAGAGATTATGATTAAGGAAGAACTGTGTGAGGGGAAATCCTAGTAAAAACTCCATTTTGGCTTGGAACAAAGATGAAAGTTAATGTGACAAAGATAAAAATTTTCTTTCAGACAAGTATATTTTGGTGAAGATACCAAGTATTTCCTTTGACTGCTGGTCTAATTTAAAAACCAAATTGACTTGCTAGATTCAGTCCCATTACTGAGCTTGGTAATTCTCTAGGTTTTTGTCCTTTTATTTTTTAAATGAAAGCAGTGGTGTTTGAAATTAACAGTAATTAAATGCAAAAACAAGTTACAGTTAGGGGTTTTTTTAAGGGAAAGAAAGGAAAAGCCAAAGTTATTTCTGCTGTATAAATGTTAGCTTGTTCAAATTGCATGGATTATAGGATTGTGATATTCATTGAAATTGACATTCAGAGAGACCATATCCTGTGCTTATATCCAGATTGGTTTATTTAGATAGTAAGAGACTAAAGGACCAGAGATATATCTGTATAACTGCTATTAGCAGAGCGCATTGAATATGTGGCAAGTTGGATGAGAGAGAAATATCTGCAGGGGCCTAAATTACATCCAAGTAGCTCCTACTTCTGCGGAATCCCAAAGAACAGTCAGAAGCTATTCTGTCATAGAGACTCCATTAAGATTTTGGACTCTGGCTCAGGGGTAGGTACAATAGTCTCCCAGAATAGTGAGAAAGGTTCAGCAACATAGAGTAAAAGGCAGTGGAGAAACAATCACGTGGGAATTTAGGGTGTGGTGTATAGAAAAGGGAAATTAGAGGTGATTATTAATGGGACATCTAGATGGAAATATCCTATACAAAATGTATGGTGCAGGACTAAAGTTTAGGATAGAATTTATCCCAGGACATAGCTATGGGAGTTATTCTGTAGAGCTAATACTTGAAACCATGGAAGCATGATATTACCAAGGGATAGAAGGGAGCAAGAGGAGTCCTACTGCTAAACATTGGTAGACACCCATGCTAAGAAAACAGGAGGGGGATGATGAATCAGCAAAGGAAACTGAGAAAGAGCAATCAGAAGGGTGAGAGACCTTCTTTGATGCACAAAACTTTATACACAAAAAAGTGCAGCAACGACTTGGCAGTTAAATGGTAATTGCCAGATAATTGGCTATTTGAGACTTCTAGGGGGCACAGGAAATGTAGGATTGAGAGTCAGGCAGACCTGACTTCAAATACTGCCTAGGAGACTTACTACTTATATGCCTCTGAGAAATCACTAAACCTCTCTCAACTTCAGTTTTCTCACCTATAAAATTGGGACAGTAATAGCATGTATTTCATTGGGTTATTGTTGGGAACAAATAAGCTAACTGTAAAGTATTTTGTAAACTTTAAAGTTCCTTATAAATGCTAGATATAACTGTTGTTTTAATCACCAATTATCTGGTCTTAAATTATATGGTTTGATGACTATCACTGATCAAATTAACAAAATAGCTTGATTCTCATATGGACAAATGAAATGGGAATGGGAGCATTGCCAGTTTGACATTTTCATCTGGATGTCTCATAGGCATCTTAAACTCAATATGTCCAAAATGGGATTAGTTATCTTTCTTTACAAACCCCACCCCATCTTCCTTATTTTCCTAATTCAAATCCACCACTGTTTTTTCAGTCTTTCAGACTGTCTACGTAGGAGTCATTTTCCATCTTTTAATCTCATTGATCAACCCTAATCTTCCCAACATATTTCACATCCATCCCCCTTTCTCTAAAACTGTCATAATTCAAGTGCTTGTCATTTATCTCAAGTAAAAACTCATCTGTTCGGCATTTGAAGCACTTCAAAATGTGGCGTCTTTATTTAAACCCATCCCCCACCAGGCAGATTATATGTTGTTTCTTCTCATTTTCCCTTCATTGTCTATACCCCATAAATGTCACTCCATCTCCTGCCTCTCTGTCTTTATATAGGCTGTTCCCCCATATCTGAAATGCTCTCCCTTTTCCTCTCTACTTCTTGGGACTACCTTCAATTCTCAGCTCAAGTGCCCCTATTTCTAGAGACCTTTCTTGATTCCTCCAGGAGAGCACCCTCCCAAATCACTTTCTGTATCTATCCTCTATATACTTATCTGTAAACTTGCTGTGCTCCCCATGGAAAATATAAGTTCCTTGAGGTCAGGGCCTGTTTCATTTTGTATTCATATACCCTGTGCCTAGCATTGTGTCCATCATGTGGTAGATATGCTTGCTTAATCGACTGATATATTTCTGCAAGTGTCTAAGTTACCAAATCTCATAGTTTATGTACTAGCAGAATCAGGCTGATTAGGGATTACTGACATGAAAAAATTATTTAAAATTCAAGGTTTTGTCAGTTTAGACATATATTATGCAGCTTCTTTTAAAAACAGCTAATGAAAATATATTTCTGATCCCTATAAAAGCATGAATTCATTTTCCTTGAGTTTTTAATGTTTCACTTTTGATTTGACATTAGCTCTGAAATTTTTTATCCGAGGAGAAGAAAAAATGTACAAAATCCAAGATTTTGAAAATAAGGTGTATAAAAGAATGCAAATGCTGAATAACATAAGGTGACATAGGTGGCCCCAAACCAATTATAACTCAAATATTTGTAGTGATGCTTTTCATTTTTGCACAAGAGATAACATATAAAGTCCTTTACAAACCTTAAGGCAGTAGATAAATGCTAGCTAATAATATATTGTTATATATTTATCTTTTTTATAAAGGAATAATAGCGGTTCAGAAAAAAGAAAGTTCTCATGTGATTAATGTTTAATTTTAAAAACTTTTTAATTTCATACAAGGATCTTTTCCATGATGTTTATTTCTATACTTTGGGATATTCTTCACAGACACTGAAATGATTCCGGTACATTACTTTAATCACTATGAGATCATATAATGTCAGTGGGTCATATTTAGATAATTATGGTTATGTTTGGTTTCATGCAATTGATATGTTTCAGAAAGGTTATGTGAAAATCAACATTTTGTAAATCACCTCATATTTTTTACATGCAATAGGAGTTCCTGATATTGAATTTTCCTAAAGAATCCTACACTTTTAAATATATTATCCAGTCTAAAAATTTAAGGACTTCCACTTCCTTTATTATCAGAATTAGAATGAAAAATCTAAAATTTCTCAGACAAAAATGTACCACCCATATAGGAGTTAAGGAGTTCCTGCAACATTCTTCTAGTCTGTCAGCAAGGATCCTATTTTTGCATTTGAGAAGGTGAAAATGATTTTTCCTTTTTTGTTTACATTGTTTTAAAGTTTTCTAATAAGTACTTAGACCTCACATTTTATAATATGATCTTTTGTTGACATCACTGAAAAATATTTTCTTGGAAAAGGTAAACGGTATTTTTTTAAACTGATATATGCTTCAAGAAAATCAGTGTGACATTCTTGAATTGTAATTATTTTCATTCAGTACATATTTTTCTGTATTTTGTTCATTTTAATTTGTGCATTATTGAAACATCCCCAGTATAATGCTTTTTACCAAATATATGGAACCTAAAAGCTACCTTTTATTGGCTATCTGCAATGTGAAATCTTAAGCAAATTATGAAAATTCCTTCTTCTGTCACTACATGTGATGGGAATTATGTTTTTCCTGTCTATGATTGAAATATTTTTTCTTTCTCTAACTCTCCCTTCCTGTTGTTTACTCATTAGGGTTAGGAGTACAAACTTAATTGAACTTCATGCCTCCCACTTAGCATCAAGATAACATAGAGAACTTGACTTTCTAATGGCCAAAAAGAAAATGTTTTTCCAATGACTTAGTCTGTTACATAAAGCAACTTTTGACCTGGGTAATGGGGAGTAGCTGGAAGAAATGTTCAGCTGTGTTGTATTGGAAAAAGTGTTGGATTTAGAATCAGAACACTTGCCTTGAATCCCAGCTATGTGACCTTAAGAAAATCATCTAACTGCTCAGATTCTACATCCCTCATTTGTAAAGTGATGATAGTTGCTTTCACCATCTTACATAGTGGTTGGAAAGACCAAATAAAACTACAAATACAAAGTAATTACAAAAATGGCTATTGTTATCAACTTCATCATCTCTGACATCATCATCATCCTCCTCCTCTAGGTGCTCACTTATGCATATGGTTTTTATATGTTACATCCTAATACATTGTACAAACTGGATGGGAAATTCTGTCTTTGTTAACCCACTGGAAAGCTTTTATAAAATGTATTTTATTTTCATATAAAGGGGACATTCTCATGATACAGTGGATAGAGTGTTGGATTTAAAGTCTGGAAGACTCACATTTGAATCCTGCCTTAGAATACCTACTTGCTTTGTGACCCTAAGTAAGCCACTTAACCCTCTGTATGTACATTTCCTCATCTGCAAGAGTGGGTTTATAATAGCATAATCTGCATTCATTCCAAAAGCATTTATAAAGTTTTTGTTCCATGTAGTGCACTATACTACATGGTGAGGATGAGAAACAAAGATAAATAAGTCATGATCCCTGTCCTCAGGGAGCTGGTAGTCCAGCTAAGGTAAAAAAGTATATACTCAAGTCAACTTATAAATTAGAGCATAATGAGTGCACAAGAGTGATGCAACCTGTGGATGAAAGAAGTAATTAAGCATTTTTCTCCCATTGGTTTTGGCTAATTTCCCTTTCCTTATCTTGATAATGCTGAAAATAGGATCCTTTCAAATTTGTACTAAAAACCTGCCAACCCCGTAAAAGCAATGTTGCCAACTATGCTTTATTGAAGGTTGGTGTTATGAGGTAAAGAACATTAGTTACAGCAATACTAGCAGAAATAGGGGTTGTCAGGCTTAAATTGGGACCCTCCTTGTTAAAGTTGTAAGACATCATTTTTCCATTTATCCTTTTCTGGACATAGTCACTTTTAACCTTGCTTTGAGCTCATGTCATATAATTCTCTATTTATTCTCTACTTTTTTGTAAGGAAAAACATTTCTGATCTAAATTGGGTAACTCAATAAAGGGATCAAAGTATCCTCTTTCTTTTTTTTTAATTTTTTTTTTATTTTTAGTTTACCACACACGGTTCTACATAATTTTGAGTTCCACAATTTCTCCCCTCCCTTCCCCCTCCCTCCCCAAGACGGCATGGAATCTCATTTAACTACCATGTATAACTTCACATTGAATTAATTTATGCACTAGTCAAGCTGTGGAGAAGGATTATGACCAATGGAATGAATCATGAGAAAGAAGAAACAGAACCAAAAAAAAATGAAAAAAAAAACCCATAAACAAAAACAAAAGAGAAGCAAAAAAGGTGAGCATGTAGTGCGCCTCAATTTGTATTCAAACTTCACAGTTCTTTCTCTGGATGGAGATAGCATTCTCCATCGTGAGTCCCCTGGAGTTGTCCTTGCACCTTACGTTGCTGAGAAGAGTGAAGTATGTCAGGGTTGGTCCTCATGGAATCCATATATCTGTGGTTGTGTACAATGTTCTCCTGGCTCTGCTCCACTCACTCAGCATTATGTTGTGTAGGTTTTTCCAGGTTGTTACAAAGTCCATATCATCCCCATTTCTTATGGCACAATAGTATTCCATTACCTTCATATACCACAGCTTGTTCAGCCATTCCCCAATTGATGGGCATCTCTTTGATTTCCAATTCTTGGCTACCACAAAAAGAGCTGCTATAAATATCCTTGTACATATGAGTCCTTTTCCCGCTTGTGTGATTTCTTTGGGATACAACCCTAGAAGTGGTATTGCTGGGTCAAAGGGTATGAACATTTTTATAGCCCTTTGGGCATAGTTCCAAATTGCTCTCCAAAATGGCTGGATCAGCTCACAACTCCACCAGCAATGTAACAATGTTCCAATTTCCCCACATTCTTTCCAGCATTTATCATTTTCCTGTTTTGTTATTTTAGCCAATCTGACAGGAGAGATGTGGTATCTAAGAGTTGTTTTGATTTGCATTTCTCTAATCAGTAGTGATTTAGAGCATTTTTTCATATGCCTATAGATAGCTTTAATTTCTTCCTCTGAAAACTGCCTGTTCATATCCTTTGACCATTTCTCAATTGGGGAATGGCTTGTATTCCTATATATTTGGCTCAGTTCCCTGTATATTTTAGAAATGAGGCCTTTATCAGAGATACTAGCTGCAAAGATTTTCTCCCAATTTTCTGCTTCCCTCCTAATTTTTGTTGCATTGGCTTTTTTTGTCCAAAAACATTTCAGTTTGACATAATAAAAATAGAAAATAGAAAATGGAAAAAAAAATGTGAAATATCTGATTGGCAAAACAACTGACCTGGAAAATAGGTCCAGGAGAGACAAATTAAGAGTTATTGGTCTACCGGAAATCCACGATGAAAAAAAGAGCCTTGACAGTATCTTCGAAGAAATTAATAAAAACAACTGCCCAGTGGTCCTAGAACCAGAGGGCAAAATAGTCATTGAAAGAATTCACTGATCACCCCCTGAAAGAGATCCCAAACTGAAAACACCAAAGTATCCTCTTTCTACTATCATCCTCTAGTTTTTCTCTTTTTTGCATCCTCCTCCATCTTTTCCATATCTCTTTGTAATGGCTTTTTTTCTTCCTTTTTATCAGTTATAGATTAGGATGATATTTGTGATTAAACTGGGCATTTGGGCAAACATGCACCAGCTTTGGAGGAAAGAAAAGTAATCACTTGATCTTTCATTTTGCTGTACTAGAAATTATTTATGACTCATATATGTATCTGTAAAATGAGGAGGTGAAGTAGATGTCTTCTTAGGTCCTTTGCAGCTCTAAATTTATGGTCCTATGATTTAAAAAGATTTTGTGCATATGTCTAATTTGGTAAAAGTTGCACTGTCCAATAAATATGCAGTTGTCTTATGGCTTTGTGTTCCTAAGAACCTCCATTAAAAAATCACTTTCAGAGATGGAATGAAAGAGAAACGATGAAGCAGCAAATTACCCTACCTAGAAATGCTTTTCGAACATAACATCAGAATTTAGCCAGGCTGCTCTGTCATGGCTGTGCAGCTACCTGTCCCCAAAGTGGACAAGTGAACAGCCAAGATTTTCTAAATATTATCCCAAATAACTGAATATTAATATTATTTTAAAATAATATTTTAGAGTACATTTGTTTTTACTTATGTATTGTCTCACATATCTCAGTGACTGTGAAATATTCAAGGTTCATAGAATAATAGAGATAGACACAATATAAGGTTATCTGCTTATCTATCTCTGCCCTCTAACACTCACCAAAGATAAAGAATGCATTTATGGTTTCACCTATATAAGGAGCACCCAGGAGGGACTTCCTTTACAAGGAAAGTCAGAACCTCAACTGTAATTTATAATTTCAGAGAGTTGCTTAAAAGTGGAAGTGTCAAACATGTAGCAGCAACACACCTGAGTATGGCCAGAAACAGATGAAAAGGTAATTGGGAAATATTTAGTAAAATAAACAAAAATGCAGTAGAATTAGATAATGCTAACATATGATTTTCTAAGTGAGTATGTGCAGAGATCCCTGTGCACTGTTGAGTAGCCCCTGTTTCTATCTGAGTTTAATACCATTGGCCTAAGGCACTGAGGAATTAAGTGAGTTACCCAGTCACATAGCCAGTTAGTCTCTGGGGTACGATATGGCCTCAGGTTTTGTTGGTACTGAGGCCAATTCTCTACTTATTGTGCTATACTGCCTCTCTAATCACCAACACTAATCAAGCAGATGTGCTCCATTTTTAAATATCACCAGGGAAGGAGATTACAAAATTTCCCATAGAAGAGGAGCTAAGGTATTCTATGCAGAGGGAACAGATGAGTAATGAGGTGGCAGAGAAGACAGGAGAGCATAAGACTTGGGATAAGGAAGACCTGAGTTACAATTCTGCTCAGACAATTACCGTGGACAATCACTTTAACTTCTCTCTGTCTCAGTTTCCTGAACAGTAAAACAGGGATAATGTTAACACCTGTCTCTGAAAGCTATTGGGAAGATGAAATGAAACAATATCTGTAAAGTATTTCTGCAAACCTTAAATCATTATATAACTGTTAGTTATTACTATGATCAGCTATTAATGGCATGAGAACAGGAATGCATACTTCAGTCTGCCAATAATCTTTATTGAGATTTCAGAGTAGAACAAATTCTACTAAGCGCTATAGTCAGGTACAAAATCAATGGAATATTTACCCTTTCCCTTATGGAACTTACAGGCTAATCGAGGAGATAAAATACACTCATACACATATACACAGCATTGTAGATATATTTACAAAAGAAACAAATGCAAATTAATGTAATACCAACTAATAATAATAATGGCTAACATTTATGTAATGCTTCAAGGTTTGCAAAGCGCTTACCAGCGTTATCTCATTTGACCTTCACAACAGTCTTTGGAGGCAGCTGCTATCGTTGTCCCCATTTTACAGAAAAGGAAACTAAGGCAGGCAGAGGTAAAGTGATTTCTCCAGAGTCGCACAGCTAGTATCTGAGCCTGGGTTTGAACTTAGCTCTGTGCTTTATCCATTGTGCCACTTAGCTCAAAAGTTTGAGTAGAAGGATAAGCAATCAGCAAAGGTCCATCACTGAAGGTTTTCTGAAGGAGTGAAAGTTTTGAACCAGGTATAAAGTGAGCTAATTCACATAGAAGGATAAAAAGAAGAGAGGAAAGGTATTCAGCACAGAGAGAATGGCAGCATGAAAGGTGAATAAGTCACTTAGTTTTGGCTAGTTTTAGTTAAAGGAACCAAGATGGTTTTTACCGTGTTGCATTCATTTGCTAGTCTCCCTGAAGCATGGGTCTGATGATGCAGCAACTTTACTCCTTTGTCACTCAAAATTTTTCATAAATTGCCTTCCTCACCCCCAGACCACTCTTCCAGTCTGCTTGGGACTTACTCAACCCCAGGTATGCCTCCTTGTTGTTTCTTGTACAAGACATTTCATCTCCCAACTTTGAGCATTTTCTCTAACTTCCATTCCTGTAATTCTCTCTCTCATTTCTGCTTCCTAGCTTCCCTGGTTTCCTTCAAGTCTTAGCTAAAATTCCACCTTTTAAAAGAAGGCTCTCCTGATTTTCTCTTAATCCTAATGGCTTTCTTCTGTGTATCTCCAATTTATACTGTGTATTTCTTATTTGTAAATAGGTTGTCTTTTTTGTCCCATTAGATTGCTAGCTAATTAAGAGCAAGGATTGTCTTTTGCCTTTTTTTGTATCCTTGGTGCTTAGCACAATGTCTGACACATAGTAAGCACTTAATGACTAGTCATAATTTCATTGTCAATTAATTTATTTAATGGAATGGATACTTCATATTATTTTATTCTACCATACTAAGTGAACCTGATATAATATTGTACAGAACATCTGAAATGATTTGAAATAAGAATATATTTCTTCATTCAATAGTTATTTTTGTAAAGCTTTAGATTTGCAAAGTGCTTTTTATATATTATCTTCTTTGATCCTCAACAGCCCTATAAGATAGATGCTATTATTATCCCTATTTTTACAGATGAATGAACACAGACACGGAGTTGTTAAGTGATATGCCAAAGATCACATAGTTAGTAAGCATGTGGGATGAGTTTTGAATTCAGATCTTTCTGACTCCAAGTCCCATGCTGTATACACTGTGCTACCCGATAACTCATCTCTTCCCTCTTCCAAGATACCTTAAGTCCTCTAGAGGAGGTTAGGCCCTTGAGGTAATATTATCCACATTTTGCCAATGAATAAAATGAAACTCAGATTGCTTGGGATGCTGTTCATGGTTACATAGCACTAATAAGTTTTGGTGGAAGGATTGGAACTCTAAGGCTAGTACTTGCTACTATACCATATTGCATTCAAAAATATTTATCACTTTCCTCTTAGATGCAAAGCATAATGTAAGGAAATACTTGTAGTATAAAACATGGATAAGAGATAATTTAACACTTTTCACAGTGTTTTATGCAGAAAATATTTTGTAATAATCTATGTGGGAAAGGCAGTGTGATATAACCCAGAACACTGAATTAGGAGTCTGGAGACCTAAGTACTCATCTTGGTTCTTATAATATCACAGAATGTTAGAGTTGGAAGGGACTTTAGCAGCCATCTAATGAAACTTTACTCAAAAAAAATCTATATTACAAAATAACCAAGTGGTTATCTAGCTCCTATTTAATAATTTCCAGTGATAGAGACCTCAGTTTAGAAAAAAAAAAAAAAACAACCCATTCTATTTTTGGATAGCTCTAAGGGTTAGAAAATTTGTTTTTTTTTTCCTGTTTTCAAACCTAAATCTATTCCTTTGAAACTGCAACCTATTGCTCCTGCTTCTCAGTGTTCTAGTGTCTAGTGGACTAAAAATAATCCCTCTTCCACTGGACAGCCCTTCAAATACGTGAACATAGAAAAGAACTATAAACTAAGGGAGTGCCCATCTAGGGCAGAATGACTGACCAACATGTAGAACATAAATGTAATGAAATACTGCTGTGCCAAAAGAAATGACCTAAGGAATTATTTTAAAGAAACCTGGGAAGACATATATAAACTGATGCAAACTGAAGTGAATAAACAGAACAATTTATACAATGACATCAACATTGTGAAAAATGGACAACTTTAAAGGACTTAAGGCCTTGAATCAGCCCCATAACCAACAATGATTCCAGAGGATCAATGATGAAGAATGCTACTCATGACCTAACAAGAAAGGTGATGGACTCAGTGTGCAGACCAAGGCGTACATTTTTGAACATGGCCAATGTGGGAATTTGTCTTGCTTAACAATGTGCATTTGTTACAAAGGTTTTGGTTTTCTTCTTTTCTTTCTTAATGGTATAGAGGGAGGAAGGAGAGAAAACAAATCTTTGCTGATTGAAAAACATATATAATCCAATTTAAAAAATCAAATTCTTTAACATAGCTATCACCTTCTTTGAATCTTATTTTCCTCATACTAAATATCCCCTCATGAGAAGAACTTTTTAAGAATTTTATCTGTACTAGTTCACCTCCTCTCTACTCTGTATACTGCCTTGCGTCCCAATGTCTTTTTTAAACTGTGACCCTTGCAACTCTTAATCACTATTTGACCAAAAGCAAGTCACTTAGACTCTCTGGTTCTCAGTTTTCTGATCTGTACATCAAGGAGGGGTCTACTAAATAATCCCTTATGGCCCTTAAAGTTCTGATACTTCAAAAATCTATATTCTACCATAGTCTTTGATATCGTTACTTTCAACAAGTAGCTCTAATACCAAAGTTTGACATCAGAGGGCAGGGGTGCCTGTAACACAGTCTTGGGTAGCGATGAGATACAGGACAGATAGCATTCATTCCCAGAGATGAGTTCAGAATTTGGTTGGTAAACTTGCTTTGAAATGGGCATTCGCACTTCAGATGAGATGCAAAAACAAGGGAGGAGTTATTCCTGACAAGATATTTTCTCTCTTATGATGGATGTACCCATAAGCCAGACTGATTATGCATGGGTTCTGGCCAGATGTCTCTACCTTTAGTAACACTAGTTCCTTTAGTAGTTAACATGGAATTTTTCTCATCATTCCCTAAGGCAGCCTTTTCCTGCTACCAGAAAGTTGCCTCAGGTTTACTACTAAACTATTAAGTGAGGAATAAAAAAAGGTAGAATAATGTCATGCTTGGTATTGAGGACCAAGTCTAAGAATTTCTAGAGTTTTTCTTTAGGTACTTTAAAAATTTACTCAAGACGTTGTCTTCTGAAATACCAAATTTTATTATGTAATGAGATTAAACGCTGCTCTAGAGAACTACAGATTATTTTAAAGCTTTAGCTGGGATTCAGTTTTTTCTTTCTTTTTGTGTTATTCTGTTTGTTCTTTCCTTTCTAGATTGTCAGAGCCTTAAAGAGAAATAATATTCCTTTCTCATTTTTTTGTTTTGCTTAAACCAGGTTCCTCTTAAATGGTTTTATATATATATATATATACATATATATATACACACATATATAACAAGCACTTAGCTATTGACTCCATGGGCTTTATCAGCATCTGCTGATTCCAGAATTCCTTTAGAAACAGAGAGGTGACACTGTAAGAGGTAAGGGCTCTTGCTATTCTCTACTGAGAATGACATGGGGCTATGCAAGCTCTTTTCCTATGGTGTTGGATCCAAGCAGTAAAGAAACTCAATTCCCAGGGAAGCCTTTTATCTGGGATGGAAAATCAAGTTCAGAGGCAGCTTTGGGAAGGAGTGTTGTGGTTGAATGGCCATGAGCAAGGGCTGCCAACAGAGGCATTTCAGGGAGACAAGCCCTGCCACAATCACTATGGGACTCTACTTCTCTGCAGGGTTTCTCCACATCCAACCAAAGCCTTTGCTTCTAGTCCCAGTTTAGTGGTTAGATTGTGGTGAGGGAGATATTGTTAAAGATATCTAGCCAGACACCCTAAATCTCCAATCCTCCAGCTTGCAACTGCAGAGTTAAAGTTGAAAATGGAACTCTAGAGACTAGGGAGATACAGAGGGATGTAGTTTTCCCTATTCTTTGCCTTAGTAAGTCTTATAATTTTCATAGTAGAAATGAAAACACATATATTTATGTAGGGATGAAAAAGTCTCCAATTTAAAATGGGATAAAGTTCATTGCAAAGTCAGTTCCTTATAACTAAAAATACATTTTTTCATAGAGATAATATTGTAAACTGTAGTTAGGTCACTAGTTTAGTCCTCTCTCCCTGAGGCTGGTTAATATGTAATCACAGAATTTTACAATTAAAGGGGATATCAGCTACTTTCCAGTCTAACCCATAACTTAAAAAGGAATTCCCCCTATAATATGATGATGATCATGATAATAAAATAGCCAGCATTTATATAGCACTTTAATGTTTGCAATGTGCTTTGCAAATATTCTCATTTGATCTTGTGACATTTAAAAGGTTCGAGAGACATAATTTCTGGGTAGTCATTTTATTAATAATACTAGCATTTTAATAAAAGAAGTCAGTGTCACTCTCAAATGCCAAAGACCCTCACAGAGGCAGGCTTAAAGCTTATGCAGCCTTGGAAAAGTGGGTATTCCAAAAGGTGGCAAACAACTCTGGTTGGTTAACAAGTATTGAAAGAGAATGAATATCACAATGAGGAGCTAGACCTATTCTAATGAATTTTGATTATGTCATTTACTTCCAAATTGCTCAGCCTTGGCCAATCTAATCAAAGAATTTATCCCCACCCATACCTGTGTATGGCATGATGGACTTAAGGTTGGGTGGAGTCTGACCAAGATTGAGGAGAGTTAATTCAATCTCATTATCAGTAATGTCCTTCAAGAGACTGAACTGAAATGAGGACTATAGAAAAAGGGGCAACTCTGGATCTCCCCAAATCATTGGTTATTAATAATCATTTCTTTCGATCTTCAGACAACAACCCTGAATGGTAATTGATATTATTGTTGTCATTTTTGCAGATGAGGAAACTGAGGCACAGAGAAGTTCAATCACTTGACCATGGTCACACAGCTATTAAGTTTGTGAGGCCAGATTTACATTCAGGTCTTCTAAATCCAAGTCCAATACTCCATCTACTGTACCACTTACCTACCTTAATATACCCAAGCCTATGTTTGAAGACCTCCAGAGATGAGTAACTCACTACCAACAAACTCAACAAATTCCATTGTTGATAGCTCTGATACGTAGGATAAACTTTCTGATATCAAATGAATTTATCACTTTACAATTTCCATCCTTGGCTCCTGCTTCTGCCCTCTGGAGCCAAACAGAGAAAATCTAATCCTATTCCTCATGAAGACCCTCAAAATAATCGAAAATAATTGTCCAGGTTCCCCTAGTCATCCTTCTTCAAAGTAAACATCCCTAGTTCCATCAAGTTATCCTCAAATGATGCATTTGCAGGGCCTTACAATATCTTAATTGCCTTCTTCTGCTTATTCTTCTGTTTACTAATGTCTTTCCTAAAGTGTGGCATTCATAAATAAACACAGTATTCCAGGTGTAGACTGAACACAACAGACTACAGAAACTATTCCTTCCTTATTCCCAGAAGCTGTGTTTCTCCCAATGGAGCCCAAGATTGCATTGTTTTCTGGCTGACACGTCACATTATTGATTCGTGTTGAGTATGCAGTCTACTAAAATCTCCAGTTCTTTTTCAGACAAATTTTTGTCCAAACATCCCTTTCCCCATCTCTTCATCAAATTATTGTTTTTTTTTTGGAGGGAGGGGTTGCATCCAAGCATAAAATTTTGCGTTCTTCTCATTTAATTTCATCCCAATAGTTTTATCCCATGGAGATTTTTGGATCTTGACTGTTCTCCAGTGTTTTAGCTGCCCCTCCCAGCTTTGTCATTTGAGAATTGAATAAGCGTGTCATCTGTGGCTTTAACCAAGCTATTAATAAAGAGTTGAAACAGCACAGGACCAACTACAGATCTCTGGGGCCACCCATTGGGAGATGGCATTCCATACTGACATTGAATCATTAACTGCTTCCTTAAAGTCCACTCATTCAACCAACTCGGAACCCATTAGTTTCTATTATCATCTAGTCCAAATTGTGCCTGAAACATATTACTATACTAATCTTAATACAATGCTTCTTTGGACAAAGGTGCTGAGAATTCCATCTTGGCACACCCAGGAATATCATCTCCCCTATTTCAGTGCAATTGAGAATGAACCCTCCCCACACCTATACCACCTGCTGGGCAGTGGGAAAATGGTCTCTCCTGGCTTCAGCCAGAGTAGGATGCTGTGTCCCAGGGAAGAAGCTATGGTACAGGGGAGATGTGGAGGAGAGGGACAAAGACAAAGTCTAATGAGATTAAGGATAAGGAAAGTAATACTAGGAATGTTTAGGTAAGTAATTGTAGGGCAACAGGAGTGGCAGAGTCTCCTGCCAGTCATAATCAATTTAGAGACACATCTTCCTGTGTCTGGATCCATGGTCAATCTCTTTCTCTTTTTTCTACCACCCCCCCTCCCAGGGATTTCAGAGGTTTCCAAACTTCTAAGGCCTACTGTCCTCTTTTAAAAAAAGTTACTCAGTGCTCCCCTGGAAATCTACTTTATTTTACCCTTCGATGTTTTTTTTTTTTTAATTTGCATGGTAACTTGCATTATTTGGAAAATAATGTAATTACTAAGACTTTAACTCTGTTACACAGCAGATAAAACATGTATGAATGATTTTTCAAAATTTTCTTCTCTTCTTTCCTTATGCTTGCACTGCCACCTTATTTTTATTCAATGCTCCCCAATTGTACCCAAGGCTACTACCACCTCCCTGGATCATTCCAGTGCCCCTCAGGGGCACAATATCACCAACTTTGGGAATCTCTGCTTCATTCTACAATTCAACAGAAATTAATTGAGTGCTTTCTATGTGTCAATGTTAGACACTGAGGTTCTAAAGAATGTATAGTTTCAAATGGAAGATATGTGTATTTGTGTTTTTGTGTTGGTGGTAGATCATTGCAGGCACAGGATGAGTAAAACAAGTGTGGAGTGGCAATTAAAATTGGATTGTGTGCTCAAGAAATGGAAAATAATCTCCTTTGATTAGAGCATAGAACTTCTCAAGAGGAATATTGCTTTGTACCCCTACAGCAGTTGCTTCTACTCTGGGTTCTGCTCTTCCCAGACCTACTGCAGAACAGAATAATAGCTTCTTTTCTACTTTCCATCCCCTGAGGCAAGCGCAAAGGCACTTTGAGGTTTTCTGGTAATTTTTACTATGCAGAAAAGGACAAAGACAGAGGTTAAAGGGCTCCCTATATTTCCCCAGATGTACTAACCATCGTTCCTTGTGTATCTGAATGGCCAAAGTAAAATTCATTCATATTTCAGAGCAAAGCTGATTCAGGCTATCCTGAACATTTCCTCAAAGGATAGCTTAAAGTGCCTTACCTTTCTCTTACTATTCTCCCTCATCATCACTACCAGTCCTGCAGTTAGAAACTACTTTGGCCTACTGGAAGGAACAATGGTTTTAGAATCAAGAAGAGCTGGTTTTAATGATGTAGAAAAGGGTGCTTGAGGTAGACAGAGCAAGCAGGATTCAGTATGTGAGATATGAGATAAGATGCAGAATGTGACCAGCCACAAAAGTGATCAAAGAAGACTAGGCATTGGAGCCCCAAACTTGGACTTACCTGTGTGCTCTCACAAAGCACCCCCAATTCCAGAACAACTCTTCCCCTCCCCTCTCCTATTCTCTTTGCTTATCAGCATGACAAAGGGCCCTCCAGCCTACCTGATAAGCATTTTGGAGCCATGCTTGCTCTTCCCATTGTCTTGTCCCCTTTCCCCCCATTCCATAAAACTGTATTTAAACCAGATCTTTAACCTGGCCAACTGCCTTTGCCTCCTACAGGAAGCAGGGGTCACTCTGCTCCCTGAGGGGTGTAGTGCCTGCCTCCTATGCTCTGTTTCTCCCATGTGGAAACAGGGCCTGCTTGGGTACATCATCCCAATAAATGGCTTTCTTTTTTGGAGGGGGGAAAGGCAGGGCAATTGGGGTTAAGTGAGTTGCCCTAGGTCACACAGCGAGTAAGCATCAAGAGTCTGAGGTTCGATTTGAACTCAGGTCCTCCTGAGTCCTGGGCCAGTGCTCTACTCACTGTGCCACCTAGCTGCCCCTAAATGCCTTTCTTTAACTTGGAGAGGGAATTTCTTTCAGGAAAATAGAACGCCCACATGTATTCCTCATTATTTCAGGTGCACTTCAAGATTTTAGGGTGCACCCTGAACTCATCATTTCCAAATCCTGGCTCTATTATTTCCAGATAATGTGACTACTGGAAAGTTATTTCACTCTTCTAGGCCTCAATCACTTATTCATAAAATCTTAAAGAAAATGTTTGCTAAGATCCCTATGATTTGATCCCGTTGCCGGGCATGGGATGTAAGAACAGGGTAATCCAGAAGAGGACCAAGATAAAATGGTAGAAAAATCTGGAGTGGTGGGAATTTAGAGAAGAAGACATTTCCTACGGCAACCTGACAACTCAGCTAAGTGATAGAGCGTGTGCGTTATTTATAGATTGTCTCTTTGTGTGATGTGTGTAATATACTTCTGCATCCCAAATGTATTCCAGGTGGTAACATGAACAACTTCTTGGCCAAATGTTTCCACCATCTTTTCTTTCTCTTTTTCAGTAGTAGGCTCCAGGGGCAGGTGCTTAGGAAGAGTATTATTCATTTCCCTGCATAGATGGTCTGTGGTAGCTACTGTTAATTGACATAGACTAGAATTGAAATGGGCTCACACTGGGAAGTCCTGTTACCTCTTTCTGCAGGAACCTAGTACTGTTCTTTCTATGTAGTTGCTAAGGACGTTCAGCCTGTCTTTGAGGGTACCTTGGGTGTCTGAGTGGCTTATTTTATTTGGGATTGTATTACTGCACATGAAGAAGGGTCTTTTAAAAAAGGGAAACAATATAATCTTTGCCTTCTCCAAACCAGGCTTAGGAGATTACTGTGAATAGTGGGTTTTACTTTTACTGTGAGAAATTCAATTGAGGAATAAGAGGTAAAAACACAAAGAGCAAAAAATTTTAAAATAATAGCTTTATTTCCAAACCCAGGTAGATTCTTTTTATGTGCAAAGTATCAGAACAAGTGTTGATCAGATCCTGCCTAGTCCTTGTATAAATCTTCATAGACATTGACACATGTATTTGAAAGCAAAATCATTATCACAGAACATCAGCGTGTGTGTCTTTCAGAGCAAATTCAGCTTTATATTCCAAATATGCCATAGAATAGAAGGCTAAAAATACATTTAATAATTTCATAGATTTCTTAGAATTTTATAGACCTTAGGTTTCAACTAGTCTACATCTCTCCCCTCCCCATCTTACAAAGGAGGGAGCAGATCTGAAATTGTTGACACCCAAGGTCATATAGTTAATATAAGTCTTGGACCCATGTCTCCTATTTCCCAAGCTAGTGATTTTTTTCTGATATGCCATTTGTTTACTTCCTCTACTATTATATCAAAATGGACATTTTGATTGTCCTCATTAGACATTTTGATTAACCTGCAGTTTTTGAGCCAGATGCAATGATCTCAAAAATAAATGGCAAATTAGAATAATTAAATTAGTTTTATTATTCCATTAAAAGATTCATTTGGTTTAGTCAGGTGGGAAAAATCTAATAAAATTAGTAGTCCTATTAATTAAGTACAGTAATATAATGAAGCTGAAAAAAGTATTGTAAAAATCTAATTTGGCTATGGGGTTATGGGACATGGTGGCTTACTAAATGACTTGTTACTGAGATTTTGTCTTATTTACATTCACTGCGAAAGTTAATTCCAATGTCCTGACAAATCCCAATTCTTCAACTTTAAGATTTGTAATAGATTGGCTTTTTCTCTAAAGTAGCCTAAAGGGCATTATAAGATAAACTTCTACTGGGATGGAAAAAAACATGACTCAGCCTATTGCTGCTATTTTCTCATCTTTGCGACCACTAAGCTTACTTATAAATCTTTCAAAAAGAAAATCTACTTTGGCATATGTATAATATATGTGTTATTATCTTTTAAATAAACAGAGCGCACTCACTGTAGTAAGTTAATATTATTTCTTTACCCAGTGGATTTTGAATCAAATGACACTTTGGCCACCTACAGAACATTTACTGAGCTGGCATTATTTTTCCTTTTAAGTTAGCCTATTTCCTTGCTTAAAATGTGGCATGTGTTTGTTGACATGCGTTTGCTGTTTAGACTCACTGTAAGTTATATATCCTCTATAGGAAAGAAAAATAATTGTATTGAATAATATAATTAATCTTCCTTCCAACCTAAATCCCAATAACACCTTACTGGCTATATGAAAATATTATATTTCAGAAACAACCTTCTGTTCATGGTAGCACTGAAAGATATTTAAAGGAATGTGTACAATTTAATGGGATGCTACCTGCTGCATCACTAGTGACATTTTCTAAAGAGCAAAACTTGAATAAATATATAAAATAAATATGGAATAATTCTGAGTAGCAGGTGGTGCTGGGGGGAAAGAGACAGTGTGTTTGCCAGCAGCCCTGTGCAAGGGGAATTTCTCCAAAAGGAGCAATCTAGATGGGAAGCATTGAATCTTAAGGATTTTTTTTTGAAAGAAGATACTATAAAATATATTTATAATGAAGTAATGAGAGAAAGACAATGATTTTGTGAAATATATTATCAAGAAAGGTAAACCAAATTCTATCTGGTATTATTCAAAATGCCTAGTAGTTGATGTAAGATTTTTTTTATGTGTGGTCTGAGGGCAGAATCTGTCCTTAAATCATCCAACAAATTAAAAATAGTAAAACATTTTGTGAAAGCAAACCATCTGTTCACTAAAAAGCACTAAAAAGCAGACTGGTTGAGGAAGGTGGAAGGTCTATTTTGGGTTAGGAGTGGAGAACTCAACTCGAGGAAGGAGGTTGGTTCGGTTTCATACCCCACCTGAATTGATTGCTTATTCCAGCCTAGGAGGGAAAGGTAGATTAGAGAGTGCAGAGAGCAAGCACGAATATCTGAGGAAAACTCTTAGTTTAACTGAATGGTCTTCTAGCATGCTGTAAGGAGGAACAAAGGCAAGAATCCTCCATGGTCTGAGCACAATATGGATGCTTCCCCTAGAATCAAGATGGGATGTCTCACTTTTGAGCAAATCACATTGCACACTTGTGTTTCATTAACACAACTCTATTATGTGTGGCCTGAGAATCATGTAGGTACTACCCTTATGGCAGAACATATCCTTTTCTTTTGTGGATAAAACAACTCCCAAGACTGTACATTGTCTCTCACTAATACTAGGAGAAAAAAAGGCATTTCCAAGAACATATCAGCTTTTTGGCTGCCAGAAAGAAGTCTCAATCTGGTTATAAACAGAGCCAATACATTATATAAAAAGAACAGTCTGTCATAGACTAAATTACATGACTGTTTCTCTGTGAACATCTTTTATGGAATATCTGGGCACTAGGATTTTTTTTATCATATACCTAGGCTAAGAAAAAGTTTTCTCCTCTTTTTCCTAGAGGAAGACTATGCTATTCATGATTACAGCCTATCATGCTTAAATAGTGTGTGTGTGTGTGTGTGTGTGTGTGTGTGTGTGTGTGTGTGTGACAAAGAGAGGGAGAGAGAAAGGAAGGAAGGAAGATAACAAAAATATCTTTGACTATCACTATTTCTTCTGAGAAGTTTTGCTCAAACAAGAGTTACCATAAAGTGAAAGCCAAAAAAGCCCAGAAATTGCTTTTATCTATCATACACATGATATCTTTGCCAAGTAGAAAGACATGGAAGCCAAGGCTAACCCATATTTAAAGAACTAGATCCTTTGTAAAACATGAAGGAGTATAGTGAGCCGCTGTGGTGTACTATACAAAAAGCTGTACTTGAGATCAGGAAGACCTGTGTTCAGATGTTTACGGGAAAATATTTGCCAGGTTATTTATAATGATGTGCTTTCCTTTGTGATAAATAGGGCTACTTCATTTGGACTGTCACCTCAGGACTCAGTGTACTGTGTGAGAAAGTGTCAGTGACACTTAGGAAGATGAAGTCAATAACATCAAAAACATATGGAAAAAAGAGTGTCACAGGCAACAACATTTTAATGGCACACTGAAATTGATCAAGATGACTCAAAGAGGGCAAATTTCCAAAAGGATAGGAAAAATCACGGGCAGTGCTTTTTACCAAAAACAGGTAACCAAGAAGACAGTAGCACACTGGCTGATATGCTTTTATGAGAATATATAATCTTTATGAGAATAGTTGGTTTATGCATGTATCAAGAATATCTTCCATAATAACAGAAGAAGGTTACAAGAAGGCCTTCATAGGCAGTTTTCTACAACAGACCCCATATTTACAATCTCATAACTTAGAGTAGTACACTGCCAAGAATAAAGATACTGCCATCTATTGATTCAATAAAAGTTTGGGGTTTTTTTAAGTCTTTGAGATGGCAGAACAAAATGCAGCCTTGAAGGCTTTCCTTCCAAAAAAAAGTATCATCCATTTTTCCATTACATTTGTAGAAGACTCCATAACAGATGTGACCGCAAAAACTACTTTGATCAACAGTCTATTTAGTGTGGCCTTCCAAAGGGGTATAAAATAAAGAAACATATGCTCACCTTAGCATTTCACCAGTGTCACAGAAATTGTTTTTTGAACCATCCAAATGTTGGTTGTTGGTGACAACTGTTGGTGACAACAGTCTCCAAATTGTCCTGTTTGCAAGTGAAATTGTGTCAATCACTTTGAACCTAGCAAGACAATAAGGATACCTCAGCTATATCCAAAACCATGCAATAAAGATCAGTCTAACTGTTTACCTTGGAAAAAACAAAGTAAAATAGTCAAAAAAGCACAGTACTTGGAGCCAGGAAAGACATGAGTTCAACTCCAACTTCCATTATTTATTTCCTCTGAAGTTTGCTTTCCAATCATATGGGTGCCATTTGGTATTACTATAAGTTTCGAGATCAATTTTAGTGTGCCATTAAAATTTTGTTGCCTTTGACATTCATTTCTTCAGTATTTGTTTGATCTTCTTCACTTCATCTTCATCTTCTTTGGTACCCATTTCCTGTTGGATATACTTGAAGGTAGTTATCTCCTAGGACTCTTGTGAGATTAAATAATACAAACCTAAAACTTCATGCAACTATCAACTCCAGACTTCTTATTGTTCATGTAGGTTTCTCCCTCACTCCGTGTCTGTGTGTGTGTGTGTGTGTGTGTGTGTGTGTGTGTAATGCCAAGCAAAGTCAGACTTTACTGTTTTTTCTTTTAGAGTGCTTCTCAGCACCAAGGCAATCAAGTGCCTTTGATTGAATCTTGCCTTTTTTTGTAGGAAGGCCCATACCCTTTTGCTCTTTAGGTCAAGAGGTGTGAAGCCCTTGAGAGCTGTGAAGCTCTTGGGCCCTGAAAAAGGGTATATCTACCCAGAGGATAGCCATTGAACTCAGAATTGAGAATTGAGAGAAGAGTACTCTCAGAATTGCAGGAGGATAGGTTTTGTCTGAGAGCTTACTCACTGGAAGAGTGTTGTGTGATTTGACCAGACAAGACTCTGGGTAGCCATTGTTAAGGAGCCCCCCAGCTTTGAAAACCCAGATATTGATGCCTCTCTCTCTGGTAACTATTGCTATGGTCAGACAGAAGCCTGTCGATTTTGTGTTATTTTCTCTGTTTGCATTTGCTGTGAAATTCTAGGTGTTGACATTTTCCCCTGAACTAGGTGAATGATACATGTATATTTAATTAAAGTGAGATTATAAACCTTTCTGTGTGCTCTTGTTGTTGGTCTTTCACCTCCACAGCAACTGCTGGCAACATTGTTGTTACAGTGTGTGTGTGTGTGTGTGTGTGTGTGTGTGTGTGTGTGTGTGTGTGAGAGAGAGAGAGAGAGAGAGAGAGAGAGAGAGAGAGAGAGAGATGTTGAAATAGAAACAGTCCCAGGAAAAGAGTCACTGTTCTGTGATTTCTTTTATATTTGATATTCTGCAAACTATGCATAGGTAGACAAAACAACTGATTTTGGTAATTGAAAAAAAGTATTACAACATAAGTTCATCTTCGATAGGCTGACTGAAAGCCACTTCAGGATAACTCCAGTAGCAGATAGGACAATGGGCATGATACGTACCTCATCCTAGTTTCATAAAGTTGTTATTTTTTGAAGATTCTAAGTATTAGATATAGTTACATCTATTGAAAATGTTTCTCTTAAATGTTTATGGATCAATGTTATGTCTAGGGAATTGTAAGCAATAATTTTCTCTGTAATAATGCTTTGGTTCCAGTGGAGTTTATTTGTTAAATCCTCAAGGATATTTTAAGATGTCTATTTGTAGTACAAGGATTTGTTGTCTGTTAATATACGAAAGATAGTGAATTGTTGATGTATTATTCTAGATGATATATTGTACCTTGCTAGGTATTCAGTAGATGCTCATTTTTCACAGCCTGTAGTGATGTATTTCACAGTTGCTACCAGTCCCTTGAAAAATCAGCATGGAACAATGACTCTGGGCTCTTTAAAGATAATGCTTCCATAATTACTAGTGGCAGTGACCCGATCCTGAATTGTCATCATAAACCTCTGTATTTCTATTAAAAAAATCACCTGCATGACGCAGCCTTTAGTTTGATTTTTTTGGTAGACATATAGTTTGTTGAATTTATGTGGATGTCACCCACAGAGGGCCTTTGAGTTCCCTCTTGCATCTTGCTGTTTCCTGGATTCCATCCAGAGATTATAAACAATTTGACAAATCTAGTGGCAATGTTATTATTAGCAGTAGCACTTAAAATTAATTTTGTCTAGATCATGACGTATGGGCAGTGGTGTACTGGAGCTAGCTCATACTGACTAACAAGAACTGATTATTAAATTTTCAGTGTGAGCATTGATACCTCAGAAATTGGCAAACAACAATAAAAATCAGGCTTTGATTTCTTGTTTTGTTGGTGATTTATTCCTAAGAAAATGATGGAGAAAATATTGATAATACAGATTAAATTTAAAAGTGCATCCTAGGGGCAGCTAGATGGTACAGTGAGTAGAGCACCAGCCCTGGAGTCAAGGGGACCTGAGTTCAGATGCGACCTCAGTCACTTGACACACTTACTACCTATGTGACCTTGGGCAAGTCACTTAACCCCCATTACCTTGCCTTTTCCCCTCAAAAAAAAAGTGCATCCTGTAATTTTTTTTGGAGAGCTGATTGTTAAACATTTATTAGCATACCCCTGAATATGTCTGTATTGGTAACCTATTGAGGTATTCCATCAATCTGTATGTACTGGGTAAGTGATAAAATAGATAGTGAGTTGAGCTTATACTTGAGTAGAAGAGAAAGATGAGGCTAGATTACATTTGAGAGGTTGCATAGTACTTACAAATATCTCAAACTACTTATTACAAAACACCTTCTTTTAACTCAAGCATTCTCCAGTGATCTTTTTCATGGTTTCAGGCCAGGGAGCACCATGATCTCAGAAGGAGGAAAAGTAACTCAAAAAGAAGCAAAAAAAAAGAAAAAGAAAAGAAATACATGGTGAATATAAGTAGGCTCCCGTGTATTACCAACAATGATTTACACTTGAGATGTTCCATTAAAAAAAGTCAAGTAAAGACATTTTTTTCTGAGTAAAATATATCATCTCCTCACAATGAGAATGAATGACAACAGATTGTCAGCTTGTATGGTACATTGATAATACTGAGGTTTTAAAAGAATGAAGGGAAGAATGTCGGAAAATAGGGTAGATTTGCTGAAGAGGATTTTCTGGAAAGACACAGATACCAAAGATAAAAGGTGAAAAAAATGGGGCTTACAAGTTTTGCAATATGCACAAGGGGAGACAGCGTACACACAGGAAATTTATGTATCATACATAGATAGATACCATATCACTATATATTATATTATATCATGTGTATAATGACAAACCCACTGAAGTAATCAAACGCAGAGGAATATATCAAATAGGAAGCTTCTCTTGTTTTCTATAATGAAGATCTCTGTGATCCCATAAGACAGTTGGAGGGTAAATTCATGGCAGGTGAACCTCTGTGGGCATATGCTGTTAGGAGGTAGGAGAAGATGAAACTGTCTATTGAGTATAAGTCAAACGGAATCTCAGGGCTGCAAGGTGACTAAAAGATTATCTACTACAATTCAGTCCTGTACAGGAATGGTCTATGACATTCCTAACATGAAGTCATCCAGCTTCTGGCTCAAGACCTGTAAAGAGAGGGAATTTATTACCTCCACCCTTGCCCATTTCAGTTTGGGGGCAATTCTAATCAGTATGAAGATTGTCCTCATAGGAATAGAACAGGAACTGGACATATAGTTTCATTGGTATAGGGAACATCCAAATGATAAAACTCCCTGTACCAAAACAGATCAACAGCCTTCTCTGCTATATAGTCAGAGAACTGCCTAGGGCATTGAGAAGCTAAGTGACTTGTCTAGAGGCACACAGCCAATCATCATCATCATCATCATCATCATCATCATCATATGGTGTAGTAGGTTGTGGTTGTAATAGCAGTAGTAGCAGCATCTTGCATGTTTATAGTACTTTAAGATTAGTAAAAATATTTATGAATATTACCTTGCTCGTTCTTCACAACAACACCGTGAGGTAGGTGCTTTAATTATCTCCATTTTACAAGTGAGGAAACTGAAGCAGCTGGAAATTGTGTGACTTGCCAAGAGTCACGCACTTAGAAAATGTCCAAGGCAGGTCTTCCTGACTCTAGGCTCAGTGCTCTATCCAGGATTATATTCATGTAAAATATGCCTCTATGTTGCTTCCAACCAGTGCTTCTTTCTCTACCCTTTCTCAAGTGAGACACATCAAACTCTACTCTCACATTATAATCCTTTTAAAACTTAAAGTCCATCAGTTATTATGACACCCTTCCAAGTCTTTTCTTCTAAGCTTAATACCTCCTATTCACTTAACATTTAAATAGTCCTGATGAGTACCCTCATCATTTGTAACAGCAAGCACCCCAGCACATCAAGGATGGCCTGCTAGCACAGGTTCTTTGATTGACTTTTCTAAAGGAAAGGAAACTTTAAAGGGGTCAACAATCTTACTTTAATTAAACATATATATCATTCACTAGTTCAGGGCAAATGTCAGTGCCCTGAACATGGAGAAAATACAAGCAGAGAGAAAATACAAACAGAGAAATTAGCACAGAGATCAACAGACAGGACTCCGACTATCTGAACAAAATAATAGATACATAGTCACCAGACAGGGAGCGCCAACATCTGGGTTCACAAAGCCAGGGGGTTCCTTAACAACAGTTGCCCTGAATCTCATATGGTCACATCACATGAACATTCTTCCCATGAGTGAGCCCCAAAGCAAAATCTCACCTCAGAATATATATATATATATATATATATATATATATATATACCCTTTCAGAGCCAGAATGCACCACAACCCTCATGACTCAGTGCCTAATTAGCTTAATACCAAAAGGTGTGAAAGCCTTCCTGCAAGCAAGCCTCTTCATAAGCAAGCTTCCCCTAAGCAAGCTTCCCCTTAGGTAAGTTCCTCCCACAATAGGCTGTATGGGATTCAGGATGTATCACAACTGTGAGCTGTGCTGGAGCTCAAAGCAGCAAGACATCTGTGATTGAAATACCTGTGTACCTTTAGACCTGGGAACATGGCCTTTGTTCCAGGAAAAAAGGGACACGTGGTCACATAGGCCTATTAATGAACAGGGAAGATCTTCCTATTCCATTAACCCTACATCATTGTGATCATTATCTTATGATATGCTCGAGTGTGTCAGTGTCCTCTATAAAATGTTATGCTCATAAATACATATGGGCTGATCAAGACAATGGGAAGTGGGACTATTACTTCCTGTGATCAAAACTCTATGTCCCTATTAATGCACTCTAAACTTGCATTTATATTTTGTCTGTAATGGTCATTCCTCTCTAAGCTCCATCCCTGACTCTCTGGACATTGTCTACCATATCACAGAAGGCACCTTACCCCGAAACTTCACCCCTAAGCTTCTTAAATTGGAAATACCCCGGTCTTCCTCTGGTTGATCAATTCTTCTCAGAAACTCCATTTTAATTAAAGTCTCCAGGCTTGGCATGTCTTAATCCTATCTAGGATTCATTCCTAACTCTCTGGACTTTACCTGCCAGCACATAAACACCTTTTTCCTCTGGCCCCCTTTAGGTTATTTGTTGTCATATGGGCATTAGAATGTAAGTTTTTGGAAGGCAGGTCTTATCTTTCTTTCTTCCTCTATTTTTATTCCCAAAGTCCTTAGCACAGTACTTGGCTCATGACACACACTTAACAAATGCTATAGTGATCTTGTGAGAGAAATACCTTGCAAATCAAAACACCACTAACATCCTGAGTACCATCTCCCTTTTGACTCTGATTCAGATAGCCCAGGACCCTGAGTCCAACAACCTTGGGAATGGTAATGTCCACCCAACCACAAGACTTGCTTCCAGCTCAGTCCTAGAAGTCATCATTTAGGGGAGAAATGGAAATGGTGTATCCCTTCCCTATCTTCTATAGTAACTGCTGTTGGCTGTTTGCCACTGATAGGCAACTCCCTGACCACCAGTTTGGCTTCCAGCCCAGTTCTCACAGCATCCTTCTGGAGAGGCAACTCTTGTGAAGAACTCTTATAGCCTGGCAGATGCTCCTAGAAGTGTTACACCCATAGCTATTGAAGACCCAAAAAAAAAAAAAAAACAACTTCTTGTCACCAGAGTCCTTGGCTCTATCAAGTGGTTCAACACCAAAAACTGATATGATCTTCTCAGTTAAATTGATATTACAGAAAAACCATTACCATCTGCTTCGGTGCTATGCTCTAAGAACCATGGGACTTTTGCATCTGACTTGCAGCTGAAATCATCATTATATTCTGTCTCTCCAAATACAATGTGAGCTCCTTAAGGGGAAGGGGTGCCTTAGGTTTCCATTTTTATTCCCAAGGGTTAGCACAGTGCATTATACTATTTAGAAGCAGTTAGAAAGCATAGTGGATTGAATGCTGGGCCTGGAGCAAGAAAGACCTGAGTTCAAATGTGGCCTCAGGCACTTACTAGCTATATGACCCTGGACAAGTCACTTAATCTTGGCCTTAATATCCTCAACCGTAAAATGGGGATAATAACAGAAGTTTCCTTGCAGGGTTGTTGTGATGGTAAAATGAAATAATATTTGGAAAGTGCTTAGCACAGCACCTGGCCTGTAGGAGGCTCTATATAAATGCTTATTCCCTTCACCTTCATACAGAGTAAGTGCATAGTAAATGCTTTATTCATTCATTAAAGGCATTAGCATCCCCCAAAATTTATAAGTGAGAGAAGAACGGAGTCTCACAAAGATCTGATGATTTGCCGATTATCATGCAAACAATAAATGACAAAGGCAAAATCTGAAGCCAGGTTTCCTGATTCTAAGTCTAGTGGCTACTTAGCAGATGGAACAATTGTCAAGAATATGCCTTTTTTCCTTTGTTGTTTTCAAGAGTCATTTGCTCAACATTCCTTCCCTAATTACTAATCTCCTCACTCCCATGGAAGTATGGAAAGACATTTTTGAAACTTTGACATACTTCTTTTCTGAGTTTTTAACTCATAGTCTAGGCCTTGAGGCCATAGGTTCCCCATAGGGGACCCTGGACAACTTTGCCTCCCATTTGTAACATTGCTTATTATTATGTAGATATGAACATATCATGTCCCCTGAAATACAACTACTGCATGCCACAAAAGTCCTTTAAAAGTCTTTAAAATGATAGATGATACATTAAAACTTGCAACAACCAAAATTATTAGATGTGTCCTGTTTGAATTTTTTGGTTCATAGGAGTTAGATTTAAAACCCCTTTCTGTTTTTCAACTTCAGTAAGAAAAAAAAAAAACTTTTGAAGTTGACTTTCTTGAATTAGTATGCATAGTCTATGATAAACATTATAATGAGCATTATCCGTCTCCTTTGCTGATTCATCATTCATTTCCTACTCCCCAAGTAGAGGTCAGTTCCAAGTCCCTCATCTCTCTGTATAACCTCTCCCTTTCTCATCTCACACACTTGCATGAGTTCAATTAAAATCTCTAAACAAACAAATCCCAAATTTATATATCCAAACCTCTTCTCTCTAGTGAATTCCTGTTCCACATCTCAAACTGCCTGCTTAACATCATCCCCTTCTTGTGCCTTCAGCACCTCAAAGTCAACATGTCCAAAGTGATCTCATCATCTCCCTCCAAGCTTCCCTCCTCCTTTTTCTATGTAAGGCACTACCATTCTCCCAGGTGCTTGGGTTTGTAATCTCAGCCATCTTTTAAGTCTTCTCATTCTCTCACCTCCAATGTTCCATCAGTTGCCAAATTCTATTGATTCTACCTCAACAACATCTCTATCTTTGAATTAATATCACTACTACCTCCCTCACCCCTTTTCTGGACTAATACAATGTTTTCCTAACTGGCCTCTCTACTACCAATTTCTCTCTATACCCTTCACAGTTGCTGAAATAATCTTTCCAAGGCACAGGTAGAAAAATAACTTTCTCTAGATTAAATATTTTCTGTGGCTCACTATTAATTCTAGGAAAAAACACGTGCTTTTCAGCCAGGCATTTTAATCCAACCTGTCTCTTCAGCCTTATTTCATATTCCTCCCTCTGCATTCAATCACACCAGACTAATAATTGTGCCCTGAACTTGGCTTAACACCTTCTTGCTTTTGAGAATTCTCATGTCCTCTCTCTTGTTTGGAATCTCTTCCATGAAATCCTTAGTCTTTCAGCAATTTGCTATTTATTTTCTCCTCAGATTTTCTTAGAACCCCCATTTCCAGATCCCCAATCTCCTTTGCCCCCAATATTCTCTTCTTCTTGTATTTACATAATTTTACAAATTTTTTTTGTTTAATTGTTACAGTTGTGTCCAACTCTTCACAACCCCATTTGGGGTTTTCTTGGCAAAGATACTGGAGTCATTTCCTATTTCCTTCTCCAGATCACTTTACAGATGAGGAAACTGAGATAAATAGGGTTAGGTGACTTGCCCAGGGTCACATAGTTAATAATGGTCTGTGGCCAGATTTGAACTCAGAAGGATGAGTCTTCCTGACTCCAGACCTGGCACTCTATCCACTATGCCATTTAGCTGCATATACATATATATATATGTAGGTATATACATATACCCACATATATACATACATACATATACACATATGTACTTATACACATATACAGTATATAGATATATTAATATTGTAATCTATAAACCCTTGCACATAGTGAGTACTTAATAAATATTTGTTGAACTGTTTAATAAACTCTCATTTTGTGATTACTGTAGATGTAGATAGATGATATTTAGGAAATTGGGTTGAATTTTTACTATCTCTACACTACACCTTAAACTAAACTAAACCTTAAAATTATACTCCACTATATTTTAAACATTACTTTTGTTGAGGAGAGGGGTGAAAAAACAATTCCTAGTATTCATTTGGGTATATACAGCCCCAAAAGACTCATGATGGAGAAAGCTATGCACATCCAGAGAAAGAAATATGGAATCTGAGTGCAGATGGAGGCAAACTCTTTGCCCTCTTTTTTTTTCTTTTTCCTTCTTTTTTGGTTTTGTTTCTCCATTCTCATGATTCATTCCATTGGTTATAATTCTTCTTTACAACTGGACTATTATGTAAATGAATTCAATGTGAAGGTAAATATAGAATCTACATTGGATTACATACTATCTTGGGGGTACGGGAAAGGAGAGGGAGGGAAAGAAATTCTGGAACCCAAAAACCTGTGGAACTGAATGTCATAAACTAAAACTAAAAATAACACATACATGTATATATATATGTATATATATATATGTGTATATATACATATATACACACACACACACATATATATATATATATATATATATATACTTCTTTCACCTAAAAGCTTAGTAAAAAAAAAGAAAGAAAGAAAAGAAAAGAAATTCTGGTTAATTGAGAGTCTGCTTCATTGTATTTCAGGTAATCAGAGTTATAGTTCCCTATACTGTATAACCGAAGTTGCAGAGATATTTTAACCTCAGATTGCAGTTCACCTCCTAGGTGAATGAGCACAGTTGTGCATTTCTTTAATACCTCTTCACCTGTACTTTTATGGTTAGGTACTCAAGATTTCATCATTTGAAATGCTTTTCTGCAATTTCAGCTTCTGGGTGCTTTTTTCTTGGTCAGTTTCAAATGCATCATTTGGCATTTAAAATCTTTTACTTAGAAATGTTGCTGCGGTATGTCAGAAAGTGATGCTTGGTTCCTTATCTTGGCTGCTTAGCTATTTAACATTTATCTGATGAAGGACCTGGAACTACCTTTTGATGTTAGACTTCCTTCTTTCATCTGTTATACCCAAGACACACACAACTGCTTAGTGTGACTGTTTCACTAGTTTTAAAGGATGATCTCTGGTCTAGATTCAACTTGTTTTAATGATAGCTATCATTAGATGGATGGGACTTGGCTGAAGCTCCATCTGGATGAGCCTGAACTGATTTATGTGAACATGAATTTCCAAAATGGAGTGATTTTAATCTTATTTTAGAGGAACACAAATAGATGACTTTTCTCCCATCACTTATCATTTGGTTTTACATTTCTTATATCCTCTTTTTATCTTCTTGAGTCCCTTATCCCTCCACCTCCCTGTCCTTATCCCTCCAGACCCAGTCTGTGAATGCTCATTTTCCATTCTGTATTTCAGTGTAATGGTATCTCTAAGGCAAGTGACCTCTCTGAGACTTAGCCTAAACAAGGTGAAAATGAGGAGAAGGAGACACTGGCAGGTATATGGAGGCACGGACAAGAGCTAGAGACATATTTCTCTTCTGCTTTCGTTCATTTTGGCTAGGCAAGTCACATCGTTTCCCCCTGGCATAACCATTTCATTGGTTCTTGTTTCTTTCAACTGATTTCCCTGCAGTCTAGTCAGGGTTGATTGTTTAGATTTTCAAAATTCTGTTCTTACTTACAGTAACTGCTCTTGTATTGTTCTGTTTATCATCTTCTTACTTTTGCTTTGACCAGACAGGTCACAGAGTCTGCCCTGGCATAACCATTTCATTCATTCTTAAGCATAAGGCAAACATGTAACATCTTCTCTTCCATACCTTCTAAATTGTTTCTTAAAATAACTTTTGCAGAGCTTTTCAGTGATCACTCACCCTAGAGGATGGAGGGGATGGGAATCCTGAAAGAAAGAAGACAAAGTTGCGATTAGAAAAAACACCCAGGAATATGGTGTAGCTCACCCACATATTTATTTACCTTCTCAGCTAGTTTGTTTGGTTTCTTCATCTCCCCTGTTTAGAATGTAAACATACAGAGCAAGAAGCATTTGTGTTCTCTGATACTTAATGGTACTTCACATGCTGTTGATTATCAATAAGCAGTGAAAAGGGTGTAGCTTCAACGTGGTCTTTTTTTCATATCATCCACAGTGGGACAAAGGCCATGTAAGTAAACTGCTCTTCTTTAATTTCTATGATGTAGACCAACATTTAATTGCCTACCTCTTACTGTTATTTTTCAGAAGTTTTCAAATTGGCTTTCAAAATGAGAGAAAGGTAATTTTGAAAACCGAATATTGTGTAATTAAACTGGATGATTCAGGTAACAAGCAAGGAATGAGAAAATAGGACTACTTCCCTTCTTTACAGAGATGGAGGACTTTGTGTGTGGGATGTGGCAAATACTGTTAACTATTAAAGTGTTGGTTTGGCAAAATTTTCTTCTGTTTTTCTTTCTCTTTAATTCTTTTTTAGAACTGATGCTTCTCTAGGTAGGGGAGGGGAAGGATACATTTGGAAATTAAGGTACTATAAAAACAAAGTATCAATATATTTTAAAATTATTACCCAGAATTTTATAAGTAGTTTTAATTTGAAGAGACATTTCAGACAAAGTTTGTATCAACATACCATTAGAGACATTTACTACAATAACAGCTGACATGTATTTATTCACTTTAAAATTAGATTATATTGATATCTTTTATTTTTACATAATCTAAATTTCCCCAGAGGCATACTCTGTTCTCACTCTCCCAGAGACAGAGTCCTGGCATTATAATAAAGAATAGAAAAGAGAAAAAGTGAAGTTGGGGGAGTCTAAACAATATATCAAAAAATTCCAAAATCATAAATACAGTGTTGCAAAGAAGAGAAAAAACAGGAGGGAGTCTTCTCATACCTCTTCTTTGGGGACAAATTTGTTCATTATAATTTCACAGCATTCAATATTGCTTATTTTCTTGTTGATGTTATTTCCATTTACTTTGTTGTAATCATCGTGTGTATGATTTTCCTGGTTCTATTTTCCTCACTTTGCATCAGTCTTTCCATGTCTGTCTCTGTCTGTCTGTCTCTGTCTCTGTCTTTCTCTGTCTGTCCCTCTATCTGTCTCTGTCTCTGTCTCTCACTTTCTGTGTCTCTTTCTGTCTCTGTCTCTGTCTCTGCCTCTGTCCTCTGTCTCTCTGTCTCACTGTCTCTGTCTCTCTGTCTCTCTCTGTGTGTGTCTCTCTCTCTGTCTCTCTCTGTCTCTGTCTCTGTCTCTCTCTCTCTGTCTCTGTCTCTGTCTGTCTGTCTTTGTCTCTGTCTTTCTCTGCCTTTCCCTCTATCTGTCTCTGTCTCTGTCTGTCTGTCTCTGTGTGTGTGTGTGTCTCTCTCTGTCTCTCTCCCTCTGTCTCTAACTCTCTCTCTGTCTCTGTCTCTGTCTCTCTCTCCCCTCCCACAGCTCTCATAAGAGTGAAGCACTGCATGCCCCCTTCTCGTCTCATGCATTGTCTTCATTTAAGTGACATTAATTTGTAGTGTCCCTTTCAAAAAAAAATATCATTTTAATTATACCCCATTTCTTACTACTTTGACCTTCTAGGGGACTCCACGATGTATTCTCAGGAATACTAATTTCAGGGTGCCAGATATTGCCCTTTCCCCTTTCTCTCATTTCTTATTCCTATTGATGTCATGACATTCTCTCTTTGAACAGGGTAACTCATCCTTCCCACCGGATCCTCTTCAAATTTTTCAGTGCATGCCCTCCGGAATCCCAACCACTTAACTTTTCTTTTAGTGGAAGTTAGTATTGGTCAGGAGAAGTTATTCTTTCCAAGTCAACATTCTTTTCTGTAGCTTCAGACATTCCATCTAGGGGTGACCTAGAACAGTAATATTCCTCAAGTCTTAAACCTTCCTTAGTACTCGTGAGGTTCTTTCTGAGCTCAGCCACTGCTCTATTCAAAATCAATGAAACCAGACAAATCCTCTAAAAGTAACATTCCAGAGCAAGGTATTCAAGTATCACCAGTGTTATATTAAAACAATTGAGTCAGTACTTGGGCTCTGGGGTATTCACACATTATCAGAGCTAGTTTTCTCAATGAATTAACTCCCAATTAAAGAAACATAACATAAGTTTGGTATTCTGTTTTCCCCTCAAAAATATTTTATTCTTAGTATTTGTACTTCTTTAATGGTATACTCATTGTTCTTCCTACACCAGTAGAATGTAAGGTATTTGAGGGTAGGAATTATTTTGTTTCGTCTTAGTATCCCCATTGCTTGGCACATATAATCACCCAATAAAAGTGTGTTAGAAGAAATTGAATTGTTGAAGTTGGAAATAAAGCTCTAACTACATTCTCCATAATGCAAAATCTATTCTGTCCCTTTTTCTACAATATTTTTAGTCATTTCCAGTAACTGTAATTTTTCTTTGGTAATATTACCTTCAGACAACTCTTCCCTCTTATTTTCCCTATAAGTTATCTCTAAACTGCCATTCCCAAGCATTTCATGTTGGGCCCACAAGGATCATCATGAATGCTAAAAGATAGGAATTCAGTTCTTTGGCTCCTCTGCCTAGGAAAAGGATACTTATTAATTTGGCTTTTATTATTGAGATGTTGCTACTAGAAAAAAAATACCAAGCAATATAGTGGGGGGAAAGTGTCATTTTAAATCACTAGGAAGCATATATTGTTTTATATTTCTTATGAAAAATAATTGAATTGATATGGATTACAGCATTATGGAACAAAAAGTTTGTTCAAACTTTTGCAGTGGTAAGAAAAAGATTTTTCTTGCTTCATAGGAACTATATTTGTGCGTGTATAAAAATTCATTAGATATGTTCTATGTTCTTGGCTTTACTCCTTCAATTTACTCAGGCTATGGGGACTATTTTTCTATTACACTGGTCTCTCAGAAAAAAATGTAGTTCCTAGATGAACTACCACAAAAAAGTGGCTATCCAGGACTTTGGGGAAAGGAGTTGTTTGAAATAACTGAGGACTGAAGAGACTGAAGATTCAAAATATTAAGGACCAACACTTTATTTTAGCTTAGATATTTTAGATGGGAATTTTTCTAAAATAAATTATGAGTTTCCCAACCATTTAAAATAGTGTATGTGTGTATGTATGTATATATGTATGTATGTATATACACATATATAAAATAGTATATATATATATAAACAGTATATAGTATATATGTATATATCTCTGTGTTTATGTGTGTATATATATACATATATACACACACACATATATATATATATACACATATATGAATGATAAGGTGACCTAGTCCTTTTTGGCCTCAGTTTCTTAGGCTATAAAATCATAGTTAGACTAGATGAACTCTGATGCCCCTTCCAGCTCTATACCAATGATATGAACAATAGCTTTTTCTTAAGGACTTGGCATGATCATTATGAATAGATCATCAGAATCTCAGAGTTGGAAGTAGTCTTAGGAGCCTATCTCATTTAACTTCCAGTGACAAAAGGAATTCCAGAATATTCCCCATGGTACTTATCCAACTTCTGCACACTTTTCATGTTGGGTAACTCGGTACTTAACCAGACCAAAAGCTATACATTTAGAGAGAACTTTACTAGAAAGTTCTTCATTCTGTTGAGTCAAAATCTTTCTCCTTAGGCTTTCTACTTTTTACTCATTGGAGTTCTTCTCATTGAAGTTCCCACTAGTTCTTCCCACTGAAACTACAGAGAATAAATCTAATCTCTATTTTAATTTCTCTGAAGATATCTCTCCTGTCTGTTACAAGTCTTCTTTTCTTCAGGTACCTGGATGGTATAGTAGATTGATGCTGGACATGGAATCAAGAAAACCAAAGTTTGAATACAGCTTCAGATACATCCTAGCTGTGTGATCTGGGCAAGTCACGTAACTCCTCTCTATTTGTTTCCTCATCTGTAAAAAGGAAATGATAATAGCACCTATGTGCCAGGATTGTTGTGAGGTTTAATTGAAGTACTGCAAAACTTAAAGTGTATATAAATACTAGATGATCACAATCATTGTTATTTCACTTTAATTATTTTTATTATTAATAATTACTATCTCATTTCATTCAATTATTTCCATATAACAAGGTTTACAAGAATTTTAGTTTTTTAGTCACTTTCCTTTGAATGCTCTTTAGTATTTTTTTGTGTGTTTCTCTTAAAATTTGGCTTCCATAACGGTCTATCAAAACAGCTCATTGTTTAACAAACTATGATCTACAAAGCCCTGCTACTCTTCAAGATATAAATAGGGTTTCCATGAGAAAATTTCATTGGTTACTGATACTGTAGTAAATAAGAAGCTTCTTCTCCAAAAGAGGAGGAGAACCAGGCAATAGTGAGGGTAGGAAGTGTAAAATAAAACATAAAAGAAATCTACATGATAAATTTATTATATATTTAAAAGGAATAGCAAGTTGTACATAAAGGGTTTGAAGTTTCATATGTAGTTATCTTTTTTATTATGCTATATTATGGAAATACTTGTTTTATTCCATAAATTTAAAATAAAATACATTTTTAAAAGAAGAAAATCTTCAGAACATAAGTAGATACCACAAACTCTACTGGTGCTACCTATGACACCTTGATGGGGCAAAAAGGCTTTGGGCAGCTAGGGTCAAAGGAACCAACAGATCATGACTCACCCTATCTAGAAAACAAGCATATCATCTGCAAGCAGGCGTGTTTTGTAGAATTGTAAGCTCCTTCAGGGCAATAACTGTTTAATTTTTGCCTCTGCATGTTCAGCACCTGGAATTGCTTATGATTATTTGGTAAATGCTTGAATGGATGGATGGATGGATGGATGGATGAGTTGAATGAATGAATGATAGGATGATCTTGCCATCTGTAAGGAATCCCTCTTTGACTTGGTCTCTGTGCTCTATGGCAGTGACAAACACTTGGCAAGCATACATGGCCTTTTTTTCTCTCCCTCACTTGATTATTAATAATCAGAGGATTGTTGAGCAAAGCTATCTCTGTAATTACATTTTTCACAATATCTTGCATAATTCTGACATTTACATGGCAGACACTTTCTTGGAGGAGAGCCTCAGGGTGGTGTTTTGCTTAACGGCATCAAGTTCTTTTTATAGACAAAAAAAGAAAACAGTAAGCACTAGGGGATTTAGTGTTCTCCACGCTTTTCAGTAGATTGTGTGATTATAAAAATGTGATCTACTATAGTATATCATTTGTGAAATATCACCTATTCCTTCCTAGTACCCTCATTAAGGATATAAGAAATACCTTTGGAAAGCAAATACATGCCCTCCATGTGTATAGATTATTCTCATTAAAATATTGTTTAGATGTTTTTACAGATTAATAAAATAAGAGAGCTAGGAGGATGTGAGAGATCACCTAGTCAAATCTCTTCACTTTACACTTGAGGAAAATCATATTAAATTGTTTTCCCAAGTTCATACATTCACTTAATGGCAAATCTGAGACTCAAACCTTAGTGCCCAAATTTCTGTTTCATTGTCCTATTCTTTACATGCCTGTGCTACATTATAGTGATGCCCTCAGGATCTGTTCAATTCTATAGGGCTATTCGTCCTAATACTAAATAGCCTCAGAATACTCTTTGAAAAAAAGGATTGAGAATTTTTTGATCTTTCTCTTTATCATCAAGTTATCAAGTATTACATTTTGCTGTTGTCATCATGTCTCCTTGTCCCATCCTGTGAATCTCCATGGGAAATGAGAGTTGAGTTGTTGTTTTTTTTTTTTCCTGAAGGATTAGTGGATGATTAACAGGTACAGGTGTCAATAAGAAAGTAAGTACAAGTGTCATCTGGACATATGGAAGTATTAACAACCCTAAGCCACATAGGGCATGTCATTGCAAATAGATTAGTTAGTCAACCAGTAATACTGTCCAAAGATTCAAGTTGGATATCCATCAATAACCAGGGATGCCAGATAGATGGTCTAGTGAGGAAAAATGATCAGAATTTAGTAGCATTTACATCTAAAATCAAGCCACACAAATCTAGGTCAGAATAACATGGAAGAAGGAATGTAGTGATTTGTATAATCAAGGAGATAATAATTGTAAAGTACTTAGCAGAGTGTCTGCCACATAGTAAATGCTATGTAAATGTTAGTTGTTATTATTGTTATTATTATGGTCATTATTATTGTTACAACTTCATGAGTATAGTGAAAGACAATATAATTTTATGGTGAATTATGGCCAATTCCCAATCACTCTCATCTTCTTGTAGCTAAAGGCAGTCATTCTCTCTTACTGCCCTTCTCCCTTCTCATTTGCTTCTTCTGCTTTGCCATAAGCTCTCTTTCACAGCCTTACATTCTGTACCCCTTCCCACAATTCCCTCTCTCTTCCCACCCCCCAAAGCCCCAAAAGGCTGAGACATGCCAAATTCAGATAAATTATAAGATCTCTGGCACATACAGGCTTTGTGACCCTGGGCAAGTTTCTTAGCCCCTCAATGCCTCCAGGAAACTGAAAGTTACTGATAAGTCGTACAGGAACTTTATTGCCAGAAGCAGGATGAATAGCTGCCAAGCTGTACTTTTGGAGAGAGGGACTGAGAAGGAAACATGCATTTATATACCACATCCAATGTGTCAGTCTCTGTGCTAAGTACTCTTTCCAAGTATCTCATATGATCCTCACAACACCCCTTGGAGGTATTTGCTACTATCCTCACTTTACAATTGAGGAAACTGAGGCAAACAGCTAGTAATTTCTGAGGCGAGACTAGAACTCATCTTCCTGACTCCAGCCACAGAGTTCTATCCACTGTGCCATCAGCTGAATTTCTACAAATGGATTTCTCTCCTTGGATGAAATACCAAATCTAGACTAGATAACTATATGATAATCACCATTCTAGTAGCTTTCTTCATGCAAGTATGTTCTTTGTGTAAGGGGCCAAAAGACCTAAGTCATTCCCTTACCCTCGGTCATAATCTAAGATAGAAGTTCAAAGGTCAGCGATTTTTCTTTTGTTAGTTCTCAAATTGCTCTGCTACCACTTGCCAGCTCCTCTCTCCCTCTCTGTCTCTCTGTGTGTCTCTGTCTCTGTCTCTGTCTCTCTCTCTCTGACTCTCTCTCTCTCTCTCTGTATGTATGTATGTCTCTGTATCTCTCTGTCTCTGTCTTTGTGTTTCTCTCTACCTCTATGTCTCTGTCTTTGTCTCACTCTGTCTCTTTGCCTCTCTCTGTCTCTCTCTCCCTCCTTCTGTGTCTCTCTGTTTCTGTTTCTCTTCTCCATCTCTCTCTCTTTCTCTCTCTCTCTCTCTCTCTCTCACACACACACACACACACACACACACAGAATCTGAATTCTCACTTTCCTCTCAATCTTTCCTCCTCATAGTTTTGTTTTATTTTATGAATCCTTTGAACAGATCACAATGTCCCACCTTTATCACACTGCTTTCCAACCAACTACTGCCTCAGCCCTGCTGCCAAATCTCTGGCTGTTCTACTTCCTTCACTTTTTCCAGACTAGCCCCTTTCTATACTGTGACCAACAAGAGTCCTAAGGCTTAAATAGGCTGGAAGAATTACCTGCAGCTACATGACCCTCCAGCCTCCTATATACAATTGTTCTTTCCTTCCTGTTGAGCTCCACAGCATGCTCAAATTCCAACAAAGTCTAAGCTTACTAGAATTGTGTGTACATAAGATTGCTCCAAGGAATGACTTAGGGGTTCTACTACCAAATAAATTATATAAGCTTCATTTCATGGACTTCAAAGCATCTATTATGGTTCCTTAGAGACATTTTGGTGAGTTTACCAGAAAGCTGACTTCTGGTTAAGTGAAGTATTACTATGGGAGTGAAGGAATAATGTGTTATCCTTCTTTAAGAAGCACTATGAGCTGATTTTTTTTTAATTTAAGGGTGTTTTTCTATTTTTTTCTTTTAGTTGCAGGTCTGTACTTGAAAAACATCAAAAATGAGCATTTCCATATATATGAAAAAAATAATGAAATTAAATTATATATCTGTCACAGATAGCTTGTATTTTAAAGAATTATATGTTCAGCATGTTAGTTTCAAAACTGTCCTGCTTGTCTGAGTTTCCTTCTAAACTTTAATGTTTTCCTCTGTGAATTTCTTTAAGAGCTACAATGTCTTTTTTTCTTTTTTGCACTCCTAATATGTCCCCCTCTCCCTTTTAACTCCCCCAAATAAAAAAAAAATCTCTCTGTTGTGACAAATAAGTATAGTTGAGCAAAAATAAATAAATAACACTCACTGGCTATGTCCACAAATGTATATCTCAATCTGCATATTGAAACTCCTGCCCCTCAGGCAGAACCAGGAGAACATTATACATGATTACAGACACATGGTATCTGTGATAGCTAACTTTGATAGACTTGGCTCATCTCAGTAATACAAGGTTGAAAGACAGCTCCAAAAGACTCATGATGGAAAAAGCTATCCATATCTAGAGGAAAAAAATGCGTAGTCTAATAAAGAATGAGGCAAACTATTTGCTCTCTTTTTTCCTTCTTTTTTGGTTCTGTTTCTTCTTTCTCATGATTCATTCCATTGGTTATAATTCTTCTTTACAACTTGACTATTGTATAAATAAGTTTAATGTGAAGGTATATGTAGAACCTATATCAGATTACATGCCATCTTTGGGGGGAGGGAGGAGGAGAGGGAGGGGGAGAAAATTTGGAACTCAAAAACTTGTGGAACTGAGCATTGTAAACTAAAAATAAAAATAAATTAAAAAATCCACCCATCAAACAAAATAATATTCTTTGTCATTTGTCCTGTAGAAGACATTTCCATGCCTTATAAATTAATTATACAAATGCATAGTAAATGCCTTGCTTAGGAATTATACTAGAACAATTAAAGTTAGGGATAAAATTCAGTTTGGATCATAATTCTAACTCAAGCAGTGGTTTAAAGGTTTTTAGACATTTGAAAACCAACTCACTGGCTCATAACAGGCAAAGGATGTAATTTTTCTTGACTTTAGTAAGGCTTTTGATTCTGTCCTTCATGACACAGTCATCAATAAACTGAAAATATGATTCAATCCATACTAGCTTTCTCTGGGCTTGCAAGTGAATGGGGGTTTATACTCTTAAGAGCTGCTATTAATAGATTAGAGTCAACCTAAGGGGATATTATAAGTGGCTTTCCACAGGGGTTAGTTCTAGGTTTGGTGTTTGTGAATATGACTGGGTGATGAACAGAGAGCCTGATCAATAAGTTTGTAGTTGACATAGAGCTAGGAGGGGTCACAATAATCTTTTAAGATAGGCTTAGAATTCAACCTGAGCTTGACAAGTTAAAAAAGTGGGCACAAACAATGAATTGTGATCAATAATGAAAAATGCTGTGGAAGAGCAAACAGGATGAAAATCAGGATAGCCATTTACTGTGGGAAATCATTGAAGAGAAAACCAATGAGTTAATGGTGACTCAGCTGGAGTCAGCAACATATTAGTCCTAGAATATATATTTTTTAATAAAAACCATAACACTATACAGTGACATATGAACCAGTCAATGTAATGCAAAAGTTAGTCCTCTTGCTTGGCAAGCATGAATTAATCACTGGAATGCCAGGGCCCCAGAATAGCTGGCTATCACACTGGAATGATGAGGTCAGACATTTAAATCAATTAATGGAGGAGACGGATCCGTGGTCCAAGGGAATCATCATGCCAAAGGGCAAGACAACAGCATCAGCACACAGGATATGAAAGCGAAGTTCAGAAGTCAAGTCAAGATCATAGCATTCAGAGCTACAAATGATCTTAGAGATTTTCTGGCCCAAGCTCTTCATTTTACACACTAGGAAGCTAGGACTCAGAGAGGGCATGTGACTTACTGAAGTCATATCAGGAAGATATGTCAAAATAAGTCAGGAGCAGAAAGTAATTGAATGAGAGTTTTACATATTCACACATGCCCAGGTGATTTATCTTTTTATGGCATGTGCTAGATACAATCCTTTCTGCACCTTAATATTGTATTGTCAAGCTATAAGGATGGTACAATTTGGTATGTTTGTGGGGTGGGATATTTGTATATAGCAGAAGTAGAGAACCAATTTGCTATGAATAATCAAATGAAATAGATTTAATGCTAGGCTATTGGTGTTCCTGAGTCATCATGATGAACAATATTTCTAACTATTGTATGAAACAATAATATTAAAAAGATTTCCAACAGACAGACTGAAGGGGGCCAGCAAAATTTATTGTCAATGGTATGAGTCAGAATTCTCCTGAAGTACTGTATTTTATTCCAGGTTATATTGAAATAACATATACAAAGCCATATAGGTTTGGAGGAATATAAAAAAGAGATTACAGTTATCCCTCTATATCACAGGAGTTAGGGACATGGTGCCCCCACAATCTGGAAAATCCACATAAAATGTTTTGACCCTCCCTTCATACCATAGAAGAAATCTGAATTATTATGGTATTAAAAGATAAAATATTTCAATATTATATGATACTATACATATATTTTATGCATTTCTGAGTTTCCAAATTTTTTCTGTGTCTTCTGCTGGCTTTTGCTTGTCTGTCTGTGGCTTTTGCAAAACTCCCAAAAAATTCTCATTTAATTTCTTATGTGGACCCATAATATATTGAAACGACAAAGGGGAAAGTCGTGATGTGGAAGGGATAACTGTTTTTTTTTTAAAAAAAAGGTTTCAATTGACACTATTTATTAAGGAGAGAAGATTGAGTTATTGTCTACTGTGATGCCTCCTTGTGACTTGGTGACCCTTAGGTTCTCAGGGGAGTATGCCAGTAAAATATGTGCTGGCAGGTTCAACATAACATAACATAACATAACATAACAATAAGATATGTAATACATCTTGCTTCTGAGTACAATCAGTGAACATTTATTAACTGCCTATTATGCACCAGGCACTACACTAAGTGTTAAGGATACAAAAAGAGGCAAGACACAGTGGCTGCCCTCAAGGAGCTTTCCATATAATGGGGGAGATAACATGCAAAGAAATATATACAAAGAAACTATATACAGGATAAATACAGGAAATAATTTTAAAAGGGAAGGCATTAAGGGGTTGAGGGAGATTCTTCACCAGGTTGGCCGCAGAAACACAACTCTAAGACCATCAGAAGCAGTGTGGTGAGGTGTAAGGAGAGCTGGAAGTTGAATTAGAAGAATGTAAGTTCAAGCCCCACCACTTTGAATATGGGGAAAGTTGTATAACTTCTTTAGGCCTCAGTTTCCTCACTTATGAAATCAGGATAATGGTACTGTTCTCAAAAAATCACTGAAGACTTGTGATGTATCTCACTGAAGGACATTTTTGCAGTAACCAAATTATGTATCCTTGAAATATTGAAGAATTGATTTTTGAGTACTGTGGCTAGTGCCCGGCTGGAACAAAAAGAAGAAATGAGGTAAACCTATAAGCAAAAAGAATTATGTTATTTTAGCTATAAAGATATATTTACTGTAAAGGGTAGTAAGCATTAAAGTAAGCTTTTTTAAGAAAAGCTGTGATATCTGACTCTTTGAAGTTCTTTGAAAACAGAACAGCCTATTTTCAGGCTCCTTTGAAAACAGGACAAGGTATGGTGGCTAATATCTGTATTCCCTGCTACTGGAGAGGAAGAGGCTGAGATTGTTTGGGGAGTTCCAAGCTGCAGTTGGGCTAAAGTCAACCATGTGTCCACACTAAATATGCCACCATTATTATGAGCCTGAAAGAGTGGGCTGCAGGATGGCTATGCGGGTAGGCAAGGGGAAGGCCACCATGCTGCCTAAAGAGGAGCAAACCAGGGCGTGTCAGAAATGAAGATCAAAAGTTCCACTGATCAGCAATGGGGTTGGGCCCATGAGTGATCCTTACACTTCCTGCCTAGGAAAGGTAGGAAAAGAAATAAAGAGAGACAGAGAGAGAAGAAAAAAAAGGGAAAAAAGAGAGAGAAGGAGGGAGGAAAGGAAGGAGAGAGGGAAGAAAGGAAAGAAGAGGAGGGAGGGAGGAAAGAAAGAAGGGAGGGAAGGAGAAAGGAAGGAATGAAAGAAGGAAGGAAAGAAGGAAGGAAGGAAAAAAAGAAGGAAAAAAGGAAGGAAGGAAGGAAGAGAGAGAGGGAGAGAAGGAAAGGAAACAGAACAATGCTACAGTTTTGTTGTGTGTGCATATGCCCTTTTAGCCTAAAATAAAATATCTCTAGGAATAACCAAGGAGACAATCAGGACTCAAGTTGATATTCATGAAGTGAAATCAAAGGTACAGGTGTTCAACCCCAAGTAAATGTCAAGAGAAAAGTCACCTATCACCCGATCACTAGGTATTACCCTACTCTTTTTGTCAAGGTCTAGGCCATTTTCTATCACTCATTACTGACTTTGCCCAGTTTCCAGTGAGATAACGGGCCATTCTTAACACTGATTTGTTATCACTGACACCCCAGCATCAATTTCTCTCTCTCCCTCCCCTCCCAAGTCTATCACATAGCATAACAAAAATTCTGGTACCAAATATATATTAAGACTTGTTTAGTTTGTTTTTTTTCCTCTGACATCCACATAATCCCCTACCATATGTTTATTATTGTATTCAAATGAAAAAATAATGACACATGGCTCTGCTCCTCATTGTTTTTATCATGTTCTGATACTTCAGCATATTTTTGGAAAGTGAGTTTTCAGTAACTGAACGTCAATTCTATCTGCATGACCTTCAGTTAGAAATAAAGAACTCATAGCATAAATGGGACATGGAAAAACTAAGTAGTTATTTGCTTTTCACATAAATGTTTATGCATAGAGTGTCTACCAAACCTTGGCTTGTCTGCAGAGGCCACAGGTGCTATTGGCATGACCAATTACCAACTCATCTCACTTGGTTGTTCAAAACACCATCATTCCTAGTGTCCTGTCCAGAATCTTAGATCTCTGCATACAAACTTTGGCTGAAGGTGCCTCCATTTCCAACACTAATATATCTGCTGCCAAGATCACAGCTGCTGGTGCAGTCTACTTCTGCCAAGGCCTCAGCAATAGGCATAACAATCAATCAGCAGGGTCTACAGCTTCCAGCAGGTCTGGTAGCTCTAGCCATGATTGTTTTCCCCCGCAGCCAAATCTGCCAGGAGCAATTCAAAACCATTCTAGACCACGTTTCTCATTTAGCAACACTGAATAAAGGGGTACAGGCAGCTCAGACACTTCACAAGATACTTGGCAGTCTGTTGTCAAACCATAGCGTGCTGATAGTTTGGGACAATGTTTGCTGGAAGGAGTGGTAGATAGTACCAGTAAAGGTGGACGTCATTTCCAGAACCATCAAAATCATAGGGCTCCTTCTTCTGAAGCACAGCTATCTCAATCCTCAATGTTCCCAGCAGTCAATTTGAACCAAAAAAAGAGGTTTAACTGTTTTTCCCCTTAAGCCAGAACTGTTATTCTGATCTCTTTCTAGGACCCTAACCAAGCTGACCCAGAGAACCAGAAGTATCTGTTTCTTCAGAATAAGTTTTCATCAGGAAAAAAAACATGGTATGTCAAATGATGACTAGATAGTTTGGTCTGACTGACAATTTTAGCTCATAAAGTAAATATGGAAAGATCAGATCCTACATACACATAACGGAGGGAGCCAAAACATGGCGCCCAGGTAAGACAGCAAGTGGTTTTCATGCTATGATTTCAGTGTCCTAATTTAGGAAAGGGACTACAGAAAGATTCTGGCTAGTGCTGAGAAACCTGGCCCCAAACTGTATCACTACAAGAGGACTACTGGGGTTTCCAATATGATTTCTCCTACAGATTTAAGTGGCATTAGACAATGAATCCTGACTCCTGCCCTGATAGCATGGAATTTCCAGATACTCCCTGGAGGGACTGGTGTGGCCTGAGGACTCCATGTTGCTTTTTTTTCCTAATACTATTCGTACAGGTTCCCACAGCTTAATGCATTACAAGAATGATTACTGAACAAACCAAAATTGCTTTTGGTGTGAATTAAGGAAGATGATTATTCAGGCTTGATCCCTGTTGCTGGGAGTAGGATCTCATAAAATGCAAGGAATGAAATAGAAATGAATGGGTCGTTGCCAATAAATGGCTTGAGACAGTCACTAATTTGAAAATAAGAGGTTATGAGTGAGAGCTGAGGAAAGGACCAGCTTTTAAGTAATTTCAAAGGCATTGCTTTAAGTAAAGGTTGGTTGGAAACCAAATTGAGTAATGCAAGCAATATGTACAAATGCAAAAGGGACCTAACCAGGTTTTGAGAAACAGAAGTAATTCTAGGAACCCCTACAAAATGGAAATTAGGATTAATATTATGATTTTTATAACATAAGAGGCTTATATCATATAATGCATTATTTTCACTCTTTAAACTGTTACGATTGCTGAATGCAGTCCACAAATTTAAAGAAATTTAAAAGCAATTGAAATACCCTTGGTGGTGGCGGTAAGTGTTGTTTTTATTAATTTTTTTTATCATGGCTTACATCTAAACAACACTATAGCAGCAGTTGGAACGGGAAAAGTCCAATAAGTCCATTGGGTATACGTGAGACCTCATTATTGTTTTAATTTATTTTCTTGACAACTTAGTTGATTCTTTTGAAATAAAGCGGGTACTCATAAACCCATTTCACTAGCAATAACAAGTTAGTTTCATCAGATATTCCAATATATCACAGATGCATAATTCCATCCACATGGCCACTCCCTTCACTGATGACGACCTCTTTCCCTCCCTCCCTCCTTCCCTTCCTTCCTTTCTTCCTTCCTTCCTTCCTGTCCTCTTTCCTTCCTTCCCTCTCTTTAGAATTGATAGATGGTTTTGGAAAGTTGCTGTGACTAAAAATCTCATCCATGTGGCCATCATGTTACTCAGCCTTTTAGACTCTAACTAGATAGAACCTCACATGGCCGACTCAGTCTGTTACTGGGACTGTACTTTAAACCCTCCCAGCATAATAGGGACTGCCAGAGACTGGCACCCACACTATGACAAGGCATCAGACTAGAACTTTTGTAAGGTGTTCAAAGGCCAATTTTTTAATGTTTACTTGAACATTTTGGTTTCTTTAACAGACAGATGCTCTCTCCATGAACATTCTTCTGAGGCTTTCAAATTTTTGCCTTTTATTTGTAATCTTAAATTCAGTGGTTTTCATTGTACATTTTTGTTTTTTAAACTTAAAAAATTAATTTTAAAAGTATATTTTCTCTCCCTTCCACCTCAAACCACACTGAAAAACAAAATTAAATGAAACAAGACCCTTGTAACAAACATGTATAGTCAAGCACAACACATTTCTTCATTGGCCATTCCAAAGATATCGGTCTCATTTTGTACCCTGAGCCTATCACCTTTGTCCAGAGGTGGGCAGTATGCTTCATCATTGATGTTTTGGGATTTTAGTTGATTTCTTCTGAGTTCTCAAGTATTTTCAAGTTATTTTTTTTATAAGGTTTTTAGATATAAATTGTTCTCCTGGTTCTGCTATGCAAGTCTTCTCAGGTCACTCTAACACTGTCCTTTCATCATTTCTTATGGGACAATTGTACTTCATTATGGTGATATGCCATACTTTGTTCATCAGTTCCCCAATTTATGGGCATCTACTTAATTTCTACTGCAGAAAGAACTGCTCTAAATATATTTTTTACTTAAGAGTCTTTTTTCAATTTTATTTGATCTCTTTGGGGGATGGGTTTAGTAGTCATAACACTCACTGAGTCAAAAGGCACCCTTTTGTTGACATACATAGTCCTTTACCAGGATGTCCTGAACTGTTTCTGCCAAATATCAGGGACATTTTAATACTAGTTTTTCCCTTTTTTAAAGTAAACTTTTTACTTCATGGATTTTACTTTTATATTCGAAACTATATATAAAATGTAATAATTATTAGACATTGTTCTCTTTTTAAGGGTTTTTATTTTCTTTTTTAAAGTAATTTATTGATATCTTTTGTTGGTACATTACCTAAATTTATCCCAATATCTCCTCTCTTCCCCTATCCCAGAGAGTAGACCCTACAACAAATAATATTTTAATTAAAAAAAAAGAAGAAAGGAAAAGAGGAAGAATAGAAAAGTTGGCAAAACTGATCACTACAATAAAACAATGTTTTACACCTGTGGGCCTCCCACCTCTCCTTTTTTTTAAATTTTGATTAATTTTGAACTTAAATACATAAAGACAAAAAGAACATTTCCATGTACACAGCACAACCTAAAAAGAGGAGTCACTATAAAACCATAAAACCATGAATTTACATTTCACACTGTTTCCTTTTTTTGAAAAACTAGAAAATAAATATTACTCATTGTTTTCAAAGCTACTCTGCTTTCTAGGCTTCCTTCTATGTTTTCTTTTATTCTCTACTGTGCATTTTTTATATTCTTTCCCTCCCCCCCCGCCCCATCCTGCAGATGGCTACCATTAGACATAAATGTGTGTGTGTGTGTGTGTGTGTGTGTAAAACCATACTATATATACTTCTATTTATCAGTTCTTTCTCTGGATGCAAATAGCATCTTCCTTCAAAGGTCTTTTTGTAGTTAATTTGGGTATTTATAATACTCAAAATTAGTTATTTGCCCCAAGTTATTCTTAAAATAATATTGCTATTATTCTATACAATGTTCTCTTGGTCCTCTCATTTCACTCTTCATTATTTCATGTAAGTCTTTCCAAAATTGTTGGATCAGCTCACAACTCTACCAACAGTATATTAGTGTCCAAATTATTCCACATTCCCTCCAACATTTGTCACTTTCCCCTTCAATCATTTTAGCCAATCCAATAGGTGTAAAATGTTATCTCAAGGTTGTTTTAGTTTGCATTTTTCTAATCAATAATGGTTTAGAGCATTTTTTCATATGACCATAAATTGTTTTGATTTCTTCATTGGAAAACTGCCTGTTCATATCCTTCAACCATTTATCAGTTGGGGAATGACTCATATTCTTATAGATTTGACAGAGTTTTTCATATATTTGAGATATGAGACCTTTATCTGAAAAAACTGTCTATAAATCTTTTCCTCAATTTTCTACTTTCTTTCTGATCTTGGCTACATTGGTTATATTTGTACAAAAGCTTTTTTTTAATTTAATGTAATTGAAATTATCCATTTTATACCTAATTCTACTCTCTATTTCTTGTTTATACATAAATTGTTCACCTATCCATAGGTCTGATGGAAAATCTAATTTTCTTTTAATATCTCCCTTTTTATCTTGGTCGTGTTTCCATTCTGACCTTACCTTGGTATATGATTTAATATATTGTTCTGTGCTCAATTTCTGTGAGACTGCTTTCCAGCTTTCCCAACAACTTTTATGAAATAATGAATTCTTATCCCAAAACTTAGCTTTATGCTGGTCATACACAAGGTTACCATAGTCATTTGCTGCTGTATATTGTATGTCTAATCTGTTCCACTGATCTACCTTTCTATTTCTTAGCCAGTACCAGATAGTTTTGATAATTACTGCCTTATAATATAGTTTAAGATTTGACACTACTAAATCTGCTTCCTTAAATTTTTTTCATTAGTTCTTTTGATATCCTTGGCCTTTTGTCCTTCCAAATGAGCATTATTATTTTTTTCTAATTTAGTAAAAAAAAATTGGTAATTTAATTGGGATGGCAAAAAGATTGATTTAGATAAAATTTACAATTTTATTATATTGGCCCTGCCCACTCATGAACAATGACTATTTCTCTAATTATTTAAATCTGATTTTATTTGTGTTGTTAAGGGTTTTCTATAATTTTGTTCATAGTTCCTGATTTTGTTGTCAGGTGTGCTCCCAGGTATTTTATACTGTCTACAGTTATTTTAAATGGGGTATCTCTTACTATCACTTCTTGCAGTTTTGTTGGTGATCTATGGGAATGCTGATGATTTATATGGGTTTACTTTATATATTGCTACTTTGCTAAAATTAATTGTTTCAACTAATTTTTAGTTGAGTCTTTAGGATTTTCCAATCATGTTATCATATTACCTGCAAAAGAGATAGTTTAATTACATCATTGCCCATTCCAATTCCTTCTATTTCTTTTTCTTCTCTTATTGCTATTGCTAAGATTTCCAGTACAATATTGAATAATATTAGCGACAATGGGCATCCTTGTTTCATATCTGATGTTAACTAGGAAAGCTTCTAGCTTATCCCCATTACAAATAATGTTTGCTGATGGTTTTAGGTAAATTCTTCTTATCAATTTAAGGAAAAATCCATTTATACCTCTGCTTTCAAGTGTTTTTAATGGGAATGAGTGTTGTACTTTATCAAAGGCTTTTTCTGATTTTTTGATGTAATCGTATGATTTTGATATTTTTGTTATTATTTCCTTCTGCTAAACCATCCCTGCATTCCTATGATAAATCCTGTTTGGTCACAATGTACAATCTTTGTAATATGATGTTGTAATCTCCTAGCTGGTATTGTATTTAGGATTTTTTGCATCCATATTCATTAATGAGGTGTCTTTTAAAAGATCTTTTTGGCATCAAGCTTCTTTTTTGTAATTCTGCAATGTTCACTTTGAATTTTTTTGTAGTTGTTCTTTCCATTTACATTGTTGTGGTCATTGTTAATATTGTTTTGTAGGCTCTATTTGCTTCATTCTGCATCAGTTCATTTAAGTCTTTCCATGCTTCTCTATATTGATCATATTCACAATTTCTTAAAGCATGTAATGTTCCATTACATTCTTGTCCCACAATTTGTTTAGTAATTCTTCAATTGATAGATATCTGCTTTGTTGCCCATTCTTTGCTACAAAGAAAAAAATGCTGCTAAAACATTTTGATGTATCTGCTGGCTTTCTTCTTATTAATTACCTCCTTGGGGTATATTTCTCATAGTTGAATATCTGGGTTGAACAAAGAGTATGGAAATTTTAATTACTTAATTCACAGCTTCATCAGTAATGCACTAGTGTGCCCATCTTTCCACAACTTCTCCAACATTGACTAGTCTCCTCTTATTACAATTTTGCCATTTTGTTGTAAAACCTCAGAGTTGTTTTGACTTGCATTTATCTTATTATTGGTGATTTGTAGCAACTTTTCATATAGTTGTTAACAATTTGCAGTTTTTGTTTGTTCATATCATTTGGCTGCTTATCTATTGAGGAATGGTTATTCTTTTTAATGAGTTTATAAATGAGTTTATTATTATTATCTTTCCTGTAGTAAAGAAGAAGATGACTTAGCAATTTAGTGCTGGATTCTAGCAAACTAAGTTGCTGTGTATACTGTCCCATTTAGATAATATGTCACTGTCAGATATATCCACAAATGTTTAGAAGGGGTCAAATAGTATAAAAACAGCTTATTTTCTTTGTTTGTTATGGTCCTCTCTGGCATACTAGTGAAACATATGAATCTCTTGTCAGAATAATATTTTAAATACATTACAAATATAATAAATTATATATAGTATCATATTATATATGATTATATTAAAAATATTTATTGGTATTTACTTTTTTGTGTGTTATGGTCCCCTCTGGCAGGCAAGTGAAACATATGAATCTCTTCTCAGAATAATATTTTAAATACATTAAAATGTATCATAAATATAATAAATTATATATGGTATCATATTATATATAATTATATTAAATATGTTGATTGATATCAAATATTTTAATTAAATATTAATAAAATAAAGTAATATGAATAAATAAAATAGAGACATACATAAAATAAAAATTAAATATATTTGTAGTAAAATATTTTTATACATAAATTCATTAACTATATAGCAATACTAAAGAAACCAATCATATGGAAATACATTTATCAAAATACATATTTTTTTAAAACTTCACAGATCCCAGGTCTAGGGTAACAATATAGAAAGAAAACCAAAAGTCCCAATTTAAGCCAGGAAATCTACTGAATCTGTATCAGACCATTTACGTTTGAACTGGTACTTCCAGCAACCTGTAAACAACATCAAACACTACTTTTTGTCTGATGCAAGATGGAAGCAAACTGAAAGTTTCGGTACATACCATTCACAGGTTTCTATAAATTCCCATTTGCATTGGAGTAGGGTATATATATATATATATGGAGAGAGAGAGAGAGAGAGAGAGAGAGAGAGAGAGAGAGAGAGAGAGATGTATGTATGTATATATGGCAGCCTGTCCAGATTAGAAATTTCTAAATTCTGGGGGTAGCTAGATGGTGCAGTAAGCAGAGCACTGGCCCTGGAGTCAGGAGGACCTGAGTTCAAATTTGACCTCACTTGACACACTCACTAGCTGTGTGACCTTGGGCAAGTCACTTAACCCCAATTACCCTGCCTTTCTCCCTCCAAAAAAAAGAAGGAAAGAAAGAAAGAAAGAAATTTCTGAATTCTGAATAAGGCTTCCCACGGTCATAAAAAGAAGACATAAGTATAGAAACTGAACCTGTGATTCCAATAATAGAAAGAACTCCTGGTAGGGAAAAGACTTCTAGCAGACTTCCAGCACTGAAACTATTATCCTCGGAAGCAAATTATGACCTTAGAGAGTTGCCTACCACAGTGAGAGGTTTAAATGATGCTCACTCCTCAATTACTTCATATAAATTTTTATGATTAACTTTATGTAAATTCATTTAGCTCTATTTATACTGTGTACATTTCCATATGAACTTGTCTCCCCCATGTGAGTGTGTGAGCTCATTGTGAGTGGGCCCTGTAGCATTATATTTGTATCTTCAACACTTAACATACTACCTGGCACATAGTAGGTGCTTAATAAATATTTTTCAATTAATCAATTGTAAGTTGTTTAAGGGACAGCTAGGTGGTGCAGTGGATACAGTGCTGGCCTTGGAGTCAGGAAGACCTGAGTTCAAATCCAGCTTCAGACACTTACTAGTTATGTGACCCTCAGCAAGTGACCTAAACCTGTTTGCCTCAGTTCTTCATTTGTAAAATGAGCTGGAGAAGGAAATGCCAAATCATTTCAGTATCTTTGCCAAGAAAATCTCAAATGGGGTCATGAATAGTTGGACACTCCTGAAATGACTTAACAACCACAACAACAAGAAGAGCATTGTAACCTCACTATAGGACGCAAGAAGTTGGCTTGACTTATTTTGCATGAATTGAAGACAGCCATTTTTTTTGTTTGTTTTTTTTTTGTTTTTTTGTTTTTTTTGAGGGGGGAAGGCAGGGCAATTGGGGTTAAGTGACTTGCCCAAGGTCACACAGCTAGTACATGTGTCAAGTGTCTGAGCCCGGATTTGAACTCAGGTCCTCCTGGCTCCAAGGCCGGTGCTCTACTCACTGCGCCATCTAGCTGCCCCAGCCATTTTTTTTAATATTATGGAGACTTGGCCCCAGGTTAATTTAATGTGTTAACTATACAGTAAACCCAGGCTTTAGAGTGTAAGTTGGCAATTGCAGTACAGTCGATACTATCCATGGTAGTACATGGTTGATACTAAGTTAGCTACTAAACAAGCCAATTCTTACTTTGATGCAATTAGTCACCTGGTGCATCTGGGAGCTTTCACTAAGGCTGTAGAGCCCTGGTTGCAGAGCTGAAGCCTTCTAGCCAATATGTATTCCTGGGAGCTTATGATAATTAGGATAATTGTTTAATTGAGGTCCATTTTCAGCTATCCCAGTTAAAGAGCAATTTCTGAACCATGTATCTATATACAGGCATGCTATGATTTCATTTGAGTTTTGCTGACGATCATACAAAAAACATAAAATGGAAAAGCCATCAAATTTCCCATATATGTATACTTCACTCTTAGAAATGGCCTGGAAGCTTTGTTCCTCAGACAGAAAATGCAATCCTTTGAAGTTGAGTGCTTCAGAAAGACTTCATTTTATCTGTAGATGTCTAGATTTTTCATTGTACTACTCCTGTAATTATTATTTAATGAGAACTCTTGAGATTTCTACAGCGGTTGGTATAGCCAGTTTATAAATATAATTATTTTGGTATTCATAATAATGAAATGTCTGTCAACTAAGTCAGAACCAAAGACTTTATTCTTGTATCAAAGAAATTAAATAATTGTGTTGTTATTTTAAAAAAATACATTTAGTCATAGATTTTAATAATGTTCAGGTGTGAATTTTCACATACTTTTCATTTATTTTTACTAGATAATTTGAGATACAAATGAACCATAGTGGGGATTTTTCAGGTTCAGTGTCCATTAAAAATTTACCCTTTCATCATTTCCAGACTCCTAACATATGCTTCCAATACCTATTAAAATTACAAGAAAGCAAAACTTCAAACCCCATTGATGAAAATAGAGTTTGGCACTAAAATTTAAACAAAAACCCTCTTTGTAGCTACATTGACTGTATAGTAACTTTGGTTAGGATATAGTACCTGGAATTATGGGAAGCCTTACACATAGTAGGCAATTATTAAGTGTTTGTTGAATTGAATTGAGTCGAATTATGGCACATATAAAACGCTATGAAAGGTCAGAAGGGAAATGGGGAGACATAGAAAGGCCTTTCTTGTAACAGGTCATCAGGACAGGTACCCAGCATCTGGATCTGTTAAGGCTTAGCATGCATGCAGGAGTTAGGGATATATCAGTGAAAGCCATTTTCCCCAGCTCACAGAATGGGATTCTCAGGATGGGTAACAACTCAATAGGCTGAGGGTGTGGGAAGGTGAAAAAGGACAAATGCAGTATATGGGTATTGTGGGAGAGGTAGATTTCAGACATTAGGAAGAGCAGGAGCAAAGAAACAGAAAAGATACAGGATATGGAGCATTCCAGGTTAGCTAAAGCATAGCGTATACATAGGGGATAGTTTGAAGTACAGTTGAATGACCTTGGAATGTGGAGAGCCTTCAATACCAAGCAATGGAGTTTGAACTTGAGCCTGTAGGTGACAGAGAGATACTGAATCATTTTGAACAGTGGATCATAGGATCATAGCACTAGAACTGTTAGGGAACCCTGAGGCCAGTGGTCCGGCCTGGTTATTTAACCAATGAAGAAACCATGGTCCAGGAAAGTTACATGTCTTGTCAGTAGTCATGTAGGGAGTGTCAGAGATACAATTTGAAACCATTTCCTCTGACATAAGAGCTGGTGCTTTTAACCCACAGTGCTGTAACACCCACCCACAAGACAAACAATTCTGGTAGTGGTATGACAGATGGGTTGAAAGAAAAGGGAATAGAGGCCAGAGAGGCTGATGGGAGGAATCCATGGAGTCTTTTCTTTTCTTATCTCCTTTGAATTGTTGGCATCGTAAAGGTGGAGGAGAAGAAAAATCAGGTGTATTTTCTATTCTGTTTTGTACCAAATCTAAAACATTCCACAAATATTATCACTCGACCTCATCCCATTTTATCATATCTTACTCTCTGTGTGACTATATTGGATATGTATTCGATGTCTTCCTTATAACCCAAGCTCCCAAGTATGGTACTGAATTTTCTGTGAGGTCCTCCAGATTTTATTAGCTCTATCTACACTTTTAAAGATAACTTCTTTCAATATTTTGTATTGACAGGGGCAGCTAGGTGGCGCAGTGAGTAGAGCACTGGCCCTGGAGTCAGGAGGACCTGAGTTCAAATCCAGCCTCAGACACTTGACACATGTACTGGCTGTGTGACCTTGGGCAAGTCACTTAGCCCCAATTGCCCTGCCAAAAAAAAAAACATAAAAAAGATTTTGTATTGACAGTATGTTAGCTTGAGGTATTATGGTTGGATTCTTTTATTGGAACTATGAGTGCTATTTAGATCTATGTACTACTTGACAAAGGAAAGGTATAAACAAATGAATGAATTTAAAAATGAATGAATGAATTGTATTAAGGGTTCATAATTATTACCAAAAAATCTTCATATTCATTAGCAAAAAAACTTCATATTAATTAACCTTTATGATGCACGTCACAGCCTAGTGAGGATGATAGTGAAAGAATTATTATTTCATTTCATAGATGGAGAAATTAAGACTCCAAAAGGGAAAATGACACACATAGTTTAAGTGGCATAGGCAGGACTTGATCCCAACTCCTCTGACAATAACTCTAGTGCTGTTTCTCCTATGCCACGATAATGCATAGATTGAGAAGAAAAGTTAGAAGAAAAAAATATCTTTACAGTAAGTTTCCCTAATAAGTCTCATATCTAAGATATATAAGGAACAGATTCAGATTTATAAGATTAAGAACATTCCCCAGTTGGTTGATAAAAGATTTAAGAATTGAACAAGCAGTTCTCCAGGGAAGAAACAAAGGCTATCTCTAGCAATATGAAAACTTGTTCCAAATTACTACTAATTAGAGAAAATCAAATTAAAGCAATTTTGAGATTCCACCTCACATACCCAGAAGATCGGCTAAGATGATTAAAAAAGAAAAATAACAAGTGTTGGAAGGGTGAATGTTGTTTTGTTTTTTTTCTAATGGAATGGGGGTTAGGAGGGAGAGAAAACAGATTTCTGCTAATAAACAAAACACAATACTCTAAATTCCCCTCCCCAAAGAAAGAGAAGCTAGAAGTCCACCCATTTTTAATCCTACTATACTGAATATTAGAATTGTTCCCTGATAAGATAAAATTAATTTATTGCCCAAAGTTCAAGTACAGAGTCTCAGCTTAATATTTTATTTAACAAGGCAACTTATAGTCTTGTCTATAAGGCCTTTGTGGCAGGTTGGACTATTTCTTGCTCCTCTCCCGCCAAAAAAAATTTTTCCGATAGCAGTATTGCGAAGATCATTTTAATTCAGATCTATACTGTGGGTTGTGTCCCCTGAAGTATGATTCCCAAGATGATTGATGAGCATCCCGGTATAAAACTCATAACATGAAGGGTTCAACCACCATCCTGTTAAACTGCTTCAGCCAGCAGCATTCCACAAAGTCAAGGAGAACGCAAGCAGTGTCAAGTGGTCTTTGGTAGTTGGAGATGGTTGCAAGACATATGTAGGTGTAAAAAAAAGAGAAAAAATGTTCAGAAATTCCTTTTATTATCAAAAGAAAATTGTCCTTCCTTCATGGCTTTAAAACAAAGAAATAGCACTGATAGAATCAGCAAAAACTGAAAGGACAATTCTACCTGTTTTGTCATTAGCAGTGGTTCAAAATGTCCCTCCAATTTGAATAATGCAGATGTTTTGATGAAGTCATGAGAGTGTCTTGAGAAAACATTATGGAGTGTTAACTTCATTTTCTCATTTTGTAGTTTAAAATTCAGAGATAATAATTTTTTTTATCCTATCCTTACTTGCATTCTCACCCTAGGAAGTAGTGAGTTGCATTGACAGCTTTACAACACTATTTTACACAGACACAACAGTTTTCATTGATAGATTTTAATTGATCGGTCAATTTGCCTATGACATAGATGTGTATTACTATACTCACTTTACAAATGAGGTAACTGGGAAAAATTGAAGGTGTGGTTGTAATTTTCAGAAAACTGCCTCCCTGTCTTTGGGTGTAAAGTCTACACTGAAGATAATTTAATTGTGTCTATATTTAAGCCTGATTAATGTGTAAGCACTGATCAGTTCAGAGCTGTTTTCAAGGTGACAAAATAAACTTAGAGATCCTAAATCCCAGATGTATCCCAAGAAGAGTGATTTGTTGAATTATGCTTTCTCCATAAAAGCCCATTCTTAACAGTAAAAGCTTTTTGGTTTTAAAAAAAAGTCACATTGATGTTAGATTACTTTTAAAATGAAAGTTTGCCCATTGCTAGCAACTTAGGATGGTGTTCCTAACAACTTTTTCTTAAAATCATTAGCTAGTGTAGCTTGTGTGTGTCTGTTTATTTGTTTGCCACATTTCATTGGTACAAGTAACTCCCAGTGAAGAAAGTCCCCCTACCAATGAAGATTCTTCTACCCTCCATCTTTGTTTCTCTCCCTCCCTCTTTTCCTCTTTGCTATTCTCCCTCTCCTCCCCACCATTTGTCTCTGTCTCCCTCTCCCTTTTCCTTATCTCTCTCTCTCTCTCTCAATAATATATCAATGTTTAAGCTATGTTCATACATATATCAATACGTAGGTTATTTGACTCAAGTTTCCAAGTGTTATGGATTCATGAGGAACCAGTGTTTTACCATAGCCACAGATGTTAAATCAGTTTCCTTAGTAAAATCCTTAGATTTCCCACCCAGATGCTTCCCTGAGTCATACTCTTCTATACCCTTTATACAGATGACGACAGATACTTTAGGCTATTGATTGACCAGTTGACAAAAAAAAATTTAAAGATTCAGCAATTTTTTGATGCCACCATGTGCAAAGTACTATGCTTGGCTAAATAACAAAATTAGAATGGTATCGATTAGACTCACAGTTAGTCTTAGAGATTATCTAGTCTTACTACTTCATTTGAACAATGAATCAAGATAGATCCAAAGAAATGAAGTGAATTGCCAATGGTCACACAAATAGGGAATGTCAGAAATTGGGATGTATTCCCACTCTAATACTCTTTCTACTATATAGTTGTTTCCTGATGTGGTTTTTTCCAGGGACTCTCATGAGATTTTCCAAATTGTGCACTCCCACCCATAATGAGAATTGCGAACAGTGCCTAGAAAATTGATTGGGGACTTATAGGTGTCCTCAGGATCACCACTCTATTGAATGAATCTTGTGTTTTCTTGACAGTACTTGGTCTCCTAGGCCCAATGGTATCCCATTCAGCTGTAGAAATATTTCCTAGAATCAGGTGTGCAGAATGATAAGCTGAACAGAAACACGTGCTGCTCTGAATAAATGAAGAGCTTTCCTCTTATGAGAGCTCAGAAAAAATATGGAGGTCTCTGAAGGAGAGAGATCCTGATAGGAGCATCTTACAGCATAATCACTCTGCTTCATTAAAGCAGTGGTTCTTGACCCTTGGGGGCTCAAGGAAACTTTATACATGCTCTGCAATTTCTGCAATGCTCTTTTGATGACAGAAACTCCCTTTGTCAAAGAAAGAACATGGTAGACTTTGATCTTAGCTTAGAAACCACTCAGACAAAGTTTGCTACTGAAAGATTTTCTTCAAGGACCCAGCCTATAAATGTGCCCAAATTCTTCCCATTTAATTGAAAACAAGAAAATTAAATGGTTTGCATCATTGATACCCAAAGCCCCATTAATATGTTTCTCTGCTTCTCTGGAAACCATGTTTCTCTTATTTGTATTTTGTTTTCATGCTCTTTTCTGCTGTTTAGTTGATTTCCTTGCATAGGGAGTCGGGAAAGTAGGTTTTTGTATATAGTTTTGTCTACCCTCTCAAGAAAATCAACGGAGCAGTGGCTTTAACATATCCACTATGTAGCTTCCATGGTATACCTCAGTAAAAGTGATCTAGGAGCATGGTGTCCATCGACACCTGGAAACATTAAACGGGGATACAAACTGCCTGCCTACATCTTTGAAATAAGAAGCTAATTGGCTAATATATTTCTTTGAGGGAAATGTAGTCCTGATCTTTTCTGGATTCACAAAAGGACCTTGCTATAGACAAGATATCTTACTTTCTTAACTAGCTGAATATTAAAGTAAACTATAATGATTCTCATTTTAATAGGCAGGTAACAATTACCAACATTAGCTAATGGTCAACATTAGCATTTATATAGCACTTTAAGGCTGACAAAGTGCTTTATGCATATTCTCTTATTTTATTCTCATTACAACCCTGGGAAGTAGGTACTATTTTTATCCTTATTTTACAGATGAAACTGAGGCAGAGGTTTAACGATTTGTCCACAGTCATATGGATGGTAAAATATCTGCAACAGAATGTGAACTCCAGGCTTCCTGAATACAGGCCTAGTGCCTGCGTAGCTGCTACTGATCAGTCTTCCAATTAACTAAATCAAGGGTTCTTAACCTTCTTGTATGTCATTGGCACCTTTGATAGTCTTTGAAGTGAAACCTCTGGACCCCCTTTCAGAATAATTATCTGTAGCCCACTAGCATTGTGGAAGGAACTGATAGATTTTCAGTTACACGTTAATGAAATTAAAAATGAAATTTTCCCCCACCCCCATTTTCACCTTACAGATCTCCTGAAATCCATCTATGCTCCATGGATCAAAGGTTAAGAACCCTTGGGATAACATGATCTCTAAGATCCTATGATTAAATTAGCCTTCCTTCATAGTAAGATACAATGAGAGATATAAGGAAAAGATAAAATATGATAGTTTCCTGCCTTCAAAAGCACACAATCTATGTTGGAAGAAAAGATTAACATGCATGAAATAATTAGATATCAATGGAAGACACTAAATAACTCTTGATTAGATTAATAATTGGAATGTAAGTCTACTTAAAATATAAAATGGAACAGTAGGGTTGAAGTAAAATACTTTGAAGGTCCATTCCATATCTATTCTATGACCCTATGATGTATGATGTTACCACTGGAGTGGGAAAATCCCATTGTAGAAACTCCTCCCATGAATATAAATTGACAACACTTTTGTGACTTAGAATGTTAAAGTTGGGGGGGGAGGTGCAGGGATGGTACTGAAAGGTTAAGAAGTTTGGAATGATTACTGAGCTGATATGTGTTAGAGAAAAGACTTAAACCTAGGTCTTCTTGCTTTTAAGTTCAGCCTTTGATCTACTATAGTGAATTATAAATGCTTAAAGAATTGTGAGGAAGCCAAGATGGCAGAGTAAAAGCAGGGACTCACATGAGCTCTCTCCCAAGCCCCTCCAAATACCTGTAAAAATGACTCAAAACAAATTCTAGAGCAGCAGAACCCACAAAAAGAGTGAAACAAATTTCTAGCCCAAGACAACCTGGAAGGTCAACAGAAAAGGTATGTTGCATCAGTCTGAGAGAAGAGCACAGTCCAGTGTGGACTGCACCAGAACAGACAGGACTGGAGCAGGCCTCAGAGACCTGAATCACTGTCAGCTGTGGCAGTTTCCAGACTTCTCTACTCACAAATGCCAAAGACAACTTAGACGGTCAGTAGGAAAGGTCTGTCGGACATGGGTGAGAGAGGAGCATGATCCAGGTTCCAGCCCTAGGGTGGCAGAGGTGGAGGCAGCAACAGTGGTAGAGGCTGCTTCCAATGTTCTCGGCCCACAGATGGTGAGAAGCAGCTGATCACAGGGGGATTGCAGGGATCTCTTTGCTGGCACTGAGGCAGATTCTCTTGCTTTGCCCATGCTTCCATCTGGGTCATAATCCTGGGTGGCAATCCTGGGGCAAGGAGGAGCACTTGGCGTGGTGGAGCTTGTGGCAGCAGTGGGGAGGGAATCTTCCTCAGAGTTCTAAGGCAGAAAAGAGGTCTTGTGGTCACTCACAGACCACAGCACAGACCAAGAGAGGAGTAAACACCTCTTCTTTGATCATACAACCGTGGAAGAACTGAAAATGTACAGGTCCCTAGAAGTATCTCTGAAAAAAGCTACACAAAACTCCTGATGCTTGGGACTGTATATCCTTCACACTAAAAGCAGGGACTTACTTTAACAAACAGCTAAAAATTCAAGTAATTGACTGGGAAAATAAGCAAATAGTGGAAATAAATCAGACTATAGAATCTTACTTTGGTGACTAGGAAGATCAAAAAATACAACCAGAAGAAGACAACGAAGTCAAAGCTCCTACACCCAAAGCCTCCAAGAAAAATATGAATTGATCATTGGCCATGGAAGAGCTCCAAAAGGAGTTTGAAAATCAAGTAAGAGAAGTAGAGGAAAAATTAGGAAGAAAAATGAGAATAATTCAAGAAAATAATGAAAAACAAGTCAACAGCTTGTTAAAGAAAACCCAAAAAATACTAAAGAAAGTAACACCTTAAAAATAGACTAACTCAAATGGCAAAAAGAGGTCCAAAAAGCCAATGAGGAGAAGAATGTCTTAAAAAGCAGAATTGGACAAATGGAAAAGGAGGTCTAAAACCTCACTGAAAAAAATAAGTCCTTAAAAATTAGAATGAAGCAAATGGAAGCTAATGACTTTATGAAAAATCAAGAAATTATAAAACAAAGCCAAAAGAATGAAAAAATAGAAAACTGTGAAATATCTCATTGGAAAAACAACAACTGGCCTTTGAAAATAGATCTAGGAGAGATAATTTTAAAATTATTGGACTACCCAAAAGCCATGATCAAAAAAAGAGCCTAGATAGCATATTTCAAGAAATTATCAAGGAAAACTGCCGTGATATTCTAGAACCAGAGGGGAAAATAGAAATGGAAAGAATCCACCCATCACCTCCTGAAAGAGATCCCAAAAGGAAAACTCCTAGGAATATTATAGCCAAATTCCAGAGTTCCCAGGTCAAGGAGAAAATATTGCAAGCAGCCAGAAAAAAACCAGTTCAAGTATTGTGGAAACACAATCAGGATAACACAACATTTAGCAGCTTCTACATTAAGGGATTGAAGGGTTTGGAATATGAGAGGTCAAAGGAGCTAGGATTAAAACCAAGAATCACCTACCCAGCAAAACTGAGTATAATCCTTCAGGGGAAAATGGATATTCAGTGAAATAGAGGACTTTCAAGCATTCTTGATGAAAAGACCAAAGCTGAATGAAAAATTTGACTTTCAAATACAGGAATCAAGTGAAGCATGAAAAGGTAAACAGGAAAGAGAAATCATAAGGGACTTATTAAAGTTGAACTGTTTACATTCCTACATGGAAAGATGATATTTGTAAGTCATGAGAGCTTTCTCAGCATTGGAGTAATTGGAGCAAATGTATATCTGTGTATGTATATATGCATACATATATGTGTGTATATGTGCATGTTACATATACACATGTGTATATACACATACACATATGTGTATGTGTGCGTATACATATGTGTAAGTGTGGACAGATAGACAGACAGACAGTTGGATAGAGAGATAGATAGATAGATACAGAGAACACAGGGTGAGTTGAATATGAAGGGATGATACCTAAAAAATAAAATTAGGCATGAGAGAGGAATGTACTGGGAGAAGGAGAAAGGGAGAGGTAGGAATGGGGGAAATTATCTTACATAAAAGAGGCAAGAAAAAGCTTTTACAGTCGAGGGGAAGAGGGTGGTTGTGAGAGGGAATAAGTGAACTTAACGATCATTGGATTCAGTTTAAGGAGGCAATCATATACACACTCAATTGGATATCAGAATCTATCTTACTCTACAGGAAAGTAGAGGGGAAGGGGATAAGAGAGGGGGGATGATAGAAGGGAGGGCAAATGGGAGGAGGGAGTAATCAGAAGTGAACACTTTTGCAGGAGGATAGGGTCAAAGGAGAAAATAGAATAAATGGGGGGGTAGGATAGAAAGGAGGGAACTGTAGTTAGTCTTTCATAACATGAATGTTATGGAAGTGTTATGCATGACTACACAGGTGTAACCTATATTGAATTTCTTGCCTTCTCAATGAGGGTGGGTGGGGAGGAAGGAAGGGGGAGACTGTGGAATGTTAAAAATTGTTTTTACATGCAACTGGGAAATAAGATATACAGGCAATGGGATATAGAAATCTATCTTGCCCTAAAGGAAAATAGAAGGGAAGAGGATAAGAGAAGGGAGTGGTGGTGATAGAAGTGAGGGCAGATTGGGGGTAGGGGTAATCTGAATGCATACCATCTTGGGGTGGGGGAAGGGGAGAGATAGGGAGAAAATTTGGAACTCAAAATTTTGTGGAAGTAAATGTTGAAAAATAAAAATAAATAAATGCAAAAGGGAATTAAAAAAAAGAATTGTGTGGAGATCATTGTGGTCTGTAAATATGCAAAATAAGAATATTGGATCAGATTATTTCTAATACCTTTCCTTCCTGCTCTAACATTTTTTGATGGGAAAAGCTTCATGAAGGATGTAGGAAACTCTCTATTTACCTTGTTCTTCAGAGTGGAAAAGTGATAATATTAATGGAGATTGCTATAGCAATAGTATAATCAATTCAATATGCATTTATTAAGCATCTACTATGTGCACCAGGTACTATGCTATGTGCTCAGCATACAAAGAAAGGCAAAAAAGTTACTGACTTCAAAGGAGTTCACAATCTAAAGGGGTGGGTGGAGAATGCACAAATAACTGTGTACTAATGAGATATATACAGATTTAATTGAAGATCTCAAAGAAAGTTAATCACAATAAGGAGAACCAAGCAAGTCTTCTTGCAGAAAGTGGGTATGATATCAGTTCATGGAAATTCCCAGTTTGCAAACTGCAAGGACTTTCAGACCAAAATGTGTTAAAAGATAAGTCTTCCTCTGATGATTTCAGCAGCTTTCTGGACCTGGTGCTGCTTCTGACTCTGCATCCCACCTTTGCTCAAGGAACCAGCAGCTTCTCTCCTCACTAATGCTGCTGCTTCTCTGCAGGCGACAGCAACAGTGCACCATTTGAAATTGGGCCTTTGTTTAGTAAAACTTGCCATTGTAATTACAAAGCAGCTGGTGTTAAAACACACTTTTCCTTGGGATTATAAATCTAGAAATTGAAAATGTTGCTTAAAGTGACCTCAGCTGAATTATCCTTGAGAGTAGAGAATTTGCTGGTCACTGAAACAACAATAATAAAAATGATAGCATGGTTCCCAATCCTCCTTAGTATTAAGGCTTTCCTTTTGGGATTATCCCCAATTTATCTTGCATATATCTTGTTGTATGTAGTGGTTTGCATGTTGTCTTCCCTCTTAGAATATGAGCTCTCTGCGGGCAAGACTGTTTTTGCCTTTCTTTGTATCCCCAGAGCCTGGCACATAGTAGGTGCTTAATAAGTGCTTGTTGACTTGATTTGATTTGACAGTAGTTTTCAAGTCTCCAAAGCAATTCCTGTACAACCACTCTATTAAAGAAGTCATAAATGTACTATAATTCCTCTTTTAAGAAGAAGAAACTGAGATGCAAGGGCCAAATGCTTTTACCTTTGTGACAAACAGTAAATGTCAGATGCAAAATTCAAATGAGGTTTCATTCTCAGCCTAACATTATTCCTTCTTCACTATCCTGTTGTAAAATCTGAGTGTTACATGTTATCCCAGCTCTGCCTTGGGATAATATGTTGAGGGTTCTCCCCAAATGGGCCTGAAAACACACATTACACTCTGAGAAGTGGTTTTGAAGGCATTGTGTCTCCACAGCAATGTTATATATGTATGTGATGGCATCTGTATTCTGTCCCTCTAACAGGCAGGCAGGCAGAGTGAGGCATAAGTACAGCATTTAGCCTAAGAGCAGGCTGGAGATCTTTGGAGCAGTCTATGTGGCCAGCAAGTGTAAAAATCAGGATTTCTTTCAAAGCCCAGCAAAAACAGTATCTCCTACGTGACGTCTTACCTGATCTTTCCAGGTGCTAATGCGTCCATCTTCCCTCCAAATTACTTTGAATTTTCTTTCTGTGCATGAATGTGCATGTATATAGACATATAGTTTATGTGTGCATACATGTTATATATATGATATACATATACACGGAGTATATATACACTATATACATAGCTATGCACATGCAAGTAGGAAGCATATATATTTGCATGTACTGAGTATATGTTCATGCATATATAATGTATATGTATATGTATATTATCTATTTGTATGTGTACATGTTGTCCCCTTTCCCCCCAGAGGATCAAATCTATTTCAAGACCAGGGCTGTTGAATTTTTGTTTTTGTAACCCCAGGAACCAGCAGAGTATCTGGCACATAGTAGGTGTTTAAAAATATTTGATTGATTCCTCACTGAAAGTGCAGCACTCTTTGTAGTACTCCATGTGGCCTGTAATCATTATTGTTATTTAAAGATATATCCAAGGGCCCTCTTTGTCTCTGCTCAGAACACAGTGTTCAATCAACATTTATTTAGAGTTTTGAGAAGAATTCTATGCTAATGTTGCAGAATCACTTGTTGCAATTCTTGCAGAAATCCAAGAGTAAAGACACATGGAAAGGACACAGAAAATGTACAAATACATCACTGAACAAATACAAAACTGAAAAAATTTGAGCTAGATTTGAGCAGGATTAGTCAAAAAAAAGGTTTTGTGGAACAGATAAATACCAGTATGCATTTGAAGAAAGACAGTTTTAAGATAAGCATACCTCTCCAGGTCATTTCTCTTTACTGTATGTTCCTTCATAGTTTCTCTTGCAGCCAACCTACGTAATTTTGCTGTTCCCCAAACTCCACATCCTATCTCCCACCTTTCTCCCAACTACATGTGTGCCTTTGCATGGGAAAATTCCATGTGCTGCTAGCTTACTTACTTCAAGGCTCAGTTCGTGTGCTCTCAAGTGCCCTGTTTGTGAAAGCCTTTCCCTGATTCCTCCCTCACCCCCATTTGTTAGTGCATTCTCTCCTTAAATTATCTTGTATATTTATTTGTGTATCTGCCACAAACCCTTCCCCTACAACCTGCAGGAGAATGTAAGCTCCTTGAGGGAAATGCCTTTTTTTCATTTTCTCATATCTCCAGAGCTTCCTGTGGTATTTTTCTCATAGTAGGTCTTAATAAATGCTTTTTGATATACATAGAATTTAACTGCTTCACAGATCTGGAATGAGATGCACTGCCTATTATTTCTGGAGGATCCTGGATGTGAGCAAGTTGCTACAAAACCTTTTTATCCTCCTGAATTTGCTACCGCATCCAAATATATGTATATTAAAAAAAAATCCAGCATGGGAAATGCCAAGACAGTAAATGTACCAACTTCTTTTTCCTGCTTTACTAGCTTGTGGTGTCTGGCTTTCAAACCAGCCTGGGGGAAAGGAGTCTAAAAAATTCACAATCTACATATTTGGAATTATGGCAGTTCTATTTTGTTTTCCTTTGAGATGCTATAGAGATTGAAGGTGGTAGAGAGTGACTTGTAGAAGAATTTACATACTAAAGAGAAATACATTAGCACAACTTCTTTTTTGGAAAATTTTAATTTAAAAAAAATCACTTATTAGATCTATGATCATCTATTATCTAAGCAGGGCTTCTTAAACTTTTTCTGCTCAAGAGCCCATATGGGATCGCGACCCGCAGTTTAAGAAACAAGGAAAGGAGTATGGTATGGGAGAAGAAGCAGTAGATTTAGAATCAGACAAGAAGGGAAGATGAGCCTAAACTTTCTCATATAAATAATAGGAATGGAAATAATAATAACTAGCAATTAAATAATGCATTGAGGTTTGCAAAATGCCTTACATTGACTTTCTCACGACAACTCTGTAAGGCAAGTGTTACTATCATCCCCATTTTACAGATGAGGAAACTGAGGCTGAGAAAGGTTGAGTAACTTGCCCTTGATCACATAGCTAGTAAATGTCTGAGACATGATTCGAACTCTTTGGCTTCCTATTCAGTCCAATGGTCTAGCCACTGTGCCACTCAGCTGCCTTGAATAAGGAAACTGTAAATCCTAAGGTGCTTCACAAGTGAGTTGTTATCAAAAATCTACTGATTATTTACATTCCAATTAAGAAAATATATTTTAAAAAGCTAATGATAATGGAAAAGTTGCCTATCTCTTTTGCAGTATTGTAACTGATGCACCATAGAAATTGGTTTATAACAAGGAAGCTTTGGAATATCCAAACAGTTTAGTTCATTATGCAGGAATATGCTAATCAGTCAGCAAGTATTTATTGAGCTCCTACTGTTCTAGGTACTTTGTTCTGAGGTGATAAAGCCAGCTTTATGGCATTACAATATTAACTATCCAGACATGTCATAGGTAAGAAATTCTGTTTAGAAATCAAAAGTGTGAAGGAGGAAGATATTTGAACAAAAATTTCCTCGTTTAAAAAAATGTATCTTTTTTGGACCATTCTTGGGCTACAAAATGAGGAAAGGTGCCCAACGACGTGGTTTTTATTGGAATCTAAAAATGATGGTGACAATAATATGATTCTCGATCAGTGGCCTGGCAGCCTAGAGTAATATACAAGGATGCACAGATGCCAGTGCTTCATTGATCACTGAAATGCCACCTGCTAAAATGCCACTGGGAAGGCATAATTAAAATTATGTAATCTGAAGCAGAGCCCTCTTTCACTTGAAACTTTGAGATGAAGTATCTCCTTGGTCTTAAACAATGGCAATTTCCTATATGTTTTCAAGAAGCCACAGGAACAAAAGTCCTCTCAAGCCATGTTTAGATTGAGGCAAGCCTATAAATATTGGGACCTCTATCGTCCCCTACTCATTTATTTTCTGCACCTGTCAGGAAGGATGAATGGTTTGGCAAAAGCTTTTTCCATATCTTCTAGCCAAAGGCATGTTGACAAGAGGGGCTGTGGACTTAATGCAGTAACAGACGGCTGCATTACATCTTATTTCCTGCAACAAACAGCAGTGAATCTGAAAGTACTCTGTTTTTACTCTGTGCCTTGGGCTGGTGGGTGGGCAAAAGAGGGAAAGGACTTTTTTTCTCTTAGCTTTAGAGCCAACATTGTATCTAAAAGAAAATATCCACCAATATGCCTGTACTTCTCCCAGATGCTTCTCCGATTTAAGTTGTTTATTTCTATGTGGTACATCTTGCTAGTAGTTTTGTATCAGTCTTACCTGCTACTATAAATCTGTCTTATTACTTAATGTGCCACAGTGAATAACTTGCATTGGTGATTTTAGGCAGTTGGCAACTTGTCAGCATGATAGGCACTTGACAAAGCATTGCAAAAAGTTTCCATTTGTTTTTGGCAGATGAAACCTTGCAGTTTGTGGCATGAGGGAGGTGCAAATCCAAACACTCGAACGTTATGTCCTCATTTCACTGTCATAGCTTCCTGTATTGAAATTATTCTGAAGGTAAAATTATCTTTTATTTTGCACATGTAGCACCCCACTGCCAAATTCAGGTTACTAGGAGTCACTTGAGTTAACTATTTATCTAAACACTGTTTGCAAGCTCCTATTTTTAACTCGAAACTTCCCCAACCAACCACAGTTAATCTAACTGCAATGGAAAAGGACATTTTCTTTACATAAATGTAAGGGATTTTTTTTAATAAATTAAAATGTAAGCAGCAACAATTCAACCACCAACTGCTTCCTGAACAAAATCTGCCACACTTCTAGGAAATGTAGAATAAATTCCCTACTATTCTTTTCTCAGTCTAGTTTGTAAGCTGGATACCACAAGCTAGAAGAGCAGGGAAAACAGATTTGTATATACTCTTTTGGCATTCTCCATGCTGCTATATTTGGGTACTTTAGCAAACTAAGGGAAGGTAAAAGTGTGCTAACAATTTGCCCAGCCAGCCAGCCGGGCCAGGAGCTTCAGAGTCCAAAGGCGAGTACATCTCAGCACCAGATCTGTGAACCAGTGAAATCTTGCAACTGGCTTCTCAGAAGAATAAGGGAAGATGACTGCCATCACTGCTTCTGGGAACAGAAGAACAGAAGCCTCCTGTTAGAGACTGTAGGAGATAGATGCAGTCCTGGGTCATTTTCCTGGCTAGTCTACATCCATCTCTTCTTTTCTATTTTCCAGTTGTCTGTTAGAATCCTCTCATGTCCTGTATTTTTCTTCAGAGTTTGCAACCAGTCTCTCCACCAGATGCTCACCTCCAACCAAAGTCCATGCCAGCCTAGCATCATCATCATCATCTGCTGTGCTCCACACAGGCTTGTGGGGGATATAGTTCTCAAAGAGGCCATCCCTCTTCGCATACATGTTTATAAGACTCATACATGCACATAATAGAGTGATAACATAGACATTTTTGGAGGGTTTTATAGGAATGGAATATCCATCCTGATGTTGTAAATTAATCTTAACAAAAATAATGTGTTAAAAGAAGCATTTAGTCTCTAATAATGTCACTTTAAAGAGATTACAAACAGTGCAGTAATATATTTGAGAAAATCACTTTTTCCCTATATTTGTAGATAATGGACAATTCTCCAAGCATGCTGGGTAGAACACTGCTAGCTTTTGGTTCTAAGAATTATCTCCTCAGGCAAATTAGTAGGAAAGCAAGAGACTATTATGCTTAACTGTCTTTTGAGTTCATAATGGGGACTGCATTTACTCAGTCTTTTTCTTTCCATCATTTTATGCACAAATGTACATGTATATCTAAGTACTGTTACAATAATTCCATACCTTTTAAAATGATCTGTGAACAAGTATTCTCATTGTGTGCAAAAATTAAAGGTCTCTGGAAAGTCTTATAATGGAATTTGAAGTGAATCAATTCCTATTTAAATAATGAGACTGATTAAATATTACTTTGACATCAAGCTTTAAAATGCAATTCTTTCCTACTGGATGATACTTTTTCTGAATCTGAACAATGATGTAAGTGGAAACCAAAGACCTGCCCTTGAAACCTTATTCCAAGCTATAATATAATGTGTTCTTCTGTGACTTAGAAGTTAAAGAACATCCCATATATTTGATGGTCATCTTGGACAAATGTAAGTCTTGGTGACTGAAGATGGTTGACTGATAGTCTGGTATGTTCTGTAATCATGATAATGATATGCTAAATTCCTTCACTGCTAAGGTAGGATTCTGGCTTTTTGGAAACATTGTTTTTGGTCCAGTTGAAGGGAATAACAAAATGTTGGAATTTGAAGGGATTTTAATGACTCAGAGACATCTACAGCGTCAACTAGTGGCAGAATCAGGACCAGAACACAAGTCTTAGATTCAGAACTCTATGTTCCCTTCACTTTATCATACTGCCTCCAATTCTGCCCTTCTATCTCTCAGTAAGAACTTTTGTCTAGATGGTCAAACCACTTTCCTCTTCTTACTTTGCAGAGTCAGTGGTGACGTCAGAAGTTTTTGCAGTTTCATCAGCCATGAACAATAAGTGTTTACTGATAAGTTCATTGATAAGACTGGTACCTATCCCCTTGAAAATTCCAAATAACCAATATCCGTTAGAATATGTTTTGTGTTATTAAGATAATATTAACTGAAATATCTCCCATCAATGGAGCTATGAAGGAAAATTCATAACTTTTCCTCCTCTTACCTTTCCAGCATTCTCATACTTTACTCACCAACACATAATTTTTGATCCAATGAAACTGATCTCCTGTATGTTCCATGAACAAGATACTCCATCTTTTCATTGTGGGCATTTTCTTGGTTGTTCTCCATACCTGGAACACTCTCCTTCTACCTCTCTGATTACTGACCTCTCTGGATTCAATTAAGTCCCAACTAAGACCCCACCTACTATTGGAAATCTTCTCCAACCCCTTTTAGTTCTAGTGCCATTCCTCTGTTAATTATTTCCTGTTTATCCTGTATATAGCTTGCTTTGTCTCAATTTGTTTGCTTATTGTTTCCCCCAGTAGATTCCCCCAGGGCAGACAGTCTTTTGACCCTTTTTGTATCCACAGCACTTAGCACCATGCCTAGCACATAGTAGGGACTTAATAAATGTTGATTGACTAAATGGAAAAACCTCAGAACTTAGCAAAAATCTTTTTTGAACAATAAAAGAGGTCACATAGCCTCTTTTTTTGGCAAACTTCCACCAATGAAGAACTCACTAACCTCCTAAGATAGACTATTCTTACTTTGAAAGGAACTAATTCTTAGGAAATATTTTTGTGTTGTGTTATGTTGTATTTTTTTATGTTGTATTATATCCCTTAGTTTTAATCCATTAGTCCCAATTCTTTTCTCCAAGACCAAGTTAAAAAAAATCTAATGATTCTTCCATATAACAATCCTTTAGTTATTTCAAGAAATCCTGTCCAGTCTCTATTAATTTCTATTCTCAAGTCCTTCAAGTGATTCTCTTTTGGCATGGTTTGAGACCCCCTCCTCATTCTGATCGCCCTCCTCTGGACACTTTACAGATCATCAATGCTCTGTCCAAATGTAGATTTGAGGACTGACTGCATAAAAGTAGGTAATTGAAAATAGATTTAAGACAAATCTGCATCAAAGTAATAGTGAAAGCTGTGAAACTGGATGTAATGAACAAAGAACAAAGTCAAAAGAGAAGAACTAAGGGAGAAGAGCATTATTTTACAGACTATTCACCTTAGGGGGTTGGAAAAAGGAACATTACACAGTGAAGGAGATAAAAAGGAGCACAAACACTAAGGAAAAAAGAGGAGTATCAAAGAGGAAGAGGAAGTCAATTTCAATTCATTTCAATTCAGCAATTTTTTATTAAGCTCTCATTATGCACAAGACATTGTGTGAGACACTGAAGAAAAAAGGAGAACTTGGTTTTGGATGAAAAAAAAATCTGTGTAGTCCTTTCCCTCAAGGATCTTGCAATATAAATGCCTATGATATGTAGAAAACTATTTATTGCATGTGAAGGGGCCAGAGTGACATTAGGGAGTCAAGGAAAAGGGAATGATTACTAGGGAGAGAAGGCAGCTTAAAAGAGGTATCATGGGAATGAAATATCTAAATCGGAATTTGAAGGAAGAGAAAAAGTGTAATAGGTAGAATTCAGTGTAGAAAGCAAAGGTTAAGCCATTCTTGTTATGTGAGATAACATGCACAAAGATACTGAGGTAGGAAAGGGCAGAATAAGATTAAGGAAAACAAAATGTTTTGGTTCTATTGGAGTGTAGTGTGCATACCACAAAATATAGTAATATAAAAATTATTTGAAACAAGTAATTTTTATATGGTATCATTTTGTGATAGCAAATGTCATATATCTGACTGTAGTCTGACTTACAACATCTAACCTTGACCAGATAAAAACTGTGTTGAGCTGGTTTCCCTGTATTTAGATAGTTTACTGTTCATTGAGTGCTATATTGTGTATCATACACACATAATACTGCTCTCTTGTGGTTTTAATTTGGTGGATTTTAAGAATGGATATTACTCCAAGGAAATATGCAAAAGTTGTACCTTTTAAAGGAAATAGTAAAATAAAGTGATCTTTGGTGGGGACATTAAGTATTGCAAAATTCATTCAAGCCCATATGAAACAGGATCAGTCAGAACAAAGGCAGAGGAAAGTGAAAAAACAAGCCAAAGAATGGCAAGAACCAAGACATTACTGCTTTGAAAGAGTCCTAATTAATCTTAAGGAAACAATTACTTCAGAGGGACCTGTTAGTAATTCCTCTCCAGTGTAGTTAGTTTTTTTTTTTGAAATTGTAAGAACAGTAAGAAGACCAGTACAAACAAACAACTCCCAACTATTACTGTGAAGTAATAAGTATTTTTTATGGTCAAGACAAAAAAAAAAAAAGACTGGAATACTAAAGACTAGAAAAGAAAAGTTTTAAAGGATGAAATTAACTTTTCTAACGCTATGCGTGTGTGTGTGTGTGTGTGTGTGTGTGTGTGTGTGTGTAATTGTGTATAATTTTCACAGGTATTTTGTCTACCACTATAAGTCTGGAAATCCAGAAATGTTGATTGGAACAACACTGTCAAAGGCTTGAATACCAGTCTGAGAAGTGTATTTTCTTCAATAGGAAGCCCCTGAATATCCTTGAACAGGGATATGGGAAGACTTTGGGAGATTATTTTGTATTTGTTCTGTATGGAAGATGGATGAGAGATGGGAAACTGGAGGTAGGGAGATCAGGCAGGGGCCTATTAAAATTATCTAAGAGGGAGGTCATAAGTGTGAAGAAAGTGGCAATAGGAATGGAGGGAAAAAGGAATGATGAGAGAGGTAATTCAAAAGTAGAATTGACCACATTTGTCAACTGAGTGGATATGGAGTAAACTAGGAGGAGCCCAGAAGACTGTAAGGTTTTTAGTCTGAAAGACTGGGACAAGATATCAATAGAAATAGGAAAGACAAATGAAGTGGTTTTAGATGGTAACAAGGACACAACCAGAGGGATCTTTGTCAAGGAATAGCGCCAATTTTTTTTTCTCTCAGAGTTGAAAGGGGAAGAGAATGGATAAAAGCAATAAAAAGTTCTGAGTTATAGAAATGGAAAGTAGAGAATGTTTTTTGTAATAATAAAGGGATAAAGGAAAGGGGAGCAGGAGTGGAAAAGAGAGGGAGAGGGAGAGAGAGGGAGAGAGAGAAGTGAGAGAGAGAGAGGGAGAATAAGAATATATGGTGAGGGAGTGGACAGGAAGCGAGAAAGAGGCTTAGGAACCCAACAAGATAAAAGGAAGGCACATTTGTCAGAGCAGAGGGATACAGGGATGGAAGCCAAGCTTCTTGTGCAGTGGAGATGGTCAGAGAATATGGCCATGGTAAGGAGATAGGTGATAACATAAATAACAAAATGAATTGTCATTTTAACTTCTCTGTCAGGACTCTGTCTTGGTGACTTCATCCATTCCTGTGGATTTCATTATCTCTAAGGTGAGGACTCACAGATTAGTAATCCTCCCCAAATCTTTCTCTTGAGCTGCAGGCTATATATTGGACATTCCAAACTTACATTAACAAGAAGTATCTTAAGCTCATTATCTCCTCCCTAACTTCTACCAGCTTTTTCTTTTTCTCTTCAACTTGTCTCCCTAGTTCTTAATCTCAGCATTATATTCATTCTCCCTTACTCCACAAATCCAATTGATTGCTATTTGTACTTCCACAACATTGCAGACATTCAACCCCTTTGGCCATAATCCTTTATTTTAATTTAAGCAGCTCAGCAGAGTGGATGGTGCTGGACTGGAAGTCAGGAAGACCCAGGCTCAAATCCTGCCTCACGCATTTCCTGGCTATTACAAACCTGGACAACCTTAAACTTTTTGGCCACAGTTCCTAATCTATAAAATGAGGGAGAGACACTGAGGGATTTCCCTTTCATTGATAAATCTTTGTTCTGGTGTCTTCTCTGGACTCCTATTTGGATTCTATGCTTCAAATTTCCCCCCATTTCAAGAAATTATCCATCCAGCAGCCAAGAGATTTTTATCAAGTGTAGCTCTAACCTTGTAACTTCTCTACTCAAAAAATTTCAGTGATTCCCTGTTGCCTCTAGGATGAAATATAAACTGCTCAGTTTGTCTTTAAAATCCCTTCACAATTTGGCCTCAACCTATCTTCCTAGTTTTATTATACATTATCTCCCCTTCCCATACTTTACAGTCTAGCCAAAGTGGCCTCTCTGTTCCTCACACATGGCACTCCATCTTGTGTTTCTATCCCTTGACAATGGATGTTATTCTATAATGCACTCTGTCCTCAACTTTACCTTATAGAATCCCTTACTTCCTCCAAAATGATGCTTAAGTACTACCTTCTACACAAAGCCCTTCCTGATCTCCCCCCTCCCCACAACAACTGTGAGTGTCTTCCTCCCTACTTTTTATTCCACTACCTTGTATTTATTTTCATATATGAATAATGACTATTTGAATATTTTGTCTTCCATATTAGTACATAAGCTCCTTGAGATCAGAGACTGTTTCGTTTTATATTTGTATCCCCAGCACCTACCACAATCCCTAGCCCGTAGTAATCATTTAATAAATACCTCTTGATTGATTGGTTGTTGGCTGATCAAATTATATTTTAAAAAAGTTTTCAGAAAGAAGTGAAAACCACTAATAGCAAAGTATAAGATTTCTCCAACAAATAAAAATGAGAGAATATAAATTAAAATATCTATGAGAATTTCCCACACACTCAGATTGGAAAACATAACAAAAGATGGAAATTGTCAATATTGGAGAGGATAGAAGATGAATTCAGCAATACACTGTTGGTAGAGCTGTCAATTGATCTAACAGCTCTGGAAAACAACTAGGCATTTCACCAAAAAGGAAAAAAAAGTGACAAAACTCTCCATACCCTTGGACCCAGCAATTCTGCTTCTAGGCTTACAAACCAAGAAGGTCAAAGGAAGGAAGAAAGGTGCCATTTAGGCTAAAATATTCTTAGCAACACTCTTTTGTTGTTTGTTTTTGGTGAAGCAAATTGCTGGAAATAAAGCAGGAGTGCATTAATTTAGGAATAACTAAACAAATTGTGGAACATGAATATAATGGAATTTTATTGTCCTGCAAGATAAAACAACACGAGAAAGAAATTCAGAAAACAGGGAAGTTTTCACATATTTTAAGAACTGGAAGAGTCCATGGAAGGTTATCTAATCCAACACACAATTAAACAAAAATCCCTTATTTTTTTCTATACAAATGCATTGATGTGTTGTGTTTTTACATTACATTTATACATTACTTCCACTTCGTCAAAGGCCTCTTGTAACAAAGTAAAACAGTTAAGTAAAATTAACAATGCAGTGATTTCACCTGAAAATGCATGCAGCATTTCATATCTGTAGCACCCTTCCAACTCTCTTTTTTAAAAAAATTAAGAGAGATCAATTTTCTCTCCCTCCCAACCCAACTCCACTGATAAAAAGGAAAGAAAAACTAATTCCTTGGAACAAATATGCATAGTCAAGGAAAACAAATTCCCTCAATGCCTTTACTGAAAAACACAGATAAATAGATAATCTATAGATACCTACTATGTGTTCATATGTGTGTGTCACTCCACATCCTAAATCTACCACCTGAATCATAAATGGTCATTGTATTGATCATAATTCTTATAGTTTTCAAAGTTGTCTATACAGCAATGTTGTATAAATTGTTTTCCTGGCAAAGAATTATGGCTTTTTTGAATTTTTTTCAGTAAATGCTTACAAAAAAATCTGTAACATCTGTATAAATTTAATATGGTCCTTATTGGGGAATAGAAACTTTCCCCATTTCAGATAAGTTCAGCTACATGTTTGCCTCAGTATCCTCATCTATAAAATGGGGATGATAATAGCACCTACCTCCCAGGGTTGTTGTGAAGATCAAATTGTAAAGTGCTTAGCACAATGCCTGGCACACAGTAGGTACTATATAAATGTTAGTCGTTATTGCTATTATTCACCTCTGACCTTACATAAGTAGTAGAAAGCAATATACTCATCAGATAGTATTTATGAAACTTGGAAATGCTTTGAACCTTGCTTGAATGACTTAGAAAAATAAAAGAAAAACATCTTTCCAATATATAAATATTACTTAGAAGTATGAAGAAGAGGAGGAAGAGGAAGAGAAGGAAGAAGAGAAAGAAGAGGAGAAGGAAGAAGAAGAGGAGGAGAAGGAGGAGGAGGAGAGCAGAGATTTCTTATTTTGCTTAACTCAGGTTATTCCTAACCTAAACCTAAATTGTTCTCTCTCTTTGAGAAGGAGGCCACTTGGATACATCACTGAAAAAAAAAAACACGGATTATTAAATGCATAGGTCTATGAATATGGGCTACAATGCATCCAACAGAAGCACTTGTTTCATTGTATTTTGTGACCCAGATCTTTAAAATTCTTACTGTATTAACTGAACAGGAGCAGTTCACTTGGTAAAGAGTAGAACACAGTGGTGTTTGTGGCTCAGTATTTTAATATTTCCCAACTTTTACTGAGAGATGTCAAAAATCTGCCATGATATAGCACCTTTAGAAGAAAAGCTCCTCTAGAACTGTAGCATCTGTTTTGCTATTACATCTTGAGTTTTTAGGTCACAATACTCAAGATGATCCTCCCATAGTACAAAGGCAGGGGAGGATGTTTTTAAAGTGCATAAGGAGGAGTATGTTGCTCTGTGTTTTAAGTACCCATTAGTAAAAGATAGTACTGTTCCCTCTTCATATCTAGATCACATAGTTAATAATAACGGTGCAAATTTATGATGTGTGATCATAAATGAGGCAAGCCTAAGACATGTTAACATGTTACAGGACAGTCTTTTTAGTGTATCCCTACCTGTACAGATGTTGAAGCCAGTATGATCTTGTGATTAGTGGGTAATATGTAGACAAGGAAAAAGTTGACAAGCTTATAGAATAAGTGGTATGATGTAATTGCAGTGGAATACAGGAAACACGAGAGAAGATAACGAAGAAACAATCCAAGCTTCAAAGTTAGAAATTCAGAAGTAACAAACCAGAGGATTCGGTCAGATAATATGGTCTAAGTTCAGGAACAACAGGTTCAAAGCTTGGGTAAGTAGATGGTATAAGAAAATGCAAAGCACTAAGAGAGGAAGGTAAAGCTTCAAAAGGAATCACTTGTAGCATCATGCTTCGCCTTCCCCTACTCAGCTGAAGGTAGTACAGTGATTGGTTCTATCATCCCTCCTCCACAAGTACTTCTTTATATCTCCAATTTGTCATTTGGTGGATTACTATGGAACCATTTTCACCACCTCAAGGGTAAGTCAGTTGTATATTAATTCCCCTTTCCTTCATATCTATGGTCTCCATAGTCTAGCAGCTCCTAAAGACAACCACATTGCCAACTTAAATCCAGTATTACTTGGACTATAGGAATCTGTGTCCTAAGGGGATGGATAAGATTTCAGGGGCTAAAGTATGAATCAGAAAAACAGATGGATAGCAAGATTGATAATCTAGTCTATAAGCCACAGGCCTACTAATTGCATTACTAAGCAGGGGAATATTAATGCTCTACTTGGAAGAAATAATGATATATAGTCAATCACTAAGCATTAATAAAGTGCTCACTAAGTACCAGACACTGTGACAGGTATTGACCATACACTGACAAAGGCTCCTACCTTCAAGGAACTTACATTCTACTAGGGACTGCAAAATATTCAGGTATATGCAGAATATATGCAAAATAATTACAAAGTGATCAGTGACCAGGGAATGACCTAATAACTAGGGGGAATTAGGCAAGGTCTCTTTAAGGAGCTAATACTTGAACTGAGTTAGAGGTTACAAGAGGCAAAGGTATGGAGGAAGACTATTGAAGGAAGGGGTAGGGAGGGAAGAATATGCAAAAGCATGGCCATGGGTGATAGAATGCCATGTACAAGAAATAACTTGGTTTGCCCGATCATGGTGTTTGAGGAGGAGTAAAATGTAATAAACCAAGAAAGCAAGGCAGGAGTCAGTCAAATTGTCAAGGATTTTACATACAACACAGAAGAGTTTATATTTTATCCTGGAATCAGTGGGGATCCACTGGAACTTCTTGACCGGGAGGGTATCCGGGAGGATTATGACTTTGGTACCTGTGTAGAGATTTGCTTTGAGAGGAAAGAGACTAGATGCAGAGTGACTAATTAAGAAGTTACTGCTATCTATGACTATACATATTTGTAATAGGTTTTGTTTTTCTTGTCCTCTCAGTGGATGGAGAAGGGGGAAAGGGAGGGAGAGAATTCAGATTAGGAAATAAAATTGAATTAAACAAAAAAGAAGTTAGTGTTTTAGTACAGATAAGAAATAATGGGGGAATAGACTAGGAATGAGGTGAAGTGGGAATATATGAGTAATATCAAGAGTGTAAAATCAATAACATTTAACCACTTATTGTATATAGAGGACAAGGGGCGGTGAAGAATCAATCATGACTCCATGGTTGTGAACCTGGGTAATCTAAAGAATGGTGTTGCCTTCCACAAAAATAGAAATATTAGGAGGAGAGGTGAGTTTAGAAGAAAATATGATTTTTTTCTTGTTTCGAGTTACAAATATTATGGGACACAGGTGTTATATCCAGCTGGTAGTTAGAGATTAAGAACTGGAATTAAGATGAGAAATGAGAGCTAGGTATGTTTATTTGGGTGTTGTCTTCATAGAGAAGATAGCGAAATTCATAGTAAGTGATGAGTTGTCTATGAAAGGAAATGTAGAAAAAGAAGAAAGAACTCAGGTCAGAGAACTGAATTACACTCATGAATAGGGGATGTAATATAGAGATAATAATACAAAGAACACTGAGAAGGATGATTCAGGGGAGGAAAGTTTTCAGAAGGAAAGAGTGGTCAATGTTATCAAATACTTCAAAAAGATCAAGAAGGATAGGGCCTTTACAAATGGCCACTGGAGGGAGGGGGGAAAAATTTAGAACTCAAAAACTTGTGGAACCGAGTGTTATAAATTAAAAATTAAAAATAAATTTAAAAAATAAATTAAAAAGGCAAAAAAAGTCAAAATAGGTTCACAATTTAGGTATAAAGGCTGATACTATAAGCAATTTAGGAGAGTAAGGAGTGGTTTGCCTGTAAGATTTATGGAGAAAGGAAGAATTTATGACCAAACGAGAAATAGAGCATTAAGAAATGTAAAATGGATAATTTTGATTATGTTAAATTGAAAAGTTTTTGTACAAACAAAACTAATGCAATGAAGATTAGGAGGGAAGCAGAAAATTGGGAAAGAATTTTTACAACCAGTGTCTCTGATAAAGGTCTCATCTCTAAAATATACAGGGAACTGAGTCAAATTTATAGCCAATACAAGTCATTCCCTAATTGACAAATGGTCAAAGGATATGAACAGGCAGTTTTCAGAGAAAAAATTAAAGATATCTGTAGTCATATAAAAAATTCTGTAAATCACTACTAATTAGAGAAATGCAAATCCAAACTACTCTTATGGACCACATCTCTCCTGTCAGATTGGCCAACATAACAAAACAGGAAAATCATAAATGCTGGAGAGGATGTGGGAAAATTGGAACACTGTTACATGGATAATGGGAGTTGTGAACTGATCCAGCCATTCTGGAGAGCAATTTGGAAGTATGCCCAAAGGGACATAAAAAAGTGTATACCCTTTGACCCAGCAATACCACTTCTAGGGCTGTAAGCCAAAGAGATCACACAAGTGGGAAAGGGACCGGTATGTACAAAAATATTTTTAACAGTTCTTTTTGTGGTGGCAAAGAATTGGAAATCAAGAGGGATGCCCATCAATTGAGGAATGGCTAAACAAGTTGTGGTATATGAATGTAATGGAATTCTATTGTGCTATAAGAAAGGAGGAGCAGATGAACTTCATAATAACCTGGTAAGACTTATGTGATCTGATGCTGAGTGAGGGGAGCAGAACCAGGGGAACATTATGCAAGATTACAGACACACAGTATCTGTGATGACTAACTTTGATAGACTTGGCTCTTCTCAGCAATACAAGGTTCAAAGACAGCTCCAAAGGACTCATGATGGAAAAAGCTATCTACATCCAGAGCAAGAATTCTGGAATCTGAATGCAGATTGAGGCAAACTATTTTCTCTCTTTTTTTCCTTCTTTTTTGGTTTTGTTTCTTCTTTCTCATGATTCATTCCATTGGTTATAATTCTTTTCTACAACTTGACTATTGTGTAAATAAGTTTAATGCAAAGGTATATGTAGAACCTATATCAGATTACATGCCATCTGGGTTGGGGGGAGGGGGAGGAGAGGGAGGGAGAGAAAATTTGGAACTCAAAAACTTGTGGAACTGAGTACTGTAAACTAAAATTAAAAAAAAATTAAAATGGCCACTGAATTTATCAGTATCATTAGTGACCTTAGAGATTCAGTTTCAGTTAAGTGGGCTCCAGGGAAGTCAGATTGCAAGGGGGTGATCGTAAGTGGGGAGATGAGAAAATGGAAGCAACTAGCACAGGCAGCTCTTCCAGGTGATCAGCCACACCTGATCTCTGGCATTTCATTGGAGTGGAGGGGTGATGGGGAGTTATCAGTTGGCTGACCAGTTATACAGATGGGGCTATTGGTATGGAGATGTTGCAGATTGTCTTGGGTAGCCTCTAACTCCTACAGATGACTCTATTGACTAAAATTGCACTGTGAGGCATGAATGATCCTGGGAATGAAAATCATAGTTCGCATAAAAGGGCAGGTTTGAGGTTGACACACAAAATTTTAAATGGAATTTCACTGTGGGAAGGGGTATAAACCAGGTTTTAAGTAGGACCTGTGGTACTTTTTAGGGATCTGGTGAGTGTCTTCTCTCTTTCAATTAAACTGGAGTTGATAAAGCATGCAAAGTGGATTTTTTACCTTTTAATAGAGCTTTTAATAGTATAGCTTTTTAATAATATAATAGTAAGTGTGAGACACTAAGCACTTCAAATTGAGGTGAATTGGCAAGAGAGACTGTAGGACTAGAAAAAATTTTTAAGAAAAAGGAAAGCAGCTTCCCTGTTAGTGGAAGGTCCTACTCAGGGAAAATGACCCTTCTTGTTCAGGGCATCAACCAGGACAGCATTATAGAACCCTGGGATAGTGGCAAGTCAGTGTCACCACACCCAACAAACTTATTGACTTCCCTTTGGTATCCTTTTCCTGGTCATATACCTTGCAGGATTAGTCATAAAGGCAAATATCTAATTTTATATGTAGCTACCAACATTCATAAAGGATGGCCAAATTAATATTATTATAATATTAATAATTAATAATAATAATAATAATAATATTATAGTCATTTCTATAGCCATTTTGTTTAACAAAGTGGTTATCTCTCAATACCCTGTGAAATACACTATTCAAATATAATTATTGCTATTTTATAGGAAATTGAGGCTCAGAGAAATAGTCATTTGCCTAAGATCACGTAGCTTAGTAAGTGGCAGGACTGAAATTTGAACTCAGGTATTCTCACTTCACATTTAGTGTTCTCTCCACTATCGAAGTAGGTCTTTATGAGTGGCCTGGTATGACACAGCCTGAGCATTGACTCTCTAGACATGAGCATAGATAAAGACACCCCAGCACCTACTTTGAAGGTACAAATTGAGGCAATGTAGAGCTTGGTCATAGAGGTCTGGTTATAGGCATCCAGTCCCTGCAGTGAGCAGATCAGATTTAGTAGGCTTGACTCAGGCAGAATGCCTATAAAGTGCATAATCAATAAGAGTGACTGCTGTGTATATTTCCATTAACAATGCATCTGTCTACAAATTGTAGTCTTAGCATTTGGGATCATATGATTTTGAGTTGGAACAGATTGTAGAAATTACCCGATGCAGCCCTGTCATTTTGGACTCCACAAAAGGAAATGGATAAAAAAATTAATCTTAATGTTGTGTTATTGTAATGGGCAAACTTGACCCAAGAAAGGGAAAAAATGAGAAAATGAGATTCCATCATTTCTTTGAATGAGGTATGTTCTCATGACTATGATGCAAAAAGTAAAAGGCATTAATGAAACATTTTTAAAGAGAAAAGTAATTTAACCAAGTTCATATTACACACACACACACACACATATGTCTATATATAGACATATATATGTCTATATATATATATATATATTCAGTAGCAGAAATAAGACTCATTGTAGTGTGTGAAGGAGAGTAATACAGAAGGAAGAATGCTAGATTTATATTCAGAAGACCTGGGTTCAAATCCATGTTCTTCTATTTAGTGCTTTTGTAATCTTGGCCAATTTACTGTTTCTGGCCTCACCATCCTTATCTATAAACACAATATATTACAAAAGTTCTTAACCTCTTAACTTTTTTTGTACCATGGACCCCTCTGGCACTCTAGTGAAGCCTAGAGCTCCTTTCTCAGAAAAAAAAAAAAACTTTGGGGGAGGGAGGTAAGGTAATTAGGGTTAAGTGATTTGCCCAAGGTCACACAGCTAATAGTGTTTGAGGCTGGATTTGAACTCATGTCCTCCTGACCACAGAGCTGGTACTCTATTCACTGTGCCACCCAGCTACTCCAGAAAAAAGTTTTTAATGCATGAAATAAGACATTACAAAGAAAAACTGATTATATTGAAATGTAATTGAAAGTTCCAAGTTCACAGTTCCCTCCACCCTGAAATCAATCCATAGATACCTTGGTGATCTGTCAACCCCAGGTTAAAAATCCCTCCTTGTATTGGCAACCAAAAATGGGCTCCTTAGCACTTAGTCAACAAGTGCCCTTGACTAATTTGGCTTTTTCCCCTGAACTGAATGCTGTTTGTATGTTGGACTGGAGTAAGCTTGTCGGCCCCTTCACCTTGCTTCCCTTGCTTAAGCTAATGGAAAGAACCTGTGCTTTCCCGGTCAACCCCTTCACCTTGCTTAAGCAGATTGAAAGAACCTGTGCTTTCCCCAGCGTACCTTACACCCCGCAGAAGCTGGATGGTTAAAAGCAGCTCCCGTTGGAGCCACAGCCACAGCCACAGCCACAGCCACAGCCACAGCCACAGCCACAGCCACAGCCACAGCCACAGCCACAGCCGAAGCAGGAGCTGCCAGTAGCAGAGCTGACCTATGGGAGGAAGCTGAACAAAGACTTCAGGCCAGTGGGTAATCTTATTACCATAGAGGGGCAAGCATGATTTTGCTTTACGCAATCATGCTTCTCTGTAGCCTCCTGGTTACTCTTTCAAGGCGTACTTATTGGGCCTGGAAGCTTTTGATCAATATATCAAAATGGGGTTGCTGGTTCATGGGTTGGTTGCTGTGGAGCCTAAATATATGTTTTGATTCTTCTGCCTTCTACTTTGAGAGTTTCTTATATCTGGCGGTTCCGAACCTTTCAGACATGTTTATGATCCTCTTTGAGATTATAAACTCTGCCCTCCTAATACAGCCTTTCCCCAAATGTACAAGTTTTCATCTGTTAATCACACAAGGTCACCTTCACTCTGAGTGGCTTGTGGGCTTGCAGGAGCAGTTCTTATTTCCCTATTTCTCCTGTTATCAAGTCCTTTATCTCTATACATTCTATATAATTCATTGGTTGGAATTCCATCTATCATTTCAAAACCTACCCCTGCTCTCAATAGAGCAGTAAACATTTCTTTCCTTGTTACTCTCCTTTGGCGCCAAGTTTGCTGGTTATTTACCCTTCTCTCTCGAGGAGATCTATCCCTTCCCCAGTCACCTAAGTCATGTAACTGTAAAATCTTATTTATCACTGTTGTAAGACGGCTCCCTACTTCTCCAAGTAATAAATTCAAAATTAGTTGTTTATAAGCAGGGGGAGCTGTCCTAATTATTAAATTCCTATGAGGCAGTCCCATTGGATCATTGTAATATTTGTCTGCAGTTCCTATCATAATGGCAGTCTTCATTACCTCCTCCTTTAGTCTCATGATACAATCTCTAAGTGAATACCAGGGTCTGTGCTCAGTGGGCCACATAGAATCAGTAGCATATCTCTTATTGCATCCCACAGCGGCTAATGCCAACAGAGTAGTCCTGCTATCACCATCTCCTTGCTGATGATGTTCCCTAAAAGCTTGTTGAGCTAGAGGATCATGGCTGATACCTATGAATCTCATGCAGTCTGTCCTATCTACTGATATTCCACTGGCCCCTTGATCACTGAGTCTTACCATCCAAGATACCAATGGTTCTCCTATTCTTTGGCTGAATCTACTCAAAATATCTGTGACCTCTTGCGGTGGGAAATCTTCCTGAATTTCCCTTGTAACTGAATCTTCACCTCGGGTTTCTGTCTTCCTGCTTTGTATGGGTCGAGCCCTTGTCTGATCATTTAACCATCTCCTATTCTCTGTGTGAGGGACATCCTGAACCCCAGCATTGTTTTGTGCCTCAGCCCCTAACATTGTCTCATTTTCCCCCCACTCACTTCCTCTGCCACCATGGCTAGGACGAAGCAGGCAGTCAGGCTCTTTCTGGGCTGGGTTGAAATGCACTCTGGGCTTTTTTGGTCTCCTGTTGCTCTTAGCCACATTAATAGAAAAGTTCTCATTTGAGTCAGTTTGGTCTCCTGCTATCTGAGATTCCCCTTCTTGCTGTGGGGTAGGAGTGCCCCCATGTCTTTCACTTAATCTCAATCTTTCGTATACTAGCCGGTAGGCTGATAACACTATCCAGCTTTGCCTAGATAGTGATACCCCTGACTGAATCCCAACTTCTTGTAAACACTTTTCTAAATCCCTAGGATCTCCTCTCCATAGCCTTGGTTCCCAGTTTTCACAGGGTCCAGCTTTTTTAGCCAATTCTTTTGCTAGGGAGGAGTAAAATGGATCCTCCCATCCTGGGATATTCATCTCTTCCTCTGGAATTGTTCTGCTTCTAAATAGAGATCTTATACCTAGCGATCCCATCCTGGTCGCCAAATGTATTAGGAGGGCAGAGTTTATAATCTCAAAGAGGATCATAAACATGTCTGAAAGGTTTGGAACCGCCGAATATAAGAAACTCTCAAAGTAGAAGGCAGAAGAATCAAAACATATATTTAGGCTCCACAGTAACCAACCCATGAACCAGCAACCCCATTTTGATATATTGATCAAAAGCTTCCAGGCCCAATAAGTACTCCTTGAAAGAGTAACCAGGAGGCTACAGAGAAGCATGATTGCGTAAAGCAAAATCATGCTTCCCCCTCTATGGTAATAAGATTACCCACTGGCCTGAAGTCTTTGTTCAGCTTCCTCCCGTAGGTCAGCTCTGCTACTGGCAGCTCCTGCTTCGGCTGTGGCTGTGGCTGCCTCTGGCTCCAACGGGAGCTGCTTTTAACCATCCAGCTTCTGCGGGGTGTAAGGTACGCCGGGGAAAGCACAGGTTCTTTCAATCTGCTTAAGCAAGGTGAAGGGGTTGACCGGGAAAGCACAGGTTCTTTCCATCAGCTTAAGCAAGGGAAGCAAGGTGAAGGGGCCGACAAGCTTACTCCAGTCCAACATACAAACAGCATTCAGTTCAGGGGAAAAAGCCAAACTAGTCAAGGGCACTTGTTGACTAAGTGCTAAGGAGCCCATTTTTGGTTGCCAATACACTCCTCTAATGAAAAGATCAGACTAGCTGGCTTCTAAGGTCTTTTACTGGGCAGCTGGGTGGCACAGTGGGTAGAGTGCATGACCTGGAGGCAGGAAGACTCATCTTCCTGAGATCAAATCTGGGATCAGTTACAAGCTGTGTGACCCTGGGCAAGTCACTTGACCCTATTTGCCTTGGTTCATGATCTCTAAGCTGGAGAAGGAAATAGCAAACTATTCTAGTATCTTTGCCAAGAAAACCCAGATATAAGTGAAATGACTGAAAAAGAGCAAAAGGTCTTTTAACAGTTCTAAAATCCATGATATAAGGACTAAATACAGTGTTTTTTTCACTAATCCACAGTGGAGATGGTAAAGTTAAATCTCCTGAAACCCAAACCAAAAATATAAAATCACCTAGAAGATCCAATCTTGAATGGGCTGACAGGTGGTATGAACAAACGCAGCTGATGATGGGGGTGCTGACAACACCCTTTGATGGTTCCTTCAGACTTCGCATGTGAACTTGACCACAGAGTAGCTTTTCCTCCCATACAATGTGGTTCCCCTCCTTCCCTTACACCAAACAAACTGGGCTCATCTTTTAGCTAGTCCAACCTCTAACTGGTAGGAGAGAAGACCACTACACCCTTTCCTTCAGGACAAGAGGAATAGCTACAAATAATCTTCTGTGCATGAAAGAGAAAACAAGCTGAATGTGTGGCAGGTTTTTTGGATGTGTGGCATGATTTCACTGGGCCATATTCTCCTCTCCTTTAGAATACGTGACTCTGGGCAAAGTCTCCACAGGTTCATGATTTGGGAGAGGGTAGCAAAGTTTTTTTTGATACTGGATTCATAGATGTTTACTATAAATTGGACGTAGGATCATAGATTCAAGTAGATCAAGACTGGGGCCAAGGTCGATTTTCACGGAAGCTCATGGAATGCGCTTACTGCTTTCAATATACAATGAATGCTTTTGACTATTTAGGCAGGTTGGTGAAGGGTGCTGTCAGAGCAACTTAGGGGCAAAATAGTGGCAGTAGCCTGTAAAACCAGGAAATTATTGGAAGTCTTTCAATGATATTGAGATTCCCATCATAATATGGTTTTTCCTTACATCTCCATCTGCACTCTCTATGAGAGCCTATATCCCAGATGTTCCATCACATCCTTCGCAAATTCTCACTTCTCCAGCTTGGCAAATAGCTGGGTCTAGTACAGATCCTTGAGTAGATAAGGATATCACCAAGATACACTATGGTCCTACAGTACAGCAAATCTTACAAGATGAAATTTGGGAATATTTGAAAGACTCTACAGTATCACTGCCCAATTTTATATTCACTATGGCCAAATTAGCTATGGAAGGCTCTTTTCCCTTCTTCACTTTTCCTTATCCAAATCAGCTTTGCAATTATCCTGCTTTCCAGTTGGGTGACTACCATCTCCCTAAGGCAGCTGATCCAGGAGATCTTTGGTCTGTACCAGAGGATATCCCAGTATTGAATTGTTTTAGCATTCAGGGCCTGGTAATCCTAACAGATGCACAACTCTCTGCTCATCCTACCAAATTGCGGTGGGGCATTAGCAAGATGGCTAGCAAGATTCTCTAGACATCTCAACACAGAACAGCACAATATCGAGCAGTGTCAAGGAAGCATAGAAGAAGGGTGCAACTACAGTAGTGAAGGACAAGTTGTTTTAGTGGAAAGACCCATACAAACTACTACCTTGGATTTTATGGTACTGGAAGTCTGGCCTTCTTCTCATCCACCCTTTACTCCCCACTCCTCATATAAATATACATTCTCACAACTGAAGTAAATGTAGTTGTGGGCACAGACAAGGACCACTCATGGAAAAGGCTACTTTCTAGTTATTGTCAAGTGTCAGCCCTTCACTATTATTGTCTTGATTCAAATACACAGAAGACAGAGACTCCGGCAAATAACTGATTGTTCTTTGCTGTTTGTGCAAACTATGCTTGGCAGGAGAGAAGGCTACTGTTGAGAGGGTTCTTCCCTCTTCCCTTCAGACAAGAGAATATCTAAATGGTTTTCTGTGCATAAAGGAGAAAGAAAACTGAATGTATGGCATGATTTTTGGGTAGGTAGCATGATTTCACTAGGTCATATTCTCCTCTCCTTTGGAATATTTAATTCATAAACAACAGTGGAGGGTTAAGTAGCAACATTGTTTTCAAATTTGACAGAAGTTGAATAGTGAAAATCATTCCAAAAGTACTTTGATTCAACTTAGTGTTCCCTGGCTCACTCATGCATTATTCTGAATGGCTGTGGTAGAAATGACCAATTCAGTATGAATATATTGGATGGTTTAGATTATGCAGAATAGCCTCTTCTAGCCAAATGAATAACTATAATTTTCTGACAAACTTTTAAAAATGTAATATCTTTTTTCATAATTTGCACATGAACTTTTTTACTACATAGACATTTATGACCATGCTGGATTTTGATTGGCTGAATTATAGCATAAGTCCATAAAAATGTAAGCCACAATTCATCAGGAGCTTAACCCATCCATGAACTAAGTGATGATTAAACTCAATTTTTAAATTTGATCAATCAACCAACATGCATTTATTAAACATCTACTATTTTCTGTGAGAGGTGATAGGTATACATAGACAAAAAGTAACAATCCTTATGCACAAGGAGCTTGAATTCTACAGGGGGATATGTACAGATAAAAGTGTGTCTATTATATATTTATATGCATAATATTTATGTAAATTCATGTTACATAAAATATTTTATATAAAATAAAATTACGTATGGAATAACTGCAAGATAATGGAAGGGTTCTTTGCATTTAATAGAAGAGGAAAAGTCTTGTTTGGAAGATGATGTTTGATCTGAGCTTTGAAGGATATTTGTGATTCTAAGATGCAAAATTAAGGAAGGCATTCCTTCCAGATTTGGAGCATAGGCTATGAGAAGGCACAGCCTCAAGAGAGGCAGAGTTAATGTGTTAAGAAGAGCAAGAAGGCCAGTTTGGCTGGATCAAAAAGAGTAAAGTGAAGTAATGAAAAATAAAGCCAAAAAGGCAGGTTGGGAAAACAATATACAGCATGTCTGTATCTCAGGTTCTACTGGGAAGTTTCCTTATCAATATTTATGAAGGAAAGGGAGAAGTTGAAATTCTGGTCCATTAACTCTTAGCTTAATAGGTGAAATGGAATGTAAATATTCTTAACTAATCATTTCAGGGATGAAGCTATAGCTATGATACGTGAAGAAAAGGCTGGAGGGAGAGGATATTTTAGTTTTGGATTGTGAAATGAGTACATTTTTTTTCTGGGAGAAAGGAAAGTAACATGAAATTTTCAAAATTTTACATTAAATATAACCTCTAATTTCCTTCCTGCTTCAATGAATCTGTGATTTCATTGATGTGAATACTCCATCCAAGGGTGCAAGTACCAACATATTTATGACTTCTCATACAGTATGACTGTCTAAACCTCTTTATATTATATGAGAACTAATGGAGCATACCAGCTATCCATTTGCTTTCCAGCTGTTCTTGTCTGGTCAAACTTCTTTTTTAATGCTGACTTTTACACCCAGCATTGCCCTTTGGGTGATCCATATATATGGAGATAAACATACACATATACATATATACATATGCACATATATACGCATATATACATATATGCACACATATTTACATATATATTATATACATATACATAGATATTTCTAGCAATATATTTTCATATCTGGCCTTATCTGTGGGCTCTCTATATCCAAATGAAGCTGAAGTCCATAATTATCAGGGATAGGCATAGAGGGCAAACTCTCTCAAATAACCAGAGACCAACCCAATAGTCTGTAGTTGGAGACAGTCAAAGATATGGGCAAGGAGGACACTTGCCAGAGGTGCTATAGCACCTGGTTGTAAGTAGGTAGCTACTTGAATCTCAGCTCTCTAACATTGTTCATTATTCTTCTCAGCTGGCTTCAGGAATCTAGAGAACAACTTCATAAAATAAAGATGGAATAGAATTCTTAGTGGGGCACTGCTTATGAATTACCTTCCTATGTGACCAATTACCTTGAGTTGTTAAACATGATCCAAGGTCCTCTGGAAAGGAGATGGGATAATAAGAAGCAATCCCTACAATAATAATGATAACAATGTTAATAATAATCCTAATAACACTGTCCTTATATTGTCATGGTATTGCATTTTAATATGATTTTATATCTATGATCTCTTTTTACCCTCACAATAATCCTGTAATGTAGGTAGAGCAAATAGTGTCATATCTCTCTCTCTTTAAGAGATAATGGAACTAAAGTATTGAAAGGATGAGTGACTTATCCAAGTCACACAGCTATCACTTGAAATAATGTACATAAAGTGCTTTTCGAACTGTTACAGTACTATGTAAATGTCAGCTATTATATATGTATACGTAGCTTAGTAGTACCTTCCATTGCTTGGGTCCACTGGCAAAGCTTTCATGAACCTAGGGTCTTCTCTATTTCATGATGAACCTTCAAATAAGACCTTTTAGGGGAGAGTGCGGAAGCCAGATAGAAGCAAGATATATGAATTGCTATTAGGACAGTTCCTAATACATGGAAGGCACCTCAATAATACTTATTGATTGATTTGATTAGCATGAGAAAATTAATTCCAATATGAAATATTTAAAAATTTATTTATACATATACATATATTTTATATGTAAATGACTTAAATAGAACTATGCTTTACTTCACTTGAGTTCTTCAAGTCCTGAAGGACTAGAAGGCCCATAGCAGCTTTGAAGTCAAAGAGAAAGCTGCTAGTGCCTTAAAGGTACTCTTCTAGGAGAGAGAGAGAGAGAGAGAGAGAGAGAGAGAGAGAGAGAGAGAGAGAGAGAGAGAGAGATGGACAGCAAGACAGAGAAGGATAAAGAGACAGAGAGAGGGGACTCTTAGTCTCTAAGGGATAGGAGCACACCATTAGTCATGAGTCTCCAAATAGGGCATGCAATAGGAGTGAAAGGGGTACTTTGGATGCAAATATACCATGTTTCATGACTGCTATGTTGGGGGGAAGAAATGAAAGATGAGCAGTGTTTCACTCATATACGATACCTTCAGCCCCAAAGAGCAGGATGGGGCAAAATTGGAAGCACCCACTTATTCTACTATCTTTTTCTTACTTTTCTCTTCTGACTTGTGGAAGGTCATGCTTTCCTGCGTCAAAAGTCGTATTCTTCTACCAGATTAAACCTCAGCATTTCTGGTTTGCTAAACATTATTCTTCCTCTAAAGTTTAACTTCTCCTCATGAAGAAAGAGGCAAAAGTACACATATTCCAACTCTTTCCCTTCATTTTTATTTTGTCCATCTCCCTTCCCTTCTCAATGGTCAACCATATCATCTCTCTGGGTGTAGTGTTTAAGGAGTGATTCTTCCTTTCTTACCATTCCCTCCTTTTTCTAAATTTCTTCTTCTTTATCCCCACAAACTTATTCTTTGACTTCACCATAACTTCTAGTCACTCTACCTGCCCCCCATTCTATTATTCTATCACTCCTTCTCAGGCTTTCTTTCCCTTAACTCTATGATTTACCTTCACCCATATACTAGCATCGAACTCTGAATCCCTATCCTCTTTGTTTTGTCCTATTGTCTGTTATCTCTTGCCAAACTCTTACCCTGGATAATCCCCACCATCCACCTGATCTGTTCCTACTCACGTGCTGCTGCGCATTCCTGGGGGGAAAACATCACACAAGTATGCTCGCTGGGTTTACTACAAGTTTATTATCTTACCCCAACTTAGCCTTCCTTAAAGTACAGCAATCTCTTTAATCTTCCCTAATTGATGCTCTATGATGTTCCCCACAGTAGCCTTTCCAAACATTTTACCTCTCTTTTCAGACTTCTAGTAGCTCTACCCTCTCCCATGAGAGGCCCTTGCCTACTACATTACTAAGAAAATAGAGTCCATCTACATTCTTTCTTGTTTGCTCCAATTGCTGAGGAAGAGATGGCCCTTATTCTCCTTACCAAGGCTAATACCACAACTTGCACTATTTATATTATATTCCTTTCCTGTCTTCTCCGGGAGCTTGACCCCTTGATCATCCTAGGATCAAATGAGATAATATTTGTAAAGCATTCAACAAAAAACATATCATCCATAGTAGGAGCTATATGAGTACTTAATTCCCTCTCTAAACTGACTATTTACTGTCAGAGAAAATAATTTGAAGTTTAAGTTCAGCTCATGTCTAGGGTCTCCCCCAAAGAATATTGAAATGTATTCAATGTACAATGTAATGTGGATTAGGTACAACACAGCTTTCTATTTTCTTCACACAAAAGTGATATTTAAAGTATATATCTTGTAAAATGCCCATGGTTTGGACTTATCTCTTCTGAGAAGCATTTTTAATAGCTGCAAGGAATACTATGTCTCCTATCGTGCAGCCAACATTTATTAAGAGATCATGGAGTTCTTGACCTCTTAAAATCATGAACTTGCCCCCAAGACTAGAAATGTCCATCTTAATGTTGCTATTTGGTTACATATGTTCTGGGCCCTGAGATTCATTCTCAGGCTCACCTAGCTAGCAATATATTCAAAACCACATATTACCAGCTACCATACTTGCCAGGAGTGAAAGAGAAAAGTCATTTCCCCACTCATCAGAAGTCCAAGAAAGAGCTTCCCAGAATTCACACATGCCTGAGGGATGGATAAAGAGAAAACACTGGATATCTGTCACTCCTTTTAGAACCTACTGAGTGGACAGCTTTTTAAGCTTAGTAACTAATCCTCTTTGACTTGGCTGCCATCATGCAGACTAGGGGATCACTATGTTATCCCTTTGAATATGTGTCCTTAGAAGTGGCTGGGGGAAAGAAGTTCATCAATACCCCATGGGGTTTGCTCTACTGCATTACATCAAGGAAGGAAGGGAGGGAGGGAGAAAAGATGGAGAGACAGCTTAAGTTGAACCATAGTGTTGTGTTATCAACTGAAGCTTTGAATGCCCTTTCTTCTGATTATTTAAAGGTAACATAAATATCAATCTGACTAGATTGGCTTGGTCTATTCTTTAGGCTTCTTACATATGACACTAATTTTACAATAGAAAATGAGAGCTTTAATAACCCATTTTCACAACCCTTATCCTTTCTCTGAAACATCCAGGTTTCTCTATTAAAACAAGCTAATCTGATTTCTATCCACTCCCAGTCTGCTATAATCAAATTTTCCCCTTGAAACCCGGTGACTGCACCCATGTTTGTCTTACCTTATCTTGAAAAATTTCCAACTCAGGCATTGCACCCTTCAATTTTTGTTGGTTCTGTTTTGTTTCAGGTATGTTTGGTAGTGATCACATATTTTTAAATACATAAAAAAGGATAAAGTATTTTTACCTTGATTAATGTGCTTTTCCAATTTATTATATCATTATTCATGATTTAAACATAACATTTTTAAAGTGAAAATAGTTTCTTAGTGAAAGAGGTAATCTGTAAGATCCTTTCAGCACTATCCCTATAAAAATATATAGAATATCAGGTCTAAGAGTTCATGAAAATGCCATTTCCATAAACTTAAGCTTTATAACTCTTGAGAACAAGAGGCTATAATGATGATTGAGAATGGTTGACTTATGAATAAGTGTTTGACTTTGGATCATTGTATCCTTATAGAAGAAACTCAGTCTGATATCAAGTACTGCCTCCTTTGTTTGCTGCTATCCTGTACTTAATGAGAAGGAAAATTTCAAACCTATACTTCTCAGGCATGGTCTGAGCTGGCAGAAGTTGGTAATTCCTTTGTAATCGAAGAAGGCTGGACTTGCTCTTTCTGCTTATGGAAAAACAAGATAGATAGGAAAAACTCTCTGAGATCACATGGAAGAACATAGCAAGTATGGCTGATTCATGCATGTGGCTAAATAGCAATGGAAACCCAAGGCCATCATGGGTGCAGGAGCTTCCATATTACCACAAGCCTGTCTCAGTATCCTGTGGAAATAAACCACTTCAGTGGTTGCTCCAGAACAGATACGGATGATCTCAAGATCACCAGCATCAGGTGACATACTGAGCCAAGCTTCTGTGTAGCCTCCAAAAAAAGTAACATTAGAGCCATGTTTGTACATGAAATGAAGGTGAGAAACATAAACTAATCAGGACAGAAAAGAACTTTAAAATATTGAAAAGGACAGGTTGAATGTAATAGGATGATGTTTAATAGAGGTCAATGCAAAGTTCTATATTTGGGTTTTTTTTAAATCGACTGTGTAGCCAGGCATGCTGGCACATACCTATAGCCCCTATTACTGAAGAGGCTAAGGCTGATGAATTGCTTCAGCTTAGGAGCTCTGAGTTGCTTTATGGTTAAAGCTAGTTGAGTGCTTCAACTAAATCTGGAAGCACTAGAGTGAGCCCCTGGGAGCACCCACCAGGCTGCCTTAGGAGGAAGTACATACTCCCAGGCTGGAAATGCAATGTGTTGTTCCATATATTCTTCCAAGCTGATCAATAGTTGAATCAGGGTCATGAATGTCCCCTGCACTTCCAGTCTGGCCAAAATAGGGAAACGTAACCTCTAAAAAATTAAAATTAGAAAAATAATATTAGCTTTATAAATACATGATAGAGAAACTGACAAGTGAAAAATGTGTAAGGGAAGCACTTTTCAGGGTCAGTATGAGTTAACAGTGTGACTTTGCAGAAAGAAAAAAAAAGGCTAATGTCATCTTCCATTAATTGAAATATAGTGTCAACAAAGATGGCAATGAGACCTTTCATCTCCATTCTGCACAGACAGCAACATTTGAAGGACTGTGGTAGGTTCTGGATATAACACCAACAAGCTGAAACACTGCTAGATTAAGATGGGCAGGGTTAAAAAAAAAGAACACAAAACCACAAAAACAAAAAATGACACAAAGATAGTAAATGGCAAAGCAGTAATTCTAATCTAGACCTTCTGACTTTAATCCTAGTCCTCAGGTTCTGCCCATAAGTTTCTTCAATATATTTTGATCAGACACATGGGCTATATGTGCATGTTAAATTATTCCAGAAGCAAATAAGCAAATAAAGCAACTTAAGCAAATGCCTATTAGCCTACCATAGTAGGTACTAAGTACATATGGAAGTATCCAGGAGACCAAACTATGGGAGTAATAAATTAAGAATGGTTAGTCACGTAGTTTCCTGAAGGAAATAGTTTTTTGAGTAAAAGCGTTATTTTTTAAGAGAATTAAAAATATAGGGACAGAAAATACAAAGTGTAGAGGGAGAATGTAAAGCTATGAATGTGGTAGTGAGTCACCAATGGGAAGTGTCAAGTGCAGTAGTTAGTCTAGTCTGTTCAAGAAACATTAACTGTCTACTCTGTGAAAGGCCTACATCTTGGGAATACAAAGACAAAAACTAAATAGTCCCTGGCCTTAAGGTGTTCACAATCCCTGGAAGGACTTATCAGTATATAAGTAAATACAACAACAACAAAATAAATAGAGAGATGAGTAGATAAGTAAATAGAAAATGGATGCCTAAAAGAATAAATAAAAATTGCACATGAAATTATATAATTGGAGGGGAACATTAATACCTGGAGGGATCCAAAAGAGTACTGTGTAGAAGGTGAAACTTAGGTTATGTCTTAAAGGAAGCTAAGGTTTCCAGTAGGTGGAAATGGGAAAGGAATCCAACCTGAGAGCCAACCTGTGCAAATGTGATGGTCTCACAAACTGTAATGCTGTATCCTGGGAACATATATTGCAATTGACAGGATATATTGAGAGGGAGAGGGAGAGAGAGAGAGCAAGAGCAAGCATAGAGTTTAGAATTATTCTAAGGTTTCAGGGCTGTGTGACTAGAAGAATTGTGGTGTCCTCAATAGAAAAGAGAAAGTTGAGAGTAGCAATAGGTTTGGGAGGAGGGAGAGAAGGGGGAAAATGATATCTGAATGAATCAGATTGTGTTATGAGATGGAGGAAATGATGAAACACTTTGGAAGCTGAGCTAGGTATTATGGATTTGATATAATTAGTAAGAGGGAACCATCATAGGTTCTTGAGAATAGGTGTGCATATATTGTGGGCCTACCAAAGTCTATGTTCTTGAACAAGGGAGATGATTTAAAGATGAAAAAATGAAAAAAGTGAGGAAAATGATTCTAGCATTTTTCTAAGTGGGACAGAAATGGAGAAAAGAAGATTGTAACTTAGGAATGAGGTGAAAACACTTTTAGTTAAATGAATGGCTGTGGAAATAGAGGGTTGGAAGACATTTCACAGTGACACTTGGTAGAATGTGTTAAATGGATTGGATAAATCAAGAAAGGAAAAATTGGGGTATTAGGGGGCAGAGCCAAGATGGTGGTTGGAAAGCAGGGACTTGCTTAAGCTCTCCCCCAAATCCCTCCAAACACCTGTAAAATGGCTCTGGACAAATTCTAGAGCTGTAGAACCCATGAAATAGCAGAGGGAAACAGGTCTCCAGCCCAGAAGAGCCTGGATGGTCTCCAGGAAGGGTCTATCGCACAGTGCTGGGAGAGGAGCCCAGCGTGGGCTGCACCAGGACAGACCAGACCCAGAGTCAGCCAGCTGGAAGAGGACTTTGGGCCATGAAACAGTGAGCTGTGGCAATTACCAGACTTCTCAACCCACAAACGCCAAAGAGCAGGTTAGAGGGAAACTGTGGGATCCAGTTCAGAGTGGTCGGATCACCAGCCCTGGGCGTGGCAGGAGTGGTACACTGATGGTGGTATACTCCTGAGGCTTCTTCTAGAGCTAAAACTTCAGCTACTTCCTGAGTCCCTGGCTCACATGGTGGTAGGAACCTAGTAGTGGATTAGAGTGGGAGTGCAAAGAGTGCTTTGTGGGCACAATGGCAGATTCTCTTGCTGTGCCCTGCTTGGATCTGTATTGCAGTGCTGGTTGGCAGTTCTTGGGGGAGGAGGAGCACTGAAGTGACAGAGCCTGGGGTAACAGCGGAATAGAAGTAGTTCTGGAAACAGCAGTGCTTGGACCCTAAAGCTTGGGACGAAGTACTCTCCACTCTACAAGCAGTCATATCCTGACAAAAAGCACATGAACAGGCAGCAAAAATGAACTCAGACTCAAATGCAGACTCAAATTCAAACTCTAGATTCCTTTTTTGGTGACAAAGAAGATCTAAACATAAAGCCAGAAGAAGTCAACAAAGTCAAAGAGCCTACATCGAAAGCCTCCAATAAAAATATGAATTGGTCTCAGGCCATGGAAGAGCTCAAAAAGGATTTGGAAAAGCAAATAAGAGAAGGAAGAGAGGAAAAATTGGGATGAAAAATGAGAGTGATGCAAGAAAACCATGAAAAACAAGTCAATGACTTGCTAAAGGGGACCCAAAGAAATACTGAAGAAAATAACACCTTAAAGAACAGACTAACCCAAACGTCAAAAGAGCTCCAAAAAGCCAATGAGGAGAAGAATGCCTTGAAAGGCAGAATTAGCCAAATGGGAAAGGAGGTCCAAAAGACCACAGAAGAAAATACCACCTTAAAAATTAGATTGGAGCAAGTGGAAGCTAGTGACTTTATGAGAAATCAAGATATTATAAAGCAGAGCCAAAGGAAAGAAAAAATGGAAGACAATGTGAAATATCTCATTGGAAAAACCACTGACCTGGAGAATAGATCCAGGAGAGATAATTAAAAAATTATTGGACTACCTGAAAGCCATAATCAAAAAAAGACCCTAGACATCATCTTTCAAGAAATTATATCAAGGATAACTGCCCCGGTATTCTAGAACCAGAGGGTAAAATAGAACCTCTTGAAAAAGATCCCAAAAAGAAAACTCCTAGGAATATTGCCTCCAAGTTCCAGAGTTTCCAGGTCAAGGAGAAAATACTGCAAGCAGCCAGAAAGAAACAATTTAAATATTGTGGAAACACAATCAGAATAATACAAGATCCAGCAGCTTCCATATTAAGGGATCAAAGGGCTTGGAATATGATATTCTGGATGTCAAAGGAGTTAGGATTAAAACCAGGAATCATCTACCCAGCAAAACCGAGTATAATGCTCCAAGGCAAAATATGGATTTTCAATAAGATGGAGGACTTTCAAGGTTTCTCAATGAAAAGACCAGAGCTGAATAAAAATTTTGACTTTCAAATATGAGAATCAAGAGAAGCATGAAAAGGTAAACAAGAAAGAGAATTCATAAGGGACTTACTAAAGTTGAACTGTTATGCTTACATTCATACATGGAAAGATGATGTATGTAATTTATGAGACCTTTCTCAGTATTAGGGGAGTTGAAGGGAATATAGACAGAGGGCACAGGATGGTTTGAATATGAAAGGATGATATCTAAAAAAACTGAAATAAATTTTAAGGGGTGAGAGAGGGATATATTGAGAGAGGGAGAAAGGGAGAGATAGAATGGGGTAAATTATCTCACATAAAAGTGGCAAGAAAAGGCAGTTCTATTGGAAGGGAAGACAGGGCAGGAGAGGGGGAATGAGTGACTCTTACTCTCATTGTATTCAATTTAAGGAGGGAATAACACACACACTCAATTGGGTATCTTACTCTACAGGAAAGTAAAGGGAAGGGGATAAAAAGGGGGGGGGGGATGAGGGGACGATAGAAAGGAGGGCAGATAGGGGGAGGAGGTAATCAAAAGCAAACACTTTTGAAAAGGGACAGGGTCAAGGGAGAAAATTGAATAAAGGGGGACAGGATAGGATGGAAGGAAATATAGTTAGCCTTTCGCAACCTGAGTATTGTGGAAGTGTTTTACATAATGATACATGTGTGATCTATGTTGAATTGCTTGCCTTCCTAGGGAGGGTGGGTGGGAAGGGAAGAGGGGAGAGAATCTGGAACTCAAAATGTTAAAAGCAGATGCTTAAAAAAAAGTTGTATTTTGCATACAACTGGGAAACAAGCTATATAGGGAATGGGGCATAGAAATCTATCCTGCCCTACAAGAAAGTAAGGGGAAAAGGGATTGGGGGGAGTGGGGTGAAAGAAGGGAAGGCTGACTGGGGAACAAGGCAATCAGAATATATGTCATCTTGGAATGAGGGGAAGGGTAGAAATGGGGAGAAAATTTGTAACTCAAAATCTTGTGGAAATCAATGTTGAAAACTAACATATTAAATAAAAGTGATAAAATTAAAAAAAAAAAAGAAAAATTGCAAATATTCTTAGGTAACTTGCCCAAGGTCCCAGAGCCAGTATGTCCGATGTGAGACTTGAACTCTGGCTATTCAGAGTCTGTTCTGTCTATTTAACAACATGTTATTTCATGAAACTTTTGCAAAAACCCTTTGTGAAATCGTTCCTACAGGCATTATTATTATTATTATTATTATTATCAAATAGGTGAGGAAATTGAAACTGAAGGAGGTTCAATGACTTACCCAGAGTCAAGAAGTTAATAAAGGCATGAGATGGGTTTTAACCCTACTCTTCTTGATGCCAAGTCTAGCCTAGATCCTACCTTTCAAATGGCAAAGGGGAATGATGGCAATTTTAGTCAATTCAATCTAACCACCATTTATTAAGTACTCTGTATATGCTGGGCACTGACTAGGGCATTAGAGAGAGGAAGGCAATAGTTTCTGCCCTCAAGGGATTTATATTTTATTGGGACAATGGTTTGTGGGAAAAAAGTCAAATTCATCTTTCCTTTAAGACCCAGTTCAAGTCTCACTTTTGTAAAGCCAATCAGTAAGTGAAAAGATCTTTCCCACCCATTCAATAGGTTTCAAGTGGGGCTTTAGGTGGGGCCAATGAAGGGATGTCTGATTAGAGAGAGGCCCACAACCTTTAACTAATTAAGTGTGAGGCCCCAGGCCAGTTAGCAAACTAGTTAGCTAGTTTGAGAGAGGTGGGAAGCCCTCAGGGCCCTAAGGGGAGTTATTAAGACCAGAGCCAGTGGTATGTGCCTGAGCTCTAGTCAATCAGATGAAGGCTAAGGATTGTATAAAAAGACAGAACAGAGGTTGGATAGGGCAGAAGCTGAAGAAGCTGAGAAACGGAGGAGTAGAAGCACCAGAAACTGAGAAACAGAAGACTCGAAACAAGAAGCTGAGAAGTTGAGAAACTGAGGATTGAGAGCCAAGGGCCAGCTTCCAGAATGTGCAGAGCAGAGTGCTGAACACAAGAGGGAGCTTTAGAACTCGGAGTCAGCAGAGACACAGGAGACAGTGCTGAGCAAGGACTTAGGACTTGTGAGTGATCCTCTTATAGGGGGACCCTAGCATTGAGGGGAAGCACAAGTATGGTCTGGCTTGCTGCTATAATATTTACTATAGTGAGGTGGCCTTATTGGTTTTGGAATGTTGTTGCCAAGATATCGAATTGGGGGCATTGGTCCTTGGGTCTGATCCTTTGGAGTCTAAATAAATGTTATACTTCCTCTACCTTCTACCTGAAGAATTCATTATATTCTGCGATTCCAAACCATTCAGGCAGGCTCTTGGTCCTCTTCAAGGTCATGAATTTTGCCCTAATGATATAACTTCCTCTGAAAAGCCTTCCCTGAAGACTTCAGCCAACGTTGCTCTTTTCCCTTTTAAAGTTTTGTTGCTCTTACTATTCATGTTACTGCCATCTTGATCTCTAATTGTTTCTTGTGTATTTGTTTTCCTTCAACTATACTGTCCTTTCTTTATCTGTAGGTTCCTCATCTTTCCAAAATTCCCCCTTGTTCCTCAACTCAACCATAGTTGCTGGCACAAAGCTGGTACATAGGAAGTATTCAGTAAATACTTGTTGCTTTGTTGTTGGAGGTCAGTAGCTCTCTCTTTATATACCTAGCATTTTCACAAAGACTTATCCATTGACTAAAGGGTTTAAATTCCTCCTGGGATCACAGCTTAACTGTGGCCAGATGTCTGTTTCTAAAGTCTGCTAAATGCTTTGCTTCTTCCAGCTATTGTCCATGAAGTGCCAGGGGCTGCTGTTTGTTCAGTATGTTTTATGGGAGGTTGCTAAGAAGGATCTAAAAGGCTACAGTAAATTAAAATCAGTTAATCCAACATGGGTTTAAGTGCCAACTATGTGCCAGGTACTGATTGGAGATATGTTGTGGAGGTAGGATTGATAATAATTGTCAATGGATCAGATATGGGTTTGGGATATTTACACAGAATGGAAAGTTGAAGGTGACATTAAAGTTATGAACCTGGGTAAGTGAAAGGATGATGGTATCCTCTGACAAAAATGACTAAGTTAGGAACAAAGGTTAATTTTGGGGGAAGATAATGAATTGTATTTTGAATGTATTGAATTTGGGATGCTGATGGGGCATTGAGGCAGAGATGACTAGAAGGTAGTGTTAGTATTGTGGAATTCTCAATTCTTCCCGGAATAAAGGGCAAAAATTTCAGGTTCCTTTCCCTATATAAGGGGGATCAATGAATCTTATCACTTGATGGTCTCATAAACTGAAGGACATGTTCATGTACGTGGAATTGTGTGGAGCAAAGGGGTCATAAATGTCTTAGTTTATGACCCCTTTTTCCCTTGTGATCTTGAAGGAATGAAGTCAATGCTTTTCAGTTATGGGAGAATTGAGCTTAGTGATTTGAAGTGCTCTGATATCACCAGGTGGAAACGATATTATGAAAATGGGAAATGGAAGGTGTGAAGATGTCTATCTCTGACTAACCAGAAAAAATAAGGACAAAATACAAACAATAAATCATTCCCAGGTGAGCTCTGTGGAAGGTGATAAGCAAAAGGAAAGGAGTTTGGGGAAAAAAATCTAAATTGTGATTATGAAGGTAAAAAGCAGTTATTAACCTGTTCCTGCCATTTTAGTCATAGCCCATTCTCTTCAGCAGGTTCTATGATCCTATCTAACCATTCTAAACAAGAAACAAAATAAGCTGGTTTTGAACTGAACTCTCCTTTTTAAATGTTCTGCCTTTCCCAGGCCAGAAGGAACTAAATTACCCTCTTTTTAATCTTTAATCTAATTTCTTGGAAAAGTCCAACTGATATATGGAGACTTTCTGAACCATAGTTAATTTAAATGATTTATACAAAGACTTCATTACTGGAAACCATGTGTCCTATTCCATTATGAATTTTTTAAAAAGGAGAAGGGGTGGGATATCCCAAGATATTTTGTATCAAAACCAAAGCATTAAGAAATGTAATTAGTGGCCATGATATATTGTTTCATTAGTTTCTTAAAGGAGTAACCAAGAAACTTGGCACAATAGAACTCAAGCCTTTGATCTCTTTTTATAAAACTCTCATTTTTCTTTTAAAGGAATAATAGTATCTAAATTATTTCAACAGGATTTTCTTTTAAGAAGCCAAGATTGCTACTTCTTAGCATATATTTTACTTTGTGAAACAAGATCCTCATGATAATTCAGCTAGGATAAAAATTATCATTATAGTGCTTTTTTATTTTTAGAAAAAAGAGGCATTTTGAGCCTTGATACCAAATTCCCCATATCATCTATTAAGTAGAGTGATATGATAAAGCAAAGTCAATTCTCCGTTATTCACTGTTGGCATATTATTCATGTTGTGACACCTCAGGCAAATGATGTTTTGTAATACTTATCAATATCAGATAAATTCTGCTCTATTGTGGATTTTTTTTACATAAACTAAGTGTGTATTTACTCTAAAATTATAGGATTTCAAAGCCTGATGAGGATTTTAGTCCTCATCTAGGCTAAAGCCCTGATTTTTAAAGATGAGGAAGTTGAGGCCCAGGAAAGTTACTTGCTGTGTAACGTTAGACAAGTAGTGTAAGAGTTAAGCTGGGACAGGATTCAAATCTCTTGGCTTCCAGTTCAGGTCTCTTTCTGTAGCATTATACAACAACTTTAATCTGGAATTTCTCTGAAGAACAGGTCTCAAATAAAATTAACTCCTTGGCCCCCAGAAGTTGCAAACAACAAGTTTTCTGATAAAGCCTAAAAGGAATCCAAAAGAAGCAGAAATACGGGCAAGTCTCTAATCCCTTCCTCAAGACTACAAAACATGGCAGCCAAGAGAAATAGTCCTTAACGTCCTACCCATGCTCACTTGCAAAACTTAATTGAAATGGATAATGGAAAGCTATTATCAGCATTACCACATAAAATAAGAAAAAGTATTTGAGGGGAAAAAAACCCTGAAAAGAGTATGGAATAAGATATTAAGATATAGTGCTACCATGCTTATATTTTATGCCTAGAATGCACACTCTCCTTACTTTCTCCATACTAGAATACTTAGCTTATTAAGGTTGGTTAGAAGACCATAATATCTCTATTATTGGAGGACACTTCTTTGTTTTTTCCCTTCAGCTTCTTCTTTTGTATCCTCAGTGCCTAGTATAGTGCCTGATACATAGCAGGGTCTTAACAAATATGAGCTAAATGACTGATTATGATTTGGACTTTTTACTCTAAAATGGCATTTTTCCCCTCCCCAAAGGTCTCTCATACTCAACCTCTCTGTGATAAATAAAAGCTAAGTGATATTACCTGTAGAAATCCTCCATTATATCTCAATCATTTACGTATTTTGTCTCTTGACCAAAGGTGGCTTGTTGTGGTATATCTGCCCTGGTTTTCAGAGAGCCTCTCCTGCCCCATGATGCGATTCTATTTCTTGAGTCCAGGCTTATGAATCTGACTATGGCCTTCCTTCTCAAAAATGCATCAATCACAAGATCATGATTTGGCCAGTATATTTGTGTTTTATTTTGTAGATAACAAAATCTTGAAATAACATTGAAAAGGAAGCAATTACTCCAATAACTTCAAGTGGAGAAAGCTGGTTTATAGCAAGAAATTTGCATGCAGCTCATAAAATATTTAATAGAGGATATGCTTAACACTGAGTGAAGTGGGTCCCCAGTAAATTTCATACCTCATTATTTCAATACGTCAAGGTTCTGTGATTTCATTGGTGTGAGTACTCCTTCTATCCATGCAGAATATCTCCCTTTCATGCCTTAGTAGCTGCTTATCAGTTCATCAGTTGCTGTGTCTGAAAAAATTCATCACCTCCTTGCCAATGTACTTAGCAAGGCTTGTCCTCACAAGGTATATATGCAGACTTTTTCTGGACCTGTACTCAAATGCTTTCCAGCTTGGATTGACCAGCTAGAACTTATACTGTCTTGGCAGAGTCTTCAAGAACCAAGACCATTACCATATCATGGGATTGAGTAAGATCTTAATTGAAGGCTATATCTCATTTTGCTTAGATACTTGCATGGATCTATGATCTTTTTCATGGTGATACTCCTTCCAGTGATCATTTAATCCAATCCCTTCATTTTACAGATAGAGGAAACTGAAAAAAGAGAAAAAGTGACTCATCTAAAGTTCTCTGACTCCAAATCCAGCCTTCTTTCCACTTCTACCTTGCCGCAGCTGGTGAAATCAAAGACTACTTTTTATTGCACTAAAATTCCTGGCATAGTTCTTGGCATATAAACAATGCTTATTGCAAAGAACAAACTAACACTTCCTGATTTTGTTGCTTCTTTACCCAAAGGATTCCAGGAACTTGAATTTTTCTTCACCTTCTTTGAGGTTGAGGGTTAATTAAAGATTGATATAAAATTACAGAAGAGAGCCTAACCTCTGTGTAAATGTTAGAAATTGTTCTAATTGGAGGCTCAGATTGTCAGGTACTCTTTATTTTTCAACTGCTATAAACTCCCTAAAACAGCAGAGGAGGGAACCTGAGGGACCATTTGACAGTGTCCTAGGCATACCACAACAGGATATTATATAAACATCATTTGAAGAAACTGTAGGATATTTACCCTGGAGAAGATAAATCTTGGTGGGAGGAGGCGATTGGTATTTTCAAGTATATTTGAACATCTGTCACATGCAAGAGGAACTAGATTTTTCCCACTCAGACGCAGAAGAAAGAACTAGGTGGAAATCACAAAACAAACAAACAAATTTAGATTTGCTATAGGGAAAATCTCCCTTACATTTAGAGCTATACAGAAGTGGAATGGGCATTGTCAAAAGACAGTGGAGTCTCCCTGTTTGGCAAAGGCTATTTGTTGAGCGGATTAGGAAGGCATTCTTGTTCAGGCAAAAGTTAGACTATGGGGGCAGCTAGGTAGTGCAGTGAGTGGAGCACCAGCTCTGGAGTCAGGAGGACCTGAGTTCAAATCTGACCTCAGACACTTGACACATTTACTAGCTGTGTGACCTTGGGCAAGTCACTTAACCCCAATTGCCCTGGCCCCCCCAAAAAGTTAGACTATATACCCACTGAGATCCTTTCCAATTCTGTTTTTCTAAAATTATATGGAACATATCATAAGATATCTATGGCTTCTCGTGGCCATACTCTACCATGGATCCTTTATAGGAGGTCCACTCAGTTTTCTGGGAATCTTCTATTAGGTATCAACATTTTAATGGCACCAGCGGCACATATGAGCAGCTCATTAGTTATTTCTCACTCTCCTCACATATACCTCTTTGAAAATATCCCATATGTACCTCCTATAACCTGCTCGTATCCTCCATGCACATCTCCAGCTAAAATTCATTATCCCTTGGCATTCTTATTGGTATTATACAGTTTTACTGTGTAGGCATATTTACAAAATATTATTTAATGGAGCTAGTTGACCAAGACTAAATGAAGGAGGCACAGTTGCCACATCAAGAATTTTTTTTTAAATTTTTCTTTGAATTATTATTCCCAAATAGTCTCTATCCTCTGTTGGTTAGTTCCCTTTTTATTTGTTTTGTGCCATCAGCCAGAGTTCTGACATAGTGAAGTATGATGGGCTGAGCTGTTTTGCTTGTAAAAGATGAGTACAGAAGGCCATTCCATAGTAGAGATAATTAGAGATTAACATCCTGACTTTAAAAACTTTTTTTTAAAATGACATGTTTAGCGCTTGGGTTATTGTATTTTAATCAATTCTTTTTTTGATGGAGGAAAATATTCTATGTAAATTAATGCAACCTACAATTTATGAACTTAATCCAGCAACATAGATAAATACCTTATGCATTCCAGGCTTCTGAAAGACTGAGGTTAATTCAATGACTTCTATAACATGGAAGGTAAAAGATTTGATTGGAGTAATATCACTGTGAAGAGAGGGTCTTCATTACACTACACATTTTGACAAAAAGGATTTACCATTTCTAGATCAGAAGCACATACACATATTAACATATATACATATACATGTACATAAATGTATTGTGAATACACACATTCATATATGTGCGTGGATCTGCTTCATTTAATTCAATCATTCATTCATTTAATGTTTGTTAAGTACCTACTAAGTAGGCACTGGGATGGGAAAGGTTGTGAAGATAAATGAGATTGTAAAGTTAGTTTAGGGAATTGCATCTATAGACATGGTTTCTGAAAGTGAGTAAGTCTGCTTTTCATCTATGCTAGTGGCTGTCTCCTCAACATGAAGAGATTTATATCATTATTAGAATAGTTTCGGTTGAAGTACTTAGGTATATGAAGTGAGCAGCTTTTTATTGTATTATTTTGATAATTATTTTTATCACTTAGATTTGTATTTAACAACTCACTTAATTTTTATAAATATGTGATGCCCAAACATTGATTATCATTGTAAACATCAGACAGCTAGAATTTATGTCCAGTGAAATATGAATGGCTAATTTTTTACATCAAAATATGGCATGTATTCCTAGGATAGCAGCTGAAAAAATGAAAAATTCATTGTAAATGCTATTATTTCCAATAGTCCCTGGAGTATCTGACTTGGAAAGGAATACTATACATGTCCTTTTGGTATATTTCATTCTGTTTAAGATCTAAGAAATACATTTGCTCTCAATAGTTTTTTTTTAGCCCAGAATGAAGATTATAATAATACGTGGACAGCAAAAAGTGGTATTCATTTTCAATAAAAATTTAAACCCATTTATTTCTGCATCTTTCCATAATTTTTTTTGACCAAGTGGGTCCTTAAATGCAGTAGAGATGGAATACCTAGTTTCATGAAGCAGAATTTTGAGAGTGTCATATCTATGATGTTTTAGAATCATGAAGCTAGAGATCAATGGGAAGGCAACATAGTTTAGCAGAAAGAATGGTAGTTTTGACATCAGCCGACCTGAGTTCAAATCCCAACTTTAATACTTAACAACTGATTGGGCAAATCAATTAACCTTACTAGTCTTCAGTTTTCTCATATGTGAAATAATAGCTTTGGACTAGATGGCCTCTGGGGTTCTTTCTAGATTGAGCTCTACGATCCTATGATCTAGTGTATCAACAATCCAGCTAGCAGCTTCTGTGGGGGTGTAAGATCTACCAACAACCAGCACCCGGACAGCTGCCAACACAGGTCCTTTTGATCTGCTTTACTAAAGGAAAGCAATGTTAAGGGGTTAACAATCTTACTTTAATCCAGCATACAAATAACATCCACCTAGTTCAGGGGGAAAAGCCAGCACCCTGAACTTCAGAGCAAATACAGTTCATAGTTATCCACATCTGGGTGTGCAGCCGGGGAGCTCATTAGAATGGCTGGCCCAGAGTCACAGGCCACTGCTGCTGTGGCTCAGAGCTCCAAGACAGAAGGCTAACCTTTGCGCTTATCTATCCTGTTCAGGGCCCACCTCACCCATGCTGGGCATGGAGAAGTTCCCCACCCCCCAATATCACATCAGATACAAATCGATGGCTCCCAATTGTCTCAGTGCTGAGAAATACAAAAACATCCCACTTTATCTGCCCCACTCAAACAAAGGCCAGAATCATTAAAGGTCAACAGCAAAAGTCCCACCTTAATTACTAATTACATCTAGTCACAGAATCTCAGAGCTGGAGGAGAACTTATTTAGTCCATTTGTAACAAGAGCACAGATCTCCTTGGTACCATTGCTGACAAGTGGTCATCAGGCCTATGGCTCTATAAATCCAGCAAGAAGTCAATAAATCAAATAGGATTATAAAATGCTTAGTATGTGTAAGCCACCGTTCTGAGAAGTGGGTATACAAAAAGGGGGAGGGAGGATGCTCATTGCCTTCAAGGAGCTCTTATTCTAATGGGGGAAACAAAATAACTCACTAGCTACATTCAAGATATATTTGAAGGGGGAGGTAATCTCAAAATAAAAATGCCCTGGGCTCCGGTAGAGACTGGGAGAGCCTACTGATGGAGATAAAATTCGAGCTGTGTGTTAAAAGCCAGGGAAACTAAGAGGCAGTAGTGAGGAGGGAGAGCATTGCAGACATAGAGGACAATCAATGCAAAGGCATAGAGAGGGAAATAGAGTGTTGTATGCAGGAAACAACAAATAACTCCATGCAGCTGCCTGGCGGAGTATGTTGTTGTTCAATAATTCACTCATGTCCAACTCTTTGTGACCCTGTGGAACATAGCATATCAGTACTGAGCATGGGGTTTTGTTGGCAAAGATAATGGAGTGGTTTGCCATTTCCTCCTCTAGCTCATTTGACAGATAAGGAAACTGATGCAAACACGGTTAAGGGACTTCTCCAGGATTACACAGCTAATAAGTGTCTGAGGTCAAATTTGAACTCAGGTCTTCCTGACTCCAGGCCACCTAAGCTATATCCCTGGTAGAATATAGCAGCAAGTAAAGTATAAAAAGACTAGAAATGTAGAAATGAGTTTGATAGTAAAGTCTTAAATACTAAATAAATTGTCTTATATTTGTTCCTCTAGGTAGTGTGGAACTAATGGAGTTTAGCTGGCAGGGGGTGTTGGGGAGAATGGGAAAGATCATGGCAAGGTCAGACCTGCACTTTAAGAAAACTATTAGGGAGACTTGAGGCCTGGAGAGATTAGGAGACTATTCTAATAATCTAAGTGAGAAGTGGTGAGGGCATGCATTAGTGTGGTAGCTATGTGAGTGGAGGGAAGAGGTTGTGTATGAGGGACAGCCTTGTCAAGATTTCCAGTAGATTAGACATTTATAGTGAGTGAGAATGAGCAGTTGAGGATGATAAAGGGATTGTGAGCATAGATGGCTGGGAGGGTGATGATAATTCTTGACAGTAATAGAGAATTTGGGAAGAGGAAGGAGTTTGGGGAGAAAGATAACGAGTTCTGTTTTGGACTTTGGATTTGAGATGCCTATGGGACAAAATTTGAGATGCTCAAAAGGCAGCTAGCATAATTATAACTCTGGAATGCTCCAGTTTGTCAGTGCTTCCCCCATGTCACACCCCCCCCAACAGTGGCATCAAAACTAAACATAATACTGAAGGCATGGTCCGGCCATGGCAGAGTATAGCAAGACTATGGCCTTGCCTCTTTTGTACACTGTACCCTAATTTTCGAGTCCAGAATGGTAACTTTGAGGTATTATCACACTGCAGACTCTCACTGAGCTTGTAATTCATGTAAACAACTAAACCTTTTCATGTAAACTATGGTCTGGATAGGCCTCCCCTATTCTGTACTTGTGCAGCTAACTTTTCAAACTGCAAGAATAGACTTTATATTTGTCCCTATCTCAATAATATATTTTTATCATACTAGATTGCACCCTATTTTTCTAAACTGTTGAGAACTTTTTAGATTCTGATACTGATATCCATTGGGTTAGTTATATCTCTCTGCTTTGTCATCCACAGATTTGGCAAGCATGGTGGCAATGTGTCCAAGTCATAAATACTTTAAAAAAACAGAATAGGGCTCTGAGGCAGTAACTGTGTGAAATCAGTACCTTAAATCAACAAAAAATAAACCAAGCAAAATATTTATTTACTCCCTTCATTTTAAAAATTTTTATTTAATTAGTTTTAGTTTTTAACATCCACTTGTATAAGATTTTGAGTTTCAAAATTTTCCCCCTCCTTCCTTCCCAAGACAGCATGCAATCTGATATAGGCTATACATGTACAATCCTATTAGACACATTTCCACATTAGTCATGTTGTGAAAGAAGAATCACAACAAAAGAGAAAAACCATGAGAAAGAGGAAAAAAAGAAAAAAATAGTATGTTTCAATCTGTATTCAGACTCCATAGTCCTTTCTCTGTATACAGATAGCATTTTCCATCTTGAGTCTTTTGTAATTGTCTTAGATCATTGCATTGCTCAGAAGGGCTAAGTCTATCCAAGTTGGTCATCATACACTGTTGCCAGCAATCTATACAATGCTCTCTTGGTTCTGCTTACTTCAATCAGCATCAATTCATATAAGTCTTTCCATGTTTTTTTTTTAAATCCACCTGCTCATCACTTTTTATGGAACAATAGTATTCTATTACATTCGTATACCACAACTTGATCAGCCATTCCCCAATTTATGCACACTCCTTTGATTTCCAATTCTTGGCTACCACAAAAAGAGCTGATATAAATATTTTTGTACATGTGGGTCCTTTCCACTTTTTTATGATCTCTTTGGGATACAGACCCAGTAGATGTATTGCTGGATCAAAAGGTATGCACAGTTTCCTAGCCCTTTGGGCATAGTTCTAAATTGCTCTCCAGAATGATTGGATCAGTTCACAACTCTGCCAACAATCCCACTCCCTTCATTTTAAAAGAAGAAACTGAACTCTCTGTAAAGTACCTTAGCCAAGTTCACATAGCAAATTAATATTGGACCCACAACTAGAACACAAGTTTCTTTCAACTTCAAAATAATTGTCTACACTTAAATGTTCTTTATTAACAATATCTTCTACCTCCTTTTTTGAGGAGACTGGTGTATTGGCAAGCAAAGTGGGACTTTTTCATGTTTTTTCTTTTTGGAGTGCTTCTCCACGCTAAGGCAGTCAAGTGCCTTTGATTGAGTCTTGCCTTTGTTCCAATCAAAAGTCTTTGATTGAATCACGAGTCTTTGATGACCTGCTTAAGCCACAAGAAAGCCTAAGTCACATGAGTTTGAGTCCATGGTTATGATACACTCTGACCCTGAAGAAGGGTATAAATACTCTGAGGTTAGCATTTTACTTGAGGGCTCACTCATTGGAAGAGTGTTCATGTGATTTGGCCAGCTGAGAGTCTGGGTAGCCATTAAGGAACCCCTCAGCTTTGAAAATCCAGATGTTGGTGCTTCTCTCTTTGGTAACCAACCATGTATGTATTGCTATGAACAGACAGTCAGAATCCCTGTCTGCTGATTTGTTTGCTCTGTTTAAATAATTTCTGCTTGTAATTTCTGTTTGTGTTTTCTCTGAATTTCAGGGTGCTGACTTTTTCCCCTGAACTAAATGAATGATATATGGATGTTTAATTAAAGTGAGATTGTAAACCCCTTAAAGTTGCTTTCCTTAGAAAAGCAGATCAAAAAGCCTGTGTTAGCAGCGCTGCCTCCTGCCGGCTGGTGTTATTGGCCTTATACCTCCACAGCAGCTGCAAGCAGCATTGTTGTTATAACCGGCAAACTGGAATAATAGTGCTGCAGAAAGCTTTCGACCATTTGCCTAAAGGTGTGAGGGAACAGCTCACAATCTCTAAGAAGAGATGGAAGGAATGATAACGCCTGATCTCTGAGCTCTGCCTCTTTAGGTATATGACATGAAAAGTAACATCTCCAGCCTCATGAGTTCCTTTCACTTTTCTACCCCAAACTTTATTATTAGCCTTCCCCAAAGTTTTAAGCAGTGACTCAATAAAATATGAATGATAATTAAAGCTCACTCTCATTGGACACTTTATAAAGCCATATAAATAGTAATAACCCTGTTCTATAAAGCAATATTAGTATTACTGTTCCCATTTTACGGATGAGGAGACTGAGGCTCACAGCTGTTATGGGATTATTCCCTGGTTCACAAAGAGCAAGTTTCAAAACAAGGATTCTAATTAAAGTATTACATCACTCCAAGTCCAGCCTCGGACATTTAGTAACTGTATAACCCTGGGCAAGTCACTTAACTGCTCCCTGCCTCAGTTTCCTTGGTTGTAAAATGGTGCTAACAATAGCACTGACCTCCAGGATTGTTGTAAACATCAAATGAGATAATATTTATAAAGAGCTTTGTAAGCATCTAATAAATGCTTGAGTAGACATTTAATAAATGCTTATTTCCTTCCCTCACCTCTTTCAAGCCCAATGTTCTTTCTACTACACCATGTTTGCATCACAGAAATATGTTTGCCCTTCTAAGTTGGAAGGCGCAGGACACTCCGTCTCCTGGCTCTGAGCATTTTTATTGGCTGTCCCCCATGCCTCAAACACTCTCTTCTTCACCTCTGCCTCCTGGCTTCCCCGACTTCCTTCAAGCCAAAATTAAAGTCTCACTTTCTGCAAGAATCCTTTCCCAGTCCTCCTTAATCATAGTGTCTGTCCTTTGAGAGTAACTCTAATTTATCCTGTCTGTATCTTTTTTGTGCATAATTGTTTGCATGTGGTCTCCCCTATTAGCACTAAATAAAGGTTAGTTGACTGATTTAGGATGTCCCTGCCCTATAGATACACATATTTCAGAATGAGCATTTATCTCATTCTACTAATGCATCGTGGCACATGTGTATGTATGTGGGTGGGTGTATACATACCTTGGGGTACCTTATCCCAACTCTCTTTGCACTAAGTTGGATCCCCCCAAAAGTGGCTATTTCTCCTGCTCAAGGCTTTAAGGCTAACCCTAAGGGATTGGAGTGATCCTGATAAAGGTGTTGACTCAACTTCCCTTTCTAGTGTATTTCCCCAATCAATAGTGAGTATATGTCTTCTCATTGTCATCAGTACCAGTGATTAGCACACAAATATCAATTTAACCAGTTAATATTCCCTCAATATCATCAATAAGCAATTAACATCAATTAGCTTTTACACAGGGATATTTACTGAGAAGACAGAGCAAAATCAGAAGTACAAACACATCCTCCCAAGCCAGGGGCATACTTTTTCCTCCTTAGCTTTAGTCCTAGGGGAGAGTGGGCTCAAACTTAAAGCAGTTACTAAAAAGTGTTTGCCCTACCATGTTCATTTCCAAGTTGTTCCCTTGCTTGCAGGATGCAATATCTCACTTGTCAAGGTTATCTTTTGCTGGGCCGGATCCCACAGATCATTCCTTGGGGCTGCAGTAGTACCTCATCTGGTTCACCTATGACTACCAACTCTGCTGTGGCCTCTTGTCACTGGTGAAACTCATGGATCCATTACATCTCTAACACTACTTAGTCTAAGAACAGACACAATAGGGCCATGTCTTCAAGGGCCACAAAGTAATATATGTCTAAGTTGATCCACACAGGACAAAGAAACCGATTTGCCTACAACTGCTTTTTGTATACATACTAAGTTCCAGCTTCACAGTTACTTAAAAGGACTTTCATTATCATGCTGGGAGCCAACGGGAAGTAATCATGAAATACCATTGATTTTGTGAATCACAGAAGGGCTCCTTCATTCTGTGTCATCAGACACATCTAGAAGCAAGTTCAACCTGGTTATCCATCTTTCCAGGGAAGGCCCCTCATTGACCAATCCCCCATTCCAACATGATGAAAACATTTCTAAACTTCAGTTAGGTATGCTTTTGAAACACCAGAAACAGTCATATGTTTATATGGCTGGAACCTAGTAGATACTTAATAAGTAAATAAATAAATGATTGTTTGATCCTTACAGATGATATTTTTTTTTCTTTCTTGTCAATGCTGTTCAATTTCCAAGTTTGGATAGAATTACCTGAGACCTGCCTTGTTAATGGTGAAGAAGAAGAAAAGCTTTTCTCTACTCTTTTCTTTTTCTTTGTTTGGCAGTATGGTAAAATAGAAAGAGTGCTGCTTCTTGAGTCAAAAGACCTGGGTTCAAATGCTGCTATTAATGCCAGTTAATTGTGTGAAATTTGAGCGTCATTTCATTTCAGGGAACTCCAGTTTCCTCATCTATAAAATGCAGGGGTTGACTAAGTGGCCTCTGAGATCCTCTCAAGCTTTAAATCCATGATCCTCTATGAACTTTTCCTACAAAGCCAACTACTGTAGAAATAATTATCCTCTCAGAAACATAAAACTAAATGAACCAGTCCTTTCTAATTATTGTTCTTAGTATTTGGGGAAGCATATACATGGATATAATAGAAATGTAGTGGCATTTAACAGTTCACTAAGGTTGCAAATGCATTGCTGTTATTGTTTGGTTTTTAAGTAACTAGGTTTCTGTTCCCATTCAAAACTGCCAAATATGCCCACTCTATTTTTTTTAAATTAAGCCTGAACTGCATGAAGTTATTTCGAATTGTTTGAAACAAAGGTCAACATAGAATGTATCTTTTCAGTGGTGGTTGACAATTGGGGATTTTTTTTGTCTGGATAGATAACACTAGTTTTTGCTTATTCTTGGTCAATCTCAGGCAAATATGTGCAAATTAAGAGCTCATATGCAATTTTAATCCTGATTTGTATTCATGAAATTCACAATCATGGAGTCAATAGCACTTCTCATCTGGTAGATCTTTACCTAACATCCTTTATGTCTTAGAAAAAGGAGTGAGTTTTTCATTTTTAAAATCAATTAAATATCCGGCATATCTATTGAGCTCATAATGATACATGAAAGGAGTTTCATTCATCCTTTTCTTGGTGATTATTTGATGAATCTGAAATAACCAGGAAACACCAAAGCTTCAACGACTTCAATTTTTAAGAAGAAATGGGAGGTTACTAATTAAAGCAGTGAAGTAGCAGCTTTGAATTCCAGGATCTTCCCTTGATTTATAGTCTGACCTTTAGTAGTGGCTTAAATCTCTGGCCTTCGTTTTTCCACTTACATACTATTTATAATCTTATATAACATTGGAAGGGTTGAATTTACATGAGCCCATTGAGTACAAATCTGGAGTACAAATGCTCATGCCCTGACTAAGACTGATTCTGAGATGTTCAGCTAAGAAACATTCAATTCACCAAGCATTTATTAAGCACCTACTATGTGTCAAGCACCATGCTAGGCAATGGGGATACAAATACAAAAATGAGAACCATCCTTCTTTGCAAGGAGCTTAAATTTCTTCTAGAGGCTAGTAATACATACACAGATAAGTAAATGCAAAATACACAAAAAGTAAATGCAAAGTTATAAGTCCTGGTGGGAGTAGGAAAAGGAAGCACCTACAATTTTTAGGTGTGGATGTCAGGAAAGTTCTCTTACAGGAGATGACTCTTAATCTAAGCCTTGAGTAGAGGGAAAAAAACATTGTCAGAATGGGGGACAGATTATGCAAAAGTACAGAGGTGGGAGACACAATCTTGTAAATGGGTAATAACAGCTAATTGTGGGATGTGTGAAGGGAACTAAGCCTGAAAAAAAGTCTGGAGCCAGATGAGAGAGGGCTTTAAGTACCAAATAGAGGAGATTTTACCTTGTCTTAGAGGCAAGGGGAAGACAATGAAGCTTCCTGAATAGAGAGCAACATGCTCAGATCTGAAGTTTGAAGAACATCAGTTGGACGTCTTCAATGTAGTAGACCATGGCAAGGAGCCATCCAAGGAAGAATGAAAGAAGTGCCTCCTATCCTTGAGTTCTACACTTCCCTTATCATTCCAGGTACTTACTTCTACCCATGAATTCTGAGCATTTACTCTGAGAATTCACCCAAGCCTTGGAAGTATTCTAAAAGCTTGGGTTTGAACTGTAGCTCTAAAATTTACTAACTGGGGAAACTGGGACAAGTCATTTGACCTGCCTTGTTCTCAAGTTCCTTGTCTGTAAAATGGATTTTCCCCAATGACCTCTGAGGTGCCACCCTACTCTAATCTATCATGCTGAGGTCCATAATGAAGATTTGGTAGACATAGTTCTAAGAACTCACTGCAGTACACACAGAGTTTTACAATCTCTAGAAGATATATTAAATGGGAAATACAGATACATATTTTTAAAAGTATATATGTGCATGTATATATGTATATATGTGTATATGCACAAATACATATAGACATAGACATAAACATATACATATAATTTCTCCATGCAGTTTGATAATTTGCATTCAGTTTCAGACAGTTGTTTGTTAGGGACTCTGCTCAGTAGATTGGTATCTTTGTAAAGAGTCATCATTCTACCAAGGAAACAGGATATGTGACTTTTGGCAGCCTAGTTCATTAATATCCTTTAGAGAAGTAAGAGTGGGTTGATTGGAGAAATTCATTATAATGTAGTTGCTAACTCCTTGATCCTGTCCAGTGGGGAAAAAATGAAGTAAAAATATGCTAAAAATAGATAAGCTGAATATTGGATAAACAAGGTGAGGAAATCTTTCTTCTTGGGTTTTCTTCCTAAAAGAACCTATGGGGATTTTATTTCTGAACATTGCCTGGTAACTAATTAGCACATATTAAAAGTGTGTTGGTTTTAAAAACAAAATCAGTTGAAATTATGTGCCCACATTGGGCATAGATACGAGGATTTATATGACCTGTCACTTAAATTAGAATTGGGGACACTTTTAAGAATTTAAAACTATCCTTGACTAGATTAATTCCTCCATAGTTTAATAAATAATAGCTAGTGCTCTATTCAAAGGCCCTCAGTAAATGTTTATTGAACTGAATTTGGCCCAAACACACTGACTCAACGCTACCTACCTAAACTCTACAGGTTAGGAAGCTCTTCTGTTCCTCCCAGCTGGCTCATTTTTGCCTGTGTCCTTGAAGTGGGGAAACTGACAACCTTTCATTTGAAAAGATGAGTGGCTAATAAATGATCTCCTTAATTGCCAGTTTAGAGATTACTGAATGGAATGGAATAAGCCAAAGCATTGCATTGTCAACAAAATTATTAAATTCAATCAACATGTATTTATGAGATAATATAGGTAATATAGTACAGTGTAAAGAAGTACTGGCAAAGAGGACCTCGGTTCAAATACAGCCTCTGACACTGAATTCTGGGGCAAATAATTTAAATTCTCTGGGCCTCAAGTCTCCTCATCCATAAAATGAGAGCTGGACAAAATGGCCTTTAAGAATATACCCTAGGGGCGGCTAGGTGGCACAGTGAGTAGAGCACCAGCCCTGAAGTCAGAAGGACCTGAATTCAAATCCAGCCTCAGACACTTGACACACTCACTAGCTGTGTGACCTTGGGCAAGTCACTTAACCCCAACTGCCCTGCCTTCCCCCCTGCAAAAAAAAGGGGGGGGGAAGAATATACCCTACACAGAATACAATGATAAGCCTGGGGGAAGACTCAGTCACTGACTACAGCCTAGTATGCACAAATATAGGTGATATAATAAATTATAGGTGCAATAATAAATGATAAGCACATCAGACACAGCATGGCATCATGAATAAAGCAGCATATCAGCATAGCCAGAGCAATACATAAATCCTAAGGGAATCAATCAATAAACATTTATTAAGTATCTACTATATACCTTGCATAAAGCTGTAGTCAGAGCTTTGGGAATTAGTTTTTTTAATACCATTCATTCAATCAATTTACAAAGTGTTATCAGGAGATAAATGAGGGGCAGGGGTAAAGGGGAGCAGAAAATAGACCAGAAGGGAAACAGGAAAATGTTTCACTTTCTATTGCCAGATGCTGTTTGGTGGGGGTGGGAGGGTAGAAGATTTTATTCATGCTCTCAGTTTTAAAATGGGGCAGCAAAGCAGAAAAAATATTAGTCAGTATTCTGACTTGAGAGGAGCATAGGTACCTGAAAGATTGAAAGGAGGAGATTAAAAGAATAGAGGGTTTGCAGTTAGCAAGGCTAGTTAGGCAACCATAAGAAACTATACATGCTAATTCTTCAAACTAAAAATATAGAATCATGTGGAACTCACTGTCATACACATTCAAATTTTTCTTCTTACAAAGGGAATCCAACTCACTGAATACATGATTACATCTTAAGAATATGTGACATTTTTACTTAATATTCATCTTGAATGCTAACATCAGCATCCAAAATTTGTCCTATTTCTTCCTGATCCTTTTCAAGGGTAGTCAACTGCCCCAGCAATCTGAAAGAGTCTGAAAACTGCTTTTCTTCCATGACTTCAGTGACATACCAATGCACAAAGATGGACTTGACTACAAAGACCTCAGTGCTGGCTGTGCACACGGACAGTCCACTACTCTTTTCATCAGCTCCCCTCCGGTCACTATTACGGGAGACTCAGCAATGATGTTCACCTTGAATCAGTTGGACAGCAATTTGTAAACTAGCCTGATTGATTTCCTAATAAGGAGTATGGTATGTGCAATCAAAAGGGTACTCACTTGGTCTTGAATCATTGGAGGACTTAGGTTCAAATCCTGTTTCTGATGCCTGCAGTTTATGTATCCTTGGGCAAGATACTTAATCTCATTGGGCCTCAGTATCCTCATCTGTAAATTCAAGGGTTCAATGAAATGACCTGTGAAGTCCCTTTTAGAACTTTTATTTAATGGCTGAAGTTTTCACAATGATGTCCTTTGGAACCATTCAAGTTTTAGTCACTGATTGTATACAACTGTCTCAGGTATGACCTCAGAACTGCCCATTAAAAAGAAAGAGTTTATTCTCATTATTTTATCATAATAGCCCTAATCTTTTCATCTAACTGATAATTCCTTTGCACTGACTGACCTTATTCGTTATTTTCTCAGTTCTAATGCTTGTGGAGGACTATACCATTCCTGACTGGTTGATGAGGTATAAACTGATCTGTCCACTCCTTCTATTTCCTTACTATTCAATAACTATGCCACATCTTGTGTCCTATGCCAGAGCATTTCCTCTGCCTACCCTCTTTTGTTGCCTCAAATCATCTCACTGTACAACATCAAAACATTTGTTTTCCACACTTATCCAGACCAACAGAATTGTGCAGCAGTACTAAAAACATTGCCATTTCCTAGATCTTTCTTTAGTCTGTAGCAGCCATACTGGCCGCAATGACAGCCAGAAATCATTAATCCTACTCCATCCTCTTTGAAAATTATGCTTTTGGGCCCAGGGGCATTGCCATTTTCCATCACTCTCATTATTCTCCTGACTTCCTTGAAGATTGCTGTGAAGATGAGAGCAATTTCATTAGCATCATCTGAAAGACATACTTAACATTAAATGGCCAGTTGCTATTCTGAGATACCATTTCTTAGACCAATGGGAGATCTCTGGTGGGCAAATGAGTATATATGATAACATAAATATCAGAGAAGATAAATAGCAGACTAAATCGACTATATAATTCTACTTAAAAATCTTTGCAATGGAAAATGGATCAGAAAGAACAGTCTTATTTTCCTTTTAACCAGCTTTCCCATAGTAAAGTAACTGAGCATTCAAGGGAGCTGCTTAGGGCAACTTTCCTTGAGTTATATCAGGCATAACTCAGTGCTGATCATTTCTGAAAAGTTAGCAAGCTAATGCACATGGCACAAATATGGTCCTCTTCTTAAGTATGAGCCACAGCTGCTAATTTGCACTGCCTCTAAAGACAACCAGATTAAGATGAGTGTAACTCATGGCAGCTCCACCCAGCATTTGGCATGTAAAATCATTCTGCCTGGGTTCATAGGACTTATTAATTCCATTCCCAACTTTACCCTGGGAGTAACACATTACTGTATTTTACGGTATCTTCCCTCTGACTCCTACCCTAAACCAATCCCCATTGGGATGTGTAGAGAGTGGGACTGTAGGACGTTTGTGAAGAGCAATGGGAATCAGCACAGTGGGATAGAGTCACATCTTTTATTAGACAAGGATATACATAGCAGTATTCTGGCCTTGCAGGTATGTTTAAATTTTAATGTTTATTTTATTTATTTTTTTCTTCTGTTGGGGAAAACTGACAACTATCTCAAAATGTTCTCTTATTTTTGGCAAATCCCTTGTGATGTTTCCCTCCATCAGAATGCAAACTCCTTGAGGGTAGGAAGTGGTTTTTTTTTCGGTTTATATCTTGAGCTCCTAACAAGATATTTGGCATATTGCAGGCACATAATAAATACTTGTTGAACAAATAAATATAACAAAGTCCTCATGGATGTCTAGGATGTCTTCTCTAGGCATTCATGTCTACCCATCTGCCCAACTCTCCTGTTAATATATTGGATATTTTTTAATTTAAGTTTTTTTTGTTCCAGTGTTCTGGAAAAAATATGTATTACCTATTTGATGCTATTTGATGTCCAGAAGTCCCTTTGAGATTCTGGGGACCCATAGCTAATAATGTTCTGTTAGCACGAGGAACTGTAAGATTCAAGTCATTATCCCACTTTGGCTGCTTGCTACCACTTGACTTCTTGACATCAGAATGCCGATGATATTTGTGACATCTCTGAATCTCACTTTCTTCATCTGTAAAATGAAAGGGTTGGATTCCTCTAAGGAAATTCCCAGCTCTAAATCTCTGACCCAACGATTCTGTGATTTAATTGAGTTTGAAGTTATTCTTGCTTGTTAAGGAAGAGCTTATATAGACATCTGTCTGAGGAATACATCCTATCCTATTTGAAAATTTTGCTTTGGGGTCCAGGGACATCCCCATCTCCCATGGCTCTCACAGTTCTGTTGACTTCCTTAAAGGTTGGCATAAAGGTGATCAGTTTTGTTAGCATCACCTGCAAGCCATACTTCACATTAAATGGCACAGTGGCATCACCAGCAATGAGATCATCAAAATCTAAGGAGACAGGAAAAGTGGGGCTGCCTTTTTCTTGAATTTTCAGCAAACATTTCTCTAGTTAGTATCACATGCCTGTAAATAATTCTGGCAGCAAAGGATAAAAGGAGTGAATTGGCCAATTACTTTCAAATTGTTTGATCATTGGCATGTTTTCATTAATTTTTAAAGTTGCAGGAACTGCCAAAGAATCCCAATGAGTAATATTAAATAAGGAGCAAAAAACAAAGATGTGGGCAAATCTCTTTAGTTTAAAGGGATTCCAACTCCCTGCCCCATTAAAGGCCTCCCATTGGACATTAGACTGAATTTTCTCCTTTGTCTCTGGAAGGTACTCACAGCATGGTCTCCTGAGCAGAAAGGAATAGAAGTATAGGATGCAGGAACCTCATGGGTTACTTTGGGAAAACAGAACTGCCCCCTGCATATTGAGTTGATATATGTAGTGTACTGTGACAGTCACAGAAGATGTAGGCTGAAGGCTGTGCCTCTCTTGAACCTAGCTCTCAGTACTAAGAATGACTACATAGAGTAGGAGTCCATAAGACAATAGAAAGAAGAATGAAGTTACAAAACTAAGACTTATTTGAATTATAAAAGAATGGAAAAGGGACAATTCAGTAAGACTTTATAATAATGTGAAAGTAAGGTCCAAGGAAACATTTTTAGTAAAACTATAACATATTGCTTTGGTTTAATCTCTATTGTAAGTTACTAGACCATTTTATGGGAACTATAATGTCACCAAAAGTGCGTGTCTAACAAAAAATAATAGAGGACATTACTGATTCTGCTGTGATGGCCACTGCAGAGAAGGGATTAGCCCCATTTATCAATGTAACTTTGTAAGTAATAGCATACACTTTTCTATAAGCATTCATTAAAAAAAAAACCTTTTCAACATTTTAAAGATATCACTTCCTTTTAGATACATTCCATCCAATTGTCAATTGTGAGTAAATTCTACAGCATTTTCTGTGAAGCAGACTGAAATATCAACAAAACAAACCAACAAAAAACCCATAGCACATTTGTTTTGAATTTCAAAAATATTAACAAGGTGGGTGCATTATGCTTGAAAGTTCTCTTTGTTATTCTCTATAAATTTTATAGATATATTATTTCTTCAGTATGAAAAATTAAGCAATGACATTAAAATAGAACACATACAATATAGAATTCCATTAAGGCAGATGATTTTTCATAATAAAAAAAGGTCAGAGGTCAGAGACAGCTGCATGCCATACTTCTTTTATTACAAAAAAAATCTGTACAATAAAATAAAAAGAAAAATCACCTTAAAACTATGTTTTGAGGCTGAGGAGTGACTAACCCTGACTTTGACCTCTTTTCTACCTATTCCTAAAGTTTAACCAATACCCCCAACTCCCTTATTTGAACATCAAGATGAGCTTTTGTTAGTGAGGAGTGGTAGAAAGAAAAGTGTAGGAAAACAGGAAAAGCAAAGAGCCTTGTACATAGTAGGCACTTAGGAAGCCTTTTCCCAAACTCTTTTATTTCTAGAACCTCACCTTTGTTAATTATTTCCTATTTCTCCTCTCTATAGCTTGATTGTAGTATATTTGTTTGCACGTGGTCTCTCCTCCATTAGACTGTAAGCTCCTGGAAGACAGGGATTGTCTTTTTGTCTCTTTTTGTATCCTTAGTGCTTAGCACAGTCCCTGTCACATAGTAGGTGCTTAATAAATGTTTTTTATGATAATAACATTTGTTGAATTGAACTAAATTGAGAAATGGAGGGAAGACTAGAATATGAGAGATTCTCTATGATGAAGGACCACTAAGTAATTGAATAACTTTAACAAGCCATTTAACATTGTTGGGTTTCAGGTTCCTCATTTCTAAATTGACTAGATGATCTCTAGGTTCCCTTCTACAATTGTATTTTGTTTGTAACATTACATTCTTCTAAATGGGGGAAAATAATAAAAGCTACTCTAAAACAGGTATAGAGGAACATATAAACACCACTTCAAATAATTCCAAAGGTTCGTTATTCAGATTCTAACTCTTCCCCTTCCCTTCCTGCTATTCCCTTTTTGCCCATTTCTCTGCCTATTGTTTTTACTGTTATATGAGAATAGAAAGGCACATCTATTTGATTTACCACTCATTAGCAGTTCTAGTCAAAAATAGGAGGTTGGAGGCAAAAGTAATTGGTTAAAGTCAGGCATGCCACTTACTTGTTATATGGTTCTCATTTATCTGCATCATTCTTTCTACCATTAGAATGGGTAATAAAAAGCTGAGCTGTATTTCACTATATTCAGATTTAAATAGTTCTTTCTAAACAAACCAGAGCATTTTTGAATTAGCATGAAGTAGTAGAAAGAACATTGAACTCATAGTTCACACTAGGCTCTAATGTTTCCTAGCCTGTATAAGATTGGTCAGGTGCCTTAACTTGTCTCGGAATCCTTGTTCAGTGCCTTCCTCATAGGGCTGTTGTGATAAAAAGCACTTTTTAAAGGATTATTACATTAAAGTAGGACCATATGTGTCAGAAATAAAAGTCATATTAGTCTTTTTCTGTGGTTTGACTTTCTTGGTTTAAGTGTCTTAAACTATTATCTATGGACAGTGGACAAATTCACAGTTCTGATATCTACCAAGAGTTGAATCAGATTTCCTGATGTCAAAACACTTTGGGATCATTTCATTTTCCACTTGCCCATAATGCAAAATGCTACTAGTCTACCTCTGCAAGCATGATAGGGATAGACCTGGGATCCATTTAATCATAATTACATATACAGAGATGGTTTTACATATCTGGGGTTCCTCTCTCCTCCACCAGGGAGCCACTGTGCTACATTCCTAACTCAGAAGCTCAACTAATAGAAATTAAACATTTTAAAAACTGTTTTCAGAAAGCACTTTTTTAATGAACAGTTTCTCTAGGGAACAAATTTTGTTTTCTTCAATAACCAAAACCTACCTCCTACTTAATTGCTGGTACTTTCCCCAGTACAGCTAGCTTTGGGGAAGTAATAGAGTAACAAGTATCTCCATCTACTTAAGCCACACCATTTAGTAGGAATATTTCCTCTTAAGTCATTGTTTTAAAATGGGTTGAGCAGAAATTCATCTATCACTGCTATCCTATTCTAGTAAAATGTGCCAACTTCCAGGCCTTACCATCACTGATCTTAGAATTAAGATATGAGGCACTGAATGGGCAAAAATAATAATAAGAGGTACAGAGCAGAGCCTTTAAAATTCCATTAAAGATCTTGCTGCAATAAGAACACTAATTATTTTACTCCTTTTTGTTTGTATAGAACTTAATCATATAGAAAGTCAACGTGACAGAAAGACGCTTTTGAGTGTGAGGTTAAGTAATTCAGGACACCAGAATTCCATTAGGTAAATGTATTTTTCTGTGACATTAACTGTCAAGGAATGGGAGGCTTAAAGCTTGTAAGAATCCCTGATCCTTGGATTTCTATTTCTGTCCAGAAAAATTACTGAATCAAAGATGATAAGGATTCCGGGGTGAAGGAAAACAGATCACTAGCAACAAATCCAGACCTTTTGTTTCCAGGACAAACCCCTTCACACCTAGATTAGATATTATTACTAATGAATCTCACCTACTTGAGCTCATTCTTCCTTATGGGAACTCAAGCTGCTAAAACGTATCCTGACTTCAAGTTCTACTGGTGAGGATTGTTTGTTTTTTTTGTTTATGTCTTCAAAATTCTTCAGAGAAACTATGGTAGCTGAGTACCCCATGTATTAATCCCTATTGATTCTCTCCCTGCCCTGCCATCTTGTTAAATTGATGACTTCGAAACTCAGATTCAATCTTAGTCTAGCCTTTCTCAATGCAGTATCTTGATTGGACCATTTTATTCAGTGGTAATTCTACAATCTAACCAAACCCTATAGCTAGTCCTTCACCTTCCCTACCACCCCAATCCTAACTCCTGATGGGCCTGGTGCCCACTCAAGGTAAGGATCATGGGTCTAGATCCAGAAGGGACTGCAGAGATTATCTACCATTTCATTTGAAAGATGAGGAAACCGAGGACCAGAGAGGTTAAGTAATTTACCCCAGACTACATAAATAGTAAATTCATAAGCAATGATTCAAACCCAAGTCCCCTGATTCCAAATCCTATCCTCTTTTGAAAAAAAGTCAATTATTTAGGGATGTTTCTTAATTGACATATTGTATCTAACAAGAGAATTGCACATTTATAGTTTTAGAGCTTGACTGGCAATCATCTAATTGCTTGACTTAGCAATCATCTAAGAGCTTGATTTAGCAATCATCTAATCCAACATTAACCACTCTTTATAGTCAAGAAGATTTTTATTCCCTTCACTCCTTAGTTCTTTCTCAGGCCATCATTCTTGACTCCACTCCCTTCCCTTCCTTATTTTTCTTGTTTCTTGGTGAACCAGTTCAACTCTAAAATATCTTCAACTCTTGAATCCCGTACCCCCTCCCTTATCCTATAACTATTTACACCTTGCCATATCCTAAGCCTGGCACTTGTCAGTTCCCATGGGTTGAATTATCACCTCTATACGGATAATGTCTAGCCCTATAGATTCAGCCTTAACCACTTTCCTAAATCCCAAGTTCGTATCATAACTGGACTAAATATTATTTACTGGACATCTCAAAGTTGATGTCCAGTTAACATCTTAAAATCAAAATGTCTGAAACAGAACTCATTATCTTTACTCAAAACCCCTCAACCTTTTTCAAAAATTCCCTATCATTGGCAAGAGCACCATTATCTTCCCAGTCATCTGTGTTGATGTGATCTTCAGCTACTCACTGGAACCCAATCCACAAATCCAACCTGTTGCCAAATCTTGTCATTTCTACCTTCACAATATCTCTCCTATATGCCTCCTTCTCTACACTCCCATAGCCTCTACATTAGTGCAGACCCTTATTACCTTCCTCTATTGTAATACCCACTAATTTGTCTGTCCTCCTCAAGTCTTTCCCCACTCCAATCCATCCTCCACTCCACTATAAAAATGATTTTCCTAAAGCGCAAGACTGATTATATCACCCCCTACTCATTGACTCCAGTGGCTCCCTATTACTTCCAAGATCAGTTATTTTTGTTTGGCATTGTTTTAACAATCTGGCTAGCAGCTTCTGTAGGGGTGTAAGATCCACCCACAGCCAGAACCCAGAAAGCTGCCAGCACGCCAGGAAAGCACAGGTTCTTTTTATCTGCTTAACCAAGGAAAGCACGGTGAAGGGGTTGACAAGCTTACTTTAATCCAGCATTCAGTTAGTTCAGGGGAAAAAACAGCCAGCACCTTGAACTTTAGAACATTCATTCAGTTCGGGGAAAAAAACCAGTACCCTGAACTTGAGAACAAAATACAAACAAATTACAAATATCAACAGACAGACCCAATACAATTCATAGTTACCAACATCTAGGTTCAGCCCGAGGGCTGGTCCAGAGTCACACTCGCCACCACTGCTGCTCCAACCAAAAAGGACTCTTCAAGCTGTCTTCTCTCCTCTTATAGAGTTTTTGACATCATCAAGTGCTGCCTGAATGACCAGGGCCAATTGGTTCTTGAGTTGGCCCCATCCCCTAGGACCCTGGGAGGTTCACATCCATGCAGACCAAGTCAACACCCAACAGAGGCGGACCCAAACCCACGTGGTCCAAAAGCCTCTGCTGTCCCCGACATGCAAACCAGGCCCTCCCTGGGCCCCCAAGGGCCCAGGACCTAGTAATGCTCAATGAAATAAACTGAGTTACTCAAAGAAAACAAAGGCCATTTTGCTTGCCAACACAGGCATTCAAAACCTTTTAAACCTTTGTCTTCTCCTAGTCCTCCTGTCCTTCTATACTTTACTTCTTTGTGCACACACTACAATACAGCTATACTAGACTGCTTGCTATTTCTCACCCACAAAAACCCTGTCTCTAATACTTGAAGTGTTGTCTCTCCATTCTGTTTCTCACCTTCTCTGGTTTCCTTCAGCTCAAATCCCACCTTCCACAAGACGATTCTCCCTGCCCTCCCCCTCGAGTGCTAATGCCTTCTCCTCTGAGACTACCTCCCATCTAGTCTATATATATATATTGGATGTACCAAATCACTTACATGTTGTCTCACCAATTAGAATGCAAGATCCCTGAGACCAGAGATTTTTTTGGCTTTCTTTGTATCCCTAGCAATCAGCCTAATATCTGAAACATAGTAAGTGCTTAATAAATATTTGTTGACTGACACTTTCATATCACAGATAAGGAAACTGAGTCTCAGAGTGGCTGAGTGACTTTCTGCAAATTCCTTGGGTAATTAGCAGGATTTTATTCAGGTCCTCTGACTCCAAGTCCAGCATTTTCCCACTGGAAAGAACTAGCTCAGGGGCAGCTAAGTGGAGGGGCAGCTAGGTGGTGCAGTGAGTAGAGCACCGGCCCTGGAGTCAGGTGTTCAAATCATTAGTTCAAATCCAACCTCAGATACTTGACACACTTACTAGCTGTGTGACCTTGGGCAAGTCACTTAACCTCAATTGCCTTGCCTTCCCCCCTCCAAAAAAAATTTGAAAAAAAGGACTACCTCTTCTTGGGACACTGAGGACTGGAAATGACAGAAATTGTAGTGACACAATTCGCAATTACTTGATTAGATTTATTTCATGGTTATAGATGGTAACACACATATCTGTGTATATATATATATATATATATATAATAAGCAGAAATAATTTTGTTAATGTTATTCAGAGCACATTTTCTCCATCCCCATTGTCCCATATCTTTACAAATATTTTTTCCAAGAATTCCATCCATTACTTTGACTTATTTCTGTGCATTTGCATGCCTACACATAGATGTACACACAAATATCTTCGGTTGGAAAATTGTTTATTTTAATACCAGGTAAATATAGCCACTGCCACTCTCTTACGGAGCTGAGCCCATGACTATTCAGAGCTGTTCCTTACAAACAAAAGCTTCCCAGAAGATGGTCTGTAACAAGTAGCTGGTGCAAAACAAACCTGAGAATCTAGCTAGAAACTCTCAATGGCATAATAGTGAGTTGCAGAGAAGTCTTGGAAGCAGACCCAATGGGCCAAACATAAAGAAAATCTGGCCAAGGAGAAGCAGGTTGCTGCCACTCATGTTAAGCCTCTACAGAGCTACTGTCTCTGAGGTTTTGGCCATCCTATCTGTGTTTATTTCTTGTCTTACAATGATGTCTCTAGAGTCACTTCCGGAGCCAGAAAACATGTCTTTTAATTCTGAGTTCTTGTCTTGGAATCAAAAGACTGGAGTTTAAATCTTACCTTTGGTATTTAACTGAAAAAAAAACCCTGGACAAGTCAACTTCTCAGGGCTTTATTTGTAATTGAAAATTTATCAAAAGCATGTTACAGACAAGACACTCTGCCAAGGCAAAGACAAAAATGAAATAATCCTCGGATTCCAAGTGCTTTCTCCTATAAAATGGAGATGATAATAAGTTCTACCTAGTCCTGAAAAAGATTTCATAAATCTTACAATGGAATAGAAATGGAAGAATTATAGAGGTTTTTGTTACTGCCAGTAGAACAATGGTGAGTATTCATTCAATGAGTTTTTATTAACTGTCTATTACATCTGCTGTCACTGTTCTAGGCTGCAGGAAATCAAATATAAAGCATCACAGAGTCTTTGCCCTCAAGGAGCTTATTGTGCACTTTAAGAATGAGATAGAAAAAGAAGGACACATATATAGAAAAGAATAATCAAATGTAAGGAATGATTATGGAGCTAATGAGAGAGCTAAACAAAATATTCCAGAAAAATTTGAAGAGAAGATCTGGAAATGCCATATGAAAGCGGTCACTGGAGCTGAACCTTGAAGGAAGAGAATGATTTTTTAAAGATAAAATGAGGAAGGATTATATTCCCATAGTGGGGCATAAACTTCATTCACACCTGAAGGCAGGGGATGACAAGTTGAATTTGGAACTGGTCAATAGGCTGACTAGGATGGAACAAAACACATGAAGGAGCATACTGTGAAATAGGACAAAGAAACTAGTTGAGAGCTAGATTGTGGTAGGTCCTCAATGACAAGTTAAGGTTTTTATAGTTTATCCTAAAAGCAGTGGGGATCCACTAAAAGTTTTTTACTAAAAGTCATATCTATGCCTTAAGATTACTTTCACAGCTAAGTGAAGGATGGGATGAAGATGGGAGAGCTGTCCTGAACATAGGGCAAGCAGGTAAGAAGCTTATCAGAGGCATTCCAGTGAGAGGTGATGCCCTCAATTAGGGCAGTTCCAGTGCTGGAGTAGAAAGAAAAGAATAGATTAGAAAGATGGGATAGAGAAAGAATCAACTGGATTTAGCAACTATTCTTTAAATGTTTTGCATTTTTAAAAAAATATTTATCTACATGGTAATAACAAAAATTGTTCTGGAGCAAATGAACATCGCCGTGGGTGAAATATATGTGTTGATTTATCTCCCTTAGTCCTGAATTGAACTGCAGAGTTTGGAAGTGATTAGGTATGAGTAGTTTGTATTTAGGCTTTTACCCTTAGTAGTGGTAGTATTTCCATTGATTCTCTTCTTAGAAAGGATTGCCCAAACGAGCTTGTGAGTCAGTTCCAGTAAATAATCATCTCTACCAACATTGTTCGTATCTCTACTAGGTATTGGAGATACATAAAGGTATAAGACATGGAGCCAATGGACTGTTCAGGGAGGACTAGCACCTCTGGAGAGAGGTCTTGCCAAGTCCTTTTCAGGGCTGCCCATCTGCTATTGGTGTCTACCTGTCACCCAACTCTCACCTGTGTCTCACCAGAGTAAAACCATCTCAGCAGGTCTAAACCAGGTTAAGGATAATGTCTACTCCCAGCATGTGAAGACTTCCCCTCATAGAATGGGTGAATAAAAACAATTTGTTCCAATGGCCATGAAGGTAATGGAAGCAGACACTGTCCAGTGCTTAGGACAGACATCAAAGACTCCAAGGTCATCCACTGCATCCTGGGCCATCGCCAGGCATCTTTGACTTTTGTCCTACCACTGGACTTTGATGGCTCTGGAAGAGTGAGACTGACAACTTTGCACAACTCTGCCTCACTTAAATCTAATTTACATACAAGTCGAGACATCACCCCTCATCTACTATTTTACCCCGACATTGTGATGTCATTGGTCTTCTTTGAAAATGAAGGACAAACAACAATAAGGCTTGTTCCCTTCATCCTGAAGGAGCATTAGCAAACTGAGAAACCTAGGGTGAGGGTGAGATTGGGAATGAGTCTTATCAAGTCATTTTGGCTAAAAAACAGTATAGAATTTCACTGAAGCTAATATTGAACTATTAGGTAGTTCAATAGCAAACCTCTGTTTGCTTCAGTTTCTTTATCTGTAAAATGGGGACAATAAAAGCACCTACCTCCCAGGGCTATTGTGAGGATCAAATGAGATAGTGTCTGGCACATAGCAAGCACTACATTAATGTTAGCTATTATTACTAACTATTATCAATGATTTAAGTCATTAGTTGTATTTTTTCTCCCCTTTGAAAATACCCTCAATCTACCAAGTAGACATATACTCTTTAGATTTAACAGCTCCATCAAGCCTGGGGCTGCTTAGCTAAATTGCCACTTTCTGTACATGTGGATGTGCTGCAAAACTACGAGAGAGGAAACTTTCTCCCATAACTTTGTATGTGGAATAATTAATAGGACACTGTGCTTATAATCAGGAAGACTCAAGTTCACATTCTTCCTCAGATACTTACTACTTATGTTGACCCTATCACTTAACTTCTCTGTTTTCTTGTCTACCAAATAGGGATCATCATAGCATCTAAATAGCAGGGTTGTTGTGATAGTTAAATGAGATAACATATGTCAAGCACTCTGTAAAACTTAAAACTCCATGTAAATGCTTCCTATTTTATTAGTATTATTACAGACCAAATTCATATAGAGCAAACTCTGGCCCTTTTTGTGTGACCTGCTTTGAGATCTGCCAGAATGGAAAGTGCACGATGCTGTAAGTGCATTTACTGTGAGAATTTATCTCATGTTTCACCACCACAAACTACATCTGCATCCCATGACAACATTTTAGGCTGAGGAAGTCTTAAGTGCCATCATAGAATTTCCCTGTACCCTATCAGCAAGGTATTAGGTTATGCTCTTATTTTTACCAGGGGGGTACCCTTCAGATAGAAACCTGCCCCTTCTGTTATCAAGTTGACTGAGAGGAGAGCTGATCAGAGTCAGAGTTAGGGTTAGGGTTTGAGTGACATCCTCCCTTACACATACTATTGAGCACTCTGAACTCCAGCCAGACTTCACAACACCTTTTTCCTGAACTTGTATTATGCTCTAAGGATTTTCTCTGCAGATCCTCAGAATGTTTTTTTGGAATTCTTGAACTGCCTTCTTTCACCCTTCTCATCTATCAAAAGCCATCCCAAAATAGAAGGGGGCTACCTTGACAGATGCTCATTGAAAGTGTCAGAGGAGGAATTTATTTCATGTATGGGTTATACCGGCTGGCCAAAGCCCTTCCAACTCTCAAATTCTATGAATTCCTATCCATCCTTCAAAGCTCACATCAGACATTACCTCCTCCAAGAAATAGTCCATAATCTCTTCAGCTGGTAGCAGTCTGCCCACTCACTTCACCTAGCACTTTGTTTTGTAACTCTCTGCTGTACTTAACTGGAGAACACATCTGCCAGATGTTCCTATTTGTGGATAGCATTGTTCTGACAACATTAAGTCCCATAATCCTACTGGGCCTCCTTAGTGAGATGCACAGCCACTCAAAAGAAATCAGCCTAACAATCCACACAGGAAAAAAAATGCAAATAGATGAAAAACTCATACTACCCTGACTGTGCAATGTAATTGGATGGGCAGCACATATATAGCAAGCTGAATTGAATTTGGAAAATTGTGTAGAACTTTCAGCAATCTAAAGTTTTTCTTTGACACACATCTTTTAAATCGTACTATTCTGTATACTATATGACTGTGAATCATGGAACATTCCAGTTTCTGAGAAGTCAAAATTATAGATGACTCAAGGAAAAATAGATGCATCACGGACATAGGCATCCTGCAGTGCTTGAACAACAATTACTTGTGCTTAGCATGATGTAATGGATAGAAAGCCGGTCTTGGAACCAATAAGAACTAGGTCCATGAGCTACCTCTGACATATTTGGGGTAGGCCACTTAGCCTCTAAATACTCCCTAAGACTTTAAGTTAACAATAAATCAACAGTCATTTATGAAACACTTACTATGTTTAAGGCACTATGTTAAATTGCAGAGAAAGTGCCAATCTATATCAATAAAAGGAGATTCCTTATCTAGGAGCACTCTATATCAATGAAGCCATAGCTCCAGTCTCTATTCCTGTCCCTCCCTGTGTGTAAGAAATGACCTAAAAAGTTGAATCAATGGAAAAGGAGGCAGGCCAATCATATAGGGACAAAGAGAGATAACAAAGAGATAGGCATGATATTGCTACACTGGTACCCATGAAATATTAAAAGGCCTAGAGGAAGGGCTCTAATACATTGAGTAGAGCCTCCATGGAGAACTTCTGGGAGGACATAGACACAAATTGGATGAAATTTTTTAAAAATTGTATGTGTTTATTACTATCTTCATTAATGAATGAAGCACCCACATGATTGAATCACTGAAGTATTGCTTTTCATATGTAATATTGCATAGTTTCAGAATCCATATTGGTGTCTCCACCTACCAAACTGTAAGTTCCATAAGGATAGGGACTGCAGCTGATCCAAGCTTTGTCCTCCAGGGTAAAGACAGCACTCTTTATATAAAAGTTACCTATAACTCTGTCAAGTGGGTTTACCCTCCACCAATTCAGATCTCAACCACTTCACAGTTCAAAAGATAGTTGACAAACTGCCCATCCTCAAAGATTTCCTAGAATCTACCAGAACTTTAACTTAAATTGTGTCACCTTTGAGAACTCAAGGTCTTTTATTTGCCACTATGGAGCACCAGAGTAGGATGATAGTGGAGTCAGAACAGCACTTATTTGGCACAGTATCTGGAACATGGTAGATTTTTTTTACTAACCAAACACAGAAAGGTCTTAATTAAAGTTTGTTGTTTTTACACATATGAACCTTCTTCTGGTGAGTTTTTCAAGTGTATTAGAAACTATACCTTTACTAATAATCTTTCTTATGTGACTTATTTGAGTACAATGCTATCAAAAACTGACTGCAGGATTAGGAAGAGCAGAAGAGATTATGTCCAGTGAATAAGCAGAAAAGGTAAAAAAAAAGCAGTACTTTTTTGGAGAATTTTTTTAATAGAAAAATCCAACTGCTTTAAGTATGTCTTAGGAGACGTCTCCAAGATTAAAATAAAATGTGATAAAATGTGAAATTTGGGGAAGGGGTGGATCATAGGTAGAAAAAGAAAGTGTATCTGCTAGATATTCTATTTGCCCAGATGGATGATCAAACAGAGACAAACAACAGTGAACATCTCACCAGTATAGCACCAACTGAAGCCTGATTATGATTTCTGTGAATACATAAAAAAGGCCCTGTGTTTCAGAAAACTGTCTGTTTTCTTCTTTTAGTCCTCAGTGTCCTATTTAAACTTCTGCATTTTTCCCTATTAATTGAACTTGTTCCAAACAAAGAGTATTAGGTCAGAGACTGGAAGTGCCATTATGGGGACTAGTTGGAAGTCATGATTGTTATCCACTATTGTGCTAACTTAAATTAAACATTCTCCATCCATAGCCAGTCTTTCAGTTAAGCACAGTTCCTAGCATGTTCCCTCCATAATCATCCTTTTTTTGGTATAAAAAAAGATTTTATTATGTACTTGCTATTCCTTTTAAATATATAATAAAGTTATCGTGTAAATTTCTTTTTTTTCCTTTTTTTCTTCCCTCCCACTTCCACCCTAGAGATGGCTACCATTAGACACAAATATATGTGTGTATATGTGTGTGTATATATGTATATATATATATACACACACATATGTAAACACTATCTTTATCCAGATAAAGAACTGATAGAAGTATGTATAGAATGATTTTATGTAATCATAATTTTAAAATTATTATGAATTTTGCTCTTCCCTACCATAAAATTATAGCTAGGAATCTTTAGAAGAACTCGCTTGGAATTAATCTAAAAAAAGTTTTCATTACTCGTGGAATTATTTTATGTAGTTCTTACTTTCTATTTGTTTCATCTCATTTATCTTCTCATTTCTTCTTTTATGTTGTTTGCCCTTTCTCTGGTGAAGTGAAATATTTCCAACAATAGAGTTAGTAAACCAAGAGAGGGAAAATGATTTGTGTTTCTTTAGGCTGGAGTAAATTTTCAGGCTCACTAAAATTTTGATTAAATAACAAGTGAAGGTGGGCTTGAGTCAGAACAGGAGACCTGCGAGGCTATCTGGACCAACTCCCCACAGGAATCCTCTCTGCTGACAAATGATCATCCCACATCTGCTTGCACACTTCTTGTGAGGGAGATCTCATTGTCTTGAAGAATAGTCAATTCCGTTTCTTAAAAAGAAAAAAAATGTTGGTTCATATAGTTCATCATGAATAAAGATTTGCATATATTTCTCCATGAAGAAATGGGTGAAAGTATTTACCTGAAAACTTTATATGTTGGAATATTGCCCCATTCATGATTGTAATTTGTTTGCATATGGAATATTGCAGCTGTCATGGGCTAGGAGTTATAACCAATATGCATACTGCTGATTGTTAGGAGAGCCTTCAAATCCCTCACTGGCATCAGAGTCACCAGGAGCATCTGCACCTGTCTTCCCAGCTGAGGTTGACTTGCTAGAAGGAGGATCATTTAGCATCGTTTTCCACAGGGACAGTTATGGATATAAGCTGCTATTAGACTCTAAGATAACTGAGCTTTGTTAAAAGGCAGGCTCAGACTAAATGAAATACAGACCTACCTTATTTTATTTTGCTTCACTTTATTGTGTTTCACAAAGATTGCGTTTTTTACAAATTGAAGAGCTGTGGGTGACTCTGCATCAGGCAAGTCTATTGGAGCCACTTTTCTAACACCACGTGCTCACATCATGTCTCTGTGTCACATTTTGGTAATTCTCATAATATTTCAAACTTTTTCACTATTACTATATAGCTGTTAGGACGATCTGTGATCAGTGATCTTTTATATTACTATTATAATTTGTTTTGGATGCCACAAATCATGCCCATATAGCACAGTTAACTTTATCATTAAATATTCTATGTGTTCTGACTGCTCCACCAACTGGGCATTCCCCCATCTTTCTTCTTCTCGTCAGACCTCCCTATTCCCTGAGACACAACAATATTGAAATTAGGCCAATCAATAACCCTACAATGTCCTCTAAGTGTTCAAGTGAAAGGAAGAGTCAATCAATGTGGCAAATTTCATTGTTATCTTAAGTAAATTGCCACAGCTACCCCAACTTCTAACAACCACCACACACTTAATAGGCTATAGCATAGTTTAAACATAACTTTTATATGCACTGTGAATCCAAAATATTCACGTGATTCACTTTATTGCGATACTCACTTTATTGTGATAGTTTGGAACCAAACCCACAACATCTCCAAGGTATGCCTGTGGTTTAATTGAGAGAATTTAATCAAATTCTTATTCATTAATTTCAGAAAATAAATAGGCTTTGTTATAGTAGAAACTATTACACTAGAGCATATTTGGTTCATAATTCAGTAAAAAAAATCAGGTTAATTTCAGTTTGAAGATCTGCAAATTAGTGTGGTTTATTTTGCTCATGATTCAGTCCAAGGTCATCTTTAAAACTCATCGCTTTCTCCCTGAACAGTCTAGAAAAGAATTGGTCTCCACAAATTCATCTTCATCAACACTAATTTTGGGAAAGAATAAGATGAATTATAAGCAAAAAAGTTTCTTAAAGTCTCCATGGTTCAAAGCCTTTCCAAAAATAAAGAAGCCCTTAAAAATGATATGAGTTTGGCTTCTGGAGATTACTGGTAAACTCAAGAATATTCAGAAGGGAAATGAAGTACTCTAGTAAAAAAAATGTATCCTAGGTAAGGTGATTTCTAACTTTTCTTACTCACAAATATATACAATTTTTACTCGTTATTGAGCTTATACTGCACCAACCACCTTCATGCACTTGGCCTTCTGCACTCCAAAGGTACATGGAATAAAGCACCTCAACACAGTTAGACTGTAACAATAGGGCTGGATAAGTCTACTTTCCATTACTCTGGATTTTATTGGCCTTACAGCATCCTTAAGGAGAAGATTTTGAAGTATCCAAGCACATAATAAAATTGTAGAATTCAACCTTCTTATTTTTATACTTTTTATTTATATAGCTCTGAGATGGGTAGTGTTAACATTTGTCCCCTTTGTACAGATGAGAAAACCAAGGCTCTGAAAGACTGGCAGTGTTTGAGGGAGGACTTTAACCCAGTTTCCTAACTCCAAATTCAACTTCTTATCAGTAACATTTACATTCCTCCAGCCCTTGCCAACAACAAAAAAAAGGTGTGGGGGAGAAAGAAACTTTCTAGGCTTGCAGACTGTGGGGAAGATGTTTGCCAAGTAAAGTCTGTGAAAAATGGATTCATCGCATTAGTGCCGTCCATGATCGACTGCCAAAGCCAGCTTATTTTCTTTGCTAGCTCCAGAGGAGAATGCCTGTAATGTTGTGTTGATGGAAAGCCATCTTACAGAACATGCTGGCTGAGTGCAGTTTTTCACTGGCTCAGGTCAGCGTTATTACAGATTTGATGGGGGTACTTAGAGCTCTGGTAGGGATTTTTAGATCAGAAAAAAATAGGTGCCAGAGATTAGGGACCAGAATGTGCTAGTTTTATCTCACAATACAGTAAAGCAATAAAACAGTCTGAGAAAAGCCATAGACAGGAATGTCTAAACCTAACAGTTTTCTATTTCTCAAGCAGGAACACTTGCCATTACTAATGAGACCAAAGTGTAAAATTGTGGTCTAGGGAAAGTAAGTAATTGTGGAAAGTCCTAATTTCCCCTGGAGAGGACAATGTGGAATTAATATGACTTTATAATGGGAAAAGAGTGCATTAGTCTCAAAGGTGGGTAAGGCTAGATGATAAATTATATTAGTAGTTCAAATAGAACTCTCCAACAAATAAGACATCTAAAAAACTTCTGATTATCTTCTATGCCTTTGGTTGATGCAAGATACCTTGGGAAAACTATGTCGTGGTAAAGAAAGAATCTGACTGTCTTCAAATGCAGAATCATGCATTTCTGTTTCACAGAGAACTCTTGAAAGATGATTCTTTATTTTTGCCTTTGTCTCCATTAGAACATCTATGCTTTTCCCTTTACTTTAGAGAAACTTCAAGAACTGATCCGCCCCAAAATAGAAGGACTGAGTGAAAATATGGCAGCTATACTCTGAGAGAAGAGCGAAGTTTTCATATGAAGGTAAAAGCTTGTTTTTTTTCTCCTCATTAATCTGTTTCTTAATGTTTCGAAATTCCTGAAATTGTGAAATCTACTTAATTTTTTCTCAATCATTAAAAGTGCTTCAAATTTGATTGAATAACTTGATTGTTTTATGGCATTTATGTATTATGACATATTTCATGATACAATTTTTCCTCTTAAAAGGATTGACATAATCCTCATATGCACTCATCTCTATTTGTGGATTTGATATCCTAGAGATTTTTTTTCTAGAATAAAAATTACTTTGAGCTTTCCATATTATTTATTTTACGAAGTTGATGTCACCTAAATAAAGATTAGCAGCAGAGGCAGATAGGTGGTTCAGTGCATAGAGTGTTGGGCTTGGAGTTAGGAAGACCTGAGTTCAAATCCACCCTCATGCTCACTAGCTGTGTGACCCTGGGCAACTCAACCTCTGTTTGCTTTCATCCACTGGAGAAGGAAATGGCAAACCATTCCAATATCTTGGCCAAGAAAACCCCAAGTAGGGTCACAAAGAGTCAGACATGACTGAATGAGGGATCAACAAGGATTGACTAGTACTTGAGGTGTTAGTCCCCAGTGGCATCTTCATTTAATGTCTAGAAGCTTCTCTTCCACTCCTAGAATGTTACTGTGGCTTCATCCCAAAGCCCAGAGTAACCCTCCAGTCTTTGAGACTCCTACCCTAGTCCTTGGGAATGTTAACACAGGAATACCATACTAGTACAGGAAAGCTCTCTTCTGCCTCATAGGGTCTGCTAGGGCCCCAAACCTAGATTAGAGTCAGCTCAGTTCTGAAAATTCAAAGGTGAGATATTTGTGCAATGTCATTCCTTCATTCACTCATCTAACAAGTATTTAGAAAGTTCCTATTATTTACCAAGAAGCACGCTACGTGCTGGGGATGCAAAGACAAAAACAAAAATAGTTCTCGTGTTCAAAAAGTTTATCAGGCTCTTTGGAAATTTTGATCTTTTACAGAAAAAAGTCCGATTCTGTCTAGTCCAGGGGTTCAATTAAAGTCAGTAAATATTTATCAAATGTCTGTTATGTGCCAGGCACCATGCTAAATGCTGGGAGTAGAAATGAGACAAAGAAAGACAGTCCCTGTCTTTGAGGTGCTTCCATTCCAATGGGAGAAGACAACACACAAAAGGAAGCTTAAAATGGGGAAGAAACAAGGTGGGAATCAGATAGAAGACATCTTGTTCCACAATATTGAAACCAGGTAGAACTACAAATAGAAAGAGGAGTGAGCTGGAAGTCCAGTCACAGCCCCTCTATAAAAGAAGGCTTTGGGAAGTGCTACATGCCCCATCCTCCAGCCTTCCAATCAGAGGAAAGATTATCTGAGAATCCAGGGGTTCTTAGCCTTTTTGCATCATGTGCCCCTTTGAACATCTGCAAAACCTATGGACTTCTCAGAATAATGTTTTTAAATGTATAAATCAAACACAAAAGATTACAAATTAAAACAATTACATGGAAATACAATTACAAATGTAATTTAAAATTCCTGTTCATAGATGCCAGGTTACTAGTCCAGACCCTTTATTTTACAGAACAGAAAACTGAAATTCAGAGAAGTGAAATGATTTCTTTAATGTGACATAAATAGTAGCAGCGTCAGCATTAGAACTCGGATCTCCTGACTTGTAGTTCTCACACCATGTTGCTGCTTAAAGACTGATGTGACTTGAGAGTTTCTTATAGCATGTTAGGGTCTCCTTTTTATCCTTGTATTTAATCTGAATTGTGATGTCTTTTAGAGTTTTCATTTGCATTATTAGTCATCGTACATACTTTTTTCTAGTTATGCTTTCTTCACTCTGCATCAGTTGAGACTGTATCAGTCTACGTAAGACTGTATCAATTTCATGGCTTGTTCAGGCAACAAGAAACTCTTGAATCACATCAGTCTTCAAGAACTTTCCACCTGTGTGAGCCTAAATTAGACACCGATTGAATCTCCTAAAATGGTTATCAGACTGTGGAGCTCTGCAGACATCGTGGTCTAAATGCATACCCTTGGTACACCATTAGATAATCTAGGCCAGTGGAGTCAAACTCAAGTAGAAACAGGTGTCATTAACCCATACATGAGGATGTCTTCATATCACGTATTGACTTAGAAAACCACATACAGACATTATCTATGCTCTGTTGTATTTTTATTTATTTTGTTAAATATTTCCCAATTATATTTTATAGTGGTTTGACTGCACTTGAGAACATTGTCAGCCAATGCTGTTGGCATGCATTTGACACTTTTGCTTGATCCTTTAGTAATAATCCTAAAAATTTTAGTTTCATACCAAGCCACCCTATTTTATTTGAGAACTATCTTCTTATTTGGGTAGCTAGATGGTGCAGTGGATAGAGCACTGGCCTTAGATTCAGGAAGACTGATCTTCATGATTTCAAATGAGGCCTCAGATACTTACTAGCTATGTGACCCTGGGCAAGTCACTTAATCCTGTTTGCTTCAGTTTCCATTTTCTCATCTGTAAGATGATTGGGAGAAGGAAATGGCAAACCATTCCAGTATCTTTGCCAAGAAAACCCCAAATGGGGTCAAGAAGGGTTGGGTATAACAAATCCTCTTGCTCGGTATAATTAATAATCAGGATAGATATTTCCTACCCAGAAAACCAAAATTCTCTTTGATATCTACTCAGAGGCAATGTGATTGAGAGTCTGAGTTTTGTCCCCTAGCAATATCTATTTGGTAATTCAGTTTTGTGTATGTGTGTATATGTATATAAGTGTATACTCTTATTCACACAGGTGAGGGTGAATACTGTTACCACCTAATCCTAAATTCCTTTTTGATAGTCAAAGTTTCCAACTTTTTTTTCCTATTCCAATAAAATAGAACTGCATGGTGAATTAAGAATGATTTTCTTCAAAATTCTGCATGCAGATACTGTAAATGCTAGTCTAGTAACAGGCCAAGTTTGAATCCTTGAAAGCTGTTGAATGCCAAATGTAAGACAGAATTGATATCTCTATTTCTGTTTGTGCTATGGAATCAGGGAATGGGAAGGAAAGGGGAATCTCCCTGAAAAGTTCCTGCCATGCTGTTCAGTGTTTGAGACTAAGCACAACTAAAAATTTTTCAAAGTCAAGAGGTGATGGATAATTGTGCAGTTCCCATTCTGACTGGCATTAGGAAAGAGAAAAGAAAAGGACAAGAAGTTAATTTTATAAAGAACAGAAAAGTATAAACCTGGAATTAACATGGGCCTTCTCTTTTATTTTGAAATAATATATTCAATAAATTATTTATTTAAAAGGATTAATTTTTAATGTCAATGTTGTTGTCAGTTGCATCTGACTCTTCATGATCCCTTAGACCCTACCATGCCAATACAACTGTCCATGGGGTTTTCTTGACAATGATACTGCAGTAGTTTGTCATTTCCTTCTCGAGAGGCAAATAGAGGTTAGGTGATTTGCCAGGATTGAATAGCTACTAAGCGTCTGAAGCTGGATTTGATTTGAACTCGGGTCTCCTTGACTTCTAGGCCTAACCATCTACTCACTGTGCCACCTAGCCGTCCAACATTAACTTTAATAACAAAATAATGACTATAAATTTATGTTGTGCTAACACCTACTTTGTGATAAGGTGAAGTGGTTTTCAATTCAATGAGAATTGTTGAGAACTTTTCTTCTGTACCTACCACTTCAATCATCACTATAGAAGACACAAAACACCAAAGATAAAGAACCATAACTAGGGCAGGGAAATTGGAGCATTGCACCAGAACACTGTAATTGAGAGTGGTAGTGGTAGCACTACTACTACTTCAGCAGCTAGAACCAATTGATCTTAGCATCCAGTTAGCAATAATAAATATTCTAAATTTTTGTTGTTCTTCAGTCATGTCCAGCTCTCTGTAACTCCATTTCAGATTTTCTTGGCAAAGATACTGGAATGGCTTGCCATTTCCTTTTCTATGTCATTTTACAAAAGAGGAAACTGAGGCAAACAGGGTTAAGTGACTCATCCAGGGTCACACAGCTAGTAACTGTCAGATTTGTACTCAGGTCTTCCTGACTCCAGGTCCAATGCTCTTATCCACCTAGCTGGATACCTAGCTTCCCCTAAGTAATTTAAATAGGGTACTATATTAACAGCTGCTTCTCCCTCAGCAACAACACATAAGATGATTTACTCTGTTCACTCGACCACTTTGTTTCTCATCATTAGCATCCTGAGAAATGGCTTCATGATATCCCAATATCTCCATCCAAGGAGGCTTGTCTTCTTGTCATAGCATCTGTCATCCCTCATGTAATAGGATCTCTCCCCCGGCCTACCCCAGGATAAAACTTTCTTGTCTGAGATCTGAGACCTGTCCTTATGGTCTCCTGTTTTCCCCAAGTGTTTCCCCTAGGCTCAGGAATTGCTGGTCGTGGCTATGAGAAGATGTTATTCTGGCCTATGAGGATCTTATAGTCCATTTGGGAGGCCATATGAAGCAGTCAAAGGACAACTCAAGAGAGGAGTACCTCCGATGGCTCTCTTCCCTATAGAATGAAGTCTGAACTCTCCTTTATCATTTTAGTCTCTCTGCAATAAGGCCCACCATACCTATTCAAACAAATAGGCCGTTTCTGCCTTCACACCTTCTTTACTCAAACTTATCAACTGAGTCATTCATTTCACAAAAATTGATTAGATACTTATGTTCTAAATGCATAGAACTGTAGTCATTCCATAATGTAAGGAATATGGATGATGGATGTTCAATCATCTCATCCACGTCCAACTCTGTGAACCCTTTTGAGATTTTCTTGGCAAAGATACTAGAGTGGGTTGCCATTTCCTTCTCCAGATCATTTTACAGATGAGTAAGCTAAGGCAAACAGGGCAAAGTTCCTTGCCTAGGGTCACACAGCTAGTCAAGTGTCTGAGGCCAAATTCAAACTCAGGTCTTTCTCACTCCAGGCCCAGTGTTCTATACAATGGACTCCTATCTGCCCATAATACATGGCCCTTGCCCTTAAGTCAGTATGCTGCAGTGGAAAGATCACTGTATTTATAATAAAAAGATTTACATTCAAATCCTGACTTATCCAGGGTTTTGCCTTTGATCATATAAAGAGTTGGAGGTTTCTAAGCAAGGGAATGATGAAACGAACTCAGTATTTTAAGAAGTATCTGGTAGGAATATGCAAGAAGAGAGACTAGAAAAGGGGAGGCCATTTAAAAATACCATTGAACTACTAAAGACATGAGATAATATGAGTTGTAGAATGGAGAACCAATAAGCAAAAATAGATATATAAGTATTTTGAAGGTAGAATCAACAGGATGCTGCATATAAAGAATAAATGAGAGAGATAAACCAAACACTTACTAGATAAGTGAGCATGGTCAAGTCACTTAAACCCTATGAAGCTCAGATTTCTCATCTTTGAAAAGGGGCTAAATAATGTGTTATTGTGTTTGTCCTTTGTTTTCAAAGAGGACCATGGCATCAGGGAAATGATGATGTGACTTGCTGTTGACTTTGATTTCAGTGAGGGAGGGCTGTGCAAGGTCATTTTCTCCTCCAGAACTATCTGGCTCCAGTGGCCAGAGACACTTGTTCTATGTAGCTCACGGGATGCTTATGGGTGAGCCTTTTTCCTAAGCAATTTAATTCTATATAAATGTGACATATCATTAAGCACTATATTATATATTACAATTGGAGAGATAGTGACTGCTAGAAGGACTCAGAGGATGGGGAGATCAATGTAAAAGGGAGTAGTTGGTGAGAACTTCGTAAATGATGTTGGATTTTGCATGGGGCTTCAAAGGATAAGCAGGATCTTAATAACCAGAAATTATATGGAAGGATATTCCAAATATGAGTAAGAAAAAGAACAGTAGGAAGTATGACATAAATATGTCTTGTATTGATATTTTATATTGTTATTTAAATCTCATATTGTTGTTTGGGGAAGCTAGGTGGCATGGTAGATAAAGAATTCAAATTTGCCCTCAGATATTTACTAGCTGTGTGATCCTGGACCAGTGACTTAGCCCTGTTTGCCTCAGTTTCCTCATCTGTAAAATGAGCTGGAGAAGGAAATGGCAAACCACTCCAGTATATTTGCCAAGAAAAACCCAAATGGGGTCACAAAGGGTCATACATGACTAATCAGCTGAACAATTCTTATTTAACCTTCCCTGTGCTTAGCTTCTCATTCCCCAGCTAGAGCTTTGATGGCGGAGTCATATCCTATACTTCCTTTGTATCCCCAAGTACTTTCAGATGCTTAGTCTACATGTGTTCAATCAATATTTGCTAGAGAAATGAATGAATGAACAGAAGTACCTAACTAGAGACAGTTTGTGGTAGGGAGTAGTGACAGAATCAAGTTGGGTGTTCATTCAAATGCCAGGAATAATTTGCCCTTGACCATATAAAGAATTGGAGGTTTCCAAGCAAAGGAATGACAAGATGAACTTAGTGTTTTAAGAAATATCTGGCAACAATGTACAAGAGGAGAGTCTGGAAAGGGGCAGGCCATTTAAAAGACCATTGAACTACTAAAGATGTGAGATAATATGAGTTGTAGAAGGGAGAACCAATAGGCAAAATAGATATATAAATATTTTAAAGGTAGAATCAACAGGATATGCTGCATATAAAGAATGAATGTGAGGAATAAGCCCAAAAAACATAACATATGTGAAACCAATGGCAGAATAGAAAAGTTGATGGGAAAGGAGTCCATTTGGTGAGAAAATATGACAAATTTTACCATTGAACCAATTGATTTAGAAGTGATGGTGGAAGTTCCCAAGTAGAAATATCCATAATCTATTAGATATGCAGAACTGAGCTTTGAATTTGAAAATCATCAGCACAAAACTGAGAGTAAAAGCCATGATAGCAGATAAGCTCAGGTCTGCCACCATATTTTTATGGAATAGATGGTACCTATGGGGGAACCCCCTCATAACCATCTCGCCTTCTAAGTGTCTCTATCTGCCAGATATGTTAATACCTAAAATTTTGCTCTTTATTAAAATCAAAATATCCTTCAGGTATAATTCATTTTTAAAAGCCATGTAAACTTTAACATTAATCAGTTTATTAGCCTCTTTTCTGTAAACATTCTGATAGAGAGAAATGAGGTGGTAATTCAAGGACACTGGTCAGTCATACAATGTGTGTAAGAGATGAAATGCAACCAAGAGAGGCAAAGACTCAAGAAGGAGATGGATGAGTCACTATAGAGAAATTCTACTTACATACAAATTTTACCTGTGGTCAACTCTGGTTAAACTCTCCAAAGGAAAAAAGAAAAAGAGAATCAGAGGGTCAAAACTGAACCTGGGGAAATACTTATGGTTAGGAATCAGAAAGAGTAAGTAAAGAAGATAAAAAGGACTGGTTGGAGAAATAAGAAAAGAATCCTACAATGCCAAGAAATCCAAAAAGGAGATGATTTCAGTAAGGAAAGGGGCAGTATTCAATGTCAAATGAGACAAAGAAATCAAGAAAAATAAGGAAAGGGGAAAAATTATTAGATTTGGACATTAGGACATCCATTGGAGAGAACAGTGCCAACAGCGAAGGGAGGCTGGAAGCTACATTGGAGGGTAATAGATGTCAAACACCAGATGACAAATTTATAATTAATGATATTTTTATATGTGCTCTATATAATGCAAAATGTGAGTGCAGTTAAATTGGAACCTAGCATTCTAGTTTATCTACAAAGTTAGTGTTAAAATGCCCAACAAATATGTTCAAATGAAATTTTGAAATAACTTTCAAAAAAATCTTGTGGAGGTTGGAGGTTAGTAAATTTAGCTTTCCCAGTCTCCTGATTGGACACATGTGTTTCATGCTTTTTTCATGTATTATTATTGCAAAACAGTATTACATGATTTTAGAAATACAGTATAAGGTATAGTCAAGCACAGCTCTCTTTAATTACGCAACTCATCAATACAAATTTATTTATCATGTATTATATGTCGGACACCATCCTAGGTACTACAGATACAGAGCCAAGATTGAAATAGTCCCTTGCTCTCTATGAGTTGTATAGTCTGTCAGGAGTGGTGACATGTCTGCATTGAATGTATATTGATATGCTAAAAATCGATACAAGGTGATGGGGGGGGGGGTTAAGCCTCTGGTGGGATCAGAAGCAGCTCCATGTAGAAAGTGTTGTGTAAGCTGAGCAACTAAGGTTTCTAAGACACAAAAGTGAGGGGGTTAATGCATTTGAGGAATGGGAGATAGTCAGCAGAAAGGTATGAGGAATGGAGTGTTTTATCAGTAAGTAGTTGAGATAAATACCTAATGGCCAAATTTAAGGGGCTTTCCTCATTCCCCATTTATTTTGACCTCTTTTTTTATTTGATATGGAAGCTCATACATATGAAGGCATTGAGAAGATTCATGGGCCTTAGGTACTTTAGTGAAAAGGTGCTCTGATATTACTCACCCTACAGATTTCTTTAACCTGAGATGTGATTTTTTTCAGTCACCCAGCAAATCTGGCATTTAATCAATGTAGCAAGCCCGCTTTGGGGATATCTGACAGGATTTTCTGGTTTTAGTCGAACAGTTAAGTTAACACAAATACATTGTTAAGGTAGAGTTAAGCTGGGGGGCCTGTCAACTCTGATAACGTCCTTTGATATCTCCTTTATTGGACATTTTTTAAAGTGTCTAAGAATTAAAATTTAGCGGTAAGGACTACCTTAGGACACTTCTGTCAGCAAGTTAATAAAGGGCATCCAGAATTCAGGGATTTATAAAATTAGTAGAGTCAGTTGTGGTTCTCGGCTACCCATGGCTTAAAAATTTTTAATGTATTTCTATGTTGTGAGTACCTCCTCAGAAGAGGCTATTTTGGGGGAAGTTGAATATCAGATTTTTCAAGTGAACAAACTATATGAGGAGAGGGCTATATAAAGGAGGGAAGTATGTTAAGGAAGAGATGACACCTTTGTTACAGTTAGTACAATTCAAAAGTGGAATGGGATGTTTGGAGAGGAGGTAGGTTCTCCCTCATTAGAAGTCTTCAAGCAGAGATCAAATTACCATATAGTAAGTACATTATAGTGCAGATTCCTTTGGGGTATGGTTGAACAAGGTGACTGCTTGAGGATCCAACTTCAAATCTGTGATACTATAAAAGCCTGAAGATATGAAAAGAAACATCTTGCAATAAGGTGTAAAATGGGAATGGATGGGTAACTCAAGAGATCAACAGGGATGTACATTTATCCTTCACACATTTCTCAGCCCTGCTTCCAACCCCATTCCCCTTTAGTGCCCATTTCTGCCTTTTCCCCCTCCATCTAAGCCTTTCAAGACAAGGATTAGCTTCCAGTTCTCATTATTCCAATTTTTCAATGATATCATCACACACATAATATAAATTAAAGTTAATGTGCCTTATCTCCCAAGGGTATCTGCATTTTAGACATTATATCTCAGTACAAAATGAAAGGCTTGGATATTTCATTAAAGAAATTTCAAGTGTAGATGGAAAGGGGAGATTCTTTTTGGGACAAGGATACTACCGATCAAGTCCTGAAATCATACTAGAAAAAACTGCCTCTTCTATCTATGAGCATTGCCATACGCAGGATTCAATTCATTATTCCATAAACACGCCTTATGGATCTACTTTGTGTTAGGTGATGAGGGGCATACAAAATCTTGATAAAACATGGCCCCGCCCTCGCAAAGCTTATGGGGACATCACATATCCACAAATAAATAGGACACAGAATAATGTGATATGTTAGATTTGTATGACATACATAGGTATAGATATATGTCGCTCTTCTAGCACTATTTTTATTTTTCTACTCTTATTTCATATTAAAGGCAATCTGTGGTTCTTAGAATTACACCATGATGCGATTCTTGCTACTTTTAATTAAACTGCCTTTTCCCCCTTAAGTTTGACATTTAATTTGGCTGAATTTGTTACCAAATGCAAAAATTTAATTAGAACACTACAATTCCTCTACTACTTAATATTTGATGTAATTGATATTATGCTTCAAGTGAGAAAATTTTAAAATGGAATTTATAGTTAAAGTTATTTGTGGGGGAAAAATCATCTTTTGAAAGAGCTGGTCTAGAGAGTAATAAAAAAAAATCCTGTTGGCTTATATTTCTTGGAAGAGGAAAAAAGACTAGATAACTATCTTGCTGCTCTGAATAATGTTTGGTATTAACAGACTTAAAAGATAGAACTGTGATGAAGAATAATTGACATATTTGAGTAAGAGAAAGAGAATTGAAATTGATATATCTAACAGAAGATCTGGAAATACCAGAAATGGTACTTAGATAGGAAGAAATTTCCAAGCTTTTGGTGCAGATTAGTCATCTTACAACATCAAAAACAGAAAATTTTCCCTTTATAAACAGGAAAATATATGGATTCTCTTTCTCCAATTACACAAAATTGAAAGTAATTTGTTTTATAAAAAAATAGAAGTTATAGAGGGAAAGTAGATGGGCAATAGACATGGCACAGTGAAAAGAACTCTTGATTTGGAGTCAGAGGAATCCTAGATCTGCTACTTGCTAATCTGTGACTGGTAAGTTTGCTAACCTTTCTGAGCCTCTGTTGACTTACTATAAAATGAAAGAGTTGGGCTAGTCCTTCAGTTGTAAAATGGTGATCTCAAAGATCTGTAGCAGGGAAGATACAGAAAACTTTTCCATTTCCTCCCCCAGTATTTGCCAAGAAGGGGGTCATAAAGAGTCATATACAACTCATCAATTGAACAACTCTGAATCCAAATCTCAGGTTCTGTCCACTTTGACACACTTCTCTCTCATCCCCCTCATTTCCCTCAAAAGAGAGACTCAGAGAAATGAAGGAACTTGCCTTTATTAAATTAAATGGGGGTTGTAGAAGGAAGAAATGTTTTGAATCTATTTGTTTTGAGGAAAACTGTATAAGTTAATTGGAATCCCAGCCTCATTTGCACTTACACGGAGAGACTATTTCCCAAATACTGATCTAAAAGTGCTCTTCTCTTCTACTATTCATCTACATACCTCTGTTAATAAAAATGTTTCTTGAAGGTTTCAAGTACCATCCTTCCTATGTGTGCCATCAGCCTCAAAGTGGGCAGCCTGTACTCAGAGAAGAGAGGAATTTAGGGAACTTTCAAGTCTAGATCCTTATTCTTCCACAGAATTGTTCAGCTATTTAGAAAAATCACTTACTCTTTGACAACCTGAATTTTCTGTGAAAAAACATTCACTCAATGTCACAATCACCTTGCAGGCACTATATAATGTTTGTACTAAAATAGTACTCAAAATGAGTTAAAATCAAAGGATGCAAGAAGCTAGTAAATTTTCCTACTTTTATGGAGGAATAACCTCACAGTAGGGTGGTGAGGTGGTAGAGTGGCTAAAGCCTGAGCCAGCACCAGAGTCAGGAAGACAAGTTCAAATCTGGCCTTAGACTCTGTTTGCCTCAATTTCCATATCTGTGAAATGAACCAGAGAAGGAAATAGCAAACTGCTCCAGTATCTCTGCCAAGAAAACCCCAAAAGAGGTCACAAAGAGTAGGACATGAAGGAAATAATTGAACAACAAACCTCACAGTGATTATACATATATATATATACACATATATATTATATGTTTGTATATGTGTGTATACACATATACATATATGCACATGTATATACACATATATGTATTATGCATTGTGTGTATATATATATATATATATATGTGTGTGTGAATATGTGTGTGTGTTGAGAGAGAGAGAGAGAGAGAGAGAGAGAGAGAGAGAGCGCCACAAAATCTGGCTTCAAATCTCAGCTTTTCACTTACTACCTATATTATCTTGGGCAAGTTGCTTCATTTCTCTGGGTCTCTCTTTGGAGGGAAATGAGGGGGATGAGAGATAAGTGTGTTGAAGTGGACAGAACCTGAGATTTGGATTCAGAGTTGTTCAGTTGATGAGTTGTATATGACTCTTTATGACCCCCTTCTTGGCAAAGATACTTCAGTGGTTTGACATTTCCTTCTCCAGTTCATTTTACAGATGAGGAACTGTAACAACAATGTTGATAGCAGCTGTTGTGGAGGTGAAAGACCAATAGCAAGACCAACAACAAGAGCACACAAGAGGGCTTCTAGCACAGATTCTTTGATCTGCTTTTCTAAGGAAAGCAATTTGAAGGGGTTAACAATCTCACTTTAACTAAACATACATATATCATTCACTTAGTTCAGGGGGAAAGTCAGCACCCTGAACTTCAGAGCAAATATAAACAGAGAGAATATAAACAGATCAACAGACAGGCTTTTGTCTGATCAAGACATCACATTCATAGTTACCAGAGAGAGAAGCACCAACATCTGGGCTTTCAAAGCTGGGGTGGGGCTTCAACGGCTACCCAGAGTCTCATCACCAACACTCTACCAATGAGTGTACCCCCAAAAGCAAAACACCAACCTCAGAGCTCGTATACCCTGTTCAGGTCCCTGAGGGCTCAATGCCTACTTAACAAAAGGGGTGTGGGAAAGATCTTTAATCACTAGCACCACATCATATACATTGTTTCCAATCAATGACTATTGATTCAAACAAAGGCAAGACTCATTAAAAACACTTGATTGCCTTAGCATTCCAAAAGAGAAAACAGTAAAAAAAAAAAGTCCTACCCTTCTTACCATTACAGGAACTGAGGCAAAAAGGGTTAAGTGACTTGCCTAGGATTACATAGCTAATAAGTGTCTGAGGTCAGAGTTGAACTCAGGTTTTCCTCACTCCAGGGCCAGCATTTTATCCACCATGCCATCTATCATTCTCTTGGATTCAGAGTTCTTGGGTTCAAACCCTGGCTCTATCACTTATTAAATGTATGAACTTTGACAGATTGCTTACACATCTCGTCTCAGTTTCTTCATTTGTTAAATAAAAGAATTAGACTAGGTGACCTCTAAGCTTCTTTCTAGTTATACTCTTGAATGTCTCTTACAGCTCCAAATCCCATGATCTGAAAGTACTGTCAATACCAATTGCTTGAAGTGAGCCTTCTTGCCAAGTTTGAAGTATAGATAAGAAAGTACAATACTAAAACCTCTATATTGTTATCCTTTACATCAAATAGTGACTAATCCAGTAGAGGTCAACCTCTTTTTAGTGATTTGTTCAGTATGCATATTCAATATGAATGCTTAATGTGAATAATTTTGTTTTAGTGCATGAAATAATATCTGATAACTTGGTATCTACCCAAAATATCTTCTTGGAGTACCATTGAAGTGAAAAATCTTCAAATAAGTAATGTAAACTAATTTCTCCTTTAAATGTTCTTCTAATGAGGCATTTGATCACAGGTGGTAACCCATATATTGCTCTCTATACATGCCTTGCCAATCCAGTTCAGTCCCTGAACCAAAAAAAAAAACAAAAACAAAAAAAACATCTTTTCTAAGACCTCATATTACTCTGGATAAAACTAAGGCCCAGAGATTTTCAGTAACCTAAAGTCACCCAGATAGCTAATGAAGAAGCTGCTCCTCATGATTCAAGGTCCAGTGCTCTTTTCACTATATACTAATTCATCTTAGTTAAATGTTTGGATTTTGCCTATTTCTACAGAATTCTGCCTGGTTCATGGTCAACTTTCTATGACTTTCACTTTCAACTACCTTTCTCTACACTCAAGCAAGAAGAAAGATTCTAATGGCTTCTGTTAGAGAGAGAGAGAGAGAGAGAGAGAGAGAGAGAGAGAGAGAGAGAGAGACAGACAGACAGACAGACAGACAGACAGACAAATTTGGTAATGTGGAGGTGAATACCAGGAAAAGGACAAAGATAACCTTTTAAAAAAGGCTTTCTATAGCTGAGACCAAGTAAGATAGTCAAGGAAAAAGAATGCTGGACTCAGTCAGAAGACCTGAGCATGATGTCTGTCTCCACCATGTCTTAGACATGAATTTGGGCAAGATAGTTTACCATTCTTATCCTTAGTTTCCTCATCTGTAAAATGGGGATAACTATATTTACTCTGTCTACCTCATAGGTTTGTTATGAACTAACACTAAGACTTAGATGAGCTATAAACATTTTGGAAACTTTAAAGCCCTTTTAGACATGAGCTACTTTTATTATTATAGTTCATTTAAGCTGCAATTTTAACAAATAATCTAAAAATAGGAACAGAGAAAAATTCCAATATTCCCTTCTTTCCATCTCCCCCAACCTCCAACCAATAAATATAAACTGAGCTTTTAAAAAGGTATGAATGTCATCACAGAATCTCAGAACTAGAAGAATCCAACCTAACAAGATTCCCTTCTACAATATTCTCCACAAGTGATCATCCAAACTCCACTTACAAATTTCCATTGAAAGGGATTTCATTAACTCTGAGGCATCTTATTTCATTTATTAAGTAGTCTTTTTGTTGTCAGTTACTCATTAAAACAGCAATGTTTTTAATTGGGCTAACTTGGGTCATTGAGTTCAAATGAAGCAGGTTTTTGTTTGGTCTTACCTTCTATAAAAAAAAAGCATTACTTCTGTATTTGCTAAATTCCTGATACAGTAGCATGACCAGGGTGTCCAGTAAAATGACTACATTCTAGGAATCAATGAGAATTCCCAACAGAAACATTAAATTAAATTAAATTAAATTTAAAGAGTAAGACAGCAAAGAACTCATGTTTTGATTGTCCATTGACTGATTTTTTGCAGCCATTTTGGGGAAGAATTAAATGGAAATAGATTGTACAAAAATACAATGGGCAAATGTATGGTGCTCCTTAAATTGGATATTAGGATTCCTAAGTATGATTTTTGTTAGAAATAGGGCATTTTTTCAAAATACATCTTTGAAATTCTAAATTAAATTAATGAGAATGTAATATATATATGTATATATATATATATGTATATATATATATATATACATATGTATACACACAAGCTTTACCTGGAATTATCTGCTTATTTTAAAATTTTAAGCCTTTATTCATGTTTAGCTTAAAACCAGGATACACATGATTAATGTACTGTTTTAACTATATTAATATTCATACTCCATAGTCTAAAAAATTGATGAAATTGTGGCAAATAAATGTAAAGAAGTAAAATTCTATAGCCATAGTAATTTGTCCACTCCAACTATATTCCTCTTCTTCAAATATAGCCATACCAACAGAGAAGAAGTGGTTAAACATGATTAATGTGACCTTTGGTGGCAATGGTTTCCTCTAGAAGTCTTGAAAGACCAGTGAAAAAGCACAAGTATTTCAAGATTTAAATATTCCAAATCAGTTGGATTTGAGTTTCCAGTGGCAGCTTTGCCAGCCAGAATTGTATCTCTTCTTCATTTTTATCCTCATAGTCCTCCTCACCTTCCCATTATGTTAGCCAAAAGATTGTAGAAAAGAGAGGAAAAATGAACAGACCTGGAGAGATGACAAAAGGTCATCCAAAATTTTGGCTAGACTGTTGAGAGCATCTGGATTGTATTTTAGGTTTTGGTCACATAATTCTTCCATTCAAAAAATTATTATGGGTTCTTATTGAGTATAAAATAAAATAAAAATGGAACCGTAATGTGACATTAATCTTTATTTCCAGTCATATCTTCCAAAATACCTTTACTTGAAATCTCCACTCCATCTAGATTACTCAACATGCCTTATACTCTCTCACATGCAGGTCTTTGTTCTTAGAGTTCTCCCTACCTCAAATGCCCTTTCTCTTTCTTTCTGTCATCAATCAACCTCAAAATGAGATGCCACCATTTTTCCTGACCATTCTCCATCCAGAAGTTATGTCTTCATTTTCTGAATTTCCACAAAGCACCTACTGACTGACATGATTCTAGCTGAAAACTCATCTCTGTCACTTACCATTTAACCTTGAACAGCTCACAACCTATCTGGCCCATAGTTTTTATCTATAAAATGAAAAGGTCGGACTGGATGATGTCTAAGCTTCCTTCTAACTATAAATCTAATTGATGCTTTAAAATCTTAACTGTTTTTAGGCCACAGACTGGGGCGGGTTTTGTCTTTGTATCCTCAATTCCTAGCTCAGCGATGCACATATAGACTTTTACGAATGTTAAAGAATTTTAATTGGATTTTAGCTAAATAATGTGTGTGGGGTTGGGTGGGTGAAGAGGGCAATATGCAAAAGATTCAAGATGAAAATAGATTCCTTTGTAATTTGACTTTTTTTCTTTTCCTAGACTTGTGATTTCATTAGCACAGGTATCTTCCACTAAAGAAATTCTCTCTACCAATGCAAATCAGTAACTGCTCTATAAATTACTGAGTGCCCAGAAGTTTCAATAACTTGCCCTGATTCACACAGGCAGTATATGTTGGAAGAGAGACTTTAATCCAGGTCTTTCTGACTCTGAAGCTGCCTTTATCCACTATACCAGGCTAAACTTTACATGCCCTGGCAATTTAAGGAGATACTGTGAATTTCACTGGGAAGGATTCAATGAGAGTGGGACATCTACCAGTTAAGGAGCTGAGAGGTAAAGGCAACCTTCACCTAGCACAGTAACTGGCACATAGTAGGCATTTAATACATGATCGATTGAGATGTAGAGGGAACAACTGTTGGCCTGATATGGGCCTGAGTGGGGAAGAGGTCATAAAACACTTGACTATCAGCCACTGAACATTGAAGTGGGAGGCTTCCAGAGGGCAAAGCTGAGTCCTGCCACCATCTTCTGCATGGCATGTCACGATGGCTAAGCGGTATACAATGTCCTGCAAGAATGGCCAGGGAAGGAAGGAAGGAAGAAAGCTAGAAAGGCAGAAAGAAAGAAAGAAAGAAAGAAAGAAAGAAAGAAAGGAAGGAAGGAAGCTAGAAAGGCAGAAAGAAAGGCAGAAAGAAAGAAAAGAGGGAGGGAGGGAAGGAAGGAAGGAAGGAAGGAAGGAAGAAAGGCAGAAAGGAAGAAAGAAAGAAAGAAAGAAAGAAAGAAAGAAAGAAAGAAAGAAAGGGAGAAAGAAAGAAGGAAAGAAGGGAGGGAGGGAGGAAGGAAGGAAGGAAGGAAGAAAGAAAGAAAGGCAAAAAGAAAGAAACAAACAAAGGAAGGAAGGGAGGGAGAAAAAAAGAAGGAAGGAAGGGAGGGAGGGAGGAAGGAAGGAAGGAAAGGAGGGAGGAAGGAAGGAAGGAAGAAATAAAGGCAGAAAGAAAGAAAGAAACAAACAAAGGAAGGAAGGAAGGGAGAAAGAAAGAAAGGCAGAAAGAAAGAAACAAACAAACAAAGGAAGGAAGAAAGGGAGAAAGAAAGAAAGGCAGAAAGAAAGAAAGAAAGAGAGAGAGAGAGAGAGAGAAAGAAAGAAAGAAAGAAAGAAAGAAAGAAAGAAAGAAAGAAAGAAAGAAAGAAAGGAGGGAGGAAGGGAGGGAGGAACGGAGGGAGGGAAAAAAACAAAGGCTTTTAATTCCTTTCCATTTGGCAAATGTTTCTTGAGTGGCCAACCTTTCTTGGGCTCCATGTTAGGAGACTGGGGAGATGCAGAGACCTCATCTTTGTGAAGGTGAAAGGAAAAGGAGCAAAGCTAAATATGAAGTAAGATAGAAGAAAAATGTATTAGTGGTAAGTTAGGATGTAGTACTTCTGGATTTGGAGTGAGGGGAACTTGGATTAAATACTGCCTCTATTATTTGCTAGTTGTATTACCTTAAGCAATATGTTCTCTGTGCCTCACGTCCCTAATCTTCAAAATGAAGAGTAGGACTATGTAACCTCCAAGATCCCCTTCCAATCTGGTCCTGTTTCTTGATTGGGGGCCAATCCTTTAAGCAGAAAGTGTAGAAAGATTTAAAAGCCTTATTTATTGAGCATAAATGCTTTGCTGAGAGTGTGCAGAACATAGAATTAGAATGAATTCAATCCTAGCCTAAAAAATAATTTCAAGTCCAAATAGCAACTATCCCAAGAACAGAAATTGCATCCAATTATACTTTAGCCATGAAAATAAGCACCAGTATGTTTGTCTAGGGCCTCAGCAAAATCATACTAAACCTGAAGTTATGTTTTCCTTTTCCTTTGTTGATTGATTTTTTCATGAAACTCTGTGTTTGTGGGAAAATTCTTGAGTGTATTTACTGTATATTATTTGCTTTTATTTTGTTGTTATCGGGACTAGAAAGGTATGCAGATGATTAAAAAGAGGCTGTCCATGCTAAATGTGAATGAGACCCATTTAGGTTTTCTGTGCAAAGCAATACTGAATCAGGCCTAAAGGATTCTAAAAGCAGTTTTCAAGGCATCTTGCTATGCTTGGTGCTTTCACACACACACACACACACACACACACACACACACACACACACACACACACACACACACACACACACATACGCACACATGCTTCAGACAAATCAGATATTAGCAGGCTTGAAGAATCTTATTACTGATGACAACAACAAAAAGGTTTGAATCGTGACTCTCTGTTTGAGTAGGCCATAGAGCTGTTCTTACTAACCCAGAACTCTGTTGTCATCCTGGAGCACGTATTTTACTTGGAAGATTGTGTCTTCCAAGACTCATCACACCTCCAGACTGCTATTTCTCTTGATTCACTTGAGAACAAATGATTTTAACAGAAGACGCATGGAACATAAAGCAAAAGACTTTGAAAGGAACAGTAGGAAAGGGAAAAATTCAGGAGCAAAAGTGGTATTTCACATATTTTTCCCCATTAAAAGCTGTGAATTTGGAAGAGAAAAGAATATGTAGAAAATGAATAACTGGTTCAAAGGACAGAATTTGCTTCCTATTCCTTTTAATTCCTTTCCATCTGGCAAACATATCTTGAGTGGCCCAGCTTTCCTGGGCTCCATGTTAAGAGACCAGGGAAATACGGAGACCTGTTGTCATCCCGAAGCACATCCTGGGCTTAAGATATGGCTCCTGACAAGGGATGGAGAATACCTTAAGCAGACCAGAAAGAATATTAAACTATTTGGAATGGAAGAGCCAATACAACCACAACCTACTAATATGGTGTTTCTTGTTGAATTAATCAGATTCCAAACCTTTTTGTGTGTTAGGAGAAATTGTGGAGGACTTCTGTTCCTAAGCAAACAATGAATATTTTAGTTCTAAGTTTTGGGGAGTTCTATCACTTACCAAAAGGCATTATAATAAATTTGATGTGTGTTCAAGATATGGAGAAAGTTCAGAAACCATGAAAGTATTAGTCAACAAGCTATTATCAAATGCCTACTTTGCACCTACTTTGCTTAAGTGCTGGGGATACAAAGAAAGGCCCTGTCTTTAAGAAACTTATACTCTAACAGGGAAGAAGATATATAAAACTATAGATATAAGATATATAGAGTATAACTGGAAGGTAATTTCAGTGGGAAAGTACTAGTGACAGGTGTTAATGACATATATATATATATATGCGTATATTTGTACATCAAGAGATTTATAGACATATATTATCTGTGTATACTAGACGCAGTGCTGCATAATGGATAGAGAGTTGGCCTTATAGTCAGGAAGAACTAAGTTAAAGTCCTGCCTTTCTCTCACACTGGATGCATGACCCCAGACGAGTCTCACCATCTCTAAATGCCCCTAGGCAACTGTTAAATTTTGAAATTTCAAAGAAGGGGTTAATTTGACCTGGTTGAAAAAAAATTTATCATTGGGAATTTTCTATTCTCTTGAGTGTATTTATTGTACATTATTTGCTTTTATTTCATTGTTATCAGGACTAGAAAGGTATACAGATGATTAAAAAGAGGCTGTTTCACAGTTTGGGTTAAAATATATCATTTTTTCAGAAATTTGTTGCATTGTGTAAATATATTATATCCAAAGATACCAGTATTTTTCCCCCACCAAATTATTTTTTTAAAGGGAATTAAGTTGGAGAAATAGGATTTACTATAAAAGAGATTTTATGTTGTTGTTTTAGTTGAGTCATTTCAGTCCTGTCTGACTTTTTGTAACCCTGTGAACCAATGATTGTCCATGGGGTTTTCTTGGCAAAGATAATGGAGTGGTTTGCCATTTCCTTCTCTGGTGGATTAAGGCAAACAGAGGTTAAATGACTTTTCCAGGGCCACACAGCTTAGTAAGTGTCTGAGACAAGACGGAACTCAGTTCTTCCTGACTCCAAGCCCATCGCTCTATCCACTGAGCCACCTAGCTACCATAAAAGAGATTTACTTTAGTACAAACTTTACTGGAGCCAATTTATTCTTTTAAGTGAGAAGTATAAACAAAACATCTGCCCATTTGCAAGCATCATCCCTAATGCACATTTTAGTGCTACCTAATTCACAATTTGATTCTGTAGCAAGTCAGGAAGGAGAAATGACTCACTCTTATATTGCTCTTACCTGGAGCTTTCATTCAGAATGGGTGCCTTTCTCAATGAGGGCTGGGCCTGAGGAGGGTTCTGGCAATGTCTACTGTCAGTGTTTGCTGTTCAACAAACCAAACCTAAAGCTATGAGCATTAAAGCTAAGGGCCGAAATATAGCAAATGAACTTGTTTCTTATTTGCCTGTGATTGTACATGTTTCCCTTTAACAGAAAGTATATGTTGATTTTAGGAGGAAAGAGAGTGTAGAATTAGAGAGTAAATACTTTGAGAAGCTTCATTTACTTACTCTTTGGTGAACTTGAGTAGTAAGATCCATGCTAGTCTGGGTTTTGGATTATTCCCCTCTTTCTCAGGGGAGAGAATCTGTATCTCACATTCTCTGAAAACACAGTGAAAAAATGATCTTTTCTTACCTCTAACAAAGACAAACCCAAAGACAAAGATCATTTTGTTCAAATGCTTCCTTCTTTCAAAAAATGGTAATAATTTGAGACAGTTTTTTTGCATCAGATATCTTTCCAAATACATACCAAGTATTATCAGCATTTAAAACAAAATTAATTACTTCTCCAATGTACAAGGTAAAATAACTTTGGTGCTTTTGAAGAAACTGAGGAGGGTTAATAGGATCATGAGATGAAAGCTCTCTGGAAGATGTTTTTTCAAAGAGCTAGGCTCCTCCTTTCCTGACTTTCCTTCCTGTTCTTCAAAGCTCAGTTGATTATGCTGAAGATTCAGTCCAGTAAAACTTGTTGCAAGATGAGGGATTTCTCTGTTCAACTTCAATTTTCTTAGTTCACATATTTGTTGTCTTCTGTGTCTTAACAGGTTATAGTCCTAGGGTTGTCTGCCTATTAATTTTTCTGTCATCATTAAGTACACATATTTTTTATTTCCCCAGAATAAAGTAATCATGTTTATTATATAAATGTGTTTATACATTGTATAGTCTAATATTCTGATGACAAGCTTGAATAATTAAATTATTTTTTATTCTAGAATACATTTATATAACTATCAGAGAAGCTATTGCCAAATAATGGATTTTGCATTTATTAAAAGTAAATGAATTATGTTATCAACGAATATCTTGAACCACAAACACATCAGAGACTTACCATATCACTTATCTATTTTCTGATGTGTTGGAAGAGCAAAGAAGTCTTCAACTTAATGAAGAAACTATATCAAATATTTAAGATAGTGACTTATATTGTCTCTATTCCATAGTAAAATATAAAAATGAAATAATTAATTTGGGTATTGAGTTTTTGGTTCATAAAATGAGGGCATTAACCCACGGGTATTTCAGTGGGTAAAGGGAAAGAAACTATTTCTGGGGAAGGGAAATTGAACACAAACTTTTCCTACTTTAGAGCGTAGTCCAGGTTATGCAAACTGAAGTTGCTGAGTGATAGTTTAAGGTGTCTTTCTGTATTAGATTTCTCTTTCCCTCCCTCCGCACATGCACACACACACACACACACACACACACACACACACACACATGCCCCTAGTAGTAGACTGTAGGCTTCTTCAGGACAGGGACTTTTTCATTTTTCCCCACAGCCTAGCATAGTACCTGGCATATAGTAAGTGCTTAATTGATGCTTAATGAATGAATGAACAAATGAATAAGCTGTTGAGCTATAAAAATAATTGTATACCTCATAATTATAAACTGCTAATATATATTAGAATTAAGTGTTTAATGACAAAGACATTACTGAAAAAAATGGTGCTTGATATAATTACATCTTATGAAGATTCTTTGTAGGTTCTTAAATCAGGCTACAACATTTTCTGATAGAAGTTAGAAAGCATTTCTTTGTGCTTTTGGAAAATGCAACATTATACCATTACTCTTATCCATGAAGTTATTTTTAAGATTTATCATCTTATATATCATATCAAATATTTAAAATTATACTTAGAACATATGTGACTAGCTTGAATACTGATATTCATCATGGATTCTCCCAGTACACTTTGAAACAGCAGGGTTTTTCCCATTTCCACAAGAACTGCATCTAAAGACTCAGATACAAATTATACAGCATTCAATAGTGTTCATGCCAATCAACCATGCTTCAAAAAACAAATGCTTAATTTCCTGAAGTAGGAAATACTTCCATGTTGTCCTTATAATTAAGTCAGAGTGTACAAGAATGTCTGAACTGGAAGACATTGAACGGCGTTAGTCAGCTGAGTTTTACTCAATTGGCATCAGCTGATAAACTATGCAATCACACGGAGGCATAAATCCGGGCCCTGAAATGCTCATAAGCAAACAGATTACAGCTTCAAGGATGATGTGCAGCTATTTATTGTTTTGTCTTTACACAATGTAAAAAGAGTCACTTCCATTATGGTTTATTACTATTGAATATTTATATTGGCTCTTAGTTTTGCTTTGCCATGTAAGCTGTCTGCAATTGCTTGTTTTCCCGAGAAAATTAAATCTGTTTGCAGAGCAAGACAATATAGTTCAGTTCAGATGGTAAAGTGGATAGAACGCTGGCCCTGGAGTCAGAATGAAACACCTAATTAAAATATGGCCTCAGAAACTGACTGTTTGACCAGGGGCAATGAACTTAATCTTTCTCTACCTTAGTTTCCTCAGTTGTAAAATGGTGTTAATGATAACACCTACCTCCTAGGGTGATTATGAAATAATTTTCAAGTGCTTTACAGACTTTAAAGTGCTATATAAATGCTAGCTACCCCATTCCATTTTCACTGAAAGATGTAATGTGGTTAATTAACATCTGATTCTGTGGTCTCCAGACAGGCTGTTATTCTTGGGAACTGATCATCCCTGGAAATACCTCAAGCCTATTGGGTTGTCTAGGCTGTTCTCAGGCAAAAAAGTAACTTTTTAAGCAGAGGGATTAAAGAGTATTCTTGTTTTGAAAATAAGTGGAAAAATAATATTTTATTTAACAATACCCTATGGAATATTTATCAGCTCAGTCCATGCTTCCAAATATCTTAGTGATGTAGTATCTGAAGGCAGTGTTGAGGCAACCTGAAATATCCATACTGTGAAATCATCTTTAATTTTTAGTTTTTAAAAAGTCTTTATTCCCTATAGCTTGATTTCTTTCCTTCTTTTTATTAATTTCTTTTTTTATTTTTAGTTTATAACACACAGTTCCAAAGATTTATGAGTTCCAAGTTTTCTCTCCCTCCCTCTCCTCCCCGCTTCTGCCAAGGTGGCATGTAATCTGATATAGGTTCTACATATACCTTCACATTGAACTTATTTACATAAAAGTCCAGTTGTAAAGATGTATTATAACCTAAAGAATGAATCATGAGAAAGAAGACATGAAACCAAAAAAGAAGGAGAAAAAAGAGAGCAAATAGTTTGCCTCAATCTGCATTCAGACTCTGTAATTCTTTCTCTGGATGTGCATAGCTCTTTCCATTACGACTCTCTTGGAGCTGTCTTTGAACTTTGCATTGATGAGAAGAGCCAAGTTATAGCTCGGCTTTTTTGGGCCCAATCAGTCTTTCATATATTTCCCCCATTGCAATAGTCTGTCACGTAGTCATATTTTGTAGAAATCTTTCCCTAGGAAACATTTTTGTGTCTTTATCAATGGAACAAAGGAAAAAGGAGCCAGTTTGGCATGGGGTTGGATGGTGGAAAGGGAGGGAGGAAGGAAGGAAAGAAGGAAGGAAGGAAGGAAGGAAGGAAGGAAGGAAGGAAGGGATGTGTGAAAGTTAAAAGTTGATAAGGGTTTTGGCTCTCTACATCAAAACCTTATTGTTTCATAGCTTTGTTCTTATCAGCCAGAAAGTACTGGCACAACCCAATATTCTAGAATCAAATTCCCCCCAAGGGAACAGTACACCGAATGTTCTCATTAATGACATCCTACTTGAATTTCTCAGTAGCAACACAGATCACTTATTAGTTTATTTGAAAATCCTTTGCAGACACAATAAATTTCTTCCAGGAGCAATTTTAAATTCAGGAAAACATTTAACTGTAATAACTTACAATGTTCACCAATTCCAACAAGTTAGTAGTCTCTTCTAATAATCATGAGCTATTTTTTTCCTGAGCTTCTGCATTTCCTTTTACTTCCTACTTTATATGTCTCTTATTTTTCATTGATTTCCATTAGAGTAAGAGAAGCAGTGATCCAGAAACAACTCATGAATTGCATTATCTAATTTAATTAAGGTGAACTGAAAGTTTCTCTCCAGATTCAGCAGTCAGCAAACAGCTTAAAATGAAACCCTAAGATGGTTTTGCAATAGACTTACACTCATCCCAGTTACCAGAGTGATTCCCCTCTTGGCCATGTTCTTGACATTGGTTTAAGAATAGTGTCCCAACCATGGTTTCACTGAAACTACATTTGTCCAACACATCTGTTTCTCAGTGATGCTTGCAAGTTTGCTCCCATGCTCCTGTACTATTTTTCATAATGATTGATTCAGAGTGTTTTAAAAATAATACTGCTGGATTGTTGAGAGTAGGAAAAAGGCTAGGCAAGACAAGACCTTATCTGCCTGGCTACTCATTCTTTGTATCACAGCTATACCTGGTCTGTGCCATTTAACTACTAACCAAACCTGTCTATGGATTGGACTATCTGCCTGGTTCTTCTACTTCTGACATAGACATATATTTCTGTCATAAGGCAAAGCCAGGCCAATAATTCAAGAGAACACACAGGCACTATAGGTTGGAGTAAGGTACTAAGTGATCAAAACCTGGCAAATATGAGTTAATAGTTTATATACCACAAAGGGTAAGGTAGCACGTACAAAGGTGAGCAACAGTCAGGAACCAAGAGATCCATAGAAACCAGAGGGTTAGGGAAAGGCAGAGAATCAGAGAAAGCAGACAAGTAGTCCAATTGGTAGGAGACCAGAGATCATTTGGAAAAATCTGAGCAGTTAGAGGGCTGAGAATCTAGGAAAGTATTCCAATCCACAGACTGGATGCTACAAGCAGTAAGATCTTGATGCTAAGACAGCTTCCTGCTTCAACAAAGTAAAAATTTTGATGAGATCGTGAACCGATCTTGAAATGTGTCCAAAGGTCATTTCAACAATTTGCCGCACCTTAGCAGATTCATTCAAAAGCAAGGTGGGAACATACATAACTCAGTGATCAAGAGGCACTGTCCTGCAAAATTCTCTTCAAAATGGCAGATACCAGTCTTTCCAAATAAAGATGATACAAGGGTGGGATCAATTCCCAGACCAAGGTATTATTGCCTATAATTGTCTGCATGGGATATCTGTCAAAGTAGCTGATTTCTATCAAATAGACTTGGCATCTATCTGATAACTGATGATACTTGTATCATCAAGATATAGATATATGTGTGTGTTTGTGTGTGTGTGTGTGTGAGTGTGTGTGTGTATGTGTGTGTGCAAGATCTCCTTCATGCTAACACAGGCAAATATTTTATCTTTTACATAAATTTTTGTACTATTCTTATAATCATTATGATTTTATGTATTTCTTGTGATAGTAAGCTTTTCCTTAGGAAAAAAAAACATGTAAAGAGTAAGAATATAGCATTTCTACAATTCCTTGAGGACTTCTTTGTGTCTGGATTTAAACTAGTTAAAATCTAGATCAGTCAACTTGAATAGTTAAAGTATGTTAATTGGATTCAACTCAATGAACATTTATGAAGCACCCCATTATCAAATGAGATAATATTTGTAAAGTACTTAGCACTGTGCCTAGAACACAATAGAGGCTATATAAATATGTATTCCTTTTCCCCACCTATTAGATGCCCTTGACTGTACTAGGTACTGAGGAAATAGAGACAAAAATGAAAGAGGCTGAACCATTAAGGAGATTACATTCTAATATGGAGGATACACCATGGACACAGATGGGAATAGGGCCTGAACCTGTGATTGCAATGGCTATCTCCTAGATAAGAAAACTCTGTATCAAAGCAGCTTAGCATCTTCTTTGTAATTTATCATCTGAGAGCTGTGTGAGAGGACTAAAAAACATTATGAGTGGCAGGATGTTACATCCGGGTATATTTTCAAGGCAAGATTCAAATTCAGGTCTTCCTGTCACCAACACCAATTCTCTATCTACTATACCATGCTGCTTATCGTAGGCATAGGATGTATGCAAATAAATAAATCTTTAGTAAATGAAATCAGTTGAGAATACTGACAACAGAGAGGATCAAGGAAGGCTTAATGTAAGAGGAGATGATTCCTGAGTTGCGTCTTGAAGGAGTTTAGGGAGTCTGAGGGGTGAAGGTGAAGTGTGTTTTTCAAACACAGGGGATATCCTATGTGAGTAGACACAGAGACCAGAGATAGAATACTGGGTATTAGGAATAAAGTAATTCTGTTTGTCTAGAATGTCGAGTGTGCCAAGTGGGGTAATGAGAAATGTCTGACAATGTAGATTGGAGCCAGATTGCAGAGGACGTTAAATGCTAGACTGACAAATTTGTATTTTATCCTGTCCAATACAATTTAACTCAATAGGACAATCCTAGCCAGTATTTATTAAACACCTACTGTGTACAAGATACCATGGTAGGTGTTGAGATACAAAAACAATTCGTAGAGGCCAAAAGCAGTCATTGAAGTTTTTTGATAAGGGGAATGACCTTGTCAGATTCCTTAATGGGATCAAAGTGTCAGCCTTATTTCCTATGTATTTACAAGTTAGTTTCATGTTGAAGGGGGGAAAAAAGCTCAATATTATAAAAATAGCCACTTTGTACAGTGTGGATGGCTTAGAATTATGCCACTCCATGTATGGAAAAAACAACTACAGACTTGTCTTCAGTGACAATTTTGTGTAGGAAAGACAATATATCACCATTTAGGTAGTATTTTAACTGGGGCACTGGACTGATCTTATTTCTCTTCAAACTCTATACCTTCAGAGATTGCTTAGAGACCTGTGGGAGAACAGTGCATAGATTAGATCTGCAGGGCACAAAATATAATTGAGAAATGGGCTTCCTGATGGAATAGTTATTATTAAAATTATTCTTTAATTGTTGGAACTGTCCTATTCAATTGAGTAATGCACACTTGAAACTTATCAGTATGTATTTATACAAACAGTAAAAAACTAGTAAACAAGCTTAATGTGAGTACCTTTCCTGGTTTTGGTACAGTAGTCAGTATATTGTTAATGAACATGGATATTGTCATATATCAGTATCATATTTACCATGTGTTTATTGCATATTAACCAGCTGGTTTTTTTCACATTAAACCTCATTGTAGCTTCATTGAATATATCAAATTATTTTTTAGGCTTTTGGATTTTTATGTAATACTTCTGCCGTGCTTTTCCCCAAGCATTCCTAACCCAATTTATATTTCAAGAAAAATGTAATCCATATGTTTCTGTTTCACTTGCACTTAAATCATGCAAATTTTATTAGGAAGGATCAACTCAACCACCTGAAAATATTATGTATTTGGTTTTCTAATAAATGTGGCTAAACCAGTAGGATTGAATGGCACCTCCCCCCCCGCAAGAATTATAAAGGGGTGAAATAAAAATTGTGTAGCTAGTGCTAAAATATCCAAATTGACTTTAAAAATGAGTACTGGAACAGTACAGGGACAGATTATCAATGTGAACCTCATTCATAAGAAGGAATCCAGAAGGGATCCTGGAAACTAGAGATTAGTGTCTCATTCCCATTCTAGGGAAGGAAATAAAATTTATAATAATAAAAAAAGATTACTGAACAATTAGAGAAAACCATTAGGAGAAAGGCAAACCCACCTGGCTGATCTTTTAACATTTCACATACGTACAATGTGTGTGCCCATGTACATGTGTGTGCACACGCACACACACACATACACACAAAGAAACGTGCACACAACCTTGAGGTTACTTTTCCCCAATCTTCCTATATTACTTTTCTTATCTTTTCAATAATATTGACATACCAGTTTATTTTCATTATTAAGAGTAATAATACTAATAGTTCACATTTATATAATACCTTAAAATTTATGAATCATGTTCATTACAATTACTTTTTATGGTAGGGAGAATGATCATACAATTATTTCCTCTTTATAGATGAGAAAACTTTGCCAGAGCAAAGTTAAATGATTTGCTTATGGTCACATAGCTAGTGAGCTGAAGTCTGAGCTCAGATCTACTGGTTTCCAGTTCCACAGCTGTGAAGCTCTACCACCCTGGCTCGAAGCCATCTCTTTCCATAACTGTGAGTGGGCATTCTTTCATAGGTTAAGCAGTTTGCTGTAAGAACTGTCAGCTGACCCATGGGCTTTTTCAGGCTTTGGAATTTACTAGATGTATGACCTTGAGAAAGTCGTTTAATCTCTATGAGCCTTCGTTTGCTCGTCTCTCTCTCTCTTTCTTGATTCAGACGTGCAATTTCATTAACAATAATAGTAATAGGTAGCATTTATATAGTCCCTTAAGGTTTGCAAACCATTTTACATATATTATCTCATTTAATCCTCACAACAACCCTGGGAGAAAGGTGCTAAGGACCTTTCAGTTCCCTAAACAGATGCAGGTCAGTGATTTCCTCATTCCATTAAAAGCAATTAATAGTTCTTAGACTGATTGCTACCACAAATGTTTTGTGAGAATCAAAAATGTGTATAAAAAATTTTGTAATCATAATACTTCAATGGACCCACTACCTAAATGATGTGGGTTTTCCTTTCAATAGTTCAGATTAGGTAGTTCAAGGGACTGGGAGTCAGCAAGACCCGAGTTCAAATTCTGCCTTAGATAATTAGTAGCTGTGTGACACTGGGCAACTCAATTAACCCCACTCAGATTCAGATCCCTCATCTGTCAAATAGCCTTAATAATTCTTCCTGCCTCACAAGATCATTGTGAGGACCACATGAGATAAATTATAAAGCATTTTTGCAAAACTTAAGGCACTATATAAATGCTAATTGTTATTCGGCTATTGAATAAATCCCTTCTCAGGGAGCCAGGTGGTAGAATGAATAGAGTGCCAGGCCTGGAGTCAGGAAGACCGATCTTCCTGGGTTCAAAGATGGCCTCAGACACTTACTAGCTGTGTGACCCTGAGCGAGTCATTTGCCTCATTTTCCTCGTGTGTAAAATGAGCTGGAGAAGGAAGGGCAAACCATTCTAGTATCTTTGCCGAGAAAACTCCACGGACAGAAAGGTCCACAAGGTAAGGAAGAGTTGAACACTACTGAACAACTGAACAACAACAACAAACAAAGACAGAGCGAGACGGACCATAGATAGAAATGGTAGCCCTCCTCCTTCTGCTCCTCCTTCATAGGCTGCTTTTGATTCTGTATCAGTGGTAATACAGATCTCCTGGCACCACATTCTCTTATCCTTCAAGAAGAATGCTTGCATAAGTAAATTTAAACTTACAGTTTCCCCTTTTATTAGTGTATAATCTCATGAGTATCCTCCCACAGTGTTTATACCCCATACAAGTTAATACTAATGGTACAGTAGGGGGCAGCTAGGTAGTGCAGTGAATAGAGCACTGACCCTGGAATCAGGAGGACCTGAGTTCAAATCCAGCCTCAGACACTTGACTCACTTACTAGCTGTGTGACCTTGGGCAAGTCACTTAACCCCAATTGCCCTGCCTTCCCCCTCCAAAAAAAAAAAAAACAAAAAGATGGCACAGTATTCCCATGTTAGTTCCATACTCCCATGTATGCCATCTCCCATGCAATTTAGTACCTATGCAACTGTACCAGATTTGCACACTTACCATGTGACAAATGAAGAAATCCACACTCTCCAACAGGTGGTATAAAGGTTTTCCCCACATTTAGTAGATCCATTCTTTTGTCAAATATTCATTTAAAGCTTGGATACACACATAGGATATTATGAACTATAGACAGAGAATTAATTGCTGATCATGAGTTATTTATTGTCTCTCATCTCCCTTGACATGTTTCCATACAACTGCACAGTACCTGGACTATGGAGAGTCCCAGGGTACATTCTTAATTTAAGTGATTCTAATTTGCATCAACTATAAAATCTATAAATATACCATGTGTGCCTTAGGATATTTAATTCCCTAGGCTAGTCGTTTAATCCTCTCTTGCTTCATTTTGTAGCTATATCATTTTCAGCAATGAGCTTTTTCTTTTAATTCCATAAGTAAAAAATAAAATAAGTTTGTGGTTAACTTTCACTTTGCAAAAATTTGCTAGCCTTACACGGTGGTTGGGTGTGAGATCAGCATGACTGAGTAAAAAGTGTTGGACAATTCATGGTGTTATTTAATTAAGTTACAGTTTCTCAGCCTTGATGCTCCTCTTAAGAACTTTCTGAACTCTAGACTTCTAATGGATTGTCTGCTTCTGGGCAGCATAACACTTGGACAACAGCCCCCCTTTGTTGAATAATTGAATTCTTCACATGATCCATGATTGAATCACTGTGGGTATTCCTTCCTACAATGTTGATGAGTAGCTGTGACCAAAATAATTCATTACCAAAGGGATAAGGCACTAGTAATGAGCCTCTCTATAGTTATCTAGCCTAGGCCTGAAACTATATTCTTTTCCTTGTTTTGTAAAGAGAGCCTTTCCAGTTTGGCAGGATTTTATGCAGTTTGAGGTCCAATGTTACCTCCTCCCAACAATAAAGCATCAGGGAGGATGTTAGTGGAAGATTTCGTGAATTGTTTATTTTATTTTTGAAAATCTCTGTAGATGGACAACTTACAGCTCATTTGGCAGACAAAATAGTTAATACTAAAATAAAAGCCTTCCAAAATTGAATCACAATGCCTCACTACAAGTTAAGACCATTTTTTTTCTTATTGGTGAAGAGACTAATTACAAACTACTGGTCAATGTCTTTTTGTTTTGGTTTTGGTTTTTTTGTTTTTTTTGGCAGGGCAATTGGGGTTAAGTGACTTGCCCAGCTAGCCCACGTGTCAAGTGTCTGAGGCCGGATTTGAACTCAGGTTCTCCTGACTCCAGGGCTGGTGCTCTACTCACTGAGCCACCTAGCTGCTCCTGGTTGATGTCTTTTTAACAATAATTCTTTTTGCATTATACAACTGGATCACAAGATTGAATATAAACAGTATTGGCTGGGCATACAGATCTGAAATTAGAGGACCTGGGTTCAAATGTCATCTTTGCTCTTATTTGGAACAAATCCCTTTATCTGTTTTAGCTTCAATCTCCTCATATGCAAAATGAAAGGATTGGACAAGGTTCCATTTCAGTTCTAAATCTATGATACTATAATCCCATAAAATACTTGTTGAAAACAACTGATTAAACTATTGAGGTTTTTCTGGCTAATTTACCCCGACTTCTAGTGAAACGGATGGCATCTAATATCCCTTCCAACTATAAGTTTCTGATTCTGTGAAAGTTTTATCCTAAAGCCTTTTTCTGGTTTAATCATATTTGTTCATCTTTAAATCTATTTTTGTCACATCTCTTTCAAAATGCAGCCATCGTGTTGAAAACAATAAGGGACTAATGCTGACTATAGAATAATTAGTTCCCAGTTCTTGTCATCCTACTATTGCGCCTACATATCATATTGCCTTTTAAAATAATAGCATTACCATGATTCATGCTCACCTTGTAAGTTGGTACCCAGTGGGATATGAAGAGTGTGTGTGTGTGTGTGTGTGTGTGTGTGTGTGTGTGTGTGTGTGTGTTTATGTGGTGAGGTAAAGGGGGAGGGATGGAAGAAGGTGTAAGGTATAAAATGGAGAAAGGATCTCAAGCTCAATTTTTCTTTTCACATCATCATCATCATATTTTAAAGTATATAGAGGAGACTGAGGCCTCTTTACAACATGCAAAACCTTTTATGATTTATTCGTGGTACCCTAAAGTAGTCTGAAGAGGTGATATGCAATGTCAGTGTTTTGATCCGAGTTTAGCTAGAAACAGAAACTCAATGGAGCAGAGGGAATTTTGAGCCTAGGTATCTGAGAAATGTAATTAGAGATACATAAATATGTGTGTATGTGTATAGATGTATATACTAGGGACACCCCATCTCCATATCTTGTAGAAGTGCAACACTTATTCACAGCTAAGTCCACTCCTAATCGACAGGGAAGAGCTTTAACCTCCTTCTTTTCTGCCATGAATTGGCTTGACTCTCCTTATACAACCTGGTGGCCCCCTGTTCCCAGTGACTCACATACCGACGTTAGATGTAACACAGACACACAATCAGTGTTAAACTTACTGCTGGATGGAACTCTGAAGCAATCCACCAGCCTCAGCCTCAAAGTAGCAGGGATTATGCGCCTAGCTATTAAAGGAATAATATACTTAAGATTGTTATAATGAGATAGATACAGCAAGATCATATTTCTGTAGCAGGAGGGATGAAGATGAATTATTCAATAGAGACAAGACTACCTATAAAAGCCAGCCAGTCAGTCAATAAACATTTATTATAGAACAGCTAGATGGCTCAGGGGATAGAGCACTGGGCCTGGAATCAGGAAGAGCTGAATTCAGATTTGGCCCCAGGCTCTAACTAGCTGCATGACTCTGGAGAAGTCACTTAAGCTCTGTTTGCTTTAATCCACTGGAGAAGGAAATGGTAAACCACTCCAGTATCTTTGCCAAGAAAACCCCATGGGCAGTATAGTCCACAGATTAATGAAGTGTTAGACATGACAAAAACAGCAATTTATGTTCCAGTCATTGTGCTAAACACTAGTGTTTAAAAAAATGAAAAGACCGTCCCTGCCCTCAAGAAGCTCATAATCTAATAGAGAAGACAAGCAAACAAATATGTACAAATGAGGTATATACAGGATAAATAGGAAATAATATTTAAAAGGAAGGCAACAGAATTAAGAGGTGTTGGAGAAGTCTTCTTGTAGAAGATGAGATTGTAGTTGGGACTTTAAAGTAGCCTGGGAAGTCATTCCAGGTGTAGGGGACAGTCAGAGAAAATACCCAGAGCCATTTATTTGTTATCAGTCTGTTCCATTATTGTCTGCCCAGGGAAACTCTGTCAGACTTTCTCCTCATCTTCTCATCTGTCCTTTTTTCTCTCCTCCCCTCCCCTCCCCTCACCTCTTCTCTCTCTCTCCTCTCTTCTCCGCTCCTCTCCTCTTCTTTCTCCTCTCCTCTCCTATTTTGTCCTGTCTTTTCTTCTCTTCTTCTTCATTTCCTCCCTCTCTTTGCCCTTTGCCAGTTCTGGTGCCTCAGGGTCCCTTCTCTGGTGACTTCCCAAGCAATATTATCTGATTGACCAGAGGCATCCTACTCACTTCTGCCTTAGTAGAGTGGCCTTCCTTCTACATTTTAGTCAGGGAATCTAATTTTAAGTCCCAGATCTGCCATTTACTTACTACCTGTGTGTATAACTTTGCGCAAATCCCTTCGCCTCTCTTGGTCTCAATTTCTTCATCAGGAAAATGAGGGAGGTGAACTAAATGACCTCCAAGATTCTTTTAAGTTTAATCTATAAGTGCCTATGAAAAATAATGACTTCCATTCAAAATGACACAGAAACAGAATGACAGGAGTGACATTCCTGTAAAACAATATTAGTTGAGGTAATAGTTATAGCCTGTATATTTTATGCCTATGAGATATGAAAAAAGGCTTTAAGTCACAACAAAATATCATTAGGAAAAGCATTCTCTTCTTCATTCACCTCTAATGCAAAGATCCAAAAATCTAAAATGTGACAAAGTAGATTCTTTTTTCTTTTGGCTTTTAATCTAAAATCAGTACTGGTCTAGCCATACTAGTGCCAAACAAATGTGTGTGTGTGTGTGTGTGTGTGTGTGTGTGTGTGTTATGTAAACCTGCAAGCAGGTGGGATGTATTCTGTAGAGGTGTGATTCTCTGTCTAACACCCCCTTTCCCTGTCACCTACTTTCACAGTGAATAATAATAACACATTCCCACTTGCTTTCACACAGAATCCCAGTCTCTTGAACAATGAATATATATATATATATATATGCATAAGCATATATATATATACACATATACATATACATATATGTATGTATGTATATATGAATCTTAGCTGAGTTGTGTTGTTGCTTTTAAATGGAGAAGGACGGATGTGGTAAATATTAGCTCTCACCAGGTAGGAATATTGGTTTCATACAGCATGTCCCAAAAGTCTAATTGTAGGGTAAAACTTACTAAGCTTAAACTTATATATGTGTATTTTCATAGGGAGACAGGGTCTCCCACTCTTATCCAGGCTGGAAGATCAGCAAGCTTTCACAGCTAGCCCCACCTCTAAACAACAGGGCTCTTGTGATCTGTTCCTTTCCTGCCTTGGTTGGTTTGCCCCTTCGACTTGGTAACCTCCTGTTCCCAGTGCTTTAAGCTTCTTAGACTTAAACCTGATCAAAGAATTTTGAGATACTCTTGTTTTGTTGTTGCTGTTTGGTTGGTTTTTTTTTTGGGTGAGGTAACCAGAGACAGGAGAAACTGAAACTGTTAGATACTGGAGAAGAATAACAGAATACTAGGATCAGGGGTCTTCTAGTCCAATTCCAAACTGAATCTTTGCAACAGCATTCTTTATAAGATGCCATCTAATCTCCCTTCAGGAATGGGAAACCTACCAACTCCACAGGCAGCCCAGTCCCTGTTGGATAGTACTAATTGTTAAAATATTTTTCTTTATGTCTAACAGAAATTTGCTTCTCTGTCACTTCCCTCCTAGTGCTATTCTATGGGGCCAGAATAAGGAGACAGCGATAGGGTCTGTTTTGCTTTGTTTTACCAGAAAGATTTTAGGAAATTCTTATGAGTCGTGGGTTTATTTTTTCAAATTTTTCATTGGAGAAATATTTTGGTTTTCAATTGAGGAGAGCCACAGGGACCTAAAGTAATAAGAAATATAAAAAGAAGCATGGGGTGGTGCAGAAAGAAATAATCACCAAAATAGGAAGAAAGTGGTGGTAGTCTCTCATATAAATTACCTTAAGACCTTCCAGGATCAGATGTTTCCTATGATCTGTGTTCTGGCTAAGTTTCATGTTCAAAACAAAAATGCCCAGCACCCAGATTTTCTTTGCCTGTTCACAAATGAAAGTAAACAGGTGGCCCTATGAAAAGTTTCCATCTAGATAAAGTTTCTCTTTTTGTTTTCCACGTCACCTTTCCCTCTAGCCTCCTTCTCAACTCTTCTTTTTCTACTCTATTTCTGTCTCTTCTCTGAAAGGATAAAAATTATTCCAGTCCAAGCCAACACTAGATGCCAAAAAAAGACTAATATATTAATCCTGCCCAAGCTCCACTTAATAGCCATATTTTGGGCCCTCCCGGCTTAGAGTGAATGTCAATAGTAACTGTTTATCTTTGGAACTGCAACCCTGAAGGTCTTCCCCTCCCAGCTAGATTTTTTTTTCTTTTTTTCTAATTAAAGGGTCATCCCTATACTCACTTCTTAAAGAGGCCTATTCAATGAATGGGTATTACCTCACTCTACGTGAGTACATGAAAAAGTCTTAGCCTAAAAGGGCCAGGGTCTCCCATTGCATCCCAGGCTATTTCCAGTCATCTCTGGTCACTGGATCTAGATGGCTCTGAAGCAGAAAGTGAGGCTGGTGATCTTGCATAGCCCTACCTCACTCAAATCAAAGTCAACTGTAGGTCATGGCATCATTTCCCTGATGCCATGGTCCTCTTCAAAAATGAAGAGCAAACACAACAACAGTTGGGTTAGTGAGGGGAAATAAAGGGAAAGGAGGAAGACTAGAGAGGGTGAAAATGGCCGAAAAATCAGCCCCTGCTCTCAAGGAGCTCACAGTCTAATATGAAGACAACACACAAGCTATGTACAAGCAAGATATATACAGGATGAACTGGGGGTAATCTCAAAGGGGAGGCACTAAGATAAAAAAGGACCAGAAAAGGATTATTATAGAATGTGGGACTTTAGCTGAGTCTTGAAGGAAGCCAGGAAAGTAAGGAGGTAGATATGAAGGAGAGCATTCCAGGGATAAGGGACAGCCAATGAAAATGTTCAATCAGGAGATGGAGTACCTTGTTCAAGGAAAAGCAAAGAGGTCAGTGTCACTAGAAGGGAGTAACCCATTAAGAATACTGAAAAAGCTGGAAGGGGTCAGGTTCTAAAGAGCTTTAAAAGTCAAATAAAGGATTTTATGTCTGATACTGGAGTCATTGGAATTTATTGAATGGGAGTGGGTGGGGATTTGGTCCTGTGCTTAAGAAACAGCACTTTAATCACTGAGTTGAGGATGGACTAGAGTGAGGAGAGAATTGTATCAGAAAAAGCAACCAAAAGGTAATTGTAATAGTCCAGGCACAGGGTGATGAGGGCCTGCAGTGTGGTGGCAGTGTCAGAGGAAAGAATGGGACATATATTAGAGATATCACAAAGGTAGAAATGACAGAACTGATGGCCAAGTAATTAAATACCACTGGACATTATGCCTACTGAAAGGCTAATGTGAATGTTACCTTTCACACTTACTCAAGGGATACTTGAACCTAGAGATCACTTGAATTATACATTATTACTTGTATAGAGTGTCCAATGAGGGCCGAACAGATTAAAATAAGTTTATAATAATTGGTCTAAATATAGAAAAATATAAATGTCATTTTACCTAATAGTTAAAGACACTGTGGTGAAAATTAATGATAAATGAATGCAGTTCAGTGAAAGTAATGTAAAGTAGGTTAATCTTCTCAAGCTCATGCAAGTGATGTCAGCCTCTGGTCTTTCCCCTAAGGTACAAACATGATTTGAATGTCAAAAAAGAATTTTAACAGAACATAGTTCTTCCTTTTCTTTTTAATAAGGATTTGAGTGAGAAAGAAGTTAACTTTAAAACTTTTAAAAATGTTTTTGTAATCCAATACGAAAGTAGGCAAATGAGGCCTCCAAGGACATCCACACAAAAATTCATCAATGCAAATATTTGTGGTATTCAAGAGGAGCACAGGTATACATTACAGCCAAGAGTGATGCAAATCATTATTCATCATTCCAGCTGAGTCCAAGGGAATGCATTACTCTGTAAAAAGGGGTCACCCTTTTTTAAACAGAGTGATATGTTTTTAACCTCAACCTGAAGAAAAAAGATGGTGATTTATGATCCCATTGATATTTTTCATGAGAAGAAGGGATAGGGTTGGTTATTCAGTCTGACATTGCAAAATAAGCCAAGGTTACCTGTAGATCAAATAAACAGGCTGTATTCTAATTACACTGAAACCAGAGTGACACACTTGTAGCCTTTATAGCTTCCATAAACATAACCAAACTGGCCTTTTTTTTATTCTTCAAGGACTGAGCTTCAGAGATAAATGAGAAAAGTAGAAGACAGAGTTAAAAAGAATATATCCCAGTCATCATACAATAACATTAATGAGTGGAGACAGAAGGAACCAGATGAAACATAAATGGAAATATTTTTTTAAACTTTTTATTATTTTCTTAATTCTCAGTTAAGGATCAAACAAATGAATCCTTTATTCCCCAGATGAACCCACTACATGTAAGAGGAAAGGATTCACTCATGGTTGGATCCCTTGGCACAAATTTGTTTTACAATATACTAGTAGAACCCATTCAACCCAACCGTTCTGTTCACTTAAAGAAAAGCTTTATTTCTTCTGTGTGAGGATATAGCATATTATTTTGGTAGTATTTTGACCAAAGTTAAGACACATCTTTAAATTATCTTAACTTCCATTTCCAAACATGTCCTACATAAGGAAAGAAATTGTTTTCTCTGCCTAATCTTGAAATAGAGTAGCTAGGAACTTAAATAAAATAGAATACTTGATAATGTGGACTTTTAGCTTCCAACCCACACAGTATCACAACTGATATAATCATACATAGCTGCCATGGCTACATCACTATATATTATCACATGATCATTCATTAAGTTGACCAAAATGAAAGCCTAACAAGGCTTCATTTGGGTTTAATATTCAAGATATTTGTTAAACAAAAGAGTTTCCTGTAATGTAAGTGGTGACTACAATGCCTTAAAAGTTCAATTTCCTTAATTTTACAAATCCTTACCCAAACCCATCCCACAGCAACGCTGAAGAAAAATAATAAATAATTGTATTTAAATGCCATAAAACTTTGGTCATACTCCTGGATGTGCCCTTGTGAAAACTCTTTAACCTCTTAGTAGTTCCATCTTTAATTTGAACCTTCACTAGTGTAGACACTACATGATTTTGCTGGAATTTGGATGATTTTTTTGTTTTGTTCACAGCAATTCATGAAGACGATCTATAATGGCCTAGAAATAGTATGATCTGTGCTAGTGGAAGAGATTCCTGCCTTGATGAAACTACAGATCTTTTGAAATACGGAAGTAATAATATTTATAACATAAAAACTCATAGAGATATTTTGTGGTCTTGTAAGATAGCATACAGTAAATGTGTTGAGTTCTGAAGAAAGGTAGCTATATAAAAATAAAGTATTAGCCGTATTGATTTTCTCAGAACTCCATCATATTTCTCTTCATATGTCTCCTGGCATGATAAACGCCCTCAAAAAAATTCTTCAAAGGGTTCCATCTCTTCTTTCACCAAAAAGGCTATGATTGCTAAGTGCTGAACTTGAAGTCTCTAATACCTGGGTTCAAATGCCACATCTAAGACTTATTAGCTATGTAACCATGGACAAATCACTTAACTCTTCCCAGCCTCAGTTTCCTCCTTTTTAAATAAAGCAGGTGTAATAATACCTGAAATGCCTACCTAATAGTTTTGTGAAACTTAAATGACATAATGTATATAAAGTACTTTGTAATTATGAAAATACTAGAAAATATAAGTTACTGTTACTCTCTACTTAGTATTGGATATAAAGGTCAAATTAGATCATTTTCATTAAACTATACTCCAGATTATTTTTAAAATGATTTAATTTTTTAAAAAAATTTGTATTTATGTCACCTAAAATTCCTCCATATGTCTCCCACCATGCCACACAAAAATCTATAGTATAAAACAAGTTTCATTTATATGATACATTCTAATACTTATGTAGTTATTGTCGTGAACCTTTCTCTATCAATAGATCTGAAACGTAATTTCTTCTTGCTCCTCTCCTTTATTTATGATGTAACTTTTCATATTTCGGTCACATAGCTATTTGGAGACTATCTCAGTATGTGGTGTAGGGTGTTGTTCTATATATAATTTCTCCTCTACTAATGTACAATTTTCTCAGCAGTTGTTTGTAAACAGTGAGACCTTCCCCCCTGTAAGTTGTATTCTGAGTGTTTGTTGAATGCTATGCTACTGTGTTTGTTTCCTTCTCTATATGATCTGTTCCAATGAAGGAACTCTCATTTTTAAAACATTGGCATATTGTTGAATATTACTGCTTTAAAGTATCTTTTGAGTTCTGATACTGATAGACTCCCTTCTTTCCCATTTTCCCATTAATTTTGAAATTCTTGACCTTTTGTTCCCCCACATGAATTTGTCATTTTTTTCTAGCTCTATAACATATTCCTTTCTAGTTTGATTGACACAATACTAACAACTAAGTTAATTTAAATAGCATAATCATCTTTATCATATAAGCTCAACTTATCTATATAGGCTTTGATCACATAGACTCATTCTACCCACAAACAATGAATGTTTCTCTAATTATTTAGGCCTATTTTATTTCTGCAAAGATTGCTTCATATTTGGATTTATGTAGTTTCTAAGTGAATCTTAATAGATACATTTCCAAATATTTTATAGCTACTCCAGGAATTTTGAATGAAATTCCTGCTGTGTTTTATGGGTAATATGCAGCCATGCTAATGATTTATGTGGATTTATTTTCTATACTGCAACTTTCCTAAAATTATCATTTAAATTAAGTTTAGTTGACTACCTTGGGTTCTCTATGTACACCATTATAGCTTCTGTAAAAAACAGTGATTTTATTAATTTTTGCATATGCTTATTTCCTCAATGTATTTTCTTGTCTTGTTGCTATAGCATTATGTTAAATAGTAGTGCTACTAATAGGTATCCCTGCCTAACACTTTATCTTATTTTAAAAGCCTCTAACTTTACTTGATCACATAAAATAGTTGCTCTTGGATTTAGATAGATATCATTTACTATATTAAGGAAAGGTCTATGTATTACTATAATTTCTAGAGTTTTTACTTGAAAGAAGTGTTAGATTTGGACAAAAGCCTTTTCAGCATCTATTGATATCATCATATCATTTTTATTTTTATGTTATTTACATATTTTATTACATTTAAATTCTTGCTCATATTAAACCAAACATGCATTCCTGGTGTACTTCCAGCCTGGTGATAGTGTTTAACTTTTATAACATGTTGTTGTAACCTACTTGCTAATATTTTGGTTATAATTTTTGTGTCAATATTCATTAATGACATTGGTCTTTAGGGGTTTATTTTTTTGTTTTTTGCTTTGTCTTTATCTGGGTTAGGTATTAAAACCATATCTGTACAACAACAACAACAGAAATGGTAGAGTGACCTTCTCTTCTCACTGTCACAAACAGTTCATGTAGTTAATTTGGCCTGGAGGTTTTTATTCCTCCTTTGTGAATTCATTTCAAGTTTGTTCAATTTCTTTTTCTGATACTGATTTATTAAAATAGTCCCTTCTTTTGTTAATGAATATTTTATTTTTTGAAGTATTCATCTATATTTTTTTTTTTTGCTCAAGTCCTTGCATTATAGTAAGAATTTTTTTTTTTAATGCAATTTATTTATTTAACATATTTGGTTTTCAGCATTGATTTTCACAACAGTTTGAATTACAAATTTTCTCCCCATTTCTGCCCTCCCCCCCACTCCAAGATGGCGTATATTCTGGTTGCCCTGTTCCCCAGTCATCCCTCCCCTCTATCACCCCCCTCCCCTCTCATCCCCTTTTCCCTTCCTTTCTTGTAGGGCAAGATAAATTTCTACGCCCCATTGCCTGTGTATCTTATTTTTTAGTTGCATACAAAAAGTTTTTTTGTTTTTGAACATCTGATTTTAAAACTTTGAGTTCCAAATTCCCTTCCCTCTTCCCTTCCCACCCACCCTCCCTAAGAAGTTGAGCAATTCAACCTAGGCCACACATGTATTATTATGTATAACCCTTCCACAATATTCATGTTGTGAAAGGCTAACTACATTTTGCTCCTTCCCAACCCCTCCCGCTTTATTGAATTTTCTTCCTTGACCCTGTCCCCTTTCCAAAGTGTTTGTTTTGATTACCTCCACCCCCATCTGCCCTCCACTCCATCATCCCCCTGCCTTTTATTTTTTTTTTTTATCTTCCTCCCTCTTCTTTCCTGTGGGGTAAGATACCCAACTGAGTATGTATGGTATTCCCCCTCAGGCCAAATCTGATGAGAGCAAGGTTCACTCATTCCCCCCTCATCTGCCCACTCCCCTCCTCTCCTAGAACTGCTTCCTCTTGCCACCTTTATGGGAGATAATCCACCCCATTCTATCTCTCCCTATCTCCCTCTCTCAGTAAGTTACTCTCTCATCCCTTAATTTCATTTTATTTCTTTTAGCTATCTTCCCTTCATCCTCAACTCACCCTGTGTCTGCTCTTTTTCTTTTACATATATATATATATATACACATACATACACATACATACATATACACATAGATACATGCATACATACACATTCACTTATATATATACATAAACATATATATATGCATATATATATATGCATATTCCCTTCAACTACCCTAATACTGAGGTCTCATGAATCGTACTCATCATCTTTCCATGTAGGAATGTAAACAAAACAGTTCAACTTTAGTAAGTCCCTTGCAATTTCCGTTTCTTGATTACCTTTTCATGCTTCTCTTGATTCTTGTGTTTGAAAGTCAAATTTTCTATTCAGTTCTGGTCTTTTCACTGAGAAAGCTTGAAAGTCCTCCATTTTATTGAAAGTCCATATTTTGCCTTGGAACATGATACTCAGTTTTGCTGGGTAGGTGATTCTAGGTTTTAATCTTAGCTCCATTGACCTCCGGAATATCGCATTCCACGCCCTTCGATCTCTTAATGTAGAAGCTGCCAGGTCTTGGGTTATTCTGATTGGGTTTCCACAATATTCAAATTGTTTCTTTCTGGCTGCTTGCAGTATTTTCTCCTTGATCTGGGAGCTCTGGAATTTGGCAACAATATTCCTAGGAGATTTCTTTTTGGGATCTATTTGCGGAGGCGATCGATGGATTCTTTCAATTTCTATTTTGCCCTGTGGCTCTAGAATATCAGGGCAGTTCTCCTTGATAATTTCCTGAAAGATGGTATCTAGGCTCTTTTTTTGATCATGGCTTTCAGGTAGTCCAATAATTTTTAAATTATCTCTCCTGGATCTATTTTCCAGGTCAGTGGTTTTTCCAAGGAGATATTTCACATTGTCTTCCATTTTTTCATTCCTCTGGTTCTGTTTTATAATATCCTGATTTCTCATAAAGTCACTAGCTTCCACTTGCTCCAATCTAATTTTTAAAGTAGTATTTTCTTCAGTGGTCTTTTGGACCTCCTTTTCCATTTGGCTAATTCTGCCTTTCAAGGAATTCTTCTCCTCATTGGCTTTTTGGAGCTCTTTTGCCATTTGAGTTAGTCTATTTTGTAAGGTGTTGTTTTCTTCAGTGTATTTTTCAGTATTTTTTTGGGTCTCCTTTAGCAAGTCATTGACTTGTTTTTCATGGTTTTCTCGCATCCTTCTTATTTCTCTTCCCAATTTTTCCTCTACTTCTCTAACTTGCTTTTCCAAATCCTTTTTGAGTTCTTCTATGGTCTGGGGCCCGTTCATGTTTTTCTTGGAGGCTTTGGTTGTAGGCTCTATGACTTTGCTGTCTTCTTTAGGCTGTATGTTTTGGTCTTCTTTGTCACCAAAGAAAGAATCCAAAGTCTGAGACTGAATCTGGGCGCGTTTTCGCGTCCTGGCCATATTCCCAACCAACTAACTTGACCCTTGAGCTTTTCAGTGGGGTATGACTGCTTGTAGATTACAGAGTTCTATGTTCTACATTTGGGGGGGAGGTGCCAGCTCTGTCAGAGCCGCACTCCTCCTTCCCCAAGGACCCCCAGTCCAGACTGGGCTCAGATCTTTGGCAGGCTGTGCACCCCTGCCGTGATCCGCCACCTAATTCCCCCCACCAGGTGGGCCTGGAGCCGGAAGTAACAACAGCTGTAGCTGCCCCACCTCCGCTGCCCCCGGGGCTGGAAGCCGAACCGCGAACTCCTTCCACTCCCGCAGCTTTTCCCACTAACCTTCTCCGCAGTCTTTGGTGTTTGTGGGTCGAGGGGTCTGGTAACTGCTCACGTATTCAGGGCGCTAGGGCCCCCTCCGCCCGGCTTCCGGTCTGGATCGTCCACACCGCTCAGGCTGGGCTCTGCTCCACTCCGTTCCCAGCTCCCAGCTCCGTGTGGAATAGAGCTCACCCAGAGAGCATCCGGGCTGTCCTGGGCTGGAGCCCTGCTTCCCTCTGCTGTTCTGTGGGTTCTGCCGTTCTAGAATTGGTTCAGAGCCATTTTTATAGGTTTTTGGAGGGACTCGGGTACGGAGCTCACTCTAGTCCGTGCTTACCAGCCGCCATCTTGGCTCTGCCCCCCTCATCTATATTTTTTAAAGTGTTTTAAACAGAGGAGCCAAATTTTTCATATCAAAAGCAAAAGAGAATAAAAACAATTAAAATGGAAATAAAGGAAACCATCAGTTTTGTTAGCATATAATTAGGCAAAATGGTTTCAGAAAATTTCCTTTATTCTCTATTCAAATGTCTTGATTTCTTCTTTTTCACCTTTGATATGAACATTTTGCCTCTTCTCTCTTTAAAAAAAGTGATTATATATTTGCCTGTTTTATTAGTTCCCACCCCCCCAAAAAAACTGTGCAACTGTATGGCATTACTTATCTTGTCTTTAAGCATAATGTAATTTTGCTCCTTGTATCTCTTTATCATGTTTATATTTCTGTAGTTTTATCTGCAATCATGATTGCTTCCCCTGCTACTTTTTAGTTCAGTTGAAGCATAGTAAATTTGACTCCAACCCCTCTTTTTAATTCTATGTGAATCTCTGTGTTTCTTACAAACAACATATTGACAGATTTTTACTTTCTGATCTAACCTGCTATGTTCTTCTGGTTTATGGGTGAATTTATTCCATTTTCATTCAGAGTTATGACTGTGAATTGCACATTTTCTTCCATCCTGTCCTCTTACATATTTTGCTCTCCTTGCTTCTACCTTTTACAAATAATTGGTAAAGGAGAGGAAGTTGGCTTAACACATGCAATCTTATAAGTACTGTTAACAACCTGTACCCTCTCCATTGAAGCTCTTTTCTTTCAGTCATCTTGAATTTTACTCCTTTTTCCTTTACTTTTAATTACTCTTCACATTCTCCCTCCAACACGTATATATTTTTCTTCAGGTAATTCCATTTCTTATCCTGTCCTCCTTTTGGGGCTTCCTAGACCCCTCCCTACTGTACCCTTTTCCCTCCTATTTCTCTTTTGAGTTTCATGTGCTGATAGGATGGACAATCTCTCTTGCTCACTCTCCCTCTCTCAAACATACACACACAAAAAAGTAAATATATAATTGTATTCAATCCTCCTCTATCTGGTTCAGATGAAAATGAAGTTCATGGGATGCTCATTCTCTCTATTCCTTTTCCCATGACTATGAACTGTTCATTGTATACACCACCATCATATAGTAGTCATTTCCCTCTCTTTTCTTCCCCAGCACAGTTCTATGTCCCTCCCAATTTAGTCTTCTGCTAAGAGTATTAGAACAGAATAAAAGCATTCACATATCCTGTGTCATTCTCATCTTTCTCTCTGACTCTTTAAGATATTAGGGTTGTGAGAAAACATTTTTCCTTATTCCCCTATTAAATATGTAAACAAACCTTCCTCATTTATTCCTTTACAATTAAACAAATGTTTGTACCTTTTTGTATTTTTCTCAATGCCTGCATTCCATTTCAAAATGACTATTTAGCTTTGGCATTTTCATCAGGAGTGGTTGGAATTCCTCTATTTCATTACAGATCAATCTCTCCCCACCCTATTCCCCCACACCAACTCATAAGGTTATACTTAGTTTTGCTGAATAGATAATCCTTTATCTATTGCCTTTTGGAATATCACATTCCAAGCTCCCCTTTTCTTTAAAGTATCAGCTGCTAAGTATTAGGTCATTGTTAGTATGACTCCCTGGTACTTTAACTTCTTTTTTGTTGCTCGTGTATAATGTTTCTTTGACCTGAAAGCTCTGTATTTAGTTTAGTTGATTTTTTAAAAATTCCCTCTTGGCTGTCAATTTTTCTTCAAACTAAATCAGTTTTAAAATAAATGAACTTTATTATTTAAAGAATTACAATGCTCTGAACAATCCTTCAGGACATAGAGCATTCACTGCTACAGAGTCTAACATGATATTATTGTTTATTCTTCTATAATGTTGTCCAAATCAATTATTTCTATTTAAATTTCTCTATGTTTGGAAATAAAGAGAGGGAGACTAGTATAACCTGTGCTATAGGAATAAAAAGATTCCTAGTTACATGGAAATCTTTAGATTCCTTCTGTATTGAATGAAATATAAACATACAAAATGCTGCTTTTGCTGTGAGAAGGGAGAATTATTTGTAAAGAAGTCTTCACTCTGCTTTTGCAGGACCCATTTAATTCTTCCATGATTTTTTCAATTTTGGGATTCTCTTGGCCAGTGACTTTGAAGGAAAAGCAAGCCCCTAAATGTGAACTCTGGCATTCCTCTTCTCATTTGAGAAGGAATAGCACCTTTACCTACAAAAGGCAAGAAGAACTGTGATCATAATGTGGTCTATGTTTTTCTTAATGTTGGTCAAAATAACTATATGACTATCAGATACATTCTAGAAACAATCTGGACATTCCTTAGAGACATTTTGTTCCTTCATTGTTTGTTTATATCTTGCTAAAGAATTGGCTCAAGGAAGATTTGATTTACAGTTTTGGGTCCCATGAGAAAAGAGAGTAAATTCTCAGATGAAGGTTTCATGTAATCATACCCTATCAGACCTATAAGAGACTTTAGAGATCATGTTTTCTAACACTTGATCAAAGAGTGCTGTTCCAAGATTTAGAGAAGCAGAAAATGGATTACATTTCAATGTACTGTTTTTTCTAATTATAAAGTGGGAGAATGTGCTAATGTTTCATCAACTAAACCAATGAGAAAATAAAAATTTAAACTTGTCTTATGGGGTTCCAAGTTTTTATCAGTAGGAAATTTATCTGGCAAAGAGACTATAAATATTGGACAGTATTCTATTTAGTAAAATTATTAATGAAACAATAATGGCTAGGCCATTGATTTTAATGTTGTTTATGGAGCCAATCTGACTGAATTTATTTAAAAGTAATAATAGAAGAACAAAATCAATTTTGATCAGTTTCCTAGATATTTTCAGACTGTAGAAATCAGACTTAATGAACCTGCTGAAGTTCTTTGAAGATATTATTGTCATGATGGAAGAAGAAAATTTATTGTATTATTACTGTTATATACTCCTGAGATTAATGAATGAGAAGTATGGCAGAAAATAGTGTATTGGAAAGAAAGAGATGCTTAAAACATAAAATATAAGACTTAAAAAAATCAGGTTGATTATATACATAATCACCTTTCCCAAGAGAAAGAATGGGAAGGAAATGTCACCAGGAATTTTTGAAATGGTTAGCTATGTAGAATAATTTAAATTTCTTTTATATTGGAAGAATAAAGCATAAATTGTAAATAGACATTGATGTCTATGTAGACTTTAGATGACAATTCTTCCTCCATTATTAAAAGGTTATTTTATAAAGGATTAATCATATGTTGTTTCAGGTATCAGGCATATCTTTGTTTGTAAAACAAGAATGAGCTTCAAACTGGAAGTCCAGAGACCTGAATTATAAATTTGATTAAGTAACTTTGTAAAACCACTTCATATCTATTCTTCAGCTTAGTATTACATTTTTCAAAGTGTGCATCATACATGGTCTTTTACCCTTCATAGGGATAAAAGAAACATGTTTTTAAAGTTTAACAGATTTGAAAACACTGACATCTGTGGTATTTATTTAGCCTACATATATGAAATGAATACTATTTGCAAGACACTCTTTTAGCCACTGAGGGAGATCGAAATAAAAAAGGTGTAGTCCTTGGCCTCAAGGAGATTATAAAAAGAAAGTAGTATGGTATGATGGAAAAGTTATTGGCTTTGGAGTCAGAAGATATGAGCTCAAGTTCTACCTCGTATATTTCCTATCTGTGTGAGCTCTGTTAAGCCATTTAACATTGCTGAATCTTCATTTCCTTATGTGGAAAATGAGGTTTTTCTTGATGGCCTCAGAAGTCCCTTCCAGCTTTAAATCAATCATCTTAAATTATTAATGATAATAGCTCTCGTTTATGCAGTGCTTCATAAGACACTTTTGTTTTGTTGCTTGCTCTTCACAACAATCCTATAAAGTCAATAATGCATTATTATCTTCACTTTATAAATGAGGATACTGACATGCAGAAAGATTTAGTAATTTTCCCAATTTTACCCAGCTAACTCAGAGGTAGAACTGAAACTAAAACCCCAGCTTTTCTGTTCCCAAATCCAGAGCCCTTTCTACTTCATCAGGATGAGTGCAGGATACTTCATCCTGATTGTTGATGCTTTCTGGAGAAGGAAACAAAAATGGTAAATAGAAAGAAAAGAAACTAAGTTTATAAAATAGATCCACAACCTCTGACATAGGCAGATAAGCAATACTGAAGGTCTCAGATATTGTCAAGGGTACAGATACCACAGCTTTTGTGTCATATTTAATAACTATCGTAGCTCACAGAATGGTTGGATAAATACAACTTATGTAAGGACACATCATTTAATGAAAGACAGATATACAGATATAGATATAGATATAGATATGTAGCCAAACTTACCAAGGAAAAGGTATTATTGTGTTTGTCATTCATTTTTGAAAAGGACTATGACATCAGGGAAATGATGGCATGATTTGCAGTTGACTTTGATTTGAGTGAGGGAGGGCTGACCAAGGAAAAATAGGCATCCTACAAAAGCAGTCATATTGCTCCTCCATGAAAAGGTCTTATAATCTTAAGATCATAGATTTAGAACTCAAATGGATCTTTAATGTCCAGCCTCCTCATTTTGCAGATGAGGAAACTAAGTCTTAGAGAAGTTAAGTATTTTGCAAAGCTATATGGATATTAAATGAAAGGCAAGTAACTTTTCCAAAGTCACAGAGGTACCAAATGGGATATGAATCTGGATAACGAATCTGTGAATCCATTGACTTTAAATCTAACATTATTTTTGCTGTACCATGCTGGCTCACTTCCTACAAAATGAACAATTCCATAATAACAGTAAAATGGGTCATCCTAAAAATCAGCAGCTCATCAATTCTGGCTCTCCCTGCTTTTATCTTCATCATTAGAATTGGAGAGAGGTTGGTGTAGTCATCAGTCCTATATTGCTTAATGCCACTACTTGCCATCTCCAAAGCTTAACCAAGCTGCCTAGGCTTACTTATTGTGGTAACAGATAACCTAACCTGGAATGGCTGTATTTATTTTACTGCCATTTTATTCCATTATTGGGATGTGGCCAGTGGTAATTTTTATGAGCAACCCAGAGTGATCTCTTGATCTGTGAATTCTTAGAAAACTTAAAATTCAGCACATATTTGGGTAATCATATACTGTCTCTTGTAGATACTTAATAGCTTGCTGAAGGGGACTTTTCTCTGCAGTTAGATTCATATTGCTTGAGAGCAAGTACTGGACATCATAACTCTTTGGATACAACTACAGTGCCTTACAGAGTAATAAATTCTGACTCTAACTGTAACTCTAACCCTAATTTCACCTCCAACTCTAACCCTAATGCCTTAATCCTACCATTTAGAAGGTACTAAATAAACATCAAGCTATATTAAAGTATATTTCATGCCAGATCATGCATGCTACCATTTTAGGCATAACTGAGACAGATATAGTGTCTCTCTTCTAGGAATTCACTTTTTTGTTGGAACAAAAACTATGAATCACTTTATTATTAAGAAAACACATATTCTCTTGATAATGCTAGAACACTTAATTATGTCCATGGGATCTAACAAATATTCCAGTCAGAAGCATGAATACCCAATGAGTCAGATTCTCTCAGTACATTAAAGAAATTGTGTCCTATTGTTTGTTACTCTAGTGATGTATATTATTTAATGGATGCCCTTCCATCCACCAGAGGATATAGATTACTCTAAAGATATATTTTATTTTGTCCTACAGCAATCTTACTGTGTAAACTTCAATATACATAAGGAACCTTCTTAATTTCTGTCAGTGTAATTTCAGTCTCAAATACCAGTGGCTTAAAATAAAGAACCAGAGTTCCATTTTATCTTTTAATATATTATCTCAAATTTACACAAAAGAAAATATTTTCCAAGAACAACTAGAAATACCTCCAAAAGCCGCTGTTGTGAGTTCCTATTCTTTGAACCCTGGTTGAAAAGTACACCAAATAACCAATACCTCATTAAGAACCATTTTACTTTTCTAGAGTTTTGCTTTCTAAGTCCCAGCTATAAGCAGCAGTGTATGAACCCTTTGGTTATCCACTTTGGTATTACCTTTTATGGTCTACTTTGGTGTGAGCCTACTTGTTTTACAGCTAAATCCAAAGTAGTTGGGACAAGTGGTTATATTCTGCAACATAATTATCATTCCTGTCTTTCTCTGTACTCTTTGCTAGTATGGGATTTGAAAGGTAGCAAATGGTATATATATGTAAACAACAAATTGCATGGTATTTTCGTATTGCATATGATATATATGTATAAAGTATATATATGCATGTATTTAATGTAACATGTATTAACATAATTCATTTACTGATGAATATGCATGTGTACAATTTAAATGAACTACAATTATGTATCTTTCTGGTGAAAGACTAGATATTATAATGGAAATTTTTGTGTATTTGTCTTTAATTATTTCAATAGAAAGTGGTATGTTTGATCTCATGCTAAGAATCCCATGAAAACTCTGAATATCTCTTTTTCTTTCAGGAAAACCTGATGACAGTTTGACTACCAAAGGTAAATGTAATACATTTGGTTCTTTTCCAATGATAGGCTAAGTATCTCAAACTTAGAAGATAGATCTGAGAAAATATATTTAAGATCTTCAAAGGCCAAGTGTCTTCTGTTAGCAGTGGGAATTGTTTAACAAATTTAGAGAGTGTAGACCAGAAGTTCTCAGTCTTTTGTGAGAAAAGGTTGCTTTTTCATTTCTTTGAAGACTTAAAGTGAATAGCAAGAGACAGAAGTGTGCTGACAATGAAATCCCTGAGATGAGCAGGGTTCAAGGAACTGTTGGCAGTTACATTATTGTATTGGCTGAGAATCTTGGCAAACTGCAGAGAATGGCATATAGTGAGGATTTACACATTGGGGAAGAGTTGTGACAGAAGCAACAGAATTGCTTATTTACACAATAAAGTTTGAGATCTACTGGTGAATCCCAAGTTCCTATGGTGTGGGGGCCTGCCAAAAGACAACTCAACTAGTTAATTATATACTAGGACTGTATTTTGAACCCTGAAAATGATTTTGCATTAGCATTCAAGTGTAATATCTCATCAGATAGATACAAGTAAATCTATTACTAGTCCTGTGTAACTGTCCATGGTCCTAGAATTCACTATATGACTGCCATTTCTCCACATTACTTTATATGAGGCAGACATGACCTAAACATTTGACTAGTGCAGTAGTTTTTCAGCATTGGATAAGGAAAACGTCGGTCTGATGAAGAAAGGGAAAAAATCTAAGGTAGACATTAAAGAAAGTCTCACCTTGCCAAGTAAGTTGTCCATCAATCTTACTAGATAATTACATCAAGTTCTAATTGACACTAAGCACAAACTTTCTTGAACCTATTCATATGGAACTTTGTTGTACAATCAAGTATCAAAAATCTTTAAGTGTCTTAATCACTTCGTGAACATTTGTCTCCCACTGATGCTTTTGTTGACCTTTTAACCTTCTATTGATTTTATTATATGCAAACTACAGCTCTCAGTGTTCTCAAGAGCCATTAATTGGGAATTCTGGCACCTTGAGAAAATTATTTTGATCTAGAAGGAAGGTATTGGGAAATGTGTCTATAACCATTCCTCTGAATTGGTGTTGCATGGGAATTGGTAGGAGTAGCAAGAGAATGGAAGGAAATGAAGGAAGATCATCTAATTTTTTTTCCACCCTTCCATACCGTGGGGTACAGGCAGTCTGGAAGTTTGGGAAAGGGTGCCCTTGAGGTCAGAGTAAGTGAGAGACAAGAATGAATTAGAGGAAAGGTACCATCAAAACTAAACTTCCCTCTTCCTGAAGTCTAGTTAGCACATGGTCAGGTGTGGTGGAAAGGTAAAACAGAGGAAAATCATGACTGAGGGAATGGGACAGCTGAATTTACCCTCCAGGCAAGGCTCTACCATGGCTAGTGGCAACCACAGTCATTGTTTATCTCCTTCCTTCCCTGCACCTGCAAATAATCCCAGAGACTCGGTGATCGTCTCTGGCATGTGTGTGTAGGCCTGATAACTTTGCTAGGAGCAAGAAAGCAGGTGGTCAGTCTGTCAGGAGAGGGCAATGAATGTGAGGAGAAAACACAGTCCCTAGGATTTCACCATCTGAGGTACAACCATAATATTTCCATGCTAATTTTGAATGGAGTCTTTTCCTGGGTAGTGTCCATAGATTCCCATACCTCCTCTTTGGATCAGATATCAGAAATGCCTTTACAACCTAGACACCTGATAAAAAATTTTTTTCTAGTGAAGATCTGAACCAAACAGACAGTAATCTTAGAATGAGACAGCTTAGGTCATGTTTCTATAGATAAAAAATGATGCTGCTCATCCCTGGCATGGAATCAAAGTAGCAGAGAGATAGAAAAGAGTTATGCAGTTCAAATCAGGAACTTCTTAGATATCCTTGCAGCATGGTTTCACTATTTTTGTCAAATATTAGTAATTCCCAGGATATCAATTACAACTTGGATCATTCCCTAAAGTCTAAATGATAAGGGGAATTCCCAGAGATGATTGTGTAATTTCTTCAAGTACTTTACCTTCACTTCTTTCCACTGTTATAATACTGTAGGATTCTGTAATACATATATAAGTTTATGCAAGGATCTCTGAATAGGATGGGGGGCTTAAGAACTATACTTAATATTTTTATGTTTATCCCTCTTACAAAACATGTCTGAAAAAAACAAAACAGATGAACTTACAGAATCTCACAGTTGGAAGGGATCTTAGAGGTCATTTAGTCCAACACATATGAGAGCAGGAACCCTCTCAAGAACATTCTTGAAAGATAACTATCCAGTCTTCACCTTAAGACCCCATGGTGTTTGGTAGCCCACTACTTCCATTCTACTTTTAGATAGTTTGAAGTGTTCAAAAGCCTTTCTTTACAGACATTTGACCTGAAATATTCTCTGAAATGTCCACATTGTTACTTGTTCATTCATCAGAGACTGAGGAAAATGAATCTAATCCCTCATCTACATGAGAGCCCTTCAAATACTTGAGTGCAGTTTTTATCTCCACACCCCAGCACTAAACCTGACCCCACCAAATATTTTTATGCAATCTATAATTCTAAAATTCTTCAATCTGCTCTGTACTTGCCTTACCATTTTGTTTCTCCTTCTTTGTATGTGCTCCAGATGGTGCATGTCCTTCCTAAAATGTCGCACCCAATGAAATCTATCTATCTATTGAAATTATTAAATGCTATGTATCAGGAACTATATCTGTTGTATCTCTGCCTCTCTTTTATCAATATATGTTAATAGATGTACATGCATGTATATGTAATTATATGCATATGTATAAGTATATAGTGCTCTTGCCCATGTAGATTATAGTATGCCCCATGAGTTGTCTCGATGCAGCTTGAAGGGAGGTTGTAAATAGATATCTCTGAAATCTAGGCCACCTCTTTTTAAGGGAGTCTTTGATTCCTTTGGAGGGGGGGAACAGGAAAGGGGGCCATGAAGACAGCCATGCTGCTCTTCTTAGAAAAAGGCTACTAGTCTAAAATTATATCTTTCTCTTTAAATATTGCTCAATTAAGGGAAATAATTTATTGGTTCAAACAGCTTTTCTGGTCAACATCCATGAAAGGAGGAATTCCCCAAGCTATATTCAAAGACTTGACTCTACACTAAATCCTAGATGTACAAAACACCATCACAAATGGTGAATGGCAAATAAACACATTTATCCAAGCAGATAGCAAACAGAAGTCAGAGGAGTTATACATATCATATAAACAATACACCCTGGGAATAAGGTATCTCAACCTTCAACCAGGAGTGTCCCTCGTCTCAACCAAGGGAAAATTCCCTGATATATTTCTAGAGACAAGCTCAGAATCAGAGACATGTTGAGCTACCAGATCCTCTATCTGTCTGCTGATTCCTAAAGTCCTTTCTGTCATTTCAAGGGTCTCTCCCTGAAGAGGATCTAGAAACATAATGCTCTCTATTAATAAAAAAAAAGCTCTCCCCTTACTCAAGCTCTTGAGTCAGTTCTATCCCTCATGCAGGCTCACCACATGGCGTGATCATTCACTGTACCAATTTAGGAGATCTTTTGGATATGCACCAGTCTTGATTTCCCAGTTCCATCCATCCATCCATCCATCCATCCATTCCTACATATATACATACATATATACATATAATGATATATACATACATGCAAACATAAAAACCACAACTAAGTACAAAGAACAACAAAATAAATGAAAAAAATAACCTAAGTTTTAAAAGGCATATGAAGTATAATTTCTTAGTCATGACAGTATTTTATTTTGTTAATCCTCTTAACTATGAATGTCTTCAGAAATTTCTACTGCTTTGGTTCAGCTTATTTTTAACCATTAAGTATTCAAACATCCTGCCTTTCAATATCATAAAACCACTAATTAACAATATGAGAAGTTGTTAGCTCAACCAATTTTCAATTAACTTTCTTAGTCAGTTCTTGCAGCAATCAGCATCTACCTGCTTTGTTCAATGTTTTCATCTAAAATATCCCCTTCCTCTTTCTTGGCCTTCACCACTTGCTTCCTCTAAGATTTTATAATGGAATCTATAATGTTGCTGATCCAGCCCTTAACTGATCCTAATCTCTCACCAGGTTCTACATTCCTTAGATAAATTACAGATAATATCTTAGCATTTTATAATTTCATTTTTAAAAAAAGAAGTATGACTAGTTTACAACTAAACCAGAAAGCAACCTGAATTAAATCTGACACATAACACAAACCAAATAATAGTTCAAGAAAGGGTAGATCAACAGTGTGGCTTAGCCAAAGCACACCTTCAATAACCCTGTAGATTTGAATTAAATAAAAAGAAAAATAGATTTATTCACCTGCCATGTCCAAGTCTGGGTACAAATAGCATTCCTAAGTCACAGGGACCTTTCAAAAATTTAAGTACTATTTTGGATGGTTTTTGCCAATATTTCTCCTTCATTAAAATGGATAATAGACAGTTGACTATATTTCAGAAGGCTTGGAAATTTCATTTGGGAACATGAATTTCATTTATTACACTTATTAGCTAAGATCATGAAGAGTCAGTGAATGCTTATACTTTTACTACTCCTTTACTATGGCTCCTAGAGGCAAATGGTGAAGTGGATTGAATATAGCCCTGGAATTAGAAAGACCTGGATTCCAAAACCTCTGGCATTTACTAATTGTGTGACCTTCTGCAAGTCACTGAATCTCTTTTGCCTCAGACAACTCTCTACATTTATCAACTCTCATAGAATTACATATGCAGTGTGCTTAGTGGTGGGAATTCCCATATCAGGAGTTCCATATATTTAAAAATAATCACAGATCCTTTGTATATTTGTTCAAAGACAAAAGTGTCCATAACACATATTTTATCAAAACATTTTGTAGTCTATAGAAAGGAACATGAAATTGCAAGTCTAGAAAACATCTAGGTTTGTCGCTACTTAAATATGTGACCTAAGGCGAGTTAATTAATTTTCCTGGCATCTATAATAAATTGATTTCTAAAATAAAGGTTTTAGACTAGAGGGTCTTTAAGGTCCCTTCTACCTCTCTCAAAACATCATTCCTATTTTCTCCTAGTGGTTAGTCTCCCCACCTCTGCATCACTGTATAGTGTGTGTGTCTTATATTTACTGCTTTTCCTTAGTAGAATGTAAACACCTTGTGGTGAGGGCCTTATGTGTTTATATCCCCCATCTGTCTAGCACACTGTGTGGCTAGGAGTAGGTACTTAATTGATGCCTTTTGATAGACACATAACACCAATGTTACTAGCAGCTGCTGTGGAGGCATACAACCAACAACACCAGCACACAGAAGGGCTGCTATTACAGATTCTTTGATTTGCTTTTCTGAAGGAAAGCAACTTAAAGGGGCTTACAATCTCACTTTAATTAAACATACATATATCATTCACTTAGTTCAGGGGAAAAAGGCAGCACCCTGAACTTCAGAGAAAACACAAACAGATATTACAAGCAGAAATTATATAAACAGAGAAAATAATACAAATCAGCAGACAGGGTTTCTGTCTGTCCATAGCAATATATACATAGTTACCAGAGAGAGAAGCACCAACATCTGGGTTTTCAAAGCCAGGGAGCTCCTTAACAGCTACTCAGAGCATTGTCTGGACAAATCACATAAGCTCTCTTCCAATGAGTGAGCCCCTAAGGAAAACGCTAACCTCAGAGTATATATACATTTCTTCAGGATCAGAGGGCATCACATGACTCAGACTCATGTGACTTAGGCTTTCTTGTGGCTTAAGCAAGTCATCCTCAAAAACTCTTGATTCAATAAAGGCAAGACTCAATCAAAAACACTTGATTGCCTTAGTGCTGAGAAGCACTCCTAAAGATAAAACAGCAAAAAGCCCCACTTTGTTTTGCCATTACAAGCCAACAACATAAAAATTTTGGACTAAAGAAGGAATTATCATTTTAGTTTAATAGAAGAAGGAAGAGCTTTTCCACATTCTTTCCTTCACTAGGAAAAACATGATAGAGAAATCTAAAATAGTGGAGCCTGAAAAATGTTCACAACAAAAATTTGATTATGGGTGGAGAGGTTAATAAAGATGAGTTAGCCTATGATTTTCTTTTTTAAAATCTTATTTATTTTATTAACTTTTAAAACAAGCATTTCCATAACATGGTAGAATAGAAAAAAAAGAGTGTACATGAAACTGCAAATCTACTATGTACAGCTTGCTATTCCTTTTAAATATATAATAAAGTTATCATGTAACTTTCCTTTTTCCCCTTTTTTCCCCTCCTCCCATCCTAGAGATGACTACTATTAGACACAAATATGTATATGTGTGCACGTGTGTGTGTGTGTGTGTGTGTGTGTGTGTGTGTGTGTGTGTAAAACCATCCTATACATGTATCCATTTGTCAGTTCTTTCTCTGGATGCAGATAGCATCTTCCTTCATATGTCCTTTGTAGTTAATTTGGGTATTTATAACAGTCAAAATGATTTAGTGATTAAAAGTTGTTCTTCACAGTCATTCTATTTTGTCCTTCTGAAAGAACAAATCAATATGAACCAAAATTAAAATTCTTATGTTGTTTTAAAATTCTTTAATAATATTGCAAAGATGGTAAGGCATTTTTGCCATCGGGCAACCAATGTCATTCCCTTTATATTCTGAGTCAAAGAATACTATATGTTGTTGTTTTCTAATATAGGTGCTTTGAGTCCTTGAATTTCCCCTTTGGCTACCTTTAAGTCTCATTTATTATTCCTTAACAGCAGTCTTAATCAAGACTTAAGTACTTGAATGTGTTGTTAAACATCTTTAGGGCTTTATTATTTTATTCCTGATTATACGACCAAAATATATAATCAAATATTTATTGTATTATGGTTATTAACTGTATAACAGCTATGCCAAAGCAAAGAAGAATTTAAATTATGGCAGATTTCACTTTTTAAAGTTAGAGCAAGAGGGGCAGCTAAGTGGCGTAGAGCACCGGCCCTGGAGTCAGGAGTACCTGAGTTCAAATCTGGCCTCAGACACTTGACACATTTACTAGCTGTGTGACCTTGGACGAGTCACTTAACCCCAATTGCCCTGCCTTCCCCTCTCCAAAACAAAACAAAAAAAAATAAAGTTAGAAATAACCAAAATCGTAACAGACAACTTGGGTTTCATTGTAAAAGTTTGTTGTTAGGAACAGGAAGACAGCAGTCAGATCAAGAAAGGAGATAAAATTGATTTTGGCCATATATATATCACAGAATCAGATATTTAGAGAGGAAAGGAAATTTTGAGGTCACGTAGTTCAAACCCCATGTGGTTTTGAAGAAACTGAGAGGTTGTGACTTACTCAAGGTCACATAAGTAGTAAATGGCCATGTCAGGATTGGAGCCCAGGTCTTTTGACTCTAAATGTAGCATACTTTCCATTTCACCATATGAAAATCCTGAATTAACCAAAGCTGAATCAGTCCCAGAATCATCCATTTAAGAGCAGAAGGGGCCTTTGACATCACAGAGTCTGACCTTTTCATTTTCCAGATGAGAAAACTGAGACCTAGAGAGGCAGAACTGGGACTAGAAAATGGGACTCCTGACTTCCAATCCAATGTTCATTCAACTCTAAATGACCCAGATCAGTCACTGTGAATTGAGAGACCTGAGTCTAATCAGAATCTGTTCATTAATTCCTTATGTGGTCTTGTGGATGTCATTCCATCTCTTAGGATGAAAGCTTCCTCATTTGTAAAACAACTGGTCTAAACTAGATGGTTTCTTCCAGATCAGAATTTCTGTTGCTATGCCGTAGACTATTTTTCTTGGTCATCTAAGCATGAACTTTCTCCTTAGCACATCTGATTTAGCTTGTCATTTTGGAATTATGACTGTGTTTATGAGGCTCCTTAGTTTAAAACATTTTTCCAAATATTTACCCATCAATCATCAGATGCGCAGTTGGCAAATATTCTGCATTTTGCTATTAAGGGTGAGTTTTTTCAAATTTCAGAAGGATCAAGACAAGCAATATATAGCATGAGACAGATTCAGGCTAGACTTACAAAATTATCAAATTTTAACTTATCAGCTGTCTAAATTATATTTATGGATCATCATTCAGCGGATTTACAGTGGTAGTTTTTGTTTTGTTTTCTTTTGATTTTTTTCACCTAGTGGCTGAAATAGATGACCACTGTGTAAACCGGTTTAATTGTTATGTCCATGTATGGTTTTAATAGTCTAAGGCCTTCTGAGATCCTCAGACCAGTACTTAAATAAATCAGGTAGGACCTTACAGAGGACAGTTAGACTATCGTGAAGGAAGAGAATCATTTTGTAAAATCTGTTCTGGTTCACTAGACCCAAGGAAGAGAGAAAGCAAGAGGAATGAGAAATAATACCTCCTCTTCTAAGGCAAAGTGGGCTATACCTCATGATTCCAGGCCCATATTCCTGGGGTTAGGAAGCCACAGAGAGATTGAGGAAAGCCTAGGTAAGGAGATTACAGTATTCTATCAGCACAAGAGCATGGAGTACATCGGCCTCAAGGGATCTGGAGTGATTGTCTTTGGTTGGGCATGTGATTGTGCCAGTGTCTGTTCTCTCCCTCTTTTTTCTTCTCTCTTTTCTTCTGCTTTTCCTATTTCAAATTTCATGATTCTAAATGGTACAATATTGAGGTTTTCTTTCTATGACACTAAGCTGTAAATCATGCACAGAGTAGAGCATAGAGGCTATAGCCTGAGAAAAATTATCTATGAATTTCAAAACTAAGTAGTAGAATGAAAGATTACAAAAATACTATTGTAAATGCAAAAACTATATTTTAGAGACAAATGCATTATGGAAGTACTTTGCATATTGTTTCCTTTATAGATCTAGATATACAGATGATGCATATATAAATAATGCATGTGTAGATATAGAGATAGATGTGGATATATATATAGACATTATTATACATATATATGCACATGCATATGTATATATGAGTATGTCTCATATATATACCACATATTACTCTTTCTGTCCTTTCCCTTCCCTTTCCCTTTATATGTTATATACAAGCATATACAGATACATATTATGTCTATATATGCAAAATGTACTTTTTGCGCAAATTTGCTACAAATTGTATTAATTTTGTTTAAAAATCCAATTATACATATTTGTATATATTTGTGAAGATGTATACATAGGCACACATATGTGTGTATATGGACTTGGGAGACTGCCAGTCTTTTTCTTCCACAACTTAGAGTAAGGTTGGCCTCTTCCATCTTCTCTCTCAAAGTGCGAAGCCAGAAGTGCCTGAAGAAACTTGATGCTTGAAAAAGACTTGAAGCTTGATAAATCCCAAAGGAGACTTGCCCTGAAGAGTCCCCAAAGGAACTGGCCCTGAAGAGTCCTAAAGGAGGACCAGCAAAGGCTGGAGCTCTCTTTCCTCCCACCAACTCCATCCTGCCATGCCTCTAAGACAGGGCCTTCATCACCACCAATAAGGAGAGACCCATATCAATGGGCTTTGATACTGGGGTTACATGTGTAACACAGACCACCATGGCCTTCACTGGCTGGAAGGCCAGGTAGGTTGACTTTCACTCTTCTCCCATAGTTCTCCAGTACCTTTAATGGAATTGCAAGGAAGTGTCTAGGATCTCTACCAGTGGTTCTCACACACACACACCCCCACCAGTGATGTTCCCCAAAATCTAGGGAGTAGTAACCTGCATCCCAGCTCCATTTAGCTACTATCAAATTAGCTTTTACAAAGTAATATTTACTTCAGAAAGCATAATCACAAATATATAAACTTACTTCCCCAACACATGGGGGTCATAAACCTTCTCCCCGATCTATCCCCTTGTTATGCTGAAAAAAAGCAAGCGAGACCCGGATATAAATTTTGAAGTGGATTTATTCAAGCATGCGACTGTTCGGAGTAAAGACTCAAATCGAACAGGCCCGAACAGGGGTAGGGTCAGGGTATTTAAAGGGTATATCAAATGAGGCTATACCCGCATAGTAGGGGACACCATGGCCTCCATTTTGGGCAATCTAGATATGCTCCAAAGGCTCCTCAGGGAACCTCCATGTTAGAAGGACTGAGCGTGCCCATATAAACCCAGAAGTAAATATACATTACATACAAAATAGCTGAAAGACACTCAAGAGAAAATATTAATCATGAAGGATAAGAAAAGCCCTCTCCTAAGAGTTGGCAATTGAGTTATACGTTGAAGGAAGCTACGGATTCTACAAGGCAGAAATAAGAT